>NW_024386908.1:17456827-18056827 GCF_900408965.1 Simochromis diagramma
CATTACATTTACCCTACTGCCAATGTTGAAATCATTTCCCGCTGATGTTTAAAATAAGTCTTCCTTTAAAAAGATAATTCTTGATTATTATTCAACTTTATCAACTCACTGTCATCCCTGAAGTAGGGAAGAAGAAGAAGTACAGTAACTTTTCCAGTTTTACCTTCGTGCTGTGAATTCTTCAGAGTTACAACCTCCTGAAACACACAGGGTGAACTAAGCTAAGAGTTTTTTCTCCAACACTTTTGATCCCTCATATTTCAGAGGTAGACGACATATAGATGTCAGATGTGAAATATATAATTGGGCAATGTTTAAAGGAAAATGAAAACCATTCCAAGTGTCCCAGTATCACAATATCACAGTGAACCCTGACACCCACAGTTTGCCATTCGATTCAACATAATAAAATAATATATGTCTAATGGTGATAACAGTGGTGTTAGTTTGTGTGTAATAATAATGAAGCAGGGCTGAAAAATGCTGAACTACAGATTTATTGTTAGGTCACCAAAGTATTTCTATAATGGATGGAGATGACTTATCTGCACTTACAGATATTACTTTATCAAAGTTTGTATATCCTTTAATAATTATCTCACTATAAACTATCTCAGTGTTTCACCTCAAATAAAGGAACTGTATGTAAATTAAGTTAAGCCAAGTTTACAAAAGTAAAGCAAAGAATGACTCCGTTGTTGTTTCCCCTCAGCTGATTGATGTGTGTTTGCAGGAGGTGGGCTACTGCCAGGGCATGAGGCGTAGATCACAGCTCTGCTGCTGATCTACATGAATTGAAGAGGACGCCTTCTGGGCTCTCGTCAAACTGCTGTCTGGGCAGAAGCACGCCATGCACGGTAACGTGCGCACCTGTTTCTGAAGGCTCAGGGTTCTCAAAGTGGCAGCCTGTGGTCATATTTATATCTTCTCTTTCAACTCTTTTGTTCTCATGTCATCGCCAAGTAAAGCTTCCTAACACAGAAGCTGGAATGTACAGCTGCTCCACTAATGGTTAACTAACAAGAACTGATAACTGTAACTGAATGTGGCAGAAGAAAAGAAAAAGGGGAAGTTTCTTGCACATGATGTGCAGACCGCTTGTACTGAATTCAGTGTGCACAGCTCCTGCAGCCTGAGTGTTGCATGCTGACTCCTTAAAGTGGAGTTCAGATGTCAAACTACAAAAATCCTCAGCATAGACAAACTTTGATTGTCCGTTGCACTTTGTGTAATCACCACGTTGTTGAATTTACTGGCCTAAAATTGCTGTCAACAGAGGGTTCAGATCATCTGCCAAGTTCTTCTTTAAAAAAACATGCCTGGCCTTTTCCTGTTTCCACAGAGCTGCTCAGAAGGTGACAAACCATCTGTTATGTCAGGTTAAGGCACGAATCTTCTGACCACAGCTGCCAGATTTGCATTTTTGACATTTAGAGTGTTTAACTGACTCTGGTCTCTGCACTGAAATGACCTTGAGCCACTCTGGACCTCCTCCAGTCTTATCAAGCGTTAAGCGATAAAATTATCAGCGAAAGGCATCATTGAGGAAGCACTCGGGACAAATTAGCAGCACGCATGCTGCTGCAGTGAGCTCATGAATCTAACTTTAAACATCTGGACGCACAGATGTGTAAGTTTACATACAGAGTTTAAGGGATGATCATCGTTACGGCTCTTTTCTCCACACCTTCAGGGTTTTTTGTCCCTGGTTTCCCGAAGCTGATGCGTTTCCAGGAGCACCACGACCGCATCCTCAAGAAGATGATGCCCAAACTGAAACAGCACCTGGTGAGAAACACGAGACCTGTGTGACAATTAATAATGAAGCAAGTGCTGCATAACGTACCAGCCAGTCATAGTGCCAGAAATGAAACCTTTAATCCCTCAGAGGTGGCTGCTTAATCCTCACTCTGTCACCATTTTCTGTTTGCTGCAGGACAACCAAGAGGTGTTCACCAGTCTCTACACCATGAAGTGGTTCTTCCAGTGCTTTCTGGACAGAGTGAGTGCAGTTACAAGCAAGATATGATCTCACAACCTTCAAAAGGATCTATGAAGACATGTAGAAGAGCAGCAACGTAACTTGGTTAACTTATAAGCTGGGTATTTCCATCATAAGGTTGTTGGCACCTGTACACGTGAAGGGTTTCATGACTCCCAGCCTCAGGGCTTTATAAGCTAGTGTACTCCTGATGCCAAGCCCGGATAATTGTGAATCCATCCATCCATCCAAGGTGCTTTATGCTGCAGAGAGAAACCCAACAATCAGTAACTGAAGTTATTGAATAATTTTTTATTATTAACAACCAATGCTGTGATTTCTCTACTTGGTTTCAGCCAATGAGCTGCTCCAATTCAATGATTAAAACCAACCAACCCAACACTGTTTCTGACAGCCCGGAAACATCTTTTAATCGCCAGGAATGTGAGAGGTTTAGGAGCCTGTCAGTGGTGGATTTTTACTTTATTTGTATTATAAAGCACCTTTAAAACCAAGACTTTCAAACAAAGTTACAAAGCTCTGAACCGTAATGAAAGCAACAAATATGAAAAGTTACAAATGAATAAATTGGATATTAAAGAGGATAAAAGGATCAGCAGTCATGGCAAACCGCATGATATAAATATGTTTTAAAAGAGTTCCAAAAGCTGCAAAGACTCAATCGCCTTTAGTGACTAAACAAGCTTTTGGAATGACTGACGAGACCATGCCGGGACATTTTCCCACTCCTTTTCAACAAGAAAGCTGTGACGACTAATATCACTTCTCTTTTCCTTTTGACTGGTAATCACAACAAAAAGCAGCACTGTACACTGACCATCGCTGACTCAGAGTCTGCTGCACGTGCAAAGCTACGGCTGCTTTTGGAGGTCGTAGCATGCATGCAGTATTTAGGAGTTTTAAAAGATTACGATTATGTTTTGTGTAAGTTAGAGTAATCAGTGCTCCTTTAAAATAATTCCCAGTAAAGTAAGAGGTTAAGTTCGTGTTTTTTTTTTTCACGGCAACTGCTGACAGTCACAAAAATATAGATAAATTGCCTTCTTCAGTAACTTATCGTCTAACTTTTCGTTCTGCTCGTGGTCAGACTCCCTTCACACTGACCCTCAGGATCTGGGACATCTATATCTTGGAGGGTGAAAGAGTGCTGCCTGCCATGTCCTACACGCTCCTCAAACTGCACAAGAGTAAGACTGTTTCCTCCACAAACTGAAACCAGCTGATTTCACCCCTCACAACACTTCTCATCAGTGTGAGTGTGTGTGTGTCTGCAGAGCACCTGATGAAGCTGTCCATGGAGGAGCTGGTGGAGTTTCTGCAGGTGACTTTGGACAAAGATTTCTTCTGCGAGGACGACTTTGTGATCGAGCAGCTGCAGGCGTCCATGACAGAGCTCAGGAGGGCGAAGCTGGAGCTGCCCGCACCAGGTACTTCTGCACCAAACAATCCATTTTCTATAAATTATCAAAAAGTCTGCTCTTCTCAAGTAAATCAATCTCCAGTTGGTTTTAAACTTGTGTTGGAGAGTGACAAAAGTTCCTCTATGCACAAACAATTCCAGAAACCTCACCTCCAATTGCCCTTTTAGTGCAAATGTGACAAACAAATCCAAGCCAAATGTCAGATTTTACGCTTTTACTCTTGAGGATATCGCTGTACACTCAATCTATGATCTACTTCATCTGTTGGTCAGGAGAAAAAGCAATTTAGTTCTATAAATTTGGAAATAGAAACATCTTCCAACTTTTCTTAATTGTTCTATTTAGTGGCAAAATGTAAGAAAATTGTTTGAGATGTTCACAATCAAGAGGCCAAAGGGAATCAAAGAATCAGCGTACACCCAAGCTGGTACTAGCGTGGCTCTATCCATACATGAAGATCCTCTGAGGGTCCACCTGAAGTCCACAAGATGAGTGAGCTACCACTAAGAAAGGGAAAAAACAAAAACAACTACACAAAAATAGACACATTAGTCAGAGTTAGTCGGTGCCCTGACAAACAAACTAACTGGTGTCTATGTAGGTTCTCACTCAGCCTGGGCTCTGTACCACTAAGCAAGCGTAACATATCCAGGGTTTCTTTCCCTTATCTGGATTTACTTACCCTATAACCCAACTTCAGCCGGGATAAGTGCTCACATTAAGGTTGTTCTAACCTAAGTTAACCCCTACACATGCAATGTAAGCTCAAACTGGGTAAATGCCTCAAAAACACTGGTACAGTCAGTTGCAATCAGCCAGCTCTTTTATTGTGATCATGTGACCAACAGCCAGCTCCCCTACTGTAGGTAGAGGGCGTTGTGACCAGCCAGGTCTGACCCAGCTCAACTTCGGTCCAGCCAGGCTGCAGTGCGAACATCAAACATACGTGTTCACAACAAAGTCAAACACCGGTCCAGATGTGCCAGCTGACTGTGCTTTTCGAATCCTGCTCTGTCTCCTCATTAATCTGCCTTCTCTCCCTTCTTCTTTCAAACAATGTAAGCCAACAACAACAAAAGTGTGGCTGTGAGCGGCGGCCACATTCCCTCCTACAACAGCAACCGGTGGGCTATCCTGACTGGTCCTTCGTTCTCCATGTCTCTGTCCATCTGTCCCACAGTCAGTCCGTCCTGTCTGTCGCCTGTCTGTCCCGCAGCACTCGGGTTTATTTTTCTTTGTTTCTGTCACAAACTGATCTTCCAGCATAATATTTCAGACTTGCTTTGCTGCTTATTTGGAGTCCTTCAATGGTTAGCTCATCTCTTACCTTTAGTTTTTGATCCCCTTCTCCTTTTTGGTTGGACTACAATGTGGCTGCAGATGTAAAATTGATGATATAAGGCGCCCTCTGGTGGGAAACTAAAAGTATTGCATGACTCTGTGTGGAGAACTTTAGTTTTAGAGACAAAATTCCTCATCTTCTAAATTAACCTTGCATTTGTGCTAATGTTACTTAAAGGCACAGCCGTAAATTTAGATAAAGGTCCTCAATGCATCTACCCCTGTCTTCACAGTCTTTTCCAGGTTCCTGTGTGGTTGCTTTCCTCCTGCGTCACACTATATAAACCTCTATAACAGCAGCTGTAGCTGAAGGAGGAAGGGCTTTCCTTTCTTCCAGAGCCCACACAACTTTAATAGTAGTCTGTTCGCTTTCCTGCCTGCTGACAAGATAATGGGCCTTTTTTTGAACACTGGAGGCTTTTGTTAAGCTTATGTTTTAACAGCTATCTGCTGCCACATGTGCTGCTGCTGTGCAGCAGGGCTACTTTAATCTGCATCCTTGTGTCTGAATAGGCTGAACTGTGAGATTTGACAGTTTTATGATTCTGAGTGTTTACTTGGCTTAATTTAAGTTTGTTTTAATCACCACAGCATGTCATTTACTCAGTACTCTGAGTTCTTTATTGCTTCCAACAACTGCAGAAATGGCATTTAATACAGGGGTGTTGACTTGAAAGAGCAATTTTATTTGCCTCTGACCTGTCAGCAGGTGAGGTGAAAAGACTCTACAGCAGCATTTCTACAGTCATGCTGGAAAAAACAATCGCTCACTACACTGGCATCACTTTTCTGTTTGCATCACACAAGTTAAAGGACACTTAAAACAAAATCTGAACAACTGCAGGCCTTACTTACCTCAGTTAAGATTCAAAACCCTGAAGAAGAATCTCCAGCCATCAGTTTGTGTCCTGAAGCACTTTGGACCTGGAGCAGGACAGTGATTGAATGGCTCAAAAAAAACTAAATGAAGGCTTTGGAGTGGCCGGGTCAAAGCTTAAACGCAAATCTGATTGATGTGCTTTGACCTTAAACAGGCTGTTTGTGCTGGAAAACCCTCCAGTGTGGCTGAATTAAAACAATTCTGGGCCCAAATTCCTCCACAGCAATGTGAAACACACGTAGTCAGTAATTGCAAAAGTTTGATTGCAGTTGCTACCAAGGGTGGCACAAGCAGTTATTAGGGTTAAGGGCTTATAACGTCTTTCCTCCTTAATAAATGAAAAACTGCGTTTTGTATTCTTCCCTTATCTTTGTCTTATATTGATATTTGTTCCAATATCAGAAATATGTAAGTGTGATAAATATGCAAAAAACTATGGAATTAATAAGGGGCAAACACTTTTTCACAGCACTGTATAAACCTCTTGATTGAGGGCTGTAGTCTTGCAGTAGCAGAAGAAACACAAGTTTGATTTGTATTTTGTTATCTAATAAAACGCACGAATGAAAAAGATGATTGTGTTTTGGCTCGTCTAATAAACGTGAACGGAAATGAACGAAGAAAACAAAACAGAAAAGTTGGTTAGGAAAAAAAATTGAATCAGTTGAAATTTGTAGAAAATCCCAAGTTTCTATTTCTTTAAATTAAAACAATAAATTCAATAAGTGAAAGACGTTAACTTTGTCGCCCGGTGGGTTTTAAGCAGTTTGTGGTGGAACAAAAGTGACCGAGGTCAGTGGGTAATTTCGTCACGCACACGCTCTTTAGTCTGTGGATGCAGGTCCAATAAGTCGACTTCCTGGATAACTCCCACAGCGCTTCCTCTTCCTCCAGCTGCTGTCGTCCTGACCTGACTCTGGTCATCACTTTTTCCCTTAAAACACCCACATAACCCACACCGTGTGTTCCTGTCAGCTCTGCTCATTTCTTTCAGATGTAAAGCAGCAAGTTTGAGTACTAATGTCAAACCTTGTACT
This sequence comes from Simochromis diagramma, assembly GCF_900408965.1. NCBI lineage: Eukaryota > Metazoa > Chordata > Actinopteri > Cichliformes > Cichlidae > Simochromis > Simochromis diagramma. The sequence goes on from NW_024386908.1 coordinate 17,463,509, forward strand.
GGTTGTAGAAGCTGAGTACTCTCTCTCTCTTTTTATAGTTGTACTTATAAGTCTCAGTGCATTTAAGAAGGTTCATTAATCAAGAAATATTTCTGTATGACCTTTCAAGCCTGGAGCTACTACTGCAGCCGAGTACTGTTTAATGAAATGTAGAAAGACTAATAATTTCAGAGCACGCTCAGTAGAGTGTCTCTTCCTAATTGAGTCTCCCATGATGGGAATTTATATCAAACATTATTTCTGATGTTTTTTTCCCTATCCTCCTCCCACTCTTTGCCTGTGGATATGTGATTATGTGTCTTCATGAGTGTATTCTCCTTTATTTTGTACTCTCTATGGCAGTGTTGTTGCATGAATTCATGTGCCCGTTTGTGACACGTCATCAGATGTGAACCAGCGCCACACAGTGTGTTCAGTCATCACCGCTCACCTTTGTTTCCTGATGGCGTTCTAATGCGTTTACACCTTTTTTTCCCCCTCCGATCTTTTACAGGTAAAGAGGACGAGTTTCCCAAGAAGCCTCTAGGGCAGCTTCCTCCTGAGATAGCCGTAGCAAACCACGTGGCCAACGGTCAAAGCCACGCGGAGCCAGCCGAGCCCCCCAGGGAGCCAAGTCCTCTACCAGACCCCCAGCGGGACGGACGGCCCCCGAGCCGAGCCCACCGGGAATCGCTGGAGAAACGGATCCGTCACCACAAGGGGGACAAAAGGGAAACCCACTCCAGGGGGTCAGGTGAAATCTCAAATGAGACACAAAAGCAATCCACCTCCACCACACCAGAGAGGGGGGCGACACCGCTGTCAGCCCCCACCCCAACACCACAGATGACCGCTGTGGATGGAGGAAAGGCTCACGCCATCGCCAACCACAACTCCAACGCAGCCTCTAGCTCCCGCAGAGACATGCCTGGGCCCCGGTGGGTCAAACCCTCCGAGACAAAGCTAGAAGCTTTGCGGGAAATTCAGATGAGCCGAGGGCCATCGCCAGCTCCTTCCAGCCCAGATGACACCGCTCAGCCTCACCGCCGGCCACGCTCCAAGGGCTACGCCCCCGGCACCGACCGAGGCTCCAATGCCTCCCAGTATGATAATGTACCAGGGCTGCCGGAGCAGGACTTCGAGATCCTGGAGCTTGAGAAGCCTCCGTCCAGATTGAGGCCCTTTCGTAATGAGATACCCTACAATGTGTCAGCCCTGCATCAGGGCAGCCCGAGCCACGGGTCCAGCCTGTCTGGGAGTGTCGTCTCCATGGCACCCGGGCCCAGAATGGCCAGACAGCCTCTTCCTCCTCGTTTTCCTCACAACAGTCCTGTAAATGTTCCGACTGGCTACCCTGACCCAAAGAACCAGTTCCATACCCCGCCTCATCAGCACTCCCCAGGCAGGACTACTACTGAGGTCCCCATTCCACATCCCACCCAAAGCGTGGACAACAGACTCTATGCTCTGCCCTCCCGATATCCTGCACCGCCCAGTGCATTGTATGGAGAACGAGCGTATGCCACCACCCAGCGACAGCCCAACAGCTTCTCCCCAGACAAGACCCTCATGAATAACACCTTCGCCACCTACCGCAGGCAGCCAACGCACAGCTGCGCCCGCAATCCTCGGAACCCCAGGCCTCCCCCGGAGCTGGACAACCAAGGGAGCTCCACCCCCATCTATCTGCAACAGCTCACCTCCACAGCACAGGTCTACAGGTTCGAAGGACACCAGCGGGGTGAGCCAAACCCGCACTACCTGCCAGCTCAGCAGGGTGTAGATGGGCTCCAGTGGGAGCCAACGGAGGAGTTGCCCCCTACATCCCCAGGTGGGATGCCTCGCTCGCCCAGCTTCCAGAAGGCGCAGATGTCGCCCCTCGCAGAGTTCACCTTCCCCGACAACCCGGACGCCCTGCGTCAGTACCGACCGCAACTCCAAGAGCAGCAGCAGCACCAGCAGCCTGTGTTACGGCAACAGCTTCCTCAGCTGTTTGGAGGACCACACTACAGGCACGCACAGGAGGCGTTTGCCATGCAGGAGTCCATGCTGCTGTGACAGGACGATATGACGAGACACTGTAAAAACTAAAAGAAAAGAAAACTGAGGCGTAGTCACCAACACTGTGGTAAAGACGACCAGTAGTCCTAGCTTTGTTAGGAACCGGCTTCTACTTTGGTTCTGTTGTCGTTCATGTGTGAAGTACTGACCTCCCGACTGTCACGCTGCATCGTAACGTTGCAGGACCCACCAGCCGCTGTTTCTACTGATCACTTTAAAAAAAAAGATTAAAAAGACTGACTGAAGATTTAATTTTATTTTTGGATGTAAATCATTAACAAGAGGTGACAAAATATAAATATATCTTTTAGAGTCTGATATGTACAGAAGATTTTTTTTTGAGTTATCGGTAACAGGGGAATTTTCTCCTGAGAGCCGATTTATTTTCCATCTTTATTTTTTTATATCTTACTCTCCAGATATGTACCGTAGAGATCATTTAACTCGATATGCTTGTGAATGTTATTTTTAAAGAAATATGACCAATGGTAGAATTAGCAAACAGTGCTACACGGGTTACCGTATGTCTTGATTTCCATTTAAATTTTTTTAAGCAGGTTTTGTTAAAAAATGTTTAGGACCATGCTTTCTGTAGTTTTTGTCCATTACTAATAGTTTGTTTTTGCATTACTTCAGGCCAGTCTTGTTTTTAATTAATTTCAACTGGGCGGCTCAACATATAGACAGCTGATTTTTGAGGGCTAATATATACTTTTAAAAAAAAAAAAATTATGGCTTTAAGTTATCTTGATTTTTATGTAACCATTGATAACACATTTTTTTAATTGCTGTGACATAGTTATCACATCTCGAGCACATGGAGTCCGAGATGGTTTTAAACTACTTTCAGTACAAGGTTGCTTAACTTCATTATGTTTTACTACTCTCAACAATGTCACATCCACTGGCACACAGTCATCCGGCGCGCGCACACGCACGTAACAGATGTGAGTCGCATTTTTACCCACCTACTTTTCATACTCTGATGTAGATGCAAGTACTTTCAAACAGTACTAAAATGTTCTTTACATCCCCTCAGTCATCTTTGGGTTTTGTTTTAGTTGTGAAACAACTAATTGCAGTCCATTCTGATACTTTGCTTAATAAAAAGAGGTGGGGTGAAAATGAACCTTTAAATTTGTTTGTGGTTTTTTAAAATCAGCTCAATAAAAAACGGGGGGTGATATCGGGTGTTTTTTATATATATATATATATATATTAGGATGCAGTGCATGGAGAAACACTGTAAATGAGTTTCCAGTGTTGCGAAAGCTTCCAAACCACCACAATTCCTGGATAATGGAATTTCTTGTGCACTCCAAAGGGGCCACGGGTTTTACTTCTAGGACTTTAATGAATATTTTTGTTTAGCAATCAGCAGTAAAAGGAAAATGCACAGGCTTCTGTCACGTAACGGTCACATATTGTTGTCTTTATTGTATACAGCGTTCAATTAGCAAAAAGCCAATTGAGAGCAATGGCAAACCCTGAAAATGTCAACTGTAATTTTAATTCTGGAGTCACTTCAATGCTCTCTCAAGTGCATCTATAAACAATTAAATGCAACATGCAGTGTCGGCACCTTTACGCACTGTGCTCTGCATATGCTCAGCCCTCAGTGACCCTAAAAACTTCCACTTTGGAGTAATCCCACTTACAGCTGATCATGGAATATCTAGGAAGTGAAGCAGTCGGTGAAACCAAATGATCAACTGATTGTTTAAATGATATTTATTTCACAATTAGCATAATTGACTAATTTCAGCCTCTTACTTTTAAAGATTTTCTGGCCTTATGAGCCATTACATTTTTTTATTACTGGAAAGACGGGTGGTGGTGTATGTGTCCTGACATTTTAGAAACTGTTTAGTCAAGACTGACTCAGGAAGAATGGAAGTAGTTTATTGCGTCCCTGCTCTAATCAAAGCCAACAAGAAAATGAACATCAAATACAGAAATAAATAACATGTTGCTGAAGACTTTGTAATAAGAGCTGGTAGGCTGCCTAACATCGGCATTCAGCAGCTTGCTTCCACGCTGTTGTTGTGCATCTTTCTGGATAAATTAGCAGGAGACAGCTTCTGAGCTTTGCTGGATAAGCAAAGGATGCTTGGCAGGGCTGTGAAGGTTTGTGCAAACGGTTAACAAATCTGTGGTAGGAGAAGCTGAAAGAGACACCTGTGATGCACCGGGATGTTGCTTTGAATCCAGAACATCTTAAAGCTCAGTCATGTTATTTCAATCCGTGGTTGGAAGCAGATAAATCTGTGAGGAGAGCTCAGAATATTTTATGGAAAATTCTGGATTGATCCAAGAAAACCTTAGAATGTGGGGCACGTTTGGTATGTGATATATTTTATACTTTAACATAGCGCTCTGTGCACATGCTCACTCTGCACCACTACAGAGCTTAGATTCTATCTGATTACATGCCTCCCGGAAGGCTTAATGGATTAGTCGACCACAGGAAATTATGCCGTTTTTTTGTTTGTTTTTTCATGTCATCTTGCAAGTAATTCATCAAGCAAATAAGCAACAATATTCAGGTACACGATGCATTCAAAGTAGCTTCAATGTGATGCTTCTTTTGCTGAAAGGTGTACGAAACCGAGATTAATAGGTTAGGGAAGCATGATGAAGGTAGCTCTCCTCACCTGGCTGGAACACAGTTGTGATGAAAACATAATCCGTTGTGATTTTTCGTTTAAAACACGCTGGAAGTGATACATTGTTGCGTGTGGTTTGGGGTTTTTTGTTTGTTTTTTGCCTCATAGTGAACCTATATACCATTTTTTCCATTTGGCACCAAATACAGAAAAAGGAAACCATCACCCTCAGTCTGAGTGGGTCATTTATCAGCAGAAGTTGGCTAATTCCCAAGCTGAAGAAGCACTCGCAAACCAAACATCTCTTCTGAGAGAAGCCTGGCCTACATCCAGGTAGCAGTACCATTGCTAAAAGTCAACTTTGTTTAGGAAGGTTCCTGAATGAGTGAAGACACCCTAAAGTATCTGCATGTCAGTCATAATCAAAGCTGGTCAAACCGTCAAACCAGCTTTAATGAAACGCACTTGAATTCTTCGTTTATTCCATCTGCAATACCATCTGGAAATTGGTCATCTTAATGACAATGGCCTCATTTTTCAGCATGACAACAATCCCAAAGACACAGCAGATGTAGGAAAAGCATAGCTAGATAGAATAGAATAGAATGCCATTATTTAGAAAAACACAATGTTTCAGTAACGACTGGACCTAAACATTACTGGAGCAGTGTGTTGTGCCTCCACGTATTTTTATACACGTTTCAGTAAATTACTGCATAAATTTTCCGTTTTTCTAGCAAAATGTGAAAAGGAAAGGAGGGATTGATGAACACTTTTTCACACTGTTATGTCTTTATGAAAGCAGGCTTTGCTCGTTTAGAGCTGCCTGGGTCAAGTCGCCTAAGCATCGCAATTTGGATTAAAGTCACTCAGATGCTCACCCTCACCCATTTCCCCTGCTTCCTCCTTTTTATGTGCTTTTTAAAAAATATATGAGGCTAAGAAAATACCAGAAAAATACACTTCCCATAAAAATTCTCAGATAGCTGAAGAAGAACCACGTAGACAGGTTGGTGTTGTGTATGAGGCCCCAGGTTGAAAGTCTACAATGTAAAGATTTACTACATGAAATGAAACTAGTCATGCACATAGCTACTGATACTGACCAATCGTCCCACTCAGCCTCATAATAGATACACCTATGGTATCAATTTCAAAATTCTACATCATCTTGTTCTAAAGTTATCACATTTACAAGATTTTCAGACAACTTGACCTCTGACCCCTGACCTTGAGCCAGAGTTCACTAAGATCTGATTCTTTGCAAACACATTCATAAGGCTCGCAGAATGACTGTCCAACAGGGGGGAAGAACTTGGACTACAAATGGATTGTTGTGATTCTCCTAAATTCTGCACTCACCGACATATTGCACCTACTTGAATTCTACAATACATACATACATACTCATATGCAGTACAGGGGCCCCACAGGGAACTGTGCTGGCATGCACCCTGGATCCAGTGCAGGTGGTGGGAGACAGAAGGACTCTGGCCAAAATAACTTCTCTGATGGACAGAGTCTCCCACCCCGTGCATGTAAATGTTGCTGGACTGCAGAGCTCCTTCAGTGACAGACTGCTGCATCCTAGATGCTTGAAGGAGCGTTTCCGCAGGTCCTTCCTCTCTACAGCTGTCACACTGCACAATCAAAACTGCTCCCAACAAACATAGAGGTTTACATCAGTGCTGTGACAACTTCTGCTGTTATAACTTGCACATTACTTCTCTCAGTCTATATATACACTAACTTATTGAGTTCCTTCTTGGTGTTTCCGTACACTTTTCGCCGTGGATCTACTTCCACAATTTTTGTGCTATTTTCACCGTTCAAATTTTAAACTATTCTGCTATTTCTGGTAATGATGGCTATATCTTTTGGTATTTTTCACTATTATACTTTTTAAAATATTAAGCTTTTTTCCTTTAATTTGAAATGAATGGGAAACTTCTGCAATTCTGCTAAAATTTGCTTGTTTTTGAAACTTAACTACTTCCTCATATTTTCACGTAGAACAACCATTCAAACTTTAAAATGTTCTCAAATTATTGGGCTATTCAGGTATAAATCAGCTTTTTCAAATCTTTTACCGTTTTACTTTTATCCCTCTTAAAGTTTTGAGTTGCAAAATTGTGATTTTTCACAAAATACATGCGTTGTTATGGTTGCTATGCTCTTGGCTTCCAGTGTGCCACTGAAGGTTTTGCAGTCTTCTCTTCATGTCCGAACAACTTCTTGCTACTTGCTCAATTTTCACTCAACTTCCACAAATTATACATCAAAATGTAGGTATATTTGCTGGCCTTCAGGAAATGTCACTATCATTGTTGTGGGACTTATAGAATTTTTGCAAATCTCCTCAGACCAACACAAAGTCGGAAAACTCTCCATAGAAAGTCAATGGAGAGTTTGTTCAAAATCACCGCTTGATTTCTGTAATGAGAGGCATATTCGAATCGTCATATCTCCTTAATGAAACAAAGTTAAGACATGAGGCTTGTCCCAGTATATCTTCAGACACTCCTGACGCTCACAATTCAAGAATTTCTTTCTCACCTATTACCGTTCTGAAATGAGTTAGACTTGTTTGAGGGTAGGAAATTCGTCCTTCGCTCAGATTTCTTCAGATTTCAAACTCTGGAAATGAACCACTTTTTTCTCTCGTCATAACTTTTTGTTGGCTTTCCACAGAGACCTGAAAATTTCCATGACTGTTCACCAAAGCCTGCTGTCTCTTATGGTGAAAGAATGATATTGATACTCCAAATAGATTTAGAGTTAGAAAGCGTTGTTTGAGGGCAAGTCAAGGCAGTTTTTGCTTCGCCTCTACTCAGTTATGGTGCATTACAAGTCAAATATCTTTAATAATTCATACTTTAATGATAAATTGTCAACACTGGAAAATTCCCCCATCTCTTCTGAACAAAACGGTCTAAGAATGACCGTTCTAGCCCCTACGGTTAGGAAATTATGGCCATTTGTTTGAGGGGAATCCTCACTATGAGAAATAGATTGCAAAAATCCTGTGTCTCTCTGTGCTGCGTGCACCTGTTTTGGCGGGAAAAAGTACACAGCCTCTCTGATTGGTGGATTCAAATTCAGCAGCTCCCAGTCTGCTTGACTGAGCTAGAAACTTACTTCTCTCTCCCTGTGTGTGTGTGTGTGTGTGTGTGTGTGTGTGTGACAGAGAGAGAGAGAGAGAGAATGGCTTTTAATGGGATGATCTCATTCTAAGATTCAAATTCAATATATTTAGACTGGTTGACTGAATTGGATCTTGTGTGTGTGTCTCTCTGTGCATGTGTGTTTCCTTATGTGTACATATTTCTGATTGTGTGGCTGTTATATATTTTTTTTGCTGATTTTTTTCATTTAACAAGTATATTTTAGGGACCCTCAGCATGTTCAGCATTTTTTCAGCTGTCCATTTTGCTTTTCCGATTTTTCTGTTTAACTTATTACTATTGTGCTAAATCATACTATTTCTGCTATTTTATAAGATTTGTGCTAAATATAGTATTTCTGCCAAATATAGTATTTCTGATTAATTATAGTTTTTCTACCAAATCATAGTACAGTATTTCTGCTTTTTATAGGATTTGTGCTTAATATAGTATTTCTGCTTTTTATAGGATTTGTGCTTTTAATATAGTATTTCTGCTTTTTATAGGATTTGTGCTTAATATAGTATTTCTGCTTTTTATAGGATTTGTGCTTTTAATATAGTATTTCTGCTTTTTATAGGATTTGTGCTTAATATAGTATTTCTGCTTTTTATAGGATTTGTGCTTAATATAGTATTTCTGCTTTTTATAGGATTTGTGCTTAATATAGGATTTCTGTTTTTTATAGGATTTGTGCTTAATATTGTATTTCTGCTTTTTATAGTATTTGTGCTTAATATAGTATTTCTGCTTTTTATAGTATTTGTGCTTAATATAGTATTTCTGCTTTTTATAGGATTTGTGCTTAATATAGTATTTCTGCTTTTTATAGTATTTGTGCTTAATATAGTATTTCTGCTTTTTATAGTATTTGTGCTTAATATTGTATTTCTTCTTTTTATATAGGATTTGTGCTTAATATTGTATTTCTGCTTTTTATAGGATTTGTGCTTAATATTGTATTTCTGCTTTTTATAGGATTTGTGCTTAATATAGTATTTCTGCTTTTTATAGTATTTGTGCTTAATATTGTATTTCTGCTTTTTATAGGATTTGTGCTTAATATTGTATTTCTGCTTTTTATGGGATTTGTGCTTAATATTGTATTTCTGCTTTTTATAGGATTTGTGCTTAATATTGTATTTCTGCTTTTTATGGGATTTGTGCTTAATATTGTATTTCTGCTTTTTATAAGATTTGTGCTTAATATTGTATTTCTGCTTTTTATAGGATTTGTGCTTAATATTGTATTTCTCCTTTTTATAGGATTTGTGCTTAATATAGTATTTGTGCTTAATATTGTATTTCTGCTTTTTATAGGATTGGTGCTTAATATAGTATTTCTGCTAAATTATAGTATTTCTGCTTTTTATAGTATTTGTGCTAAAACATAGTATTTCTACCAAATCATAGTATAGTATTTCTGCTTTTTATAATATTTGTGCTAAAACATAGTATTTCTACTAAATGTAGTATTTATTCTTAATCATACTATTTCTATATATCTATATATTTCTATTTCTAAATTGCCATACCACTTTTTAATATACAGGTACAATACACAACCTGCACTTTTCAAAATATTCTAAATATGTAAACATCTTTCAGTATCTTGCTCTGTTTGCACACTACAACCTGGGTTTCTATGTAAAATATGTAAAAATTGTCTTTCTGTTCTGTGTGTATTTTTGTTTCTTTTTGCCGCTTATACATCAAATTTCCCCTTGTGGGACATTTAAAGCATTATTCTATTCTATTTGTACGTATTGGATGTTCAAAGGACAGAAAAATATTCAAGTTTTTTGTCAGATTCAGTCGCTTATGTCACACACATGGAAGAGAGCTGGCCACCTCATTTTGAAGTTTCAGACTAACTCCTACCTCCTGAGAGCAAAGCTGGGTTCTGAAAGAGATCAGATCCTACAAATTTAAATCAATCTTGTATGTGTGGTAGGAGGGAGGGGTGGTTAAGTCAGCCTCTTCCTACTTCCTAGTAGCTCAGAACTCCATAGTGTCTATACAAACATGCTGTAGTAAGCAACTACCTCGCACCCCGAATTCAGCTCGAATACATTAAAAATGAAAAAACCAAAAATGCTAATGACCAGAATGCACACACTCAACTTGTTACATATTTGACAACATAGAAAAACAAGACAACAGTCTGAATGTTTTTATTTGATATTATTGTTTTATTTGATATATATGATATTTTGTATATGATATATATCTTAAATAAAGCGCCAAATCACAAGTTTATTCCCTGTTTGTACTGTAAGGTAAAAACAATACAGTACTACAGAGAAACCCAACAATCAAATGATCCCCTTTTGAGCAAGCACAAGGCGACAGTGGGGAAGAAAAACTCCCTTCTGACAGGAAGAAACTTCCAACGGAACCAGGCTCAGAAAGGGGCAGCCATCCGCTGCGACTGGTTGGGGGTGATGGAAATGGATTTGGTGCTAAAATTCTGCTTCAAGATTTTAAACGAAGCAAGGCAGCAGGAAAAAGCCAAAAATGTCACGTAATCATTGCTGCCCTTTAAAGCAGCACGTAAAGGGTTTTAAAAAAGCTTTTAACACTGCTGAAAAAAACCTGGAAATTTTGGACTTTTCTGGAGGACTGGGGAGCCCGAATTTCAAATGACTTATCACAGCCTTGTCAAAAGGTGAATCATTTGACATCGCAGCATTTAAGACCTTGTCTGGGGAGCCAAACTGCTTGATGAGGGATTTGGCCATTTTCTTAATGAACTGATTCTTGTCATTTATCAGATTTATGGCGGACTCTGTGCTGCTGAGTTCAGGCTGTATCAACTCTGTCAGATGGTTGATGAGAGTGTGTATTTCTCTTGAAGTACTTGTGGTCTTAGCCACAGATTGCATGGTCTTAGACTTACATTTTCCAAGAAGTGTCTTAAAGAGCAAAAAGGAGAGGTCAATGGACATTTCCTTAAAATCAGAAGATGACCTTGACACAACACCCATCTCTAATACTTCAAAGGAATCTTTAAGAGAGCCTGAAATGCTCGCAGAGCATTTTTCTGGAGAAACGCTCTTAGGTTCTGCCATTGGAGGTGAGTCGATGGATGCCAGAGAGTATTTTTCTTTGTTCTCCACCCACAGTAAAAGTTTTTGCAAAAACTTTTCTGCCGCGTCTTCTATGAGGACATAGAGGACTTCAGGAGAAAAGGGACGCTTTGAGCCATCTACTGTTTGTGGAGTCCTGGAGATGACGGTGTCTGAGAGGGATCTCCCGCTTAGAGCTACGGGAATTTGATGCACTCGACTCGTCATAAACAGATCGAACATTTTAGCTGTTACCTCCTTAGAAAAAGTTCTGATTTCCCCACTACTTTTAATGTTTTCCAATGTTTTTTCGAATATAGGGACTTCTTCTTTCTTTGTGAGTGTATCATATAATTGATTAACGTCTGATCTAATGGTGTCAAAGTCCACTGAAGAAGAACTTGGGTAACAAAGAAGCGTATTTCGGGAAGGGGCTCGATCAGAGTTTGCACTCTGGGGACGAGGAGTTTCAGGTACTGACCCTGGCAGGATGAAAACTATGCTTTCATCAGAGGCCACTGTTTCATACTGTGGCGAGCTCAGACAAGGAGGAGACAGAATTCTGTTCAGTCTTGCTCCGCTACAATACTTTGGGTATTTGCAAAGGTTATTTAGACAAACAAAATATTTCCTGTTTGTCTTTTTTGTGTGTTTTAGCTCTTTTTTCATTGTTTCAAACTGTCTTTTTGCAAACATGGAAAAGTGGTGTTTGCGTGCTTTTAGCCCAGTGCTTGAGGTGGATGGCACACATCTGGAGAAGAGGTCTCCTGAATTAAATAATTCTGAATTAGAGGCAGGTTTGTTTGAGCGATACTTCTCACAGGGCTCTACGCTACTTGAATCCATTTCACCAAATATCTCATGGATGACGTCAACTACAGCCTGTTCTACAGGGTTTAGAGCTCGGACACTTTCTGTTTCAGCAGTTATTTCACCTTCTTTTGCTACACCTGATCCTTCTGGAAGCTCAATTTCTTCCCCCTCCTGATCTGAATTTTCATCCTCTATCATCTCTTCATTGAAGCTCCATGAGCGAGAGGGATTAAGAGAAATCTCAGTGATTGGTGTTTGCACTGAGATGTTTGCATCCGTACTTTCGGGATCAGAATCAAATGGACTGGTATCAGACCCGCTTGTCGGGTGCTGGCAGTGCAGCTTACCTACAAGCTTTTTAAGGCATGAGGCAGCGTGACGAACCATGCAGTGTAGTTTTTTAATATTACTAAATGTACCGCTAACATAAATGGTGGGGTCTTCCGGGAAATCAGGGCTTTGTGCGAGCAGTGCAACTATTGAACTGATCTTTTCGGAGATCTCTTCCTCAACCATGCGTGTCAGCTTTACAGCCCTCTTACATCGCTTTTTCGGGACATTAAGAGCGCTGGTGAAGACCGCTGAGATCGAGTCTCCGAGGGACGGCCTTATTTTCCCCTCATCTAAAAGCACCGGACATTCTTTCACGTTACGATCCTGAACATCGGGAAGGGCTATTTTTAGGATGCTGGCAGAGGCAGTCTGAATGATTTCAGAAAGCATGTCAGCAAGAATGCCTTGTATGTTGGCGTTGCATGTGCCACTTTGTATTAAGTACCACTCAGTTTTCGAGAGCTTATTTAAGTACTTATTGATTGGTGGCAAAATCTGGTCTGGCGTGACCACGATCGAATACTCATTTTCCTTTAGCATTGCCATTGCAGTCACAAATGTTATTTTCTTGGTTTGTGTTAAAAGCGTGAGACGTTTCCTGAGAGAGCGCCGACTGTTCAACATGTGCCAACAAATGAGCATGTCTAAGTGTCTGAGGGGTATTTATAGCCTCTTGCCTATGTGACGTTGCAGCACATCATAGCCAATCGAATTTCCTTTCATCTTTCAGTGACGTCACGAGCTACGCATGCGCAGACGCGGCACATAAATCAGGCTTTGGAGTTGACGTCACGCCGCAATGCATTGTGGGAGCGCGGCACCATTTTCGGGGTCTACGAATCAAAACAAACACACTGTGTTGGAACGACGATTACAAGATGCTTAAAAGCAGCTCAAAAGAGAATGGACTGTATAGAGACCGATTTCGTTCAGAGGGGAAGCAGCGGTACTTGCAGAAAATAGCGTGCATTGGAAATGTGGACCCGTATGAAATACGGCCGTGGAGTAGAAACCCTGAAGACCAACCGCTATTGACGTAGCCTGACATATTTTCGTACCTTATCTGTGGAATCAGCGCGTACAAGTCGTCATTCAAACAAAGGTAAGTCAGCTCGAGTACTGCGTGTGAAATGCGTTTGATTTCCCTGCAAACATTCACATTAGTGCAGCATAAATTCATTCATGAGGGGAAATTACAGTGAGAACATGTGGAGGCTGTTAGGTGGATAACATAGTGAGTTCAGTGACATTGTCCTGAAGGATTTAGTTATTCTTTATGGTTAAAGAAATTGCAATGATTTATTCATATTTATTATAAATAATTCTAATTATACATCTTGCTTACATATTTGTATCTTGTGTCACTAAAAATACATTTTATTTTAATTTTATACATTGATTAATGACCTGCAGAATCTCCTTATCATATTAAGGGATTCATAATTGTCACTTTATGCTTTCTCCATCTCTAAAGTGATTACATTACACATTACATACTTTAGGTTCATTTTCTGCAGGCAGGTTTCTGACAGAGAACAGGCAGATTTAGAATATAACATGCAGCGATGGACACATAAAGAAATGAAAAATTACATGTATGTGCTAACTTTCTAAACACTTTGTTACATTGATGATGAAGTAGATAAAACACATTTATGTCGGCCTTGGCTCATAGTTCTTGTCTTTAAATGAACTTTGTCTGTGTGTGTTTCAGGTCCTGCACTCAAAGACTGAATGAACCAGCATTGCAGCCACGGGTCACTGTGAGCATCACAGGGAAGGTTGAAGCCGCCCACTGCACCTGTAAGGCCGGAGTCGTGGAGACCTGCACCCATGTCACTGCTCTTCTGTTTCATGTAGAAGCAACAGTGTTGATCTGTGGCACAAGGACTGTTACAGATGAACCTGCATACTGGGTTTTGCTGGGTAATATGACCAAGATACAGTCAGTGGTTGGCCATAACATAGACTTCTCCTCTTCAGCTGCCCAAAAAAGGCTCTTGATCAAAACATAAACAGACCATCCGTATTGAAAGGTAAAAGGAGCCGTCCTCAAAAAAGAAAAATTGGAAGAAGTAATCTGATTGGCATGGTGGTATGTTTGAAGCAGGTCCCTTGTGTAGCGCTGGAACCCAGTCACGATGTTTCATCCATTTCATTGGCTGGTTTGCTGCAATAATGCCAAATAATTAGCAACTCTATAAATAGAAGGTAGTTCTGCAAAATCACTCAGTAGGATGTTTGTTCTAATTTGCTATGAGCTCAGAGCGCATCGAAAATAAAACTAATAGGCTATAAAGAGTGATATGAACATATTTAGAACTTACCGGAATGAAAATGTCTGGAGCACCAACAGATATTTGGAGATGGAAGAGAACTGGATATCAGCTGGTCTCACAGCTGCTATCCAGGCTAGACGCCTTCGTTTGGTAACATCGATACACGAGCTGCCTCATGTTGCTTCCAGGTTGGGAAAGAATGAAAAGACAAACCCTTTTCAAGCTTATTCTCTTGCCGGTCGTGCGATCGAACATTGCAGCCGACCACACAGCAAGAACGAACCATGGCTGTCGTGTGTGCCTTCGCTCCTTTTTCGCTTGTGCTTTGTTTAGACCCCCAAAATGGCGGATCGGGCCAAAATCCTTTCCACGCCCACCCCCGTGACATCACGCTCCAAAGCCCTATAAAAGCCCATAACAGGCACTCACAGGCTGTATCCAAATTCAGGGTGTAATTCTTAAACACTTAAAGCTGAAATTCTGCATTGCACATCTTAATTAATCAAACCAAATTACTTATGGACCTGTGTACATGTGCACACATAGTCTGATGGGTGAGTGAAGTTGAACTCATACCAAAGCGACACTATACCTCGTGCTGAGCATGATCCAGGATAAGTGATTTATTTGTCTCCATAAATTTGTGTTTGTTGTGGAAAAACTGAATCTAGACGTTTAGAATTCATGGCGCTGCAGTGCAGTTCTCAGCTATGAACACAGAGGGGCAGTGATGTCATTTCTTTCATCAGTGGCTGATCTGTTCAGAGAAAGAACACATCAGCTGGGAGCTCTGTGGGAAGCGCAAGTTTGTGCTTTCCTTTTTTTTTCTTCTTCAAGAATCCCACCAGGTTATCATGTGTTGAGTGTAGGAAAACATGGTTTTCTTAAATTCCTGATTGCTCTAAATCTAAAAACAGATTATTCACTAATAATTTCTACATCTGTGCAGGTTGTATGAACGTGGCAGAGCCCAGTGTCTGTCAGGAGTTTGATGGCAGATGTGCTTCCAATTCCTGTGAATTGCAAACAGGAGGCTCCTCTAAGTAAAGCTCGCCGTGTCCTCGCTTCAGGCTGTTGGAGGTGTGTGTTTGTCAGTTAAACAGATTTCTGCTGAGAAACACGCAGACAGGCCTTCCTGTGATGCCTGAATAAATGAGGACGAAAGCTGATTAATCCTCTGAAGCTCTTTTGTCTCTCAATATGAATGAACATCATTGCAGCTGTCTCTCACAAATGCTGGTTTATATTCAAAAAACAGAAAAAATATATATATATAGTTGTTCACAAAGCTGCAGATTTCAAAACTTAAGTAGGACTCGTGTGTTTGCAGAGAATGGAAAGAAAATATCCAGCGAGCTTTAGATCTGAGAGTTTGACCTTGTTGAGGTCAGAGCGGCCCGACTGCTTCAAGCTCGTCACATCTCTGAATGCACAACGCGTTGAACCTCGAAGCTGACAGACTACAGCAGCACAAGAGCACACCAGGTGTCACTGTTGGCTAACAGGAAACTGAGGCTACAACTCACACAGACTCATATTTATGATTAAGTAGGACTCAGGATGCTAGAGGGAGTTTTAAGAGCTTTTTTTGAGTTTTCAGGTGGAGTTGTGGGCTCTGCAGTTCTGCCTGTGGGTGGAGCCCTCCTGCTTAGGTTGCCCCCATGAATTCTTTCACCACAATGGTTTTGTGTCCCATCCCTCACTAACCTCCTCTGTGCAGCTTCAGCTGACGTAATGTGTTCAAAACCAGCCAATGACTTTTGGACTTGTGTACCTGTAGGGAGAAGGACTTTACCTGTCTGCTCACTCACTTTTCCTGAAACTCGCCACCTAAGCCTTAGTCGCTTACACCTCCAAGTAAGCTTGTTAGATCTGTTGATCTGTTGATCTGAAGCTTTTACTGCAAAACTCGTGTCCACCTTGGTCTCAAAGTCTGAATGTTAAGAATTGAATGCTTTTCAATACATTTTTAACCCTGTAAAGCCTGAATTATGAAAGACTTCATAGGAAAGTCAACTTTCAAAATTTGTTTATTTAACCTTCTGACAACATCCAAAAAAGAAATGAAATATCAATTTGTATACCAGTTTTAATTTTTTAAATCAGTTTTTCTACATGTGGCATTTTTGGTGCAATTGATTGCTGACAGTAGGATCTAGGAATGGCAGACGCCCACGTTATAAACGTCAGTGATGAAGAACACACCACAGTGCACAAAATTCAGCTCACAGCAGCTGCAGGTACATGTGCTTAATACAACAAATCAGACTACAAAACAACAATCTAAAATAAAGGCATCTCTGAGTCAAGTGTAAAAAATGAATGTTAATCGATGGATCGCTGTGGCCGGTCTGTTTTTGTTTGTCCTACCACACTTGAGAGTGGAAAAGGAAGGCTGAAGTCTCGCAGGTATCTGTCCCACCATGAAATGGGAATGAAGCTCTGGCTTCAAAGATGCCTGGACGATCGTAATAACAACGATCTTTGGTTGGCTCGCCATCCAGTTAACTGGAACTGTGGAATCTCTGTTCTTCAATGGAGGCCTACTTCGTTTCGTCTGTCAAACTGTTTACCAGATGGGAAAAAACCCTGACCTACAGACAGGTCACATGATCCATATGGTCACAGTTTCTCCATACACTGAGCATGTCATACACAGTCAGTGTAACCTTTATCTCAGTTCAACCAGCTCAGTGAACTTTAACCCCATCAACTTGAAGTGCTCACTTACAGTTCAAGATTTCAATCAATCAATGTTTTATTTCTATAGGACATTTAAAAAGGACCGTGTCCATCAAAGTGCTTCACACAAGGTAGCAAAGCAGATTACAACAAAGGCAACAGTTATAGTTACAGTTACATAGCACAACTGCAGATCAGGTGGAAGTCCAAACTAATTTGCTTCAAAAGCTAGATGGAACAGGTGAGTTTTTAAGCGTGATTTAAACGATTGAATGGAATCTGACATGCGGACATGGATAGGAAGATTATTCCAGAGTTTGAGTGCGGCAATTGCAAAAGCTCAGTCCCCTCTAGTCTTTCGTCAGGGCCTTTGTTGCACTAAGAGCAGTTGGTTAGAGGATCTGAGTGCTCTCTTGGGGCTATACACGTCGAGAAGTTCTGTTAGGTAACTGGGCGCCAGGTCATTTAAAATTTTAAAAGTATACAAAAGGATTTTAAAAACGATACAGTATTTAACAGGAAAGTAACAAACAGGTTGGTCTAGTTGCCATAATTAGTGTAACACAGTGGAATGAGTGTTGAACAAAATGTGTATTAGTGATGTCCTCAACTTGGAAGATCTGAAAGGCACTCCAAGAGGCATTTAACCAATTTTTCATGAAGGATCAGAGGGTGTTAACAGAAGGTCCAAACAACATCTTCTAGGTATGTGAAACACTAAAACACTTTTAAAGTCAAAGATTGTATGCTGATTGTTCGTGTGATGGCACACTATGACAAAATGAAACACAACAACAACTTTCCTTATGTATAAATCTTTTATTGGATATTTGGACTTCCTAGATCTGGATTTTTCTGCCCACTTCTCCACTTCCTAAGAAGAGTCACCGATTTGGGCTTCAGTCCAGTCCAGACCAGTTGTAGTTACTGGTAGTGCTGTTACTGTCCATTTTAATGCTTTTAAACTTGGTCCAGTTCTTCCAAACCAACTGTTTCCAACAACAATGGTACAAGGACAAACAATGGCAGCGCTGATGTACAAAGAAAAGGCTGTTGGTAAAAGCATCAGTACCAGTGAGCGGTTTTCTTTAACAACTAGAAACTCTCAAAACTGTTCACGTGTTCTTCGTAAAACGTAAATTTTTCAAATACACTTTAGTTGTACATCATTTAAAACACAAAACACTAAACCTCAAATAACAGACGAATAAACTGACTTCACATCCCTGTGCATTCCAACATTTTCTGCACCTTTGCCCTGAAAGCCACTTCATTAAACCACAAACATCACACATTCACATCAAACTTCTGCACAGACCAGAAGAACTGCAGTTTACTGTGGGTGACAATTAACTCAGGTTGAATGAATATATGTTAACATATGTAGTCTTCATACATGGAACAAAATGTTGGGTGAACCAACCTTTGCCCCTGCACATTTGTGGCAGAGGAAAGTTTAAAAATGTGCTGATAAAGAAAAATTCAACAGTATATTTTTTTCTTCTGCTTTTCCTTTTAAAAATTGCCAGACCTTTGGGAGATGAAGAGCAATATGGTTGCCATAGTTTGATGATTTGTAGCTCAGTCACACTGGAGGACATAAAATTGAACAGCAACCTTGCAACTAGGAAAAAAAGTGGTGGTTGGCCGATGATTGAATATATTTTTTATTTTTTATTTTGCTGTCAGAGACACTCCTCCAAGCAGCCATTTCAAATGCAACAAGATTGCAAGTTCATTGCACACAGTTTAAATAATTTTGGTGGCACTGCGGTCTGTGACCACTCTAGAGTGACCGTAGCATTAAATTTGTGTTGTGTGCAAACTTTAAAAACTCTTATTTATTAGAGCTTTTGTTCCCCCCCACCCCCCACTGTGATCTTGCGGTTATTAAACCCGCTATAAACATGAACATCCTTCTAGACACCTTTTCTTTTTGGCTTTTACTTTCTCTTCCAGTCTTTAAGGCACTCACTGGTGGCAAAAAGAAGGCAGAAACAAGCAAGAGTTGGTGAAAGATAGGAGACAGTGAATCCCGATTATAATGAGGTCTTATCATATAAATGTAAATTGAGCACAGGGTTAGTTCAGAAAAGCCACAAAGCCAAGCCAGCTCTGCTGCACATCCAGTTGGCTTGTCTTTCATATGCCAGTTTTTTAAGCTGCTGTAAGGTCCCAGAATGGGCAGGAGGCAGAAATTACTTTCTTTCACTGTAGTGACTGAAATGTATTTGTAAAATCAGACTGAGCTCTGACCTCAGTAACACAATGGGAAACAGAGCTCAAACATTTCTAGCTAAAGTGGCTTTTAAAAGCCGGTCAAATTTTGCTTCGTGTGTTCCATTTCTTAACATCTGAACTGAAAAAAAAACCTTTAAAAGATTAGAAGTTCCCCATTTTACACAAAACTGCAATAACAGTCCGAGAAAATTCCACACACAGCACTTTGAGTGTTTTTGGTACCAAAGTGGTTCAAAGAAATCAAAGTGAAAACAAGCTAAGATGCATTTATATCTGGTGGTCATCTGGTGCCAGATTCTTATCAGAGCTTTGCAGTGTTTCCATCAAGTACCAGAGACACTGCACTGGTTGTATTGCTCCACAGATTAAAGTTGCAGTTTGCGAGGCTTGAAACACAAGAAATAAACATCTCCTGAAAAACGACCACACAACTTACAAACTGCACATTAAATCTTTGATAATAAGTCGAGCTCTCATCTCAAGATCATCGTCTGGGTTCAGGAAGAAAAGAATAATGCAGATGTATCATGATTTTGTGTTGGCAATGAATAATGTGCAGCAAAAGAAAAAATAAATGAGTTCATTTAAACTTCTGTGGTGTAACAGCACTTTTTTGATTTACACAAACATATGAACAAACAGTGAATGGGAATATGCAGTTTTTGTTCCTCTTATTTCACAGCTGACACGTTTCCTCACTGCCCTGCAAACTATTTTTGAAAATACTGAATCTTTTAGGGAGTTGTTAGCATGTATATTCCTGCAATACTGGGATTGTACAACTTTGCAGACTCAAAGTAGAACATGAAGGTCAGAGAATATGGAAGATTTAAAATGCTTAAACAAAAAACACTCCTAAGTGTTTAGTTTTTGACTGAAGGTGCTTCGGGCTGCTCCATCATTGCCCAAGCGGTCACCATAGTGGATGGATCCATGTTTGAGCTGGCACAGATTTTAATATCTGATCACATGTTTATTTTAGCATTAAATTAAATGTTTTTGTTATTGCTAATTATTTTTGAAGACTTTAGATGCAAAAGCCTCTAAGCACCAGAATGCTAGGAAGCTACTATTGTGTAGTTGTCCTTTCAAACCCACACTGAACACAGTGTGTTGGTAAAAATCGACACCCCACTTTGGCAGGAAAAGCCCACATGTCCACAGCACCACCAATGAGAAGATGCAAATCAGGTCATGTGATTTTCCGACAGGACATTTCTTAGTTTGTTTAGGCCAACTTTACGCACTTTTACATGCATGTCTCAAATTACTTGACATGCAGGATGTAGGAGTTTGCCCAACAGGTCTATGTGTTTGTAGACTTTGAAAAAGTTTTCGACAGCACTCGTGGGAGTGTCCTGTAAGGTCATGAAGGTTATCAGGTCCATGTAAAACTGAAAAAGTTGTTAATTTTGATTAATTTTTCATACATCATTATTTGACAGGAATTTCATATTTATCTTTATTCTGAACAAAGTGTAGTATATCTGTGTAGGTTCTCAGTCCTCTTTTATATATTAGTCCAACTCCCATGGTAGTATTCTTTCAGAATACCATGACCTCGACTTCAAGAAGTCCAGTCGCCTTTTTTCCAAACTCTTAAGTCCAAGGTGTAGTTATTGTTTGCTGTGACGGTTTTGACATTTTTATAGACTGGCTTGTAGCACATGTTGACATTTTTTGTTTTACCAGCCTTAGTTGTTGTTCTTTTAGTTGTTTTTACTGTGTGGTGGGGCGTGGTCTGCAGCGCAGCCGCGGGGGGAGGCAGATGCACATGAGCGGCATCCACAATCACGCCTCACCCGTTTAAAACAGATGAACGGCCTGTCGTTGTTGGTGTGTGTTCGACTGGCGGCTGAAAAGATACAGCAACCAGTAATAAAGTATGCTGAAAGGTGTTGAGATGTGTGTCAACACCTTTCATGTGTCGTGCATCGTTTGCATTGTGTTATTCTTTCTCTTTTATATGTTATTCCATCATTGTTGTGCGTTTTACTTATTTTAGTTGCATTTTAGTTTGTAAAGCACTTCATGGAGCATGAACTGTTGGAATTGTGCTATATAAATAAACTTGACCTTGATTTAGATTGTTGCATATCACTTTTCTTATCTTAAATTACATATTATGGATTTTTTTTCCAGCTTCATCTTTAATGATTATTTTAAACATTTCCTATTTTTTGTCCCAAGACGTGGAAAAAAACGGCACAGTTGATCCAACTTTCATATTTACGAATAAGCCATTGCACTGCACTGATAAAACATTTAAAGCAAAACATATCAGGCAGAGGTTTGTGAACCTGAAGTTTTCAAGTTTAGTTTATATGTTTAAGAGATAACTGATAGTGCTTACATTTATTAAACACGTTTTTTTAAAAGTGTTTCTTGGGTTTGTATGCTTTTTAAATCTTCCATATGATAAGGATGAAGGTGACAGACTGTTCAGAGGCCCAATCCATGTGCTGCCGGGTCTCATTGAACTGACTCCATGCATTATCCTTTACTCATCCTTTAACTCTGATAACAATATTAATGCATAATCCAAAAAATAGAGGCCATAACAAGCAGATTTATTTCATTTTAACACTTTACCACCTTAAATTTGAAGCTTTTTTCAAAGATCCTGTGATACCCTGTCTTCAGAAAACATGAAAGTAAGCAGACCTTCTCTTGCATGTGGACTTGAACAGAAAAATGGAAAACAAAAGCAGTTATTTTTGCAAGGGGTACGGCAAAAGAAGCGAAACTGTACAGATTATAAAAGCAAAAATCACGCACAAACATAACAATTTTGGCTGTTCACATGATTAGGCTGTTGTGATTCTTTTTGATTTTTTTTTTTTGTTGTTGCAGTAAATAAAAAAGCCGCTTAACTAAAAACAAACAAACAAAAACAAATAAAAAAAACCCCACTTTTACACACACCCTCACAGACAGTTTGCAAAAGAATAAAACTAAATGGTACCATGTCAGTCCATTAAAAAGAAACATTTCATGTTGGATATGGATATGCAAAGCCTCTGCCTAAAGCCTGCACACAAACAAACAAACTTAAACAAACTAAATGAAATTATTCAGCTGTGAGTCACAAGCACAGTATCATTAGCATAGAAACACATACTGCTGCTAACTGTAGAGAAAAAACTACATTTGGCCACAATACAAGGGGAAAAAAAACCTGCTGCTTTCTGGGTTTATATAACTCCTCGTACCCCGAATTCACTGTCCTTTGTTCCTCCATTGAGACCCCTGATTGGTCAGTGGTGTGTACCATAGAGTAGAGCTGGGCGATATAAGATTTTTTCATATCACGATATGTTTTTTTTTCATTTCAGGCGATAACGATATCTATCACGATATAAGCCAAATAACTATATTTGTAAGATTTAAATGTGCCGTTGCTCACAAGTAAAATGTGAAATAATCAGCAGCTTGTTTTTATTTAAATATTTATTTCCCATAATAAGTTCAACAGGGTAGATGTACTTAAGGAACATGAGACTTTTTCAGATAAATAAAGGCAAATATTGCAAACTACACAAAAGGCAGCCGCTAAAGCGTTTAAGTTTCAAAATAGAACAAACGAAACAGACTAAATTGTCAATTCCACTTAGAAACAAAATATTAATTCTAAAAATAAATCTTAGTTTGTTTTACAGAAGAACAGACAAAACTGACTAACTTTTGTCAATATCAAATAAACTGAAAACTAAAAGGAAATTCTCAATCTGTCCTTGTTGTATAGCTGAGCTTTTCAAACAGTTTTAACAGTTACTTTAGTCTGACAAAAGCTGAATGACGAATTAGCGCTTTCAGTCAGAGCCTGAGGCTACGTCCACACGTACACGGGTATTTTTGAAAACGGAGATTTTCCGTTTTCGTTTTAAAAAATAATCCCATCCACACATAAAGGGAGAAATGAAGGAAAACGCCGCTGTGAACATGCCAAAGCAGCAGGTGGAGCTAGATTCCTAACCGTGCAGAAATGTTGGCCAATCAGAAGTCTAGAAGCCTCGGTGGGAAAAAGTAAACAAAGCTGGGGCATAGAAGCAGAACGAGTCGTATGTGTGGAGGGACAGTAACTGTGTGTATATGTAAGCATTTAAACACTGCAGAGAGTAGAATTAACAGTAACAGTATTGTAGAAATTCATTTCACCGAAACAATAACGTGGCGCACAGTGTGACGTCAAAAAATGCACACACCTTTGACGCTGCGTTTTCTCCGTTTTTCTAGTCCACACGTAAATGCAAAAACTGAGTTTTCAAAAATATCCACCCTGGCCGGAGTTTTTAAAAATCTTCGTTTTCAGTGACCAAAAACGCAGTTTACGTGTGGACGAAAGGTGCAAACGCATAGAAAAATCTGCGTTTTCAAAAATACCCGGGTACGTGTGGACGTAGCGCATGCACCAGTTTATTGTATTTCCAGACTTGCTTTCGGCACAATTTACAGTGAACGCTACTCTGTTTTTTGTCAAACTTGAAATAGCCGAAATACCTTCACACTACGGAACTTCTATGGCTCTTCCGTTCGACAATCTCTCCGGCATTGGAACCATCATCTGTTTTCTCTTCGGTAACCTTCGGTCACGCTCGGTTGATTTTTCTAGTCGGCACACTCATTTCCTCCATTACCCGGGCAGTACGGTGGCTGGCTGCTTCCCAAACAAATACACATGTGCGGCTTGGCACTTGTGCTGTACGTAACAAGTCACGTGACGTGACGCTGCGGCTGTGATTGGTTTGGCTCTGCGCTACTTAATTTGGATTGGCTGTTCTTTTTTTTTCTTTTTTTTTTTTTAGAGGACAAGAGCAGCAAGGTCTATCGCGATAGTTTAATTTTTCTATCGAGAAAAAGTTATATCGCGATACATATCGTTATATCGCCCAGCTCTACCGTAGAGGTTTTCCCATTTTATTCAAACTTAATCTTGTATACTTTAGGATGAAATTCACCCCATATCCACAGTTTCCAGACTTCAGAAAGTGGTCAGAAAAGGTGCCCAAAGCAGCTGCACTTCCAAAAAAGAGCAGAGTACCAAAAAAGGACATATTTGGGAATGCCTCATTTTCATGCTCATTCTTCAAAAAAATTCCAAAATCTGAAGCCTTCATTTCTTGTGCGGCACGTTTTTCCTTCAGTCCTTACATGATGAAATTAAAATTTGTGGCACATTGAAGCCAAATACAGAAACAACAAGGTCCAAGGAGTACACCAACGTACATCCCAGGTACAATTAAAAAAATAACTCTGATTTCACACAACTTTCATCGCGCCATTTCATATCTCTCCTCGCAATTTTTTTTGAGATGCCAAGCAGAAGTACGCCATGTAGGTGTAGTAGAGATCAACACTTTAGTTTCCACCACTCCGGGTGTACGTTAACACTTTCCTCACCCCTCCAGACGTCCCATAACTCCTCCCCCTTTAGTCCTTCCTTTGGATCCACCGACCAATCCCCTCACCCCTGCCAAATACTTCAGTCATTACATGATTAAACATTCAGTGGAGTCCGTGAGCTCGCCATCCTTTGAGTCCTTGTGTTGAAAACAAAATCCTGTATTTTAGCATCCATAAGCTCCTCCCCCCGAACCCTCCTCGAGGTCTGGCGTCAAAGGTCGGTGACCTTATTCTCTAGGGCGGCAGCGACCTGTTGAAGGCGAAGGGTGAGCTGTTTGTTCTGGGCTGCTGGGTCCTCGTCCAGCGACTGGATTATCTGAAAGAAAAAAAAAATTAAAACTGAAGCATATTTACGTCAATATGTGTAAAAGGTTTTATAGTTAATACAAAAAAATCCTCTGAGTAACTATAACCAGACGGAAAATCTTTCTTGTGCCGCCATCTAGTGGCTGTTTTATCCCAGCATAAAAAAATAAAAATGCAACGCTATATTAGAGGCAGATATATTAGATTTACTGGTTTACACCTAAACTTAAAATTGAAAGCACTCTGTGGTATTCTCTTCGAACAGAAATCGAACAGAAAAAAACAATATTTGGCAAATATGAGAGAAAAATCTGTTGCTTTTTAGGCTTATTAAACTTAATGCATCTTGATCACTCACTGAAGTTTTACCAACACTGGAAAAGTTTGTTATGAAAATAGTCGATATCAGTCCAGTGAAATAATAATCTGGATTTCTGTACAACTTATTTTAAGCTTAAATAACAATGATAACAGCTCTCTTCCCCCTTGTAGCTCATGGATTCAGCACACACAACAGCACAAAGGTAGATAAATTGAAAACAGCAGCTCTCACCACATCGTAGTACTTGCTGGCAAACTGGTACAGTTGATTTAAGGCCACCTGGGTGTTCAGCTTGTCTGTGTGTTGCTACAAAGGAGAGAGTATGAGCACAGTTCAGACAGGTGCTGCATCTACTTTCAAGTCTTAAGAAACATTTTTGAAGCTTTGCACACTTTTGATACTCAGAGGTTAATTAAAATAAAAATAAATGGATCCAAATATCTAAGTCTTAACTGGATGGAGCTGCTCAGGATTCAACCCGTGTTCTTTTGTGTAGTTTAGCAAATAGTTAAAATTGACTTGCTGCATTTTATATTCCATACTGATGCTCTACACCGAAAGCCACTTCATTAGGTACACCTGTTCAACTGCTCATTAAGGCAAGTCTCTAAATCAGCCAATCACATGGGAGTATCTCAGAGCCTGTAGGCATGTGGATGTGGTCAAGATGACCTGCTGAAGTTCAAGCTGATTATCAGAATGAGGAAGGTGATTGAAGTGACTTTGAACATAGCCAGAAGAGTCTGAATATTTCAGAAATTAATGATCTGATAGGACTTTGTCACACAATCATCTCTAGAGTTCACAGAAAAATAGTCAGAAAAGAGAAAATGTCCAGGAAGCGGCAGTTCTCTGCCCGTTGAGGTCAGAGGAGAATCACCAGAAGCCTTCCAGCTGATAGGAAGACAACAGTGACTCAAACAACCACTCGTTACAACCACAGTGTGCAGAAAAGCATCTCTTAACATGTTAATCCTTAAAGCAGATGGGCTACAGCAGCAGAAGACTACACCAGGTGGTGCCGCTCCTCTTGGTAAAGAACAGGAAGCTGAAGCAGCCGACAAATCTGCAGCGGCTGTGCGATGCCATTGTGTCAATGTAGACGAGTATCTCTGAGGACAGTTTGCAGCACCTTGTCGAATCTGTGCCACGACGAATTAATGCAGATCGAAGGCAAATAGAAGATTCAACCCAGGACTGTCAAGGTATACTGTATAATCTTGTGTAATCTTCACCTGTTAGTTACTATAAGTAGTAACTACTTGCACATGCACTGCAGAGGGATGAAAGATGCAACAAAGCACAAACAGAGGTTGGTTCATACCCTGGACACCTCAGCGAGGTGCGTGTTCATGTCCTGGTCACTGACTGGAACCATCTGCCTGATGCCCCTGTAGTAACTGTGGAAAGATACACAGTCAAAACAAACTATCAGGTGGTTTCTGTGAGTTCATTCAGAAAGAATCACGCAGTGGATCATCAGACGGCTGTCCTGATTAACCATTGAGGGTAATTGAACCCCGTAAAACATCACCTTCAGGATGTTTTACGGGGTTTTTCAAACAGCCTCCAAGCTCAGCAGCCGTGATTTCACCAAATATTAGAAAATCCAAAAGGACTGAAGCAAACATCTGTCAAACCACACCGACAAGAGCCATCAGTACAAAAGAAATGGTTAGTGATGCATGAAAAGACATTTGAGAGCTCACATTTTTACATTCAAACACGCTGCCATTTTTTAAATTTCACTCTGGTGTTCAGCCAAAACACCATTTCATATACACACGTTTCCTCTCTGAGGATATTTAGAAGTTTAAACTCACTCGTCGACCATCTTCTTGTACGTGGAAATCTCTTTTGCATAGAGTAGCTTGTTGCTGGGAGACTCCTGCAGCCAGAGAGAGAAAATAGATGAGCACGTTTGTATGAACACGACAAAAAAAAAAAAAAAAAAAGGTGGTAAATCTGCCTCCTCGTCATCAAAAAGTGTGAAAATGTAGCTTTCAGTTCAAGAAAAACACTCAAATAACAGAAGATTTCCCTCTACCTCTCAAAACGTTCCTGTCACAATGTCAGTGTGCACAGAAAGCAGGTTTTTGTAAATACCAACCAAAAACTACGCTGTACTTAAAATGCCACCTCTGGCTGTAAACACAGAAGTCCCGCCCACCCGCAGTTCAAATCTTATGTTAACGAGGGGCAGCCAATCAGAAGAAAGCTAGTTAAAAAGGAAAGTGGCTTTAAAAGTCTAAACAGTCTTTACTGCGATTACAAGAAAAACGTCCACAGGAGGGCGACAGAGAGCTGACTTTCACTTCAGTGTTCTCTCTGTTGATTTGACAACCATAAATTGCCTGAAAGAATCTCTGGTTGCTTCAGCAATCACAGAAATCCACCGAGCATAACCAAATATCTACTTTAACACATTTTAAATGACGGCAAAAAGTGGACATCATCTGACTCTCTGGGGCTGTGAGGTTCTTCTCTTGTGTCCAAAGCAGAAATTTACTGAGCTGATAAATAAATGGATCGCATATTTGGTTTAAAATAGCAGGAAATTGCTGAAATCACAGAAATTGCAGCGGGTAGTTGTGGTTGTAATTGAAAAATGGCCCAGATCGCTTCTCTCTCAGAGACATTCACAGGGTTACAAACATGGCGCTCTTTGAACGGACTGATGCTCACTCTGCTCAGCTTGTGCTCCGTCTTGGTGCAGGCGTCCATGAAGGTCTGTGCGATGACGTGCAGCGAAGCGTCCACCACCTCCGTCACGTGGACGTCGAAGATGAAGTGAGGGTTTCTCAGGATGTTCACCCAGAACCGCATAGGCAGGCTGAGGACACACAAAGACATCTGCTGCTTAAAGTCACGACTCTGGAATATTTTTCTTATTTGTTGTTGACCTGTTCGTGGCAATCATGTTTCATTTCGGTCGTTTTGGATGTCAGTACTGTAATTTTGTTCGTCTTTAGTTTTGGATGTCTATTGCCATTTTGTGTCTCTTTTTAAGAATTTTGTGGTCAGTTTATTTGTCTTTAAGTTGGTTTTGACCTGTTCGTAGATGATACAAGTCTTATTTGGGTATTTTTGTGTCTCTTTGTGGTCCTTTGGTCCTCTGTTTTCTTGAGTCCTTCTGGATGTGTTTTGTGGTTAGTATGTGTTTTACTTTGGTTATTTGGATTTCATGAAGGTAATTTTACTTTACATTGTTTTGGATCTCTGGAACCAATTCATGTTTCATTTAATATGTTAGTTTCTGTGTTTATCTTCAAACTTTTGTGTTTAATTTTAGTCATTTTGCATCTTTTTGTGAATATTTTTCTTCTTTTCGAGACCAATTTGCATCTCATTTTTGTTGGGTCATGGTTCTTTGCAGCTCTTTCCGGATCACTTTGTAAGTCCATTCAGCAATAGTTGGCCAAAAAACAAGAATTCTGTTTTTGTGATAAACCAAAAAATAAAATTTGCCAGAGTACGAGCTGAAAATGTGAAGCGATGGATCCGAAAGCTCGGCAGGTGGAGCAATGCTTACTAGGGATGGCTATCGTTTAGATTTTATCTGATACCAGTACCAAGCCGGTACTTTTGAAATGGTGCCGATGCTTAAACGGTGCTCGAACCGGTGCTTAAAGAATGGAGAACACACACTTTGTCCAAAAACCTCTCATGTTTAGCTGTTTCCCTCTTTTTCTTTGGTCATTTTAGCCTTTTTGGCCAGGGTGAAGGGAGCATCTGCCATCAAACAAGAAGACAGCCGCATGTGACTACGACGGTGTTTGCTAGTTCACCTTACATGCATTAATATAATAACGTGGTTAGCTTACTCAATGTAAACTACACATGAACAGCATTAAGCTACTCATGCAGAGAAGAACGGCTGCTGCTGCCATCATCATCCGTCATCATTTCTGCTACACTGGCAGGGGGCAGGACTCTCCTCTTCGGGTTCTTGGGGGATGTTGCTA
This sequence comes from Simochromis diagramma, assembly GCF_900408965.1. Lineage (NCBI taxonomy): Eukaryota > Metazoa > Chordata > Actinopteri > Cichliformes > Cichlidae > Simochromis > Simochromis diagramma. Next base: position 17,492,731 of record NW_024386908.1, read on the forward strand.
ACTTCGGGACCGATAACAGGCACCACACCCGCAGTAGATGTGCACGGTGTGAGGTCTCGCAGCAAGCTATCAAATACGGTGCATTTCTCGGCTTTTAACAAAATGCTATACGTCGCCAGGTGTTTCATCAGATTCGAGGTGTTACCTCCTTTGCACAGTATCACCATAAAGCACTTGTTGCAGGCTGCTGAGTTTGCATCTTTTGCTGTGAAGTACAGCCAGACTTTGACTTCACTTTGGGCATTTTTAATCTGTAGCTCTGCTCTAAAAGAACGAACGTACTACTACGCTTGCAAAGGTAAAATGATTGGCTAGAATTCAAAGTGTATGACATCTCAGGGGGAAAAAAAAGCACTGAAATAAAGCACCGAAATGCGCGCTGCTTTTCGGTCTGGTTACTACCGTTTATGTCAGAACTGGTGCCATTACCGGTAACCCATCCCTAATGCTTACTGTAGTAGATGCTCAGTTTCAGACTTCAGGATGTAGCCGACGCTCCATTTCCCTTTACTCCTCCTTCTCTCCTTTCATCCCCCCACCCTCACTGCCTCCCCAGACCATAACCCCCATCAATAATTCACCAGAACTGATAAATATTTCATTTTACCAACTTGTTCAGATGTGTGTGTATGTGTGCCTCTGATGATTGACAGGCTTAGCTCAAGGCCAGTTTGAAAACAGAGAAGTTTGGACTTAAAAAAAAAGAAAAGAGGAAGAAAGAAAAAAAAAAGCAATCTCCCCATCTCTCTCAGTTTCTCTATCCTTCTCCGTTGTGTCTGCTCCGTCATCGTTTATCTGCCCTGATAACAGCCTGTCAATTAAATCAGGCTTTTATGTGGTCCATGGCCCGGTTTAGAAGTGACGAGGACATAATTACTCCCTCCTTTGGCTGATGAAGTATCTCACACACAGACACACAGACACACACAGAGCAGTGAAGCAACATAATTATTTCTCTTAGCTGGTTTTCTTTGCAGGTTGTATCTCACGCCGAGATTCTCAGCAGCTTTGAAGATGAGCTGAATCAACTCATCTTCTGAGGCCTTTACTGACAGCATGATCCACATGAAGCCGTTAGAACAGTTTCAGGCCCACAAATCACTCATTCAGACGTTTCTTGTCGCCAGCATTTAAATCTCACAGTACATGATATCATCCTAGACCCAAAACAGCGGTGTCAGACTCAAAATCTGATCAAGTGGGCCAAGTTGACAAACAAACAAACACCTCTCTAAATGTTAACCTTTCTTATGTTACCGTCAAATGAGGGAAAACAGAGGTCAGAGACTGCAGCAAGACCAAATGATGGTCCCTCTGTGCATTGAAGTCGGGAACCAGGTCTGCGACTTCTAAGTTATCGTCTTCAAAGCATCAAAATGGCAATAAACGCAAATACCAGTCAGCGAAGATGCAATAACACTGCTCGGCAACCTTATATAGGAATAACACCAGAATACAATCAGCTGGCAACCAGTTGAGTCGAGTTCCCTTTTGCACAGAGCTGTTTCACAGATGAGTTTTAGGTTACCCGGATAGCATACTTGGTGTTTTTGGTGAGTCTTTGTACCTGTTGGTCTTCCAGATGTGCAGCGTCTCCTCGTCTACATTGTCGTGTCTCTGCGCCTGCTCGTCCAAGAAATCAAAGAAGTATTTGACGGCCGGAGGGACGACGGAACTAGAGCACAGCACGCTGCGGAAGAAATTATCCACAAACTGCTGCAAAGTGCCCTGTAACACAAAGACACACAATGTTTTAAATGTATCTATTTAATATAGAAAAAAGGACCCTTCAGATTAAAAACATCTAAAATTAAAATAAGAGTGTCCTGACAGTGCAATCAACAGAATTGCATCTGCTAATAACAAATACAAGCAGAAAAACCCCACAAATTAAGAAATATGAGAACTTCGTCATGTCTGCGAGTTTCAGCAGCAGAAACTCGCAGACATGACGGAAACATCTGCAGTGAAACTGCACAGCTGTACCTTAACAGACAGAAGCCTCGTCAGGTAGATCTCTGTGATTGCTTTGGTCATCGCTTTGTCCTTCATGCTGCCTCGCTTCGACTTCACCTCGTCAATTTCATCTGGCTGTCTCACCAGGTGGAAAGTGTTATCGTCCTCTAGCAGGGCGTTTTCTGCAGGCGAGACAGGACTGCATGAAGTTGATGTGTTTTTTTTCACTCATGTGCATTTAAAAGTTGCAGAAAAAGTGTGTGTGTGTGTGTGTGTGTGTGTGTGTGTGTGTGTGTGTGTGTGGACGTACTCTCTTCATGGCTGTCTTGGTGCTGGTGGAAAGACTGTGTGTGCAAAACTCTGGACAGCACCAACGTGGCGTTGTCTCGAACCTGTAAGACAGGAAATCGGTTAGAAATTGAGGGAAGTGATGATTTTCTGTCTCACTGTAGCGTTCTCAATAAACAAATTTTCCTTAAATGTCAGAAGGGAGAGTGGACTGGACTGGCGTTTTAATTCCTGCTGGTCTTCGTGCAGCACGAGTCTCGAGAGGCTCGCCATTTCTCTACGCTTCCACTTGTTGGTGATTTTGGTGCAGAAGTAAAGAGCTCAGCTCAACACAGAGAAACAGACATGATTAAAAACACCCAGAGAGCGCAGAGGGAACACCGACTTGCTCAGGACCCCAACATTCCTATGGAAGAGGTGAGGGTGTACTTAGTTTTTCACATGACTTTAGTTTACATGTGAAAAAGAAAATCAATAACTGCACTGGTGCTGAACGGCACTAATCTACATTAAAATTGCTGTGCAAAAACATTTTGACCAAAATAAAAACAGACAAGTCCAAGAAGGAAACAACAAAGGTAAATAAAATAGATACATTTAGGATAGATGAGGAAAAGTTAATTGATTGCATGTTCTCTCCTTCCACAGTCCACATGTGTATTAAAGTAACTGGTGATTCTACACTGTGCTGAACGTGAGTGTGAATGGTTGTGTTTCTCTGAGTTAGCCCTGGCGACCTATCCACGATGTAACCTGACTCTCACCCAGTGAAAGCTGAGTTGGGCTCCAGCCCCACCGGATAAGCACTTAAGAAACAGATGGATAAAACACGATAAAAGGTTAACGTCTGAACTGATTTAGGAGAAGATCCTTTTTCTGTGAGTCTCGTCTGCAGGCGTCCTGCATTGGATGGGCAGTAACACACTAATAATATTATTCATCTAATAATATAAAAAAATGTTTTTTTTTTAAAATGATGCCACATTAACACTTTTACCCAGTATTACCAAAGCATTCATGACCTCAGTGCATGTGATGAGTGTAAATCTTCATCCTGATGAGTAAAGACTTCAGTTCAGGGATTTTTGGGACAGTTTTCTCTTATTTGACGGCCTCATGAGACAAACAAGTAATTCTTGAGTGATGTTGGACTTTTTAAACCGCTCCACTGCATGTAGGACAGTTTCAGTCCACGGAGATGCATTTAACCTTGTTTGTACAGGATCACAGCAGCAGCGGTGGGAGGTGTGGCATCGCTGTGCTTGCTTGCAATTGACCTCATCTTTAACAAACAGCAGTTTAAACCATCAGGAAATGACAGGAAGTGTTTGGTAATAAGACACTCAGCAGGATGAAGGAAAAGGGGAAACGACACAGGGCAGAAATAGGCATGTGCAGCAGGTGGAACTCACGTTGTAATGAGCCAGTGTGTTGAGTCTCTTCCAGCGTCCTTCCTTCTGGGATGTGAGGTCGAGGTCAGAAAGGATCTGACCCGTGGAGCCGGGACGCCACTCTGCAGGGACAAGGAGAAGGAAATTAACATGTAATTTAGCATAAAAGTGATGGTGTGCCAACCTGATCCATGTGTGTGAATCATTGGAGGTACAGTGGGATATGCTCCTACCATCACTCCTCTCAACACTTATTGTGTTCAATAGGTTGCCCAGTATTGGATATTTCTGATACGGGATGGGATAGGTCCAAAGTACCTGGGCTTAAATCTACACCTTGCGGATGGTTCAGATGGTTTCTTACACACAGCTAAGAAAAAGGAAGTTATGCCCATAAAAATCTTGACTGGATGATCCATCAGTCAGACAGATCGACAAACCAAAGTGACCACAGGGCAGCCTGGCCGTGATAGATTCCCATGTTAGCAACATAAGACTAAATACTCCACAGAAAAAGAGGCAGACTGATGCCAGTTTATCTTGTTACCTTGGAAATGGTCACTTTGAAAATGGCTTTGGTCTCACAATCAGTTGTCGTCTTCAAAGCAACGTTGGCGCACCAAGATGGCGATAAAGTGGTATCAAGACTGAGGCAGCCTGCTAACAGTCTGCTATGGGTTTGTGAATGAATGCACTCAAATCGGCAATTACATGCAGTTCATTTGTGATAATAGAGTTATTTATTGTGATAAACTGGCACTTTTAACTAAAACATTCAGAGTCAAATTATTCTACAAATAGTCACGGTGACGAAGAATGGCCATCCAACTACAAAATGACACAGGCAACCAGTCCAGTTCCCTTTTGCAAAGAGACGTGTCCCAGACGAGTTGTGCTCATAGACCGATTCAGATAGTTTGCAACATGTCGGCAACCTGGATGGGTGAGGTTGAGGCACACTTAACCGCCAATCACCAGAATTACTTGTAATCGCTCACTAACGGCAAAAAATTAAAAAAACAACAACAAAAACACCCAAAACTTTAATCAACAGAAAGTAGAAGGCCCAAACACTAATGTACTAAGAACTAATGAAATCAAAGACCCGCTGAGTCGGTACAATCTTAATTCAGACATTTTTGTAAACATATTCAGGTTGCCTGTCAGCAGCAAACAAGCAATAAACAACAGAGTCCACAACCGACCCATTTGGCTCCCAAATGACCTTTTGAAAAGCCCACAGCGTCATCAATTACCTGACAGCAAAACAATCAATAAAAGCAGAATGCAGCGCCCATCAGGCCGACCCAATCTAGCACCAGCTTAGGAACAAGTCAGCGATAGTTAACATGTGGTTAGGCGATTTTTGCCATCTTTGAAAGTTTGTGGATGAAAAACTCTGGCAGGTACTCGCATTCAGAAAAGCACTTAGCAGGAGATCAAATGATTATCATCAGTCTGTCATCACACCTCTATAGCAGCAGCATTACAACCTACTGAGGTCCGGGGAGAAGAAAATGGATTCTGTTTTGAATCTTGTGAGATTCCAGCTGTTTGCCTGATAAAAACTCTGCTGCAGTGGATGGAAATGCAGCCGTAGAAAGGACACATGCTGCTGAATATTACAAGATCTTTACATCTTAAAACTTCCTGTTTGAAGTGGTGAATTATTCCTGTACTTTCATACCCAGCAATAACTGTTTGAAAGTTTAGACGGCACACACTAGAATGGCTGTTATATGTGATTCAGCTGCAGTGGGAATTCTCTGTGGGATTAATGAAATTCTCTGTCTCAGGATGCTACGGGGTATTTAAGGTCAACCCTGAAATCCAGCTAATCCTTATTCACGGCACGTCACACTTCCCTTATAGAAGCCTTGTAGTCTTTTAGTGGCCTGACAGACCTGTTTAAACATCACTGCAGCTTCATGCTTAATCTTTACAATCAAGTTAAAACATCTGGGTGTGTGGTATCTGGAGGGAGGGACTATTAAAGGGAAAGAAACACTTTTTTTCCCAAAACCTGCATCTGTGTGAGGCTAATCTGATGTAGAGGATGACCTGTTTTCTCCTTGCAGTACTTAAACTGTCAGTGAAATGCAAACGTGAATCATTAACTGGCGATGAGTCTTTCACATTCTTTACAGAATTATTTTATTTCTGCCACATTAGAGGGTTTTCCAGCACGAACGGCCTGCTGGACTAACATAGATTAGATTAGACCCTTTAAATTTTATTTATTTTTTAACCATTCAGAGATGCTCTTGCTGGTATGTTTCAGATCATAGCTCAGCAGGCCACAAACTGATGGCCAGAGATTCTCCTTCAGGATTTTCTGGTCGAGAGCAGGATTCATGTTTCCATCAACTACGGCAAGTCGTCCTGAAGCAGTGAAGAAGCCCCAGACCATCACACTACCACCACCATGTTTAGCTGCTGGTATGATGTTCTTTTTATGAAATGCTGTATTAGGTTTAATCCAGATGTAACGGGACTCAAATTTCATAAAGAAAGTTCAGCTTTTGTCTCGCCAATCCACAAAGTTTTTTTCCCCAAACTTTTGGGGATCATCCAGATGTTTTTTGGTAAATATGAGACGAGCCTTTCTGTTCTTTTTGGCCAGCAGTGCTTTTCTCCTTGAACTCTCCCATTGTTGCCATTTTGCACAGTTTCTTTCTTATTGTTGAATCCTGAACTCTGACCTTAACTGAGAGGCCTGCAGTTCTTTAGATGTTGTCCTGGGTTCATTTGTGACTTCTTGGATGAGTCATGGATGAGCTCTTGGAGTAATTTTGGTCGGCCAGTCACTCCCGGGACTCTTCTTCATTTGTGGATAATGGCGCCGTGGATAGACTTTCCCATCAGTTTCTTAACATTGTGGCATGATCATGTCACTTTTTGTTATGTTTTAGTCTACTTCACCTTGTAAAACAGGTTCTAGTTTAGTGATTACTGGATTCACTCATAGTAATCTGATCTGTAGACTGACAGCTGTTCCAGGTGTGCAGCTCAGGAAAGGACACACGTGAGGAAAACAGGACTTATTTAGGTGACATTATAGTTTTAAGGTCTATCTAAATGTCAAAAAAGCTAAATATTCTTTATATACTCCACTCCCACCACCACAAATATTGTTGTAACCCAGGAGTTTAAGATGCTGAACGCTGGGTGTAATAATCAATAATTTGTATTTTTCCTAGCTGCTTAATGATTGTCTTTGTTTCTTACCCAGTGCAACACTCTCCACCTTTGGTCTCTGAGAATACGGCAGATTTCTGTACACCTGATCGATGATCTTCTCTTTCACCTGCAGAGCACAAAATTACAAATTCACCTGCCATAATGTCAACTCAAAACACAGACAATGATATCTCATTCACATTTATTAGCTGCAGAATATCGACAGACAGAAGTTTTACAACTACCTCAAACTATTCTAGACATTCGATCAGTTTTAAGGACAAAGTGCAGGGTGGCAGGGAAAGATACGGCAAAGCTTCTCTTCGTTTTTAAACTCAGCCAGAGATCAAACAGTCCTGATGACAACGACCAAAAAAAAAATGTAACTCTGAAAATAGAAGAAGATTCTCACCTGGGAGATTGTGTCACAGTTCAACACCTTCACCGGAGTCACATCTGGTCCCTCCCCATGCACCAACACCTGCAAAGTCTGACAGCACAAACACACCGGGAAGATGCAAGAAGGTAAAAGTGGAGCCACAGTGAAGGCTTGTTTTCATTATGCAACCAACGACCCAAAGCATGACTCATTCTGGAGCTGGGGGTCTGCTCTGATGGACAACTGACACACCTCCCTCTCCCTGGCTGCTGCTGCTATCAAACCGGTGAGATACATAAGCTCTCCAACTTAACGTGTGTGTAAAAGTGTGAAGGAAGACTGCACACTGCGGTGCTTTTGTTCATACTGACCAGCACAGAGTACTCGACGTCATCTCCCAGCAGTCCCGTGTCGTTCAGCGTGTATTTGGCCTTCTTCATCTTGGCATCCACGGGACCCTTCTCAATCTGGTGCTTCAAGGCCTTGAACAGTTTGTACAGAGGCTCTCCTGCCGTGTCCTGAAACAAAGACATCAACGTCTTAAAAAAAGAGTTAAGGTCTCATAAAAATCTAGTATCGTTCTTTTATAAATAAGCCATAACTCTCATCTGTGCTATTTACTATGGATTACCAAAGATTTCTAGTAGTAAAAACCAGCAGTCCACTGACCCTAACATGACCATTGAATTTGTGTTTAAAATGTTTTTTGATTGATGTATACTAAGAACAATGGAAAAGTCCAATGAATCCAGTGAACACAAGAGAAAGACAATTGGCAGATTTACACAAATTCTGAAAGTTTCTTGGAGCCATGTCTTAATAACTGCAGATTCCAAGATGATCAGTTAAAAACAACTTTCCGGAAGTACAAGTTACACAGATGTGTCACTACTTTGCCAAGGTCTCAAAGAAGATCCAAACTGCCACTCTCGGATGATATGAAACTGGTTAGGATGCTGAGAAATAGCCCTGCTGGACAACAGCGTCACTGTCCACAGGAAAAGAGTTTTAGATTACCGTGCGCTGAGAGAAAAATCTGAGCTGCCCTGAAATCGACAACTTCAAGGTCGACTGAAATTTTGTAGCTGCACACACGGATGATCTAAATGTCTTTGAGAAAAGTTTTATGTTTCGCCACAATGATGAGATGTATGTTTGAACACTGTTCCAACTGTCAAGGATGGTGGTGTAGCACCACGCTCTGGGTTGGTACACTGCACAAAGTCCAAAATCACCACTCATGCCCATGAGGAGTAGCTGTAAACTTCTGATCACAACTGTACGGGCCTTTAATTACTGATTCAATATTGACTGTTTGTGTTTCTGTGCTAGCCCTATGACAGACTGGGGAATTGACCACCCACTGACAGCTGGTAAAAGCTCCAGCGCTCCCAACAACCCTGAGTTGGATAACTGGTTAAGAAAATATATCTATGTATATTTATTAATAACAAGTGTAACTGTTTACTAAAGTTAAATATCAATTTATACTGTATTTTTATTAACTGTGTTCACCATAATAGTAGAATTTAAGGTTTATTAAATATAAAAAGGAGACAAAGAAGGTTGTTTTCTCACTATTGAAATTATTAAAGTACTTATATTTTATAATTTCTCAGTTTTCTCTGACAAATTATGCCAAACTGCCCCCCCCCCACACTCCAAAAAAAAGAAAAGAAAAACAAAACAAAAAAACCCATTACATACAGAATGAAAGACAAACAAAAGAGTTTTGAAAAAGGACTGCAGACCCTTTTGTATTATGTGGAAGCTTTGGATCTGTCAGGGTGTCAGTCACAACAGACGTTTCTTTATTTTAGTTGTTAGTTGCAGGTTTTTTCTGCTTTTTGAACTGCTGAACAGATTTTTTTTCTTTATGTGAATTTTCACATTTTGTTTTCTTTGTGAAAAGTGAGAGGCAGTTTGTTATTCTTTTTTTGTCTTGTGGGTTTCCTGTTGTTCAGATTTAGTATCCTGCTGTTTGAATTTGAACTCTCTGGATATGTTAAACTTTTTAGTTCTGGGCCCTATTTCAGGAAGCCGGTTTAGAAAACTCAGAGTGAAAAACGATACTCAGGGTTGAGTAACCCCGAACTGTCCAACTCGGAATATTCGGTTTCAGAAAGGCTGATAACAAGTAGTTCAGTCAACGCGGAGTTGCTTTAACCCCAAGTTAAGCGCGCGCACGAGGATACATAAAGCCCTGATTAGTGGAGCACAGATTAAGCGAGTCACCATGGAGACGGAGGGAAAGAAGGCGCGGTCAATGTATTTTACAGCGCTTGAGGCCGAAATTCTGATGGCAGCATATGCCGATAACATGCAAATTGCGTGGAAAAAAAGTAACACAGCCTCAGCTGCAAAAGAAAGGGAGCATGCATGGCAAAACAAAGCCGACAGAGTCAATGCGTGAGTGTTAATTTAAACATTGATCTAGGGATTTCCACCCATTTAACACGTTATTTTATTATATTTTATTTTTTATTTTATACATTTGATTTTGTGATGTGATGTGAGCGCAGGTGCAACCCAACAGGCCCCAAACGTTCCTGGCAGCAAGTAAAAATGAAATATAAAAATATAGTCCAAACAGGTAAGGTGTAATTGTATTATGAGCCATAGTGCTTGGTCTGTTTGTCCCATGTAAATCAATTGCAGTTAGAGGCTACATTAATTTTCTTTCTGTAAGCACTCATTGAAATTATCTGAGCACATTACAAGTACATATTTGCTTACTCTGTATGCTCAAATGTGACCCGTTATAGCCAACAGAAAAAAAAGCGGAGGCCCGAAAAACAGGTGGGGGTCCTCCACCACCACCACTCACAGAGGCTGAGCAGTTGGCATCCACATTTGTGATAATGTTGGCAGCATCACATATGATCTTCACAGTGCAGAGAACACAAATTAGCATCCATTACTATAATGAAATAATTTGTTAGTTTGAAATGCTACAGGGAACTATGTACCTGCACATTAATGCTGTGGAAAGACTTCCTGTTCACATAGTCTCCTTCATTTACTGAAGGAGCAATGATTGGAATGTGAGTGCCATCTATACAGCCAATCACGCCTGGGAACCGTGAACATAAATGTAAAATTTAAGTAGTAGTTCAAGTATCACCACATCATGAATTAAGTTTCGTTCATCCTGATACCTGCAATTTTGTGGAATCCCTCTTTGATAAATCGTGTGGGTCTATGACCGGGGAACACCACAAACGAGTACAGGAGACGTTTCAGTGCAACTGTAACATTCCTGACTGCCCGACAGACGGTAGCCTTGGAAACGTGCTCAGCGTCACCAATATTATACAGAAAGCTCCCGTTTGCAAAAAACCGAAGTGCAATACAAATAATATGTACAGAACTGAGAGGATGTCCGCGATGTGTCACATGAGCAATATTAGGCCTGAGGATGTTATTCAAATAAATTATAGATTGTGCTGAAAAACGGTAACGTTCACACAGGAAATCATCAGGAAATGATAAAATGTCCGAACGCGCTCTAATCACTCTCTCCCGGCGGAGAGCTCTGCGGAGAATTTGGGCTTCAACATCTACTGGCTCTTCAAGGAAGGAGCACGCCATGTCTGACACTTCCTACAGTCAGGTTTCCGACAAAGAGGCAGAGAAGGTCAGGGTTAGTTGAAGTAAACCTGCTAGGGGGCAGGTTAGCTTCACGGAGTGTGTCGTCATAGTAACTCACTCAGGATTAATCTAAACTCGCTTTGTGAAACCGAAAACCCAGAGTTTTCGTTAACTCAGGGTATACTTACTCAGAGTTTGCACTAAACCGGCTTCCTGAAATAGGGCCCTGGTCATAAATACATTCGCAGCACAACTGCTGGTCTCTATGAAAACATAAAGCATGTCCGTGGTGTAAACTTTCTCTGGAGCTGAAGCATGAACTGTGTTTATTATGAGTGTGTTAAATTATAGAAACTAATGCACAGCGTATCTGCAGCTGCTGTCAGAGTAAACAGCAAAAATCCCAAATTGGTCAAAACAAAACACACACCAAGCACAAAATACAGGTTTAAGATCTGCTTTCAGTAGGAAGGAAAGTTTATTAGAGTCAATTATAACTGAGGAACAAAGAGGAGAGGCAGAAAAAAGCAGGAAAGAGAAACAGATCGAAGAGACAAGGACATAAAAACAAATCGAAGGAAAGGAATGTGTGACACGGAGTAAGTGAAAAAGAAAATCAGTGTTACCCTGAGGAACTGATAGAGGCAGATGGACATCCAATTACAAAGCATCCTCTCCACCACTGTCTCTGACCTAGATACACAAACAGAGGGAAACATTAGATCACTTTTCCATCACTACGACATTCACAGAATAAACCACCGAGTCTCTGTCCTGTCCTCACCTCCTGAGCATGAGTTTGGGGTTTTTGTTCTGCACATGCTCGTCCATCAGCTCCAGCAGCAGCGTCCTCATGATGTCCGTGTAATACTCCAGTTTGCCGTGCAGCGCCACCGTCAACAGAGAGGCGAAATAACCCCGAGACCGGGCGTTAAAGTCTGGACGTCTCTCCAGCGTGTGGATAAACTACACATATGACAGTAAATTTAATGATAATAAATACATGAATAGAAATAGATACAAAGACAGAAAAATAAGCAGGAAAATTTAAAAAAACTGAGCTGGAAGAAGAATAAGAGAAAGAGGAAAATCCACTTCAACTCTTCAAACTCACATTTATGAGAAACGTTTTGCTGTTCAGCAGGTTGGAGAACTGGTTGAGCGCCTGAGCCACAGTGGCCCTGCGGGCTTCTGGGATTTGTAGTTTTCCCGTGATCATGGGGTCATTGGCGCCGTCCTTGGAGGGCAGGAAGAAATTTCGGTTGGTGTAGGTTTTGTAGTCCAGGAAGGGGATGCGACCTTCGCTCAGGTCACTGGTGTGGTCTTCCATTTCAATCATGAGATCTGATAGAGACAAAAAGGAAAACCATCAGAAAATGTGTGAAAACATGTTAAAACAAGAAGTAGTGCAGGAAATAATGGATTAGAGCAGAAGGAATATTCTTTTCTTAATTTCTTCTTCTGCTGTATGTATATATTCATATATACTGCGACAATAATGTTTAGATCACACATTTCCAATAATCTGTTTATGTACTGCTCTAGTTACAGAGTTCCAGGCAGCTGTTCCACTCTTGGCTCTGTATGATGTCAATAAGAGTTGATATTGCTGACATCGCAGGTCAGAAGAAAACTGGCTTAAATAAAAAGGAGCCACCACAAAATGAAGGCTTCACTGAGGGTCAGGACAAGATAAAGAAGCATTATTTTGAACTGAGGATCATGCTAAGCTACTCTAGTGAAGTCCACACACTTGACTGTTTAAGAAGGGACCAGTGTATCTTGAATTTTTTCTCTTTATTTAAAATTTATTTGATTTACATTTTCAAAAGCTTTTCATGAGGCGTTCAGAGAACTTTGGTAATGTAGGCCCATGTCTCCATGCTTTCATATCTTGTAAATATGCAGAGCATTCACTTCATTAGAATGAAATCCTAATTTCATTTTATTTGAACCTCAAGATGCAATGGCACTCATGTAGAGAGACTGATTTCCAGCATTGGTGCATCAAATGCAAATGGTTTGGTCTTATTGGACACTCAAAGCATGTCACACAAATTCCAATGCATTTTTCCAGCAGTCCCAATTATAACTTCAAGGAAGCGACATCCTCAGACTACACAAATCGAGGTGGCTGCTATTTAAAATGTGTATAAAGTGGTCTTTAATTTGCTGTGGAGGACATGGCCGTGAAAATCTTTGGCTCAGAGACACGACAGGGCTTTTAAAACTATCAAAAGAACAGGGGCTTACATTTATGGGGAAACTACTGTTAAGTTTTATGACTGCTTGTTATTTGGAATTTAGAATGAGCGGATTTAATTGGATGGAGCAGAAACATACTTGGGTCCATGACTTAATTGGCTCTGCTTACCGCTGGATTCTTAGATCATTAGAAAATCCCTGCCTGATAAATAAGGCCAGAGCTTAAGGACAAAAAAAATCCTGATTATTCTCAGCTGCAGACGACTTTAGTCAGACTGTACTCACTTTTCCAGCTAAAGGAAAGGCTTTGAAAGACTGGAAGAAATCAATAAGTTAGAGGTTATTGTGATAGGAGAGAACTTGTAAGTGGTATTGTGTGTAGGAAAATTCAGGAAAATTATAGGAACATTTCATGGTAGGTAACAGTTACCCTCAGTGCTTTATGTTTGTTTTTTCGCTTTGTTATTTCACCTTTTGTCACCATGAAAATCATTAGTGCGTCTCTCACATCTCTGATGGTAAACCAATGTGAAGACTCCCATTAATCAGCATGAGCTAATTAAGCAGCTCTCACATATAAACAAGAAAAAACAAGCTTTAACTGTAATTAAGAAGCGTAACATAAACAAATGGAATAGCCAAACTTCTTTATAGTTTCCACGATTTTTACCTCACCACAGTAGATGTTCAAAATGCAGATATTTAGAAGTTAACAAACTCAAATGGCAGCAGATACGGTATGTACCAACACCACAGTGGTGTACCAAGAATGGGAAAAGATTATAGGCGTATTCACACTGGAGAAACGCCTTGCCTCTGTACATACTGGAAGAAGACTGAGCCACCCATGGGCTTCAAAGCTTCATCAGAGCACTCACATTTTTATGATTTTCTTGAATCAGTCCATTAATTAAAGTGTGTTTATTTGTCTCTATCTTTATAAATATGGACACCTGACTGAATATTCCTGCTTTCAGGGCCTGCTGACTTAAACAGAGTTCCTTGTCAGGCGTCAGATGAAGCCAAAAAAGCTCCACCAAAGGCCTGAAGGGAAAGATTCTGATGTTTGAGCCAAAGCGCTGCACGATCTGCTGACCTCCGCTGGCAGAGGTTCACAGAGTGCCAAAGTGGTGATGTGCTCCAATCTGTGAACCCAACGGGTGACGAGATGCAGACAAAATTCAGCTTTGTACATGGAAGTACACCAAGTTTACAGCCGAGTTCAGTCTTTAAGAGAGTCAGTGTCAATACTGTAAGTTAATTGATGAATGTCTTCTTTTAATGTTAATGCTTTTAGGATGTCCATTGCTTCTTTTAAACCTTTTAAAGCTCCACCGCCATCACTTCTTCCAGAGATAAGAACAGACTTGTACAGTTCTGAAAATGCTGAGACACTTCCATCAAAACCAAACAATAATTCATAACAGACATGTACACGGCTTCAGTGATCACTCTCGCCACAAACACCAGACCTGTGACTTCACAGCTTTCAGGTGAGGCTCAGTACCTGTGAACTCTTTCTTGCAGCGATCTCGGACACTCTCCTCCAGATTCTCCAGCTGGTGCTTCACCTTCTCGTATTCCCGTTCTGCCTGCTGACTCTTCCTCCTGTTGGTTTACAGACCCAAAAAGCAAAAGGGAGCGTGTTTATTGGCACACGCAACAATTAATTTGTCTGTTTGACCTCATATTCTTCTAACCTGTAGCAGTAGACTGACACGGCGATGAACAGCAGCATCGGTATGATCACCGCCGGGATGATTATAGCCAGAGGAATGTCGTCTTTTCTTGAGTAGTAGACCGAACCCACAACCCACTCGCCGTGGCCAAATTTCACCTGGAGACAGACAAACTTGGTCCTGTATCTGCTGCTGAACCTGAAAGCTCTCCTCTCTCTGTTTTATATCTTCATTGTTGTAAACATTTCCTTCCATATGAGACTCAGTAGATCTGCTTCTTAAACTCTGATGTATTCTTGTCCTACTGAAGGCTTAACACAAACCATATTCTTTCATTGCTGAGTGTTAACATGGAAAGTAAGTGAAAAGCTTGAGATAAAAAACTCTTTTGCAAGCACGTCCTGTGCCAAGATCAGCAGGGTTAACCCAGCATGTTATTTGATATGAAGAGAACCCGCGTGGTAACATCACACCAAAGAGCCCGGTGTGGGTTTGCTGTGAAGCAACAGTGCTGTTCTTTTACAGGATCTGAAAGACTAGCGTAAGAAGCTCTGTACTTTCCCTATGTCCTTGAGTAGCATCATTCCTGGCTGCCAAAGTGCTTAAAACGTCACATGCTCACCACCAGCTCCAGCAGGTCGTTGACTGTGTCTCTGCGCTGACGTTTAGATCTGGCTCTGGGCTGGGATGAAGGCGCCTCCAGTATCAGCTTATCATCCTGTACCGGGCCCACAGGAATGAAGAGTCACACAGGTGAACTAAACACATGCTTAGTGGAGCATCACTAAATATAATACACAGATCCTGATAAATGTTCACAGTTTTTTGGAGTCACAATAACAAAACAGTTTGTTTGGAACATATTTGATCAGCTGGTCTCTGAATGCTATTGACACCCTTTTCTCAACGAGAAGTCTGGGCTCGGGAGAGCCCGAGTGCCCTGGAGGGACTTTCCCTGCCGGATACACGATGGACGGGTGGCAGACATGGAGGATCGTGTGGCTGGCGGGACTGTCGATCGAGGATGCTGAAGATATCTACCTATTCGGAACCATGATAACAGGGTTCTTGCTGATCGGAGCTGGCTTGGCCCTGGCTTATCAGAGAATTAAGAAAGCGGAACCGGCTGCCCCCAAGGCTGCCCGCTGGGATTGAAACGATGGGACGAGGTGCGACTTCTCAGAATGGGCTCACTGAATGCAGCATGGTTAAGAGCTTGGAGGCGCTAACGGCTGCAGTGAAGGCTCAGAATAACACCTCTGAGCGTATATTGGATTACATCAGGGAAGAATCCACTCGGAACAACACCTCTGGGCGGAAGCTGGATTACATCGCGGATCAGTTGGCTGCAGTTGTGCGGTCTCAGAATCTGCTCTGTGAGCAAAAGAGTGAAAAGACCACGGAATTGAAGGTAAATGACATCATGGAGAAACTTGCAGCTATCCAACGGGAGATTGAGAGACCAGTGTCGGTGTCGGAGTGTTAAAAACAGCATGAAATTCTCATGAGTTGTTTGTAAAAGAAAAATCACCATTATAATGCGGATACCCCTTCGGCGCCAGCTGTGGGCTCAAGGCCGGAGCTGAACAAAAACTCCCTGATAACGACTGTGTTGAGTCTGTTCCTTTCCATTCTATGCAAGGCCACCTGGGTTGGCTGGAAGACTGTTTACTTAGCCTGGCAGGACGAAGGACACAGTCTCAGCTGAACTCTGGACACGCACACACATACATATACTGATACTGATAAGCACTCACTGACGCATCACCCTCCCTACCCCGAATCCAGCGCCACCTCCAACGCTTACCTCCCCTCTGATGTGGACATCGGGTCAGTTGGAGGCGC
This sequence comes from Simochromis diagramma, assembly GCF_900408965.1. Taxonomy (NCBI): domain Eukaryota; kingdom Metazoa; phylum Chordata; class Actinopteri; order Cichliformes; family Cichlidae; genus Simochromis; species Simochromis diagramma. The sequence continues at coordinate 17,509,245 of NW_024386908.1, forward strand.
AGTCGAAAGATTGCAGCTGTCCCAGATCAGATGTACACACTGGAACTCTTTCCCATGTTGCTTGTCTGTGTTTATTGTGCTATGGTGTGTTGATATCTGTGCATTCCTGTATTATCCTTCTGCGTTACACATTTCGATGTTTTTTTTCCTCGCTACCTAGCCTGACTTGTCTCCCCAATGTGATGTTTGTGTATTGTATGTACGGTCGGCAAGGTCTGTCATCTCGGTTGTGGGCAAAAGACCTGCAACTGACAAACAAAGGCTATCTTATCTCATCTCTCATCTCATTTCCCCTCTTTTTTTCCTTACCTGATAATTTTGCAGCCCCTCAGATTGATCTTGGTATTCAAAAAACAAAATCTATAAACCAGCACGTTTCATTCACTTTATCAATTTAAAGTGCAAGAGAAGGGAACAGAAAGGGAGGTAGCAACAGCTGCGATTAGCACAATAATTTCTGTTGGTTTAATCGTTTTACACCCACTGCAGTCAATTAACTGCCTGTATGCTGCTTCTGTTCTAAAGTACAAGAAGAAACACTTTCATAAAAATTAAAGGGGACCTATTAGTTTCACTTATCTTCTGTACTAATGCAAAAGTCTTGAGTCATCCTTCATTTCTTAGCAAACAAATACAAATACAAGGCCAAAATTCAACTGTAGTGAGCCTGAAATTCTTTATTCTTCAACACGGCTTGAGTTTTCTAAAACCGACTGAAGTAAATGAAGTAGTCTTTAGGAATAGTTCTCCAGGCTTCTTGAAGGACATTCAAAGCTCTTCTTTGATGGTTCTGCCGTTTGTTCTGTTCCCTCTCAAGATGATCCCACACTGCTTCAACAACGCTGTGGTCTGTGCTCTGGTATGCTTTTACTGCATTAAGAGTGTGTTTGAGATCATTCTCATACTGAAGAATGGTACGTTTCCTTAAGAACGGCTTCTTGACAGCTGCCCTTCCACTGAGAACATTTCTGATGAGGCTTCAGTAAACAGCAGATGGATCATCTGAAGGTCAAGATGTTTCTCTCAGGTCCTACATCACGTGTTTGCTCATTTTTTTTTCCTGTTTCTTAAGGACACAACTTTCAGATGTGGATCACATGCTGTAGATGGGTTTTTTTAAGGCTCACTATTTCTTCTTTTGTCAAATATATCAAGATACACTTGACACCATCTTGAAATATGGCAGGTTTCAAGCCAATAGTTCTTTGGGAATCACCTAGTTAGTGGAAGAATATTTTATGTCTGTCGAATGGTGTCAAATTGAGAATTTTTTTAGTGATTTAACTGAAGAAATGGGAACAAATTAAGTATTTTGCAACAGCCTGCTAGTAACGATTTGATTCTTTGCTAACAACATTGGTTCATCCCATGAGTTAGGTGCCTTTTTATGCTTGAGTGATTCACAGGTCAGAGTTAAGGTGCTGTGACCAACAAGCAGTCGTCTGAAAATGGGCAGGTACAAGAACTGGATTGAAAGTGAGTAAAAAAGCAGCCGATGCTCCGCCCAAAAAACAAAAAAGGTGAAAGATCTTCAGAAAGTTTGGAGAACAAGAAAAACAGGACCATTTTAAAATAACAAGAAGTTCTGGCTCCTTGGAAGCAACATAAAGAAATAAGGGGTGACTCAAGGTTTTTGCTCAGTACCCAAATAGATATTTATAACAGAGTGGCCCAAATGTCAACCAATCAGATCAAAACATTCTTAGAAATATTGATTTCTGTTTTTGGAAGCCAGCAGAGGGGCAAGAGGGAGCCCACAGGGATGGCAGGTCTTAAAGAAAAACAGGCTAACTGCTTGTTTTAGATGAGTGAGGATTTTTTCTCTTTAATCTGTATGATGCAAAAACTAAAATCCAAGTAGAGTCCAAAAATATAAGGAGCTGGAATGTGACACAACACGCTGCATTAACTAAAAGGAAATTGCGGTGTTTGTTTTGCTCATACAACAAAAGCAGATAAACCGGGAGGAAATATGTTTTAGCTGTATTTTCACATGGTGCATCAGAACTAAAGCTTTGGAAGATGTTTTGTTTTTGTCATCGTAACATCTTTGCAGTCTACTCATCAAGAGACGGCGCCTTCACTGAATTGTTTCCAAAGGAGAGATCAAGCGTTGAGTGTGTCCTAATGCTGCATTTTTAGAAGCCTGTATGTCTGTGGGAAGACAGACGTGGCAGACTCATACTCATACTCTCAGTTTAACCAACAGCCACGCAGTGTTAGACATGGATAACACGACCGTCTCATATCCCCACATTTCATAAAATGTGAACATCAGCTCCATGTTTACAGTGTAAACTTATTATAAAGCCATTATAAACTTTCCTCAAGCAGACAGTGTTTACCTGCAGTATGTTTACGTGACACGAGGCATCTCCAACAAACGCCTGGGCCTCTTTGGCTGTCATCGCCTTGGAGAAACCCCAACCCTGGCAAAAGTGAGAAAATGAGAGTGAGCTCCATTTACAGAAAAATAGTCAAAGAGGGGATTTTAAGAGCATCTCTAGCAATCAGTGCTCACAGTCACGATGATAATGCCGGTCTCTGTGATGACGTTCCTGGCGAGCTCGTTGAAGGTGGGGTTGGGGTGATAGTTGAAGCTCTTCAGCTCCTCGATCACATTGTCCAGCTGGAGGTAAATCCTGAGAGACTGAGAGAGGGTTTCGTAGCTGGAGTTCACTATCGGGGAGTAAAACTGGAGGACTGTGTCGTTCTTGCTCAGAGCCTCCTGCACAAACTAGGCAAATAAAAGAAAAAGAGTGAAATTATTCCGAGTGAGAACAGCTGAAGCATGAGCCAGGCATGTGTAAAGCTCAAAGAATCGGCTTTCTGTAAAAATCTTCTACACCAGACCTAAAACTTTCCCCAGCTTTGGTTGCTTCAAAAACAAAAACACATCTGTCAGCTGATTTAAAAAAAACAAACATTTTATAGTAATGTTTTTACTGTGGCGCATTTAGCTTCTATAAAGCCAAAAGTTCCCTGAGAAGGCAGTGGAGACCAAAAGAGGAGCTAAAAGGATACAAGGAGATACCTAGTAGATAACAGGGCTGTCAGATAATTCCTGGCTGTACAACCAAACAATCAGAGTCAGGTATATAGGTTGCTTCAACCTCCAAGTGTCCCAGCGAGTAATGGCAGGTGTTCAATATATAACGTATTTAATTATTTTGTTTGTTTTCAGTAGCTGGTGAACACTGAGTGTTGTGGAGACCAAAAACAGAGCTTAAAAAAGTGAAAAGGAGGCTGCCCTCTCTGAGCTCTGTGCTTTTGTTGGATTGTTGGATTTCTATTCATTACAAGTCTTTAGCTTAGAGTTTAAAGTGTCAAGAGATGACTACCATACATGGACAAAAACAAGGAACCCAAAAAGAGTTTTTATTCTTCATTAAATATGAAGTCTAGCTTGCCAAAATTCATTATTGAAATGGTGTCAGATTGACAGCAGAATGTCCAATAAAATCTACATATTCAAATACACAAAACCGACTCTTTTCTGCTGCCCTCGAGTGGACAAAAAATCTATTATTGTCAGATTAAATTCAGCTTTTTCTATTTTAACCTGCAGACAGTTTGATGGCAGTGAATCACAGCGCAGGTTTAACTTTTTCTTCATATTTCCTCCTCCTCTGTCTCTTTCCCATACTCCTTTTTCTCCCCCCTCTCTGCCTCCCCACTGAGTCTCCCTCTCTTTCTTCCCGGTTCAGACAGCAGCTTTTGATGAAGTGACAATAAAACGACTTCACCTCCTCTCCCCTGCAGTGAATCTTTCCTAAGAGTCTCTGTCACTCAAAGCTATTCAGCAGTGAAATAGCAGCGTTGCTCTGTTCCCTCAGTCTCAGGCTTTTGGCTCGGCGAGAACAAGCGGCAGATGAGGCTGCAGACTGACGTACATCAAGCTGACACTCTGCATTTATTAAAAACATCCTCACAGTCACACTGACTGCACATTTCGCCCCAAGTAATTCTAAAGAAACGTGGTCTTACAGTCTCTCACGATGGATGTTTTCTCACAAAAATCAAAATATAAGACGAAAACTTGGCTATTTTTAGCAATTATTTGTTCATTTAAATTGTAGAACACTGTGCTGTCAGTAAAATGGGCCACATATTGTAATGCCTTACTAGTTATAATAAAGACACACTCTACGTATGCCCCTGTTGAGTCACAATTTACCCAGACACTACGGATCTAAATGAGCAGTTTTGCTGATGTCCACTAACATACAATGTTCCAGATTCACACAAATACAATGACACATGTATTTTAACCCATTCAATATGAAATCTTTAAATGAAAGCAAATACAATTTTCTAAAGAACACACGACAACAGCGTTAATTTTTACGGAAATTTAAAGAAAAGATGAATTAAGGGTAATTGGTCATTTATCTTTTCTTGTGGGAAATGAAGTTGAATCGGTTTTTGCAAATTCTTATTCTTCGATTTGACACTCCTTTATTTCACTATTAAGTGCTTATGCTACTGTATTGTTATGCCTGTGTTGGTACACTGATACACTTCATCATGTTGACAAAAAAACAAAACAAACACAAGAAGCAGAATAATCAGATACCATTTAGCACGTTGCTAGGTGCTTATTAGGTATATTATTACTTATGAGAGCTTAATAATACATCACACATAATTCCACTGTAGTAGATATAAATCAGTTACACATTCAGGCAACTCGTCTCCAAACATCTGCAGGAATCACGGACATTTTTGCAAAGGTTTCTTAATAATTGCAGTGTAATTTATAAACCAACTGCAAACATGTTGCAATTAAATGAGTCTGTTTGTGCCAATGAGCACAGCTCGTCTGCAACAAGTCTCTTTGCAGAAAAGGACTCTTTACTCAACTATAATACTGATTGTATGAAGCTATATTCCTGTATGAAAGCAGGGTTTGCTGAGTGCCTTTGTCATAAATGTAACTATTTGTGAAGGATTTCTGAATTTCCGTTTCAAATTTTTGAGGTATTGGCTGTCTGGATGTAAAGTAGTTGATGAGAAACTATCTGCATGCTGCTGATCTGTCAGTTAATGTCCATATTACCACAAATACACTGCCAAATTTTACCCCATTTAATTGCAAACTGACTGCTTTCTAGCGCTTTTATTGCCATTTTGATGCCTCAGTGACAGTAACTGACAGTGAGTGGCCACAGACCTGATCCCCGTCTTCAAAGCAACCATTTCAAAGGCAACAAGGCTGCAAGTTCATTTAGGTTGCAAGGCTGTCTCCAACCACTGCTTTTTCGTAGTGTGATAACACCAGCTCTTACCTCTTCAGGCGGTGAATTGTGTGAAAACTCGTCAGGGGAGGGCTGGACTTTCATCATGGCTCTCTGGATGAGATCAAACCCGTTTCCAGACACCACAATCTTTCGACCACCGCTACACAAAAATAATAAAGAATAAGCTTATAAACAATTTTAAGGACTTGGATTTACATCTGGGGGAGGTTTTAGCTTCACTCCATCTCTTTATTTTCTCAAATGCTTAATAACAGCAAATTTAAATGTAAGTGAGACAACTTTATTACATCCTTTAACCTCAACACAAAAATGCCTCACATGGAGTACTTTATGTTTCTGGCTTTGTTGTTTTCTTTTTACCATTACAGAGTTTTTATTCGAATAAGGCTGTAGACTGATGCTGTACCAGTCAAAGAGAGCTTAGAGAACAGTTGGCGACCAGCTGGAAAACTCCCTGCAGTTAATGTTGCTAGGTGAAAATGGTCACAGAGGTATTGTTAAACCAAAAACCTCTGTGGCAGAATCCTGCAGCCACCCACAGTTTGCAAGATGCCGACTTGTATCCAAACACTCACTAGCTATTCACTAAAGGTTTGAGGCTAACTGGAAATAAAGACGATTCACCTTCAAAGTAAAAATGGTGCCTTTTAAGTGAACAGTTTCCATCCTCCTCCTGTTTGTATTGCTCTTTTTCAAGTTGCACTACCGATTGGTTATTAGTTAGCGAGTATTTGCAACATGGCGTGCTCCATGAAAACTATAGGTGACTGCGCCAATCTGCTGCTCTGGGTCACTTCCAGTGCTGCTTGTAGTTTTAGATCCATCTCTGGAATCCCAGATATAACCACTTACATGTGTCTGTAATTTGAATACGCGTCTCATCCAACTTCCATTCCAAACTCAAAAACCCAAATTTTATTTTGAGAGACTGATTTCAAAGCAGCAGCGGTCAAGCAACGCACAAGGTGATGACCTTTAAAGATACACAGATCAAATTTACAATTTACAAGTTTGCAATTTTCTTGAATTCATCATCTACATCTGTGTCAGGCGTCCTTTTGAGGGCTGTTACTCACTCAAACAAGCAAAACTGTGCGTGTGATGTGTTCACACTCACCATATGAAGCTGGCTTTGGGGTTATATTCCGTGATCTTGGGGTTTTCCGAGTACTGATAGGCTCCGTGGATGTCTTTGGTGGTGTTTGTCCCGTATTTCACAGTCACTGTTAAGCGGTCCGATGGGACCTTCTGCCCACGATACCTGCCAGTCTTACAGGTAATCTCTGTGCCGAATGAAAGGCTGAAGAGGAGGAAGGAAGAGTAAGAACATAGGCTGACTCGAGAAACAAGAAAAGCAATACGATCCCTAAATGGATGGAAAAAGTTCATGAACTCTGTGAAACAGTGCGACTGACTCATTTTCTATGTTGTATTTACTGATCTTGAAGAACCAAAAGAGAATATTTATGAATATAAATGAGTTTCAGGTCCATCTATTCTCTTTATTTTTTTTGTTTCTGGTACCATTTGCATTTTCCTTTGCCAGGTGCCACTTACACTTCACAGGGAACTCCTCCCACTGTCACAGCAACGTCCTCTTTAGTCGCCGTGTCCAGGTCTTTGCCTCCGATCGTGATCACCGTCCCTCCAGCTGCTGGACCCCTCTCTGGCATGACTGTTCTCGGTTCGGGGTCCTGCACAGAAAACAGGGAGAAAATGACCAAACTCAGTAACTTTAATGGGAATATGCTGCAATTTTCATACAATATGTGGACACTTTCTATTACAGAGGCTACTATGCATGTACATACATTTCATATATTAATTTAATCATATTTGTGTCTTTTTACGTTTCTACATTTTGTACATTTACTTTAGCAGTTTGAAAACAAAAAAGTTCAGATCACGTTTGACTGAATAGGTAAGAAAATAATTTGCCTTCTTTTCTACTTGATATAATGATGAAAATGCTGACTTTAGGACGAATCGCATAAGAGCAGCGGTCCCCAACCCCTGGGCCGAGTCGTTTGGTACCGGGCCGCAAGAGTTGAGGCTTGGGTGTGAAATGTATGGTTTTCAGGATTTTTATCGGTTTTCAGCGTTATTTTGTTATCATTTTTATCGTTACCTCGGTTTTCCTGAGTCTTTTCATGTGTATTATGAATAAATCTTCTTTTTTTCGGTACCGATACTATTTTTTTTGTTGTTGTATTTATCCGCGACACCTTAAAGGCCGGTCCGTGAAAATATTGTCGGGCATAAACCGGCCCGTGGCGCAAAAAAGGTTGGAGACCGCTGCATAAGAGTGTATATGTAATAAATGTTAATAAATTCTACAGCTGGAACACAAGCACGGACGTCCGCTGCGTTTGTGTTTTATTTCATCATTTTTTGCTTTGATTAAAAACGTTAAGCACATTAGAGTAATCATGTTTTAATTTAACTGTAATAAAAGCAAACAAGTGAATCTGTTCTATTAATGAACAACAAAATCAGCCCATTTGTTTACCAACTGAAGGTTTTACTGAAGGATCAAACAGTTGGAGGACAATTTACATCTGTTGATAAGAGCGCTGCGTTTATAAAAACCTCTCAACAGGCTAAGTCTATAGGAGGCTACTCCAGATGGCTGCTACTTAAATGCCGGCACCATAAACATATGCTGCACCACCTGGCTGTAAGAGCAAAGCAGCAGGTTCAGGTACACCATGTACAAAACCACACTTTAGCTTGTTAACATTATGAAACCAACAGAGTGATCGGCTGCAGTCAGAACGGCTTTATTATAGCGAAACCATGTACCTGTGTTACTGTAATTACTGAATTTATGTGATAAAAACCTTAAAAACTGGACAATTTGCCAAATCTTTATACGTATTCTTCAAGTTAAGCATGATTCAAGTAATTTGTATTTTGTGGGGGATTTTTTAAATCAATTTGAAATTTTAATTTTACACTTTTTGTGGAAATATGTTGCAAAAAACTACATCATTTTATTTTTCAAAATACATTTTACAAAATGACTCTTCAAACATATGTTTAATTTAGAACTCGCTGCCTGGGGGGCCACTTGTAGCCCACATCACCCCTACTTGCAGTCCGTATATTGACATGAAGAAATGTAATACAATTTGGCCCTTGAAGTAACTTTTTTGTTAGGGAGTATTTATTTGTTGTTGAATGCAATGTTAAAATAAGTTCTTTAAAAAGCAAAAAGTTATTTAATATGAAGACAATATAAGCAGAGAGTACAAACATGTTGAGGGTTCGGTAGTTCAGTGAGAGAGTTATTTGTAAAGAAAACAATTTTCACTAGCAGTCAAAAACTAACGTGTACACTTATGTCTGCATTTTTATTTTGTTAAATATGAACAAAACAGAAGTGTTGCCACGTGTCTGCCCAGAAAGAGAGGACCAATTTGTTTATTTGGTAGTTCAATGAAAAGCTTCAGTTAGTTAAGAGTAAGAAAAAAAAAATTGCCCACACGTTTTCAGTTTTGTCTTGTTATGCAATATTTCAAAGTTTAACAAACAAACAAAACACTAAAATGGTAAATGGCCTGTATTTGTATAGCGCTTTACTAGTCCCTAAGGAACCTAAAGCGCTTTACACGTCCAGTCATCCACCCATTCACACACACATTCACACACTGGTGATGGCAAGCTACATTGTAGCCGCAGCCACCCTGGGGCGCACTGACAGAGGCGAGGCTGCCGGACACTGGCACCACCGGGCCCTCTGACCACCACCAGTAGGCAACGGGTGAAGTGTCTTGCCCAAGGACACAACGACCGAGACTGTCCAAGCCGGGGCTCCAACCGGCAACCTTCCGATCACTAAAGCGGCACTCCATTAAGATGATGATGCCAGCAGTGGCCCACAGCTCATTTCAGTTTGAGACCTCTGGATTAGAGCATCATATTCGACTAATTTCAATTTTAGTCTAATGACGGCGCTACATGACAGCAGAACTGCTGTAGAAGTTAAAATCAGCAGGTGTAACAAACTTCCTGGAAATGGACACATAACACACATTTTCATAAGGAAGCAAGTAAGTCAAGAAGTGTGAGCAGGAATAAGGCGAGGCTGGCCTTCTACAAAATCATCTTATATGATTATAACTGGAGTAGAAACTTTTACTATTTTAGGTTCATATGCAGCCCTGTGCCTGAATAAAGATGCATCATGTGACACGGCATCAATTTGTATCAAATAAGTGAAACAGTGAAAAAATATCCTTCATTAAAAGTTATGAGCCTACTTAAGTTACAGTGCAAAAGCTTGAGCAACAATATACTTAAAGTACTTAAAACTAATGATTCATTAAGTATTATCACTTTAATGCTGCAACTATACCATCACTTCCGTCTCACCAAAACAATATTTTCCAGTGACAGAAATCATAAAATCCAAACTAAAGAGTTATGAGGCTGTGGCTATTTTATATAAATAATCTATAACGGTACTAACATAAAGGAAGAGAGAGTCTCCTTTACAGGTTGACTCCTTTGAGTATGTCTCCATGCCTCTGGGAGAATTTCACAAGGACCGATGTTTGTATTTAACTCTTAAATCAAGTTTTCAAACTGCAAACACTTTTTTAAAGCTTCTGGAGAGTAAAATAACAATAATAATATTTATGATGATAAAAACAAAAGCTCCCAGATCTGTCAAACCGAGCAGCAGAGAGAGAGAAGAATAAAAATGAGAAGTGAAGAGAAAACTTTAACCGTGTAGACTTCATTATGTTCCAGCTGCTGTCCTGCAGGTACAAACGCTTTGATCTCGAACTCAAACAGATCGTAAATTTTATGCAGCTCAATAACTCGACCCTGTGGTATTTAGGCAGCAGAACAACTAAGAACAACAACTACAAAGAAAGAAAATAAAAATCCGTGTCACGGCAGAGCTTCACCGTCGGGCACGTTTTTTACTTCCGTGCTGTGCAGGTCAGCTGGAGGGGTTTCTGTTATACTGGAAGGTTCTGTACAGTCCTGACAGGACAACCAAACCAAGAGCAAATATTATGCCTGGTTTACACCCCAGCACAAAGAGCCTTCAAAATTATCAAGTTAAGTTGTCTTTCTTTAGATGCAAGAAGAATCTCATATAAATAAAAAAGTATAAACATGAATCCAAAGCAAAGAAGAACTACGATATCCTTTAAATGAGCGTAGCACATGTGCAGCTGCTGAGACGCACTTAAGCATTCGGCTCGTTGCTGTTGCAGATTTGTTCTCGTTGTTCTGGCAGACAGCGCTCCAAGCACAAAAATAAATATCCCCAACGACAGACAAACTCATAACAACTCTGCCTGGTTGGAAGTTGAACACACAGAGAAAACAGCAGTGCAGGAGGCAGCAGCAACTGAAGTGTATTCGGTGTGAGAGACAAAGGGAATGCAGACAGTTCTTCGCGTTAAAAGGAAACAAACTCCAACCCAGAGACACTCACTAGGGGAGTTGCAGCAGATGGAAATCTGAACAAATCGATGTGAAATTAAAATGAGGCAGCGTCAGGCTCATTCACATCAAAGGTCAGCATTTGTCAGCTGCAGTAATTAGTCATTTGTACATCAATTATAACCCAGACGAGCTTATTAGTCTGTCCTCGTGACACACAGAAACTTTAAAGCTTAGGCTGAACAGCTCCAACCATTCAGGAACATTTAATTGTCTTTATAGTCATCTGAAGGCGTTTACTCTAATGTAACTGAGGAGTAAAGGAAGAAAGCCTGTTTGTAATTTTTTTTTAAAAAGCACAGGTTTCTGAGTCCTCCGTGATGGTTCTGTCACTTAACACCACAATGAAAGCTGAACATAAAAACTCCAAATGGACACTGGAAAGCTTCTGGTGCCCAAAAAAAACAACAAAATAAAAACAAAACTCAGACTCAGACACAAAGACTGAATATTCATACTTAAAAACCACCGGGGACAGAAGTATTTGCCCCCAATGAAAATGACTGCTTTTTTCTTTTTTTTAAAGCGCTTCACGAGTGCCTCCAGATTTAAAGGCCTTCCAGTACGAACCTTGGTCTTCTGTTCACCACACAGATCTTTAACGGGATTCAAGTCACGGCTTTATGCAGGCCGGTGAGTAATGTTACTTCTTCACCAGGAGTGATGCATGTTTTGGGTCCCAGTTTAGCTGCTGACAGCTTGAGGTTTTCTTTAACCTCCTAGGACCTGGCGTCCACATATGTGGACGTCACATTTTGGGTTATTTAGACCAAAATACTGAATTTTGCTCTACAAGGGCCTGATATCCACTTACGAGGACATTATACTGCTACTGTTCTATCAAAACTTTAAACGAATATCCTCATATGTGGCTCTCATTTTTCACAGCACAATACTCCCACCACCGTGTTTCACTGTAGAAACGCTGATCTTTAGGTTGTAGCCTTCTTTCTAAGCACCATCTCTGTGATCAAAGAGCTCCAGTTTAGTCTAGTTTAGCTTCCAGTGTGAATAATTTTCACTTTCAGTCTGGATTAAGAACATCTTCTTCTGCAGTATTATTCTTGGTCTGCGACCTCACAGTCCATTTCTGTAGAGAGTTTGAGTTTTTACTTTTTTATACTACAATTCCTGACTTGGCTAAGTTGTTAATGGGTGTCAGTCAGGTGGCAGTTGTGTTGGGGTCTTTGGACACATCTCTTACTAGAGTCTTTGTAATCTTTAATTTCCTTCCTCTGCCAGGCTGGTTTTGTACTGTGTGGCTTCTTGACATTTCTTGATCATACTTTTCACTCCAATTCCTGACACTTGTGAACTTCAACAATTCATTTCCTTTTGTTTTTGGTATGGTATATTCTCAAGTGACAGTTCAAACCTTTAGTTAAGTTTTTATAGTATTATTTATTTATTTATTTTTTATTTTCTAAAGAACATTTTATTGTCATCTCTATGTTTTTAAAAGGTGAGTAGATAGTATTAAGTACTGTATAAAGTATGTTTTCTATCTCTTCATCTTGATGAATCATTGGCCAGTGGATATCTTGTGGGCATTATGAAAGCTCTGCCTGTAGTTTGGACTTTCTGTTCATGAGCAGCAAAGAAAGTTAAAACAGCTTGACCCATGCAGGATTGACTGAGGGGCAGCACCAGTGCCGACTAAACTATAAATCCGGATTATTCTGAACTGTGAATCATGCAAAGCTACCCTGGAGTGCAGGTATATAAATACAGCGACAGTTTAAAGATGTGGAAGTATTCTTTGTTTTCATGATTCAGCAACACGTATTTCGGCAGTTTTTGTGTTTTTTTTCTGAGGGTAACTGCACATGTGTGTTTTTTGTGATTTGTGACTTTTCATTAATCGACCTACCTGTTCAACAAATGTCAGTAAAATACTCAAAATGCTCCTTGTAATCATAATGTTATCCAATTTCACCTCTAACACTCCGAAATTCATCACATTTGAGAAGCTAAAAGGAGTGAAAACATTTGGATTTTGAATATTTTTGAAACACGATGTGTTCTCGTTCATGAAAAGCCCAACATCGTGGTCAGCATGTTTATTAGTTTCATATTTCTGCGTAGACACTGAGACAAATCAGCAATGTAGTAATCTGAAGTTTCAACCCTGAGCTGAGTCGCAGCATTTAAAGGCAGTGACGCACTGCTGATGAACTAAATTAGTCATTTTGGTCTCAGCAGTTTGCTTTAATTAGCTTTTTGTCAGTTCAATAGAAACAAACAAGAAATATGAATGTGAACAGCGATATTCAAATTAAGCAACTGAGCAGAGTTCAAGAAACAAAACAGAACAGCAGGTGAAGCACATTTATTTTGATCATGTTTGTTTCTCCTCTTGTGCTATGCGAGGGTGGGGGGGATGACTGGAAACTGAATGGAGTTTGGTGCGGCGGTGGTGAATTTGTATGCGAGGAGTATTTTCACGCACTGCCGCTTCTTTAGGGAGACCGTTTCCTTGCATCGCACCAGAGAAGAGCCGCATGCTTTTACTTTGTTAGAAACCTTTTAATGTTTCTGGGATTTGATCTCCGGGGTTTGAAGCACTTGTGTCAAACAATGTTCGGTGTTGCCTCAGAGACTTTGAGGTTTGCACGCAGTGTCTGCAGGTTTAACTACACCAGACTGAACAGTTTTTTAAAGCTTCCTGAAGTTGAACTAAGATGCTTTAAGACAGAAGATCAGGAGACATTTCTACAGCATTTCTAATAGCAAACTAGTGTACAGATAAGACACATGTTAGCTGTTAACATATGTGGGTTCTGATGCTCATTATGCTATGAAGCCTGAGCTGTATGTAAAGGAGCCTCTGGTGTTTTCAGGGGGATTTATCAGTTTATTACTGACCTTCGTTAATCGTCACTGTCTTAAATTGTAAGTGGATGGAAAAGCCTGAAACAAGCTACAGAAACATCTTTCGCTTTAGTCTGCTGGCGTGTGAATAATACAAGCAAGGTCAGGCGTCTATCTACTGACTTATTTCTTTTTATCCATCCCACGATTACCCATAATTACCTTACTAGTAGACCAAACCCCACACTCTTATTTTGAAAGTGCTGATGAGCACCTGGTACTTTCATGCGTTTCCTGACCGTGTGTTAGAGGAAGGTCTTGACGTACCCGGTAGGTGAAATAGACCTGAGATGTCCCAGATCGTTCCCCTTCAACTGTTATCTCCACTGGTCCGCTGTTGGTCCTTTCAAACGGGAGGTCCTGCGGTGGGTTTCGCTTCGCCGGGCCAATCTCACACACCACGCTGCCGACAGAGAACAACAGAGGCCGCGGTTCAGAAAACAGATGGAGGCCCAGAATTCAAATAACTCAGTGCCCCCTCTTGAATCAACCCCTTAATTGTACATTACATATGCAGATTACTTGCAAGTATGTAAGCAATCAAGTTTTGGGTCAGGCTAATAGATCAAAGCCTTCACCTGCGGGGCAGTGCCTGGTACAATCAACCAAAAAAAACAAAATGACGTGCAGAAATACTAAGCTTTTATAGATTTTTATCTTTAGCTAATAATTCATGTCAGCACACTGCTACAGGTGCATGTGAAAGAGCTTCAGCTTAATGTGTAAAAGCAACAGGTGTGCTTCTATCTGCATGTTAACGAGGCCGTCGCTCCTGTTAGATTACCTGGTTGAGACAGAGTATCTGTCCTCCTGGTGAATGCAGTCCACTCCGGCCACTGTGATCTTTTTGATGTCTTCCTTCTTTATTCCCATGTTGGAGCCTTTGATGGTCACTGAGATCCGGCCATTCAGAGGGCCGTACCGAGGGCTGATCTGGAGAAGGAAAGAAAAGACTGTTTGATATCACAGATCATAGCAGGAGAGCTGAAATTCCAAAACCTGCAATAATACCAAAGTTACTTTTTCTGTCAATCAGTCACACAAGCTGTGGGTAGAAACGGGTTTTAAAGGTCCTTACAGAATACTGCACAACAATCGAATATTACCAATTTTGGCTTCCTACAATTAAGCAAACGCTACCGAGTGATAATGAAGATGCAAAGCATTCCCCAAATCACAAAATGATGCATGCGCCACTCACAGCTCACCAGTTTCTGCTTGGCCAAAGTGTCGAACAAATGAAGGCTTCAGGGATGCTTCAGGTGAACCTGAATGCTAATTAGAGTGTAGCACAGTGTAAAGGTGAAAACAGCGCCGTGCTGCTTTTATTTTAATGATAAGTGACCTACCGACCAATGAATACGTCCATTTTCTAAAACAAATATTCCATTAAATGCACTTTGTAATATTTAAAAACAATATTTTTTTCAAATATTTCAGATTTAATAAAGAAAATATTTGTATAATTCTGTGCTTTTTGGGGTTTTTCTCTCTGTACTACGACTTTATGAATTAAAGGGAAAAATCTGAAAATGGGAAAAAAATCTAAAGAAAGATAAAAAAACAAATTGTAAATATTTCTGCTTCCAATGTTATGACATTAATGTATAAATATTCATAAAGATGTTGAAGTACAGCCTGTGAAAACACATCTTCTGAAATAAAGGCTCCGCATATCTGCTTCAATTTGGGCCATCTCATCTTCAATTTGACGTGACTGCATGACGTATAAGATCAAATTCATCTTGTATATATTCACCTCCCCGTCGTCCTCAGCAAAGCTAAAGTCTGCTGTGGAAATAACTAACTTCTTCTGGCATAATCAGCCGCAGCCCAGAGGAAATCAAGACGGGGCCTGAAACGAATGACTGATGTTCCAGAGAAAATAGGAAACATACTGAAGCAGTTCAGCCAAGGAGGAGACAAACAGCGAATACAATATGGGAAGGAAAAAAAAATAGCTCAGTGACAAAAAGAGAAGAGATGAATTTGTGGAAAGATGTGGATTTCTAAGACCGTCCACACAGATGTAGGTGAGGGTTCGTGGATTCTTGCTTTGTTTTCTTTGATGTACAACTAAAAGAAAAAAATCCTGAAGAACAAAATGTGTTTGATACTGAACAAAATGAACAAAAAAAACCAAACAAAATTCAGTTTAATAAATTAGGACGGGGGTGTCCAACTCCAGGCCTAAAGGGCCGTTGTCCTGCAGGTTTTAGATGTGTCCTTGATCCAACACTGCTCATTTAAATGACTAAATTACCTCTTCAACATGTCTTGAAGTTCTCCAGAGGCCTGACAATGAACTAATCATTTGATTCAGGGGTGTTGACCCAGGTTGATATCTAAAACCTGCAGAACACCGGCCCTTGAGGCTTCGGGTTAGACACCTGTGGTTTAGGAAGATGATCGACTGCCATCTCTCTCAGACAGATTGGTGAAAGGTTGCAAAGAATTGCTGTCTAATTTCTAAAACCACGCAGATTGGTTGCAATGTGCTGGCAATCAACCCTTTGCAAAAAGGGAGTCGACTCAGCTGGATGCCAACTAGGTATTGGTTATTCCTCCTAAGTAAAAGCAATCCTACCAAGCGCCTATTTTCCAGTTAAACTAGTACTTAATGTAAGTAGTAGCAGAATTTCTATGTATGTAGCTGCAAACAGATTTGAAGTTTTGGCCAATTTATCACAGTTAATGGATGTATTAACCCAAACAGACTGCATGTGATTGCCAGATTGGCCCCATTCAACAGCAAACTGAGAGCAGACCGACTGTCCGATTGCTGTTTTATCGCCATCTTGATGTGGCAAAGCTGCTTTGAGCTGAATCTGAGTGGCTGCAGATCCGATCCCCATCTTTGAAGTAACTATTTCAAAGGCAACGAGGTGGCAACTTCATAATTCTGGTTGTGCTGCTTTAGTGTGACTGTAATGCATCTCACCCATTTAAACTACAGTAAAGATAAAAATGTGTATGGTATTATTAATAGTGTGGCTAACTTGAATGACCTCAATTAATTCAAGTGATTGGAGTCGACATAATGATCGTGGAGTGAAGTTAAATGCTGCCAATTAATTAATCTTTACTTCCAGCTTGTGTCTTATTTAATACTAATTAGCAGGTGTTTGCTTCTTTGTGTTGCACAAATATAGTCTGTGGATCCAGCTTGCTAACTAGGCGAGCCAGGGTTAGCTGATAACGTAACACTCCGTTTCTTTAAAGATGATGATGATGGCCATCAGGTTAAAAGTGAGAAACTTTTAGGCTTTGCACCAAAAACTTGGATGCTAACCAAGTAAGAGCACTCACAAAAATATCTTGGTGAGCAAATCAGATCCATGTAAAATCATTCTTGTCCTCTGTCATCCATATGATTGCTTTCTATGTATGTTTTTTTTTCTGCAGCGGCAGCACATTTCAGAGCTGGTTGCAGTTTTCTCACTGCACTCTTTTCTACAAAGGACAACTTCACATGAACGACAGTGTGATTTATGTCAGTAGGTGTTCTCGTCTTCTGTTACGATGAGAAGGGAAAATGCAATACTGGCTCTATTAAAGGTGCTACTCACAGATCTTCTCCTGGATTTCTGCTTCTGTTAAATGACACAGCCACATCACAGCTCTGCGGTTTAATCTCTGAAATGCTGTGAGGTCACTCTCTGGTTCAGTGCAGATTATAAATGGAACATGCTGCAGTTTTTGTTCAAGTCTTTGTGGTTGTTATATTTGTGTGAAACTGAAGAATAAGACATTCTTTGTGCAGAATTGCAGATACCAATGGCAGAAACTAGCTTCATCTGTTGGGTGTCTGGACTTTTAGAGCACTCAGATATCTGGAGGAGCCTCAGAGTATGGTTGCAGGCCTTTCACATAAAAAGAAGCTGGGTGAGGTGAAAACATCTGAAGTAAACGATCCTGTTTATCCTGCTGCAACCTGCTTCCACATCGGATAAACAGAAGTAAATGGATGGAAGGATAGGTGAATCTCACTGCCATAGTCTTACAGAGGGTAAAAGTTACCGCACATACATTTCACTCATTCAAACCCATCAGGCTCCCAAACATAGAACCAATCCTGTCCATAAAGAAGTTCCAACAGTGTTTCCTACCGACATGTCAGAGGTCGTGGCTTTGTGTTTTTATGACTCACATCAGTGATTTCTGGGTTGGGGCACTGCGCTGGCTGCGGTGAACGGCAGAGTTCCCGGTAAACGCAGCTGTGTGAGGCGGCGCACCAAACACACTGGTACTTTGAGTCGGCATGTTTACACAGGCTGCAGTCCTCTCTTCCCACTGAGCAGCTATACAGTATGACTGTTGGGGAGACAGCGGCAAGAAGAGGAGAGCAAGATGAAGAAGAAGATGGAGAAGAGAGGTGAGGCTAATTATCATAATGCAGCTGGAAGTGAATTTGAAATGAGCGAAGGTGACACTAAAAACAGCGTGATAACTGCACTTTCACACTTTATCCTGATTTATGTGCGATTGTGAAGTGTCTGTGTTGGTGAAATACCAACCTGTCAGGGTGCTGTCAATCTTCCTCTCAGTGTCTCTGTCCTTGATGTGGAACGATACGTTCACCTCCTGCTGCTCATCGTATTCAAACTGCACACACAGACACACGGCCATGTTTCCATCACTTCAGAGGACATTTCATTAACTAAAAAATATGTTTCTGGAGACCAAAACCACTGCCCATCTTATCCAAACCGTAATCATAGTTTTAACTAAAAAAAATTAATGACTTATATTAAGAGAATCTAAAGTCCCAGTGGTGTTGTGGTGGTTGTGTCTTGGAAGGACATACACTGCAGCTTTAACCTAATACAACTACCTCATGGACTGAGTATATAAAGGATGGACTTGGATACCACGGCGACGTTCTACATTTGGTTTGTGGAGAGTTTCGAAGCCAATTTGGTTGTTACCCTCTTTGATTTTGAACCTGGCTCATACATTCGCAGCTTGTCAATTACAAGCTAGCCAAACCCTAAAATATACAGTACAGTACTGTGCAGAAGTCCTGAGCCTCCCTTCATTTCTTTACATGTTGCTAGAAAAATGGGACACGGGTGGAGCGATTTATTGAAACATGCAAATAAAACAGAGTTTACACAATTCTAACAAGTTTAATAGTCAATATTTGGTGTGACCACCTTTATTCTGCAGCACAGTCTGAACTCTGTCAGGCGGCTTTCTGCAATTTGTTTTTAAATAGTCTTCAGGAATAGTTCAACAGGCTTCCTGAAGGACATTCAAAGCTCTTCTTTGGTTGTTTCTGCCTTTTGTTCTGTTTTTTTTATCAGGATGATCTCACTCACACTCACACACACACACACACACACACACACACACACACACACACACACACAGCTTCAATAATATTGAGGCCAAGCCATGACTCATAGTGTTCCACTGTGTGTTAGCTACCCAGGTAAGCTTTCTCTGCATCAGCAGTGTGTTTGGGATCATCGGTATGTTGAAAAACGAAGCTGTTACCACTCAGATGTTTTCCAGATGGTGGATTAAAATGTGATGGTGCTTTTCTGTGTTCATAACACCATCAATTTTGACAAGATCCCCAACACCACTGGCTAAAATAAAGCCCCAAACCACAACAGAACCTCCACTGTGTTTTACTGAAGAAGCTCACTGTTGTACCTCTCTCCTGACCCTCTAACAAAAAATATAAAATTTCTGTTGATTATTTTTTGTGTGATCTGGCATACCTCAGCCTTTTCTCCTTGTTTCACATCTACAACCGCTCTTCCACTGAGACCATTCTGATGAGGCTTCAATGAACAATATATGGATCATCTGAAGGTCCAGATGTTTCTCTCAGGCCCTGTCAGGACTGCGTGATTTTTATTTCACCAGTTTCTAAAGAACATGTCTTTCAGATACGATTCATCTGATGTAGAAAGCTTCTGCTTCACCAGTTCTTTGGGAAGTTGGTGCAGAAATATAAATATGTATCTAACAAACTGTTATCTTTGGCATTTTTCATAAATTCAACTAAAGAAATAGGAAGAAATGATTGTTACTAGCAGCAGGTACAATTACTGGACTAAAAATGAGTTAAAAAGCAGCCAGCACCCTTCAAAAAGCCTGGAAAACTAATGCTCGAGACAACTTCAAGAATCAAGAAAAACTGGCTCCTTGAAATAACAATATAAAGAAATGACAGGTGCCTAAGACTTCTGCACAGCACTGTGCCCCGTTTCCTGTTTTATTCAAAATATATGGATAATAATTTATGAAATAAACACAATGACACATGATGTTTATTGGGGTCCAAGATATTCAGTTCTTTTCTCTCACACTGCCGTACAACCAAAGAGCAGAGCAGTCGCCTCCTGCTGGCTGTTAGAAAGAATGCAGGCTCAAGATACTGGTCCAGTTGTTTCATTTTTCAGGCCTAGCAGCTACATCCATCTCTGATATAGTCTGATTCCACATCTGCTTTAATAACATAGGAAATACAACACTAACAGGCAAGCGTCTGATTTAAGAGACATTTTAAAGACATTTAGCTGACATTTAAAATGAAACACTTTTGTATTGCACAGTAAGTGCTTCCTTCAACACTTATCAAAATTCCCCACTGACATTATGCAAAAAGCAATGTGACACCATTATCCAATGTTATGTCCATTGCATCATCTCCTGGAGCTTCCACTTCCTCTACCATGCAGAACACTTTAGTACAGCTTTACAGAAGGCGGCGAAGTTTTATATTTACGTGATGCCTACAAGTCCTTAAATGACAAACTGTCAGGCAATTGTTCCCAGAGTTTGTCCTCAATGCGGTTTGATCAGGTTACTTATAACACCAGGAAGACGGTGCTGCCTACATGTTAAACTCAGGGAACAGAGATTAAATGAAAGACTACAGCATGAGTGACTGGAGCCCGACACCTTTATAAGGGGTGTGCTGATGTGAATCCCCCTTATGCTCTCCTTTTTTTTTAAAATGCATGTCCCCACAACACAAGTAACACAATTAGACACACACGCGCACACACACTTCCCCTCAGGTCTGCATTAACACAGAACAACAAAACCTTCCTCCCTATTTTGGAACTCCACACTAAATTACCTCGCCTCTATCCAACTGTGAAGGTCAGCACACACAATGAAAAAAGCGAAAGCAAACGCAAAAACACACACACACACCACTGTAGCCATAAATCAAGACAAGTTTTCTTCAGGATATGTGGAAAAAAAAGTGGGGAAAAAACTAAAAGAAGAGGAAAAAAAAAAAGTATCATGTAGAGACAAATACCAGAGATAATGAGAGGAAAACCTGCAGTGACACACACAAACATGAAAGCACACCCCCACACAGACACACACACTCTTTAACTGCATATTGGCAGACTTGGACTCAGCGTGAGGCAAGGATCAATGGAGGCAGAAAAGAGGAAAAACTGGGGGGTGTACGAGAGGGATGCGAGCAAAACGTCACTGAAACAAACACACACACACACACACACACACACCTGCGGTTCAGGGAATCAGGGAAAATAATTATCCATCTCTATAGTCCATAAGGGGGCACCATTGCACACATCAGTTTGACAGCACAATCAGTGTGTGCTCAACAAAACTGAAAACAGCTGACGAAACACATAAAACTAAACACAAGCACAAGATTTCAGAAGCAATGAACTAAACTTAGAGCTGCGCTCGAAACACTTTCTGACTCCCAATCATGTTCATTTACTCACAAATTAACCGCTAACGATGCACTAATTGTCTAATTATCATTAATGATGCACTCCCTGATTTTTCTATAGCTTTCGGCAGCGACGGCGAGCTTGAAAACATAAACAGAAAGCCGAGAAGCGAAGAGAGATTTCATTCTTTCTGGAGGCTGCTAATGGACGCAGCACAAGAATCAGAGTGGGTTTTTTTTTTTAAAGTGGGTTTTAATTTGTGTACGTTAGTAAAGACACAGAAAAAGCAGCATTACTGTTCACATTCAGAGACTGCGTTCTGTTTTTATCTTGTCAGCTGATTCTTTCCTGTTCAACACTCCTTTTTAGCTTTTATTCCCGTGTCCTTTTTAATGGCTTTCAGTGGTTTCATAGTAGAGACTTTACTAAGTATTTGGATTATGTACAGCACTGTGCAAAAGTCTTAACCTACGACCTTCGACTTGTAAGAAGTCAGACCTTTCTTGGAATGTTTTGAAGTGGTCCAATAGCTCCCCATGCTTTCTAAGGGTCATTTAGACATTGGCTGCTTTTTTACTCATTATTAATCCGGTCCTTGTACTTGACCATTTTCAGAGGAATATTTTGGTTTGTTAAGCCTCTTTGCAGTGACCTGTCAATCACTCAAGCATTAAAAATTCACCCAACTCATGCAGCCTGTCTAAACTATTAGGCGAAAATTTCTCAGCCTGGTGTGTGTCCTTAAAAAAAAAACATCTGAGGAGAGTGGACAAGTGGAGGACAGTGGCAGGCCTAAAAAACTAGCAGATCTGAAGAATCCAGCACAGCCTGACAGAGGTCCTGTCAAATGTCTGCACCCAGGATTATTTCCAGTTCTACATTTTTATTCAGGGACTCTACCTGTGTGAATTTATGTGATTCATATTTCTAAAAAATGCACCTTGTTGCCGACCTTCTGTCTTTTTCTAGTCACATTTCTTCAGGAAATGATACTGAGTGTTGCTGCCGTAATGTTTTGTGCTGTAAATGTTATAAATACAGACAAGCGGGTGGAAAATATCACTATGTCAACTAAGGTTAAAAACAGAACAGAGCTTTGCAGTCACGAGGGTGAAATGACATGGCTGCATTAAGAAATGCTGTTCACCCTGCTCTCCGCTCAACATGTTCTCTTGATCCACTTTAACTCTTCCTTTATTAAAGCTTTCCACATCTCTGAAGTCAAATTTAATTAAAGATAATCCTGAAAGCTGGAAATACAGCACGCCAAAACGAGGACAGCGTCAGTGCAACCCGAGTTACACTGCAACATTCACTCCACTCCAAAAGTAGCACTGCTGTATGATTAACTAATCTTAGCATATCTGCATGTTAGCAGTGATGATCTCTGTTCAGTCATGCTGACCTCCTGATGGAGCGTTCCTTTGAATCGTGGGATGCCATCTTCTCCTTTTCTTTCAGGGAGGATCCTTCAGTGTATCCTCTGCTAAAGGAGGTAAATAAAGGAAGCCCTGAGGCACCTGTCCTTAGTGTTCAGAGAATCAAACCAGCTCGTATTACGGCTTAAACACAGATCAGTGTCTGTGCATGTTCTTCTTTCAGATGTTTCACTTTCCACCCAAGAGCAGTCTTCATGAGTAAAAGAGGCCATCTACGTCGACGTGGACCGACCATCAGAGAACCGTAATGGCCTATTACACCAACTATCAGCCACCTTGACACCCCTTGAGATTCAGATGCTCAGACTCAAATGAGGACAGGGTGGGTCAATGAGTCTCAGGCCCTCCTCTGAGGTGACAGCCTGACTAGGGGTTCAACATCTGGTAACCTTTTAGAACTGAAGAAGTCTTCGGGATAAGAGGTGACATGTCACAAACCTTCAACTCTCCTTCAACTGGTAGTTTCAGTGATTAAGAAACCCTGATGAAAACTCTGACAACCTATAACGTCACATTTACTCTAATTAGATGACTTTGTGTGCTTACATTCACAGCTGTGTGTCTGAGATGACCACATTGGATGGAGTGGTCTGAAGTCTGTGATTGGATCACAGAGATTACTTGCACATACACTGACCTCATTATGACCCCCAACTTGTCACGATGACTGCCATTCCCTGAGCCTGGTTCTACTGGAGGCATCCTCCTGTTAAAAGGGAGTTTCTCCTTCCCACTATCACCAAGTGCTTGCGCTCAGGGGGTCGTCCGGTTGTTGGGGATTTCTCATTATTATTATTATATGTGCTAAGATATGCTAAGGGTCTTCATCTTACAACACAAAGCACTCAGAGGAGATGAGTGCTGTAATATGGCACTATTTAAATAAAACTGAATTGAACTGAAAACCTTGGTCTTGTTTAACATGAACATGAGTTAACAGGTCTGCTTTAAGTATGAAAATCTGCACTGAAACCAGAATATTTGTCTTTTTTGGGCTCAAAGTATTTAATCTTTATCACAAATTTTAACAAGGTTGTCCCCTCTTCCTCCTCGTTATACTGACCTTATATCCTCTGAATCTGAACTTTGATGTCTCCTCCTCCTTTGCCACCTCCTGCTCGCTGTGCTTCATCAGCTCAGTCCCGATCAAAAATGCCCGGTCCTGGAGAGACACACAATTGAGAGAAATGATCACACAGATGATGTTGACGACAATATTTGGATGTTTATGAAGCAGTAAGTCAGCAGCTCTGACTGATCTCACCATGTAGCTGTCCAGGTTTCTTCCCTGGAAGTTGATGGGGATCTGGTAGCCCACAGGGATCAACGCCGGCTCCGGAGACTCAAACTGAGGACAATTGTCGGACTACATCACAGAAAGAGAAGCAGGAGCAGAAATATTAAGCTCAACAGCTAACAGCACAGTTCACACCTTCAAATACAATGTAAGTACTCATGGGGAAACAAAACACTTCAGGCAACGCTGTGAATTATCCATCCTCGAATCAAATCATCATAGCTCACTGTGAAACACTTCAGACACTTAATAACTCATCAATATAAACAGAGAAAACATTCAATTTCCTTGTTAATATTTGATTTTAATGATGAGCTTCAGCCACTCCATACTTTTTTGTCCATATTACTAGGTAGACTTCATATGCACGTTAGAGCACATATCCCATCAGCTAATTATAGTGGTAAAACTGAGTACACCTGCTGGGATTTTCCCACACAACCACCTCTGGAGTTTACAGAGAATGATCCAAAAAAAGAGAAAATATCCCGTGAGCGGCTTTTCCTCTTTAAGAGGAAAAGTCCATGTTGAGGAGAATGGCCAGACTGCCTCATGCTGATAGGAAAGGCAAAAGTGCTCAACTGACCACTTGTTACAACCAAGGTATGCAGAAGAGCATCTCTGAATGCACAACACATTGAACCATGAAGATGATGGCCTGCAGCTGCAGAAGACCACACTGCTTTCCAATCTGTTAGCTAAGAACAAGAAACTGAGGCTACAGTTTACACATGCTCACCAAAATTGTACAACAGAAGTCTGGGAAACGTTGCCTGGTCTTATCGATCTCAATTCAGACAGCAGGGTAACACGAGAGCACTGCTCCATCCTGGCTTGTATTAACTGTTCAGGCTGCAGGTGGTGTGATAGTATTTGCTTGGTACACTTTGGGCCCCTTTATTACCAACTAAGCATCATCTAAACACCACAACCTACCCTGTCTGTCCCTTCAGATGGACGGACATGTGCACGCCATCTACTAAAGGCTGCTTCTATGTGCCATGTCACAAAACTCAGATCACCTCAAACTCTCTCTCTGGAGTGTTTCTAGCTCCTTGATGAATCTGTGCTTGAAGAATTAAAGCAGTTCTAAAAGGCAAAAGCTGCAGATTATTATTTTATTACCTGTTGGGGTTTGATTATGTAATCTCCATTCACATTATGGTCGTCGTCACTGCAGCTGTGAGTCTGAGCGTCCCACTGACAGCCCCACTTACTGGTCACACACGCTATACACCTGAAAACAACAAGTGCGTGCCATCACACGTCTGCTTTAAGTATGTAAAGCGGACGTGTGATACACACATATATACGCGCGTGTATACTTTTTCGGTATACACGCACGTATATATGGGGGAGGGGAGGTTACATTATCCATCTTACGGTGTATTTTGGTTCTTCCTGACGGTGGCAGCACAGTTGTAGAAGTCATACTTTCCTGACGTCACCTCGATTGAATTCACCACAATCCTCATGGGAACTGACACAAAGTCTACACACACACACACACACACACACATTAAAATCAAGGTTTTGTTGGTGTTGTTTTTCCTATTAACTGTTAAAGGAGCAATTTACCGAGAGTCAAACAAAGTACGTTTCCATGATGCAACCACTAACAGCCGGCTAACTTAGCTTAGCATCAAGACTGCAAAGCTAAAGGAGGGAGGAGGCAGGATATGACTAACTTTGGTCAACAGTAATAAAATTCCAGCGCCTATCAACTCTGAAACAAGGTGTTTATCAGTTTATATATCAGACGTTGTTTTATTATACACACGTGAGAGTAGCATATGCTAATATTTATATCTTTATATTCTTCACATTTCAAGAGTGTGCAATAAAAAAATTACACTAGCACTGTATTCACCAATTTGTTGTATTTTGATACAAAATGTAAAAACATTGGCTTTACTGTTAATATACTTTTTTTCCTGTTAATTATTTCTCCATTTATTTCTGTTATACTACATTAATAAATGGCCTAATAACCTTTACCAGGTTACCACTAATACGTGGCACAAAATAAGGGTCAATGTTAGGAGGCAATGTCTTTTAAAAGGGCAAACTGCAACACCTACATTTTATATTTAAAGGTTTTTTAAAATACAGCTCACTTTCTTGCTCCTGGAGCACACAGCTGATAACAGTTACACAGTTACCCTCTTTTTAATATAAAAACAGACAGAACTTATTGTACACCTGAGTAAAAATACAATAGGATTTTAAAATAGTTAGGTTGAGGTAGCTCCAGTCTCGGTGAGAGGAAGCGAAATACATTTACACTGCACCTTTCATCAACAAGGCAGTTCAAAGTCATTAAAATGCATGAGTATGAGATGTAAACAAACAGTAGGTAATAGAAAAGGAGATACACAGTGTGCTATTAGGATTTAAGACGAGCCAAATAAAAAAAGAAGAAAAACAATAAGAAAAATACATCAAACCGGAGAATAAAGATAACAGTCCAGCTCAAAATATGAATGAATATTCCCAAATCTAATTAAATAACAGGAGGAGTTGGAGAGCATGTTCCATGTTTGTGGACCTGGATCATGATCCAGCTTTGGATAGATTGAGTAAATGATGCAATGACTCAAACTTAGCACTAATTAGCAGATATCAGTGTGTCTGTTCACTTTACCCATGCCGCTTTCTAACCAAGGTAATACCTTAGCTTTTCCACATTCTCAACGGGTTCTTTTAGGATATTAACATGATTGTGGATTCTAGTTTATGCTTATATGTGTTTTTATGATGTGTAATTGAGTGACAGTCCACTCCAATCCAAAGTCCATATACTGAAAACAAACTATCTGTGCATCCTTCATCTGTTCACATACCCTGCTGGTCAGGAGTGGCTGGGATTTCCACAGGGTCGGGCAGCGAACAAGTAACCTGCCCGCCATGTTTCACGGCTCCAGTAAAGAAAGAGCCAAAAACGCACTGCAAGTCATCAGACGGCCTCAGTGCGGGGAGAGCAGGTATGCTGATGTCCACCTGGAGACAGAGTGCACAAATTAAAGGAGTTATGAGGCACAATAAGGGAGAAAGAGAGAGGAGAGTTAGAGATGAACCCGAGAAGGAAAATGAAAGCAGAGAAGTAATTATATTTCACCTCACACCTCAACTGGCTACGGGGAGATAAAGAAACACGAGAGGTGTGAGCCACTGGTAGACAGAGAAAAGGGAGTGTGCTTTCTGTGTACGAGTATGAATTACAGAATAAGACGGGGTGTGACAGAGTAATTAAGATAGGAGCCGCAGTATGCATGCACTGTGCAAAGGTTTGAGGCAGTTTCAGGCATCATCACGCAGAGGACTGACCTGATGAATTCACTGTATTATTAACAGCAGCGCTTGCAGAAGTAACACTAAGACCTAAGTCTTATATCTTTTTAAGTTTCTCCTCTAGCAAATGGTGGCAATGCATTTTTATAAAGTTATACATGACATTGTAATATTGTTGTCATATTTTTATTACACCTGGACATTCACCTGTTTTATTAAAAAAAAACAACAACAACAAACAAACAAACCCAGTCGTAATATTTATTTTTGTTAGTTTGGCTAATCGACATTGAACACATTGAGCAGACAGATTAATATGATGGTATAGATAATCCGGTTCAGAGATGCACTGCTGCTCAACAACTAAGAAAAACATGCACAACACAGCAACAGTTTGGTAACCCGGAGACCACCCGGGGCTGCCCCTCTGATCTGCAAAGCACCAGAGCCCTACAGCTCCTGCTGCGCCTGGTGAGCCCACAGGAGGGCAGCGTCTGCAGTCGCTGATTACTTCTGGATCTGCGTTCCTAATCCCACCTAAGGCTATGAGCTACGGGTAGCTACTGAAAGAGTAAGATGGTGGATGCAAGAGGCTGAAATGAGCTTCATCCAAAGGAAAGGAAGTCCAACCAGGGCAGAGCCAGGAAGGAGACTCTGGAGGGATGAAGTCTCTTTGCTTGCTTTAAAATTTCAGTATAGCCTCCACAAATGAAGTGGTGGAGGAGACCGCTGCTGCCCTTGCGACCAGGACCTGGTCAGGGCCATTAATTACACTTGGCTGGATACTCAACTCCATGGAAGAGTTCAACTCAGGATTCTTTAAGTGCCACACCTCTCTCTTATAGTGTCTCGAAGACTTAAAGACCTTGAACTGTAATTTCATACTTTGAAATCCAGGTTTTTCTATATTTGGTCATGAAATCCTCAGAAACTTATAACAGGGACTCATTCTGGATGACCTCCAGCATTAATATGGTCTGAGAGAGACTGACATTGATGAAGTCTCTTGGATTAGTGACTAAATGTTTTTCCCACAGAAATCGCTACGTCCAGATGAACAGAATCAACTTTTTGGGGATTTCCTTACCTGGATGATTGAGAATGCATCAAGACACATTCTAAGCTTGTAATTCCTTATTATCAGGTTGTTCTTAAAGCTCCATGAAAAGCCTTCAGTGTATCCAAAACACTGCAGCAGGACTGCAAACAGGAAAAGAGAGAGCCTATTTCTCCCATATTAGCTTCTCTTCATTGTCTTCCTGTTAAGCCCAGAGTTGTATTTCAAATTGTTTTCCCTGCCAAACTGTAAAGAGCTGATCTTATCATATTATCCCAGCTAGACGGAGCACGTCACTCTCACTCTCATGTCAGTCTTCATAAACATCCATCTACTGCCGGTTTGTGTTCAGGTGACAAACTCGTGGCTTCAAACAGTGCTTTTCCACCTCTTTGGGATGCTGCTATAGCCTCAGGGCATCATGGACTTCACCCTTTCATTTATCCATGCTTTTGTATACCACTAAAGGCACTTTCAGCTCTTCCTTCATTTACCAAAGTGTTGCCACACAGGATTTGATTTGGCACAAATTTTACACCAGATGCAGCCCTCCCATTTATCCAGGTTTGGTACCTGTTCTGAGAGAACACCAGCTTGTGACCCTTAAAGTCCGGGTTTCAAAGAGGGAAACTTTCACCTGTAAGTCATGTGTGTGTTAACCATGTTACCATTTATATTCCATAATTACCCATTTACTACTCTCTGCTGTAGATTGGGCCCTGTATGCTTTTGTAGGCACCCTTGGCAGGTCTCTGGAGCTGCTTACTGGTCCCATACAGCTGTGAGGTGTTTGTTACATCCCAGTAACACCAGAAGAAACTCTGCCGTTCAGCTGAATTTGTGTTTGTGCCCATCTGATTAGCCTAAGTCCATCTCAACAGACACCTAACCTCAAGATTCTGGTTGTGCTGGAAGTTTCTTCCTGTTAAAAGGGAGTTCTTCCTCCCCACTGTTGTCAAGTGCTTGCTCAAACGGATCGTTGGGTTTCTCTAATACTGTGCAGTCTTGTCCTTACTATGCACTCCCATCCTCTTAATTAAATATTTTTTTCTAATTAATATTTCAATAATAATTTCATTCAGTACAGCGCAATTAGCTCAGCGGGTATGTGACTGCAACAATGTTTGGGTATATTTTTTGTCTTATTCTCTTCCACACTGAGAAAGAGAATAAGAGACCGTGACGTGTCTGACTCTCTGTGCATATACATGTGAGTTTTTGTGTGTGAGAGTTGCGGTGATAATTGCTATTCATTGGCACTGTTCAAACATCAGCTCCTCATTACTCTGTGCTGACCTCAACCGATTTAAATTTTGCTGCTGAAGTTTTAATTTCAAAGTTTTTGATCTTAGCGAAACTATCGGACCAGAGAAGCCCCTGGACGAAGTCACCTGGGACGCTTTCTTCTTTTTAAGTATGTAAAACCTTGAGAAGGAAGTTTTTCCTTCTTTTAAAGCTAAAATCCAATTGTCTTATCAGGTTCAAATCACAAACTAGGGGCTGCAACGGAGGCGATGGCACCAAATTTCCCAATTAAGATGCAACAGATTTATCTGTCTGGTCTCAGAAGATTGTTTGCCGGGGTTTTACATACAGAGTCTTCTGATCAGAGGAATATGAGCTCAACTCCTTTCCACCAGAAACTCACGTCACCTCAAAAGGATTCTGACGTTCAAATTAAAATACTGAAGCAAAGAGCAACGTTTGACACCTTTTCAATTTGCAGATCAGAGTTTCTGATTGTATGTGCGACTTTACGAGATTACAGCAGCGCTATCTGAAGCACATAATTAATTAAAATCAGATACAGGCAGGGCTGCAGACGTGCCCTGAACTTGACTGCAGACCTAACTCTCCAAAGACTTAATACTTAATGAAAAAAATTACAGACCTGAAAAACAGAAAAAGATAACAGCTTAGAGTAGAAACACATGTTTAGGAAGCTCAAACTGTTATTGCGCCATCATCTTCTTGCTCCATAATCACCTTTGCTGGTTTGATAATCCCAAAATTGACTATTTCTAAAAAGGCCTTAACTGTAATACTTAAAACCCCAACCTTCTTATAGCATCTAAGTCAGAAGGGGCATTTAAGTAAGCCTTAAGACACACGAAACAGGAGCTTACAGTGATTTGTTTCACTCCCTAGTCTAACCTCCTTCCTGTGATTTGTTTGCAGTATAAAGATGTCGCACATCCTTGATTGGAGCAAATGTTGCCAATGAACACAATCAGGGCAGCAATTACTTCCCCCCCAAAACATATTCAACAAAGGAAATCAGATGAATATAAACATAGTTTGAAGTGTGGCGCTCATATTAATTAGGCGCTGACAAGACTGGGTTTAACTTTTGTTTAACTCTTTTTGGGAGGGGTTACTTTTTAGCTACACAACTTCCTCAGTTAAATTGCTTGTGTCCTGTCTTTCTTGAGTTAGTTACTATAGCTTGAAGATTTGTTCTGTTTGTACCCCTGTTATAAAGAAAGTTTCAAGGACTTGTGAGAAAAGTACACCCTTACTGCTTTCACAGAAATGATGAGGATAAGCACCACCGGGTGCTGCGAATCTTTTGTAGGTTTTGTCGTTTTCTTAGCTCCCTCTCAGACTCTACAGGCCTCAGATGTTAAACATTACAGATCAATAGTTAAAATTAGAAAAAGACTCAACAAGTATGGCTTGTTTGGAAGGCAAAGGTTTGGCCATAATGGACAGCACAATGCTGGGAGAAAACTAAACACAACATATTAGCACAAATGCCTCATACCAGCTGTCAGCACGGTGATGCTGATGTTAAGAAAGCTGCGAATAACAAATGCCCACAAATCTTAATGAACTAAAGCAATGCTGAAAGGGGCAGCGGGCCAAAATTCCTCCACTATGATGTGATAAACTCATAAAGTCACACAGAAAACCACTGCTTCAAGTTATTGCTGTTAAAAGGTAGCTCTATTACGCTACCGCTACTCATGGAGGGTCCTTAGCTTTTCACAGGGCTGCAGAGCTCCATGATAAATAATACAAAAAAGATCAAACAGCTTAAAAAGAAAAAAACTTGGTACATTTAATGTTTGACTTTAAGACTTTTAACTCTCCTGCTGCCCTGAAGGACAACATCTGCTTTTATACTTTGGACTTATCTTGATTAACTTGTAACTTTGCCTCAAACAAACAAATAGACAAATATAAAAACTGGTTTGAAAGTTTCTGTATTTACGACTGCCACCTACTCGTATTTGCATAGCGTTTATCATAGCCTTACCTGATTGCATTATCACGCAGCCATAATGTTGTTTTGTCGTCTCATCACATCTGATGAGAACAGTGAGGACTATGGTGCCAAAATAAACAATCACCAATATTATAATCTACATACAAAACATTTTTACCCTCACAGCAACTTCAGTCGTTTCATGTCATTCAAACTTGCGACTGCTGAAACTCTTGGAGCTGAATTTTAGTCCCTAAGAATGCATAATGAACTAGATTTTATGCAAGCCGGCTGCATCTGCTGGATAACACCTGAGGTTTGGAGTAGAAATATCACGATGTGGGGACGACGTCGGTGGACAGCGTGGTGCTGCACGCGTTGAAGGACGACGCGTCTTTCTGGCAGATCAGCTCTTTGATCAATCCCTCATTAATTCAGAGAGTGAAGCCGTCATGTTAAGATGTATTGACGCAGCGCAGCATTCTCTGCTGGTGTTTGGTGTACTCCATAAAATTGCTGCTACAGCATTTCGATTTTGAATTTTATAGCGTTACATAAATTAGCTGCTCAGTGTTACTTTAATGCTGTTGGCCAGGATCATTTTTGCCTCCTTGAAAGTACAAGATAAAGTTTTATTAAGGCGGCTGGTACATAATGACAACACCTATTCAAAGACAGAAACTTTTAAGTTTTGCCACGTAGGAGCTACGAGTTCGTACCATGTTATTAAAGGGTTTAGATGTTGGCGTCTCCTGTTTGAAACAAATTTTTATCTTTAAAATCTAAAACACGAGCAAAAGTATCAGTCTGAGAGTAAAAACCCTCCTATTTGTTTTTATACTGCTACTACTTCCATTTGAAGTTTGCTTTGAGGACACTTTCTGTGCCTGCAGTAAATCCATGTCTACCACTATGCTGTAGCGGGTACACACAGTAAAGTGGTTGCAAATGCATGTATATAGACATCCTTGCATACACCCTCTAACGATGCACTACTGAAACAATACATGCTTGCAGTGGCTAAGGACCAGACTGGAACTGTGTGTTTGTCTCTTCTAATGAAAGCTGCTAATAGCAGCTGATCCCCTGCAATTACAGCTGAGCATTACTTACAAAAGCCATTATTACCTAACTTTATGCGTTAACAGGTTAAACAGCCACAACATTTTTACCACTGTGTGGAAGCCTGGGTCAGTTCAGACTAACATTAACCGCTCAATGAGTTAAGAATTTATTCAACATAACACCATTAATGTTATAAGTTTGCTGTATTAGAGTATTCAGATAAATGTGACTTTCAAAGTCAATATTTTTTTGTTGACCTGCTGTTTACTGATAAAAAAACAGAAAACAAAACAAAATGTGATACTGGTGCTATATTCCTATTATGTGGGAGGAAAACTAAAGATGGTATACTTTATGATTGCTGTTGAACACTTTAACCATACTGACAAAAGACTGTGAATTTGGGATCTGATGATAGAATCCATAAGAAGACGATATGTATCCTCACTGATGGTAAGGACAATGCCAGCTAAGGCCTCAGTCCCCTTGGCTGCCTTTGGTTGCTAGGGAAAAATGTATATTCCCAATGGGTTGCCAAGTGGTTTTTGGAAGTCGCTGGCTGTTGCTAGGTGAAGTTGGTTGCAAAGAGGGTGCTGCACCAAAAACCCCCTTGTGCTTGACTGCTAGCAGACTACCACAGTCACCTGTAGTTTGCATGGATGACACAGACTTGTCTGCAAACACTTGCTAATTGAGCAGAGTCTTTCAGAGTGTCTGTCAGTATCAAATGATCAAATAAGAGTACAGAATTAAATCTGAAAAAGTGCAACAAAAAACAGAAATGGAGACCTTAGGAACTAGCTGGCAAGTGTTTGCAGACAAGTAGGCATCTACCATGGAAACTACAGGCAACTGTGACAGTCTGCTAGTGGCTAAAGCAATCACCTAGCCTCAGCAAGCAAAACCCAGCAATCTCTCGCCAACTGGTCGGGGGAGTATACGTTGTTCTGGAACCATCGATGTATTTACTTTTTTTTTTTTTTTTTTTTTTTGTGTCCCGTTTGGATCTTTTGCCATCAGAATTGTTGTCTTAAGGCCAAGAAAGATGCCAAGCGGATTTATTTTACCAAGTGGATCATCATGGCCTTGCCATATTGGTCCATTGGATTGACCTTTATTATAATTATGAATTTATTTTATTTTCAGTTGCTACAAACGGGACAGACATGACTGGGGGATAGGACAGGGAGAGAGAATGAAAGAAAGAGAGGGAGAGAGAGAAAACCAAAGGGGAGAAGAGACGGTGAGAAGGGGGGGAAGAAAGAGAAGAAAAAAAAAACAAAAAAACACCTGGATCACCTGTATGGAGAAAAAAAAACAGAAGAGAAAGCAAACAACAAAGAGCAACATAATAAAAAAAAAAAACGGCACCATCACAATAAACTAGCTAGCAGTAGATATCAGTAGATACTAAATAATAAATGATATTGTGCAGCACGCAAGATAGACAGTGCACAATGTGCTTTGAGGCAGCAGCCAAGAAAGCTGTAGTCCGCGTCTGTGAATACCCGTGTGTACACCTGTGTGCACACCTGTGTGGATCAGCATGCTTGCATTCCAAAGGTTTCTCCATGTAACGATCTGCTAGGGAGTGTGGGGAGCCACAGCCCCGTCCTCCAGGGCTATGAAGCAGGTATGGAAGAGATCAAAACTCCAGACATCCAGAAGGCCCCCAGAACACAAGAGACCAAGGAAGACCAACAGAGGGGCAGCCGCGCCACTGTCCCAGTAAGAGCTGAGGAGAGTCCCAGATGAGGGTTCACTCAGCAGCCACCGAGCAGAAGCCAGGGGGGGGTTGCAGTGACGCGCCCGTGAGCTCCGCCGGCAGCCAGCTGTGCCTGAGTGACCGAGCCCCAGGCCGAGAGGCCGGGGGCACCCCACCTCCGAGGTGGCCCGAGCGAGCCCCAGGTTCCAGGCCCCGATAAGCGGCCGCCAAGGAGTGAGCCGGTGTGTCCCCGGACGCCCACCCCCAGACACAAAGAACCACCAACGCACCGATGTATTTACTTTATTAGTAAAACTAGTTCCAGACGTTTAATGTCAAATAAACTGCGACTGACTCACTATATCACATTTGTTTTTATGTGCTCAAAATCGGAATTTTAAAATTGAGGGTACAAATCAGCCACTCCTGCTATGTGAACCTTTTTGTAACCATAAACTTGAATATTTGCCATGAGCGAACATGAGGCTGGAAGATTAGTGGACAGAATTAATTGACAGCAAGTTACAACAAGAAAAAAAAAATCCACAGCTTATTACGGTAACATGGAAATGTTTTTAGGATGGTTAACCGCAACAAACCGTGTTGGCTGATCTTATCATAGATCAATCTGTGTCGCTGTTGGTGCTGCTCCAACATGATTTTCCGAAACTAGACACCATCAGCAGTTTCTGGGTGTGATGCAACATTTCCAAGAAGCACATTTTTCACTTTCTGAGTTTCATCAGCCTGAAAACTACAGAGCTGTTTTCAAAGGAGCTGTCAGCACAAACAACGATGCAATATACATCTGGCTCGCATAGAGGAATTGTAAATTATAATGTTGCTGTGGATCAAAAAATGTCTTTATCTCTCTGTAGCTCCCCTGAGGGGCCCTGAAGATCCATGTACCAGAGGTTAGAAAGAAGTTTGAAATGCTGCTGACAGAACAGACAAAGAGCCCTCCACCTCTGCCAGAGTTTCAGCTTTGAGTGGTTTAAATTAAGCAGAGCTCAGCAAGAACTGATCTTAGCTCAGGGGGGTTCCAGCACACAGAGGAAAAGATTCACAGCAATATGCATGCTCTTGTAGACCTCCCTCATACCTGGTCTGTCTTCTTGCAGCTGAGGTTCGGCGGGTTGAAACCCTGGATCTGCACACACTTTCCATCTGGTGACCACAGCCAGGTGTTCAGCTCTGATGACCTACCGCAGTCCTGCTTCCTGGTGCACCTGTGAACCGAGCAGATGTTAAAGAAAGAACAAGTGAAAAAATGAATATGAGCTTGGCTTTATAAGGTGGCAATATTAAGCTGGTGTTTCCTGAGTCATACAGAGTTAGCTTTACATAAATGTGCACAAACAAACCGATGGAGGTGGCTAGCACTGACACAGCCTTTGTTCTTCAAACCTTAAGGCACCATAACTAGTATGCTTGTTTGTTAGTTTTCTACACTCGTTTTGCGGGGGGGGGGGGGGGGGGGGGGCAGCTGGTCTACAAGCTGCTCATGTGCGACTCACTTTCCCTCCAGGACACACCAGCCACAGTACGGGTCCTTCAAACCGATGCAGGAGTGGCAGCTCGTCTCCTGCTGGCAGGCTTGGACTGGAACCTTGGTGATCTGCACACATGTGACAGGCTTTTATTGTGAAAGTTCCGTTCTATTAAACAACATACAGGAGATGAGGGAAGAGGAGAAATCTGATAAAAACTAAACAAAACAAAAACACAACTATCAACCAGGGAAAAATATTTTCAAATGATGGTAAAAATAAATCTGATATTAGCTCAGCTTGGAGTGTACACACTATGATTATCACTTAGCAGCTAATGAGCATCATTTCATAAACCCCATTTCAGTTACTTCTACAGCACTGATTGCCTCGTGTTTTTGTGAGCTAACTTGTGCTCTTATTTAAAACCTGTGAGATGGGGCATCTTTATAAAAGTTTAAAACATACGCGCCAATTTAACACTGGCAACGGGGGGGAGCAAGAGCCCGAGAAATGCTCCGTGCTCTTCTGGTGATAAATACGTTTGGGTCCTTTTAGCAGTTATGTGTTTACATTTTGGGAAACTTAGATCTATTAATGAGGTCAGCATATGTGCAAGCACTCCATGTGAGCCAAATTTTCAAGCTTCAGACTGTAAACAGTCTGATTCAGATACTTTCTGTCTATTCTCGGCTCTTGTTGTTGTTGTTATTGAGAGTGGATATTCCTAATATGGTTTTATAATGCACTTAAATCTGACTTTGAGCACTCACCTATAGCTCATAACTTCTGCTCACAAGAGGCAGCCAATCAGAAAGACTATGGCTTTGAGGTCGAGGAGCTAAAGTGGCCCATTTGAGAAAAAAGCATGAAGGAGGAAGAGCAATAGTAATAAAAGAGTCCACAAAGAAAGACCAGCACGAGGATTTGAACCCAGAAACGTCTTGCCATGAGGTGACGGTGCTAACCAGTCCACAAATGTTCCACCCATTTTTAGAGGCAGGACTCTGGATTTAATAACATATCATAAAACATTACAAAACTGAATTATGGAATTAATACATTTACATATTATTAGAACAGATTAATACTGTAACAATGTAACAGCTTAAAGTTAAATTCAATACCACCAGCAGCAAAATTAAAGTACCGTGAAGTATCCTTTTACAGTGATTTACAAGCAGGTTTATGGCATTTATTTGTGACATTTGAGAAAATGTTTTCCTCCCGAAGTCTATATCACTCCGGATACCTTCAATATTTGTTTAACATCTGTAATTTCATGTCTGGCTCACTCATGACTCTCAGCAGGAGTGTAAAGTTCTTCTCTGGCTTTGTCCCACTGGATGTCCATGAGTATTACAGACGTCCTTTCATTTTCTGATGGCTAAATGTCATCAGGCTCGATCAATTAAATTACTGAAGAGCACAGTCAATATTTAATTCCCCACCGATCGCTGTAATGCTAATGGAGTCACAATGGGATGTGAGATTGAAAAGCAGGCACAGGTCCTACACCAGAGTCCAGAGGACACCTGATGATCAGCCTTTATGATTGTTTCTGTTTAGTAAATTAGGATGTAGGTCTTCTGACTGATTGAATTTTTACTCTTACAGCTTCACTTTCAGTGATTGGTTTAATGGCTTACACTCAAGTGATTCATGTGACTGATGTTTTACAGTTCTAACAGATCTGGATCATTTGACATGGAGCATAAATAATCTTTTACGCAGACCGCCTATTAGTATTTTCGATTTTCCTTTACTGAGCAGTATTTTCTTGTAATTGAAAAGCTTGCATTGACGGTATTTCAGTGGAGAACTTTTTCCAACCAGCGGTGGAAATAATTTTCCTCTCTGACATGAAGAGGGGCGGCCTAATAAATTTAAATGAGCAGATGGAACAAGCTCGGGTATCGTCACTTGACTTGATCAAAGTAAATTGCCCTCCTGAAGTGCTTTCTAATTAATTCATTTCTAAATCAATAACATCTTTTTCACTTCGCGGAGAGTGATGGCGACCGAAAGATGAAAGGACAAAGGAAAGAAAGACAGATGAAGAGAAAAAGCCGAGTGGAAAACAAAGGGAGCCGTGGAGAAAGGGAATGAGTGAATAAATCAATGGCTGACTTCTGTGTGGTAATGTAGACGGATGTATTGGTGTTATTCGAACGGATGAATAAATGATCAAATGAGACAGACAGAATAAATGAAAGACTCATTAAGTCTCCGGCCTGATGGATGAAATGGAAAAAAGCAGGAGTAAGCACACGACAGAGTCCCTGACCTTCGGTTTGAGGTGACACAGAGGTGTTGGATGAATGGAAGGAGAGAAAAATGGATTTAGTAAAAATGAATAATCAATCAGCCCCACGTCGGAGTGAGCGAGTCTGACCTTTTTCTCGGTGGTGATGTACAGGTGTTCGAGGCTCGAATCGAACAGCAGGTTCTTGTTGACCTTGTCTCCAGAGACTTTGCCAGCAGCTCGCCCGTACACCTCAGGATGGGCTGACAAATGCACCTTCAGCACCTGCAGAAACACAGAAAGTGCATTAACACATCCAAAACCCACACCCAATCCACTTTTTCAAAATAATATCACAGAGTGTCGTCTCAAGCCTCAAGCGAGGGAAGATGGATTGCCCTGTGAGTCTACAGTGATGAAGAGGGACCTGAGCATGAAGGTAAAACTGCTGACTGAAAGGCCGAGCTATGGCTGCCAACTCTGGGCTGTGACTGGATGAACAGGATCGAGCATACAAGCAGTCGAAGCAGCTTCCTCTGGAGGGCGTCTGGGCTCACCCTTACAGATATAATGAGGGACTCATTATGTCTGTGAGAGGTTCAGGTGGTGTTTAGAGCAGAGCTGCTCAACCTCTGCATTGAAAGGAGTCAGTTAAGATGGTTCTGGCATCTGATAAGGATGCCTCCTTCATCCCTTCCAGATGAAGTGTTTCAGGAATATCCAATTGGGAGGAAACCTTGGGGCAGATCCAGGACCCTCCAGAGAAATTAGATCTCTCGGCCAGCTTGGGAACACCTCTGTGTCATCCCTGAAGAACTGGCCTCTCTGCTTAGACCGCTGCCCCCTGACCCGGATCAGGATAAGCAGAGAGAAAGATGTTGGATCCATTTAACTTACTACTCTCTATCCAGCTATCCACCAGCATGAAGGTAAAACTGTTGATTTAATGGCCTACCTATATTCCTACCCTTACCTATTGCCATGAGCTGTGGGTGGTAATCAAAAGCATAACACTGTGGACCCAAGCAGTCAAAATGAGCTTAGCCCAAATGGTGTCTGGCCTAAGTCTTAGAGGCAGGGGGAAGCACTCTTGGGATTTGGTATGAGACTCAAAGCACAGAAAAGTACATCTGCTGCTCCCCAACACTGTAAGGTGCCAGATGAGAATGCCTTAAGGGTGGGGTGCTTTGTGCACGTCTAACTGAGAGCCTGGGGAGGACCAAGGGCATTCTGGGGAGAAGCAGTCTCTTAACTGTGCAAAAGTTCTGGGCATCGCTGCTTGGACTGTTTTCCTAATAACCCAGAAAAGTGGCAAAAATGGATGAGTTGATGGCAACTTTAACATAATAATGTCAGAGTTACAGTCAGACATAATTTTCCAGCATTCAGGGAATAAAAACAGACAAAATGGCGTTCCTGTCTTTAAAAACCTCACTGAAAATATAGCACTCACTGGTTTTATGTACCTGAGCCAAAGAAAGAAAAGACAACGTGAAAAAGAATAAATAAAGGCGAGGAGGGAACGAATAATCTAGAAGTGACAGGATAGTGAAAAACATTTGTTACCTCTCCAGTGGCGGTGCCCACAAACGCCACAGCGTGTCCCATTTCCTCTGCCACAGCGACGGCGGTCAAGTGAGCCTTATGGGTCAACGAGGGCTCGGCTGTTAGGGCGAACTCAGCCTTACTAGCCAGTGGGGAGGGCAGGAACTCTGCTCCACACTTGTACCTGTGAGCCATGTCATTCTAATGGAGCGGAAATATATTACTTTATAACCTTTCATCTACTGCTGTAGCCATGCTTTATTTTTGACACAGACCGATGTTCTCACCTGATTGTTGCTGAGGCACAGCTCGTCAGATTTGGAGGAATAAGGTGAATAAACAGCAGGTTTATGGTCAATGATGCCGCTGTTGCTGTAACAGGCTCCTATTATCTGTACCAGCTTATCATTAATTGCCTTCAGAGGGTACATGCCTACAAACAGGAGCAAACACATCATGTCGACAATAACCTCATTATTAATATTCACAAGTTGTGATAGAAGAGCACACTTATGGTTTCTTTTCTCAGACCAAAATGCTTGATTTTTAATCCCACTTCAAAAAGGAGTCATTTATCAAAGTGCCCAGTATCAAACTGGATTCTGGGATAGGCTAATGCTAGCAAAGGAGATTCTTCCATCTATCTGAACTCCTGCTTTAACAGTCATTAAATACACTTTGACAAAATGCTGCTGTATTTAACATTTTTACGTACACCGGAAGATTAATATCAGATGTGGTTAATGGCTACACAAGTCTTGGTCGTGGAATTCTTTTGCTAGCTAAACTTTAATCTTAACCTGTTGGCCGCACAAATACTGGAAACCACATCACATGTCTGTGATGTCAAAGATAAAACCCACAGTTTTCATGCTTGACAAAGAAAAGGAATTCACTATAAAAATAGCATTTGCTGGTTTTTTCCCTTAAACAGGCATCGATTTTTTACAGTGTTTAACCAAAAACAGTACGTAGCTCTACAAAACTTCCTGTTTTTAACACAGGAGTTTGTTAAACTATACTTGCATAGTATAGGTTGTTTTAGTGGTAACACATTTGTCCTTTGCTGTCCTACATTACTGTCCAAAGGTCCTGAGCCATCCCCCATTTCTTTTTAAAATAAAAAAATGGAAACGGGTGCAGTGATTTATTGAAACATGCAAACCTACAAGTAAAGCATATATGGCAAAACATTTATACAATACTAAGGAGTTGAAAGTCACTGTTTGTTTAATTTTAATATATTTATTCATCAGCACAGCCTGAACTTTTAGGAAAACTTTCTTGAAATTTAAAAATGAAGCTCGTGCCAGTGAGATGCCTTCAACATGGAAGACATGCAGCTCCAATCCATACCAGGGCCTCTTTGTCTCCATGTGAACCAGCTTGTTGGTGGGAAACTACTACTTTATGTCTGTCAAACTGTTACATCTTTAGGATTTTTTCCCAACTTAAAATCTTTTCTTTGCAGAGTTGTCTGTTATGCGTAGACACAACACTGGTTTATCCCTTGAATTTGGTATCTCTTTTATGCATGAATGACTCATAGGTCGGCGTTTAGTGGCTTAAACACGAAACATTCCTCTGGTTCAATCGAGTAAAAGCCATCGGTTATATTACAGAATCAAATTTGCCCAGCTGTTATTGTCAGAGTACCTTAAAAGCTTACAGTTGAGGTTTCAGGCCAAGAATGTAGTTGGATCTTTAAACATTTTAGCTGATAAAGATCATCTGATATAGTAAATAAAAATCCAGAGCTATGCTTGTATTGTTCAGGTGCTGTCTCACTTTGCAAAGATCTGCTGGAAAGAATCTTTATAAAGTTTATTCCCAAGCTGACACTCACACATGGCTGAAGTGGACGGGTCTTCATCAGAAGTAAAGGTGACAAAGAGCACCTTGTCAGAGGCTGAAACTGTTCCGTACTGGCTAGAGCTGGTCATACTCTGAGCCAAAGCTTTCCCCGGAGTTGCTACATAAGCAGCCTGGGAGAGGAGGAAAAGATAAAAATGCTGAATGTTTGGTGCTTTGTCTAAAAATATGTGTTTATCTGCGATACAGAGAAAGTGAACGCTGCATAAATGGAATCTACTTCCAGTGCAAGAGCATGTTAAATTTATTTTTTTTAATTTTTAGAGGTCAGGACCGAGACACTCCTGAGAAGGATTCAATTCAAAGCAAACTCATCCAAACATAAAATGCGTTTTTCTGAGTCACTGCTGAGAGTTATACTGAATTTC
This sequence comes from Simochromis diagramma, assembly GCF_900408965.1. NCBI lineage: Eukaryota > Metazoa > Chordata > Actinopteri > Cichliformes > Cichlidae > Simochromis > Simochromis diagramma. The sequence goes on from NW_024386908.1 coordinate 17,551,101, forward strand.
TGGCAGCTTATTTCTGTGTCTGCAAAGTGCACAATCATTACCTGAACTTTGTTGTACTTGTTGGTAGCGCTACAGTTCAGCTGTAGCTCAGTGTAGGAGTAATAAAAGTGATCGTTCTCGCACATCCTTGAGATGAAGGTGAAGTTCTTGGTGTCCTGCACCCCGAGCGTACGGGAGAACAGGAAGTACACAAAGCCGCGGTCTTTGAAGGCAAAGCGGAAGTCGTGCAGGTACAACAGGACGAAGGGATTCGCCTGGACCGCAGAGGCCTCAATGATGCTGTCAAAAACCACCCAATCGCGATGGTCCTGGAGGATTCGCGTGGAGATCAGCTTGGTGCTGTCGTGGCTGCCGTACCCTTTGGCAACCTGAGATAAAAGAGGTGACAGATTCATTTAGGGTTTCGTTGCATAGGTCTTGAGACCAGTTGGCAACTGCCTGGCAACCACTGGTAGCTAAGTAAAAATGAGTAATCCCAACCAGTTGCTTGAGGTGACACTGATATCTAAAACCCCATTCATGCAGGCTTAGAGACCAGTCTCCACCAAAAACCAACAGTCTTGACCTTTCAGTCGAGAGGTTGCTGAAGGTTGCTAGCAAGAAAATTGGTCATAAACAGGGTCCTGTTCGAAAACTGTTGTTATTACTTTGGTTCCAAACACCTGGAAGTTGGCATGGAAGACTGGACTGCAAACCTCGCCAGCTACTCGCCAAGCAGTAGTAAAACAGTGAAAAATTCAATGCACACCAGAATCCCCTGTGAAGTAAAAGTTAGCCGTTATGAACTGTGTTACTGTTGCTGTAAGACAACTTTTACCTTGACACACTGTCCCTTTCTGGTTTGCATTTTAAGCTTCACTACAGCTCAGAGAGTAAATGGCGAGTGTTTGCAGACATGGTGGCATCTTCCATGCAAATCACACGCAACCACAGCAATCTGCTAACAACCAAAGCAATCCTAAGTATAACTCTTTATGACCAATTTTACCCAGTGGCAGGCAGCAACCTTTGGAAAACACATTTTTCCCTAGCAGCTGGAGGTTGTCAACCGGTCTCTAGGCCAGTATGAAAACATCTCACTTCACTACTTTGCTGAATTTAAGAAATTCCAACATGGCAGCCCCCACCACTCATTTTTTAAAATTAGTTTTTCTTAATGTATCCAGATTTATGCCTGGAACATATAATGAACCATCCATTTACAGAACAGATGGTGAAGAGCCTGAAATATCTTAAGAAAAATAAGCCCAGTTTCAAAAAACATGTATTTTCTTCACATTCCACAAAAAATGCTACATTCATAAATCAAAGAAAGGCATCGACGTGGCTCCTCGCTTTAACCATCTTCATGCTGGTGTGGCATGGCCCATAAATTCATGCAGTGAAGGAAAAAAAAGGCGCAGGAAACATTAAGCAGTTGATTTATTTGCATTTTTACTTACAGTTTGCTCTTTGTGACTCTGAGAACCTGCACTTAACAGTAGATTTACCTTAACAATGGATCAAGCAGCTGGCTCGTGAGGAGGATGGAGCAACAAGAAGCCAAAGAAAGTGAATACCAGACCTATATTCATCAAGTGGAGAGTATTTGAATGCACTTCTTTGTTTGTGTCCACTGGATGTGCACATCAACCACACATTCTCCTTTATAGGATGAAAATATATTGCTAAATGCATTTAAAGTGCATCCTTCTGCTGAGAAATACAACCCATTCTCCTCTCACTCCAGCAAACAGAGCCGTCGAGAGGGGAAAAATATATTTGATTTGATTAGAAGAACCATTAAAAGCGTCTATATGCATGTTTGGAATAGAAGGGAAAACTCAGTGGAAGACATAACATCATAAACCATCTTTTAAAGGCCAATTCTCCGACGCTGTATAAATAAAACGAAAAACACTTAAAGATAACTGACAAGAGAGCTCATTTCCCATATGGCTGCCAATTTAATTTCTCTACAAATTGCATTTTTATTGTGTTTGCTCACACAGTATCACAGATGGTGAAGATCATCTGAATTATTATTTTTTATTTACTGCAGGAAATAATTTGAACTTTCCATTTGTGTGCGCGAATGTGTGTTTTTCCGTCCTCACCAGAAACACTGTCAAGTTGTCTTTGTCCTCTGTGAAATACGACATCACTCCCACCACAGAGACGCTCTCCTCGGCGCTCGCCACGTATGACTTCTCCCCTTTGTTGTCGCTGAAGTACAGCTGGTGGTCCACCTTGCTCAGGTTGCGCAGCGAGCAGATGCCTCTGAAGAGGCTGCCGCACACCACCAGCACGTCTTTGGTCCCGTGCACCAGCAGCAGCTTGTTGTGGTTGTTGGTTTCCACGGCCTCCTCGCAGGCGTCGTTGACGGGCGGCGTGCACTGCCGGTTGTCCTTCTTCGGGCCCGTTTTGGCTTGGAATTCGAGGTTAAGGTCAGAGTTCAGCTGGTATATTGCGTTAACGGCGCCGACGTACAGACGGCCCGTGTGGGGATCAGCCACCACGTTGTTTATCAAAGTTTCGGATGAGAACACTGCGTTCTCACCGTGGGAGGGCCTGTAGCAAAGAGCTGCCACGAAGACTAGGGCAAAACACCACCCCCACCACCGCTCCATCGTGTCTGGGACGAAAACAGGAGACAGAAAACATTTATTTCAAATGGTCATTTTTCCTGATTTTTTTTAGCTTAAATTCATAAAGTAAATATTGCCAGCCAAGTTTTAAAGGGTCCAACAACAATTTATATATTTTTATACTTAAATCACAACACTCTGATCAACAAACACCTCATAGATGATTCTTTTGACCTGGCTTTTAACGCTCTCACTAAAATGTCACAGGTAGGCCAAAAGCGCTGGACAAATAGAGGCAGGGTTAAAAGTCCAAAATAAAATCTTTAATCAATGCTGGGGTCAAACACAGAAAGGTGAAGGCAAGAAGCAGGCAAATGGCAAAATCCAAAAAACACTCGAAAATGTGTGGAGGACACAACGAAATGCCTGGAAGGACTGATGAGTGATAACAAGACAGCCTGGCAGCAAACAAAGAGAAACCTTTTCACACTTCTGCCCTCAGGTAAGCACTACACAAGTCTGAAACCAAGCACAAAAAACTCTCACAAATAGCTTCTACCCACAAGCCGTCAGACTCCTGAATAGGGTAATTAGCACTGCCCCCCACTCACTCCATCACTCCTGACTGCTGCTTCTCCATCTCCATTATTATCAACTGCATGCAATATTTACACCAGGCAAAAGCAGCTTTTTTTTAAACCCAGATTTTACCTGCACACTGATTTTTCATTATAGTTTCATGTTTTTACATGGAGAGCCAAGTTATAATCATGGCTTAAACTAGCATGCATGTCTTTGGACTGTGGTGATGGTCGCGGTGCCCAGGGAGCTCATGCGTGCACAGGGGTGGGGGAAACATGCAGGCTCTACATGGCCGATGGATTCAAACACAGGACCTTGACCTCAGTGTTAGGACTGGAACTGAATTGAGCCGATAGTCAGCCGACTGATAACCAGTGAATTGGCAGGTTATTTAACTCCACTTTGAGTAACAATTTTCCATTTATTTATGGAATATCTTTGGACATGGATGTTTATCTGAACAAAAAGATATCAAGATTTTTCATTTTTGTGATATTAAATATTATTTAAGACCGCTTCATAAAAGCCCTGTTCAACTGTCTTTCTCCAACAAACATTGCTGACAACGAACCCAGTGAACTTGAAACCGTGGAAACACTGGGAATAGTGCTTGTCCTCTAAACAAAGCAGAGTCTTTAACGGCACTCTGACATTGCAGAGCAGCACCAACAGCAGCACAAACTCAAGGAGAAAAGAATGAACGCTGAGAGCAAAGAGAGATGCAAAGAAATAATGAGGAGCTTCTCATTAAACCCAGAACATCCTTTACTGGAGGAAGAGGAGAGGGGTGGGGGAGGAGGAGGAGAAGGTGGAGGTAACGAACTCAAAGTGAGAGTTGCTGAGCCAGATTAGATTAGCAAAGACAAAAGAAGTGTGTGTGTGTGTGTGTGTGTGTGTGTGTGTGTGTGTGTGTGTGTGTGAGAAAGAGAGACTGAGTGTAGCAATTAGTTGTCTGACACACTGAGATTCTCCTTCCATTAGTCTAGATGGGTGTGTTTAATTATAGCTGTGGCCTGTGGCTGTAAAACAAGGCTCTAGTTTTCAGCAACACCACACTCACTGTAACGTCTTTCTGCGCTAACCCTGTGCAGATGTCCAGAGGTGCAACTTCAGGTTCTCCACAACTGCTTCACATCAGCTGAAATCATTTTCATCACTTTCTTCCTTCTGAATGTTAGCGGGCATCTCACGAAAATCTTTCTAATTAACGAGGCCTCGTCTCTGCCTCCCTGCTCACATAAATCAAAACGCTTAGTGTCGCATCATGGTTATTTATTTTTTGCTTTCATTATCTGGTATTTTACTGACCAACTGCTGCTTTTACAGCAGGAATCAGATAGTTCTGATTGGTGTTCAATTGACTGGTGCATCCCCTGTGTTTCTGCTCCCTGCTAATTGAATTCACTTCAGGTCGGTTCACTGCAAAGGGATTTATTAGCGTGAAAAGACTTATCTCGCTACCCACCTGCTCTCCCAAATTACCCGTCCTCAGATATCAAGAGTCAGGTAGTCTAATGGCTGCAGTGCAGAGTTTAGAGAAGTGCTAGAGAGGAGAAAACGCTGGGAACACACACACATACACACACACAGAGCTACTCGAGAACAGTGCTTACCAAAGGTTTGAAACCCTTTTTTTTGTGAATATTTCAACAAGTCCTCAAACTAAATCATCATATCTGGGTTTGGAGAGGGAGGCGAGGGTGGCACAGGCATTTACTCTCACTTGCTCTGGTTCAGGTGCTAAAAATAAAGGGATAGTGTTAAGAAAAGTAAAGATTTGGCTTAAAATACTCAGTTTTTCTGTGTTTCCAGGGTAACACAAGTTCCTCCACCACAAGATGTTGACACCCTCAGACCACATGCACTTCTTCAGATGGCCACTAAGGGCCATTAAACGTTAAGATGACATATAGTAACTATAGTAGCCATAGTAGTCGGAGGGTCCTCCCATTTCCGTTTGCATCCGGGCTTTTCACAGTCCTGGTAATCAACCAGAGCTAACCCACAGTAAGAAGGTGGCAAGCGTCTGCAGACAAGTCGCTATCGTCTATGCAGATTCTGAATACGCACAGTAACCTTAGTAATTTACTGCCTCTTAATAATCAAATAACTGATACTGAAAATACCTGTCATTGGCCAAAGTCAGGGACATGTAAGAAAACAGGCACATGGAAGTATTCAAAACCAGAGTCCTGTACCCTGGATGCATGAAGTCTCCCGTTGTTCTTGTACCAAAACAAACATAAGGAGTAGAAGAAAAAAAGCTCAGAAAAAGAAGGCCAAAGTTTGGTTGAGCTTTATAAAGGTTGTTTGTTAAAATGAAAAGATTGCACTGCCGCCTGACTGGCAGATTTAATTTGGCTGGACATCATTATTCTCAGTTTTCACACATTTAAAGAGATGCAAACTTAAGGGCTGATTATTATGCAGCACTTTCAGCTCTACAATAGTCAAAAGGTTAAATTCTACAGTGAACTATAAACAAGCTTCTTATCCCTCCTACTTCTGCTTTGAGCCTTTAAAATGTGCTTGTTAGCGAATGTGGTTAAACTGCCAAATGAGGGTGCGGGTCAACACCTACTCCTCTGTGTTTTTACCAGCCTTTGCTCCCACGTTAACGCTGCCTCTGTGTCGCTGTCATGTGGCCGCCTCTCTCATTAAATTTCACATCTCCAAGGTGCCCAGCTCTGTAAGAAGGGATAAAGACGACAGGTATATTCACCTTCTCCTCTCGCTCAGAAGGCCTGTGATGGATGTGTGCATCTGCCACATCAAAGGAGAAAAAAAAAAAATCATCATCTCTGGCTCCACTCAGGAGCCGACTCTGTGCTCTGCCAGCCATCTTGCCCCTTTCTTTTCTCTCTGCAGTATTTCCTCTCTTTCATCCTCCTGCTCTGGTTCTTTAACCCTGACTGGTGTCAGCTCAGGAATAAACTGTGTGTGTGTGTGTTTCTGTGCGTCTGCTCTTGTTCTTGTGAGAACCAGCTTGACTTTTAGATGTGTAGTTGTCTTGGGTGAAAAGCTTCTCTTTACATTTAAAGCGGACCACAATAAAAACACATATTCATAAAGATCAGTGTTGACAGCCTATTTTTAAAGATGTTTTAAAGCATGGTTACTGTTGAACGGAGGGAACTGACAAAGCTGAAAACTGAAAAGGATGCTCACTGCTTCCTCATTCCTACTGAATGATTCAGTAAAAATTGTGTAAACGAGACAAAAACTGGTAGGCAAATGAGCAGGTTTTAGTTTTGCTACCACTCGGCGACGTTCATACAAACTATGAGTGACCACAGCAGTCTGCTAGCAGCCACAGCAATTGGCAAGAAGGAGGTTAATGGGGTCGCACCCTTGTTAAAACTGATTTCACTCAGCGACAGCCAGCAACCACTCGCCAACCAGTCTGAGGGTGAGGAAGTACCTCTGTACCTAGTGACCACAGGAGATTTGAGACACAGAGGGCTTAGACAAAGTGCGGAAACGGACAACTCACTTAACTCAGTGAAAATATTACCTGAAGAAATAACTCAATGGCATCATATAAATTAGCTTAAATGTTGCAAATTATCTGATATCATGCACAGCATGTGTCACAGATGAAACGCACCCCTGACAGACTCGACTTTATCTCATTCCTGGCCCTGTGGGACGGACAGAGGCGGATGGGTTCCAGGCCTCAGGCCACATTTTGCCCAACACAGCTCAACTCACTCATTCAGTTAAATTCAGTTGTATTTTATATACATAAACCTGTGTCTGTGGTTATTCATCTTTAGGAACTAATGACTTATTTGTTTAAGGTTATGAATTTTTAACATTGTGTCATATTTAAACTCACTGGGTTCTTTTAAGCTCAATTTTTCAAATGGGTTTACATCATATTTAAACACATAGGAGATAAAATAGGAGTGAGACGTGGCGTTTGACACATCACGTGTGTACTTCACTGAATAAACAGCAATACCTGGGAATGATAATAGTCAGATTACTCTCATGTGGCTGACAGTTTTATCCAGTATACCATGAAGAAGTCATCATATCTGCCCTGAATACACTGAATTTTGGACTCTGTGATCATCTTTGTTGTCCTTGACATTCAGCTTATTACTTTAAATGTTTCTGCATATGACATCTAGTGAACCTGGTCTCCAAGGCAACAGAAACATGCTAAAAAGACATATTACAACATGGGCCATCTTAAAACTCAATTTTTGGTCTTGACCAACTGCTGAGGAAAATATCTGGCTCTTTAGATGCTAAATATTCCACTGTATGCACATGGTAGCCAAAAATGATCCTGATTAGAGCGATGACACATTTAGGTTGCAGGCAAAGAAACTGCAAAATGAGCTAAATGACACTAAAATTACACATTTGGCAATAAACTTGTCTGGGCTAATCACAATCAGGGGACATACAGTGATTAGGTCCATTGTTTAGATAAGTAATACTGACCCCAGCAGTAATTTTTCATATCAAATCTGGTTTCACCAACTTCCCCCTTCTGTCTAATCACCACTGCAAAAGAACCTGAACACAGCACCTTGGGTCTCGGTAACTTCAAGCATTTAAAGCCATTCTTTTAATGTGTTATAGACAATGATTAACTGAGAAAATAATCACCCAGTTAATTGAGGATGAAAACCATTGTTAGATGCAGCCCTTGTGAGAAGGATGCTAACTGGCTGATTGTTTTATGCAGTGCACCTGTGCAAAAGCATCAGCCCTCCTCACGTTCCTCCACTCATTTATTTCCATCTGTAGCACGCCTGTATCCATCTGTTGGGAGTCAGATTATAGGTTTGACATATCTGGGTTAACAGAATTCAGGAATTAATGTATTCAGTAAAAGGTCTGCTTAAATTTAGTATTACAACTGCCTCCGTTGTAGTACCAGCACTGCATTAGAGTGAAAACTGGAATTACCAACAATGGGATTAAATGCAAATGCAGTGATAAAAATCGAAGACCAGGACACACACATACACACTAATAGGCAAGCGAACAGCAGTATGTGACTCATTAAAATCCTGGGTGCATACTTTGTAAAAGTCTTGAGCACTGACCCCTCTGCTAAAAAGTTTGGAGTGAAACTAAATCCAGGAATGTCTGCCGAAGCTCCAGCCAGGGGAATAAAGCCTGACTGATTTTCTCCTTCTGTCTAACCTCTCTAAGCTTTTCTCTTTCTAGCTGCTCTTTATAATTCACATTGTTTCACTCTCCCGCTCTCTGTCTTTACATCTTTACCCGCGGGAACGAGTTCAAACAAAACCGGTGTTCTGACACACGAGATCCCGAGGGATTAACCTGGTCTGAAACGCCATCTATGGCTCTGTCTGTCAGTTTGTCTTTCTCACTGAGTGTTTGTACTTTAACCTGCCTGTCTGTCCACATGTGGTTTGTGCCTGGCTAACATTTCACCTCAAAAAACATTTAATATGTGACAGTCTGGTTTCCATTAAGTTTGTGATCCAAGAACATTGTATAACATTCTTGGAGAGACACCCGATCGTCCAGTCTTAAGTTTTGTTTTAGGTTTTTCTCTGAAATGTTGCAATGCTGCAAAAGTTCTATTAAACAGTGTAAAGGCAATTTAACCAGAGCTAATTGTACTCAGTGCAAGATGACAAAGCAGCTGAAAGAAGGCTCATTTTTTTGTAAATCTGGCAAAATAATCTGAAACACCCAAGCCACCAGCACTGCTAAAATAAAAGTGAAGAAAAAGGGCTGCAAACCTGTGGCTGATGAGCCAAAACATGGCCCCTTTTTCCTGTCTCTGGTGGCTCTCTGTGGCTTTGACAAGAATCCTAGATGACTCGAGTTATTTTCAGTAAAAGACCAGCCGTGCTTAGGTATGTAATAACTTCCTGAAAGACCCGTTTATGAGCTAGGACACTTAATTGTCCCATTTTTATTTATTTTATTATTTATTTTTTTACAAATCATCCACAAGAATTTAGAAATTAAATTGTCAAAGTCACCAAAAAAAATCATAAATAGCTTATTGCCGGTTGCGCCACCTTCTTTATTAGGCTTAAATGTGTTTTGTGGCTCCTTAAAAACTTTAGTTCAGAAATTGTTAAAGAATTTGATCTTCATCACAGGGTTGCTTTTAAACTATACCATCTGTGTATAATACAGGGTTCTGCATTATTTTGGACACATCCCAAGTCTTAAGTTATGTTCAGACAAGCCAGTTCTAGAGTTGCCCTGACTGCCCACAAACCAAGCTGGTATGATTGAGAGGGCTGCCAAGCTGAAAACATTTAAATCTGCTGCTTGGCCTAATGAATCTGACTTGCCCGGGAGCTAAGGTGAAGATAAGAAACAAGTGTTAAGTTTAGCTACAGGTTGAGAAAAACCCACAGAGAAACAGTCCATGAAGTCATCGCTAGCTAGCTTGGAGCTAAAGACTGTAAAGTAAGTACAATGATTGCTTGGGGCAATAAACCATAGACATTTTGACAAGGTCAAAAATCGGCTTCACTGTCTGAAAATGATCAAACTCTCTCCAGAAGAATTATATAACTGTTTTCATAAGCTAAGAGGTTCAACTGATCCTGATGGGTTGTGTTGATGGAATATCACTGAAAATGCCAGGAATTTCCAGAGAATGTAAAAATAACTCATTTTAGATGAAGTTATCCACCTTTAAGTCCCGTATAAATGTGCAGAAATCCAAACCAACATTGGCTGAGCTCTTGTAATATTTTACAGATGTTGGATCTCCGAGTCAGAGCCCAGTTGGGATGGAAACCTTTTCAAATATGCTGCACCTTTCTCCAGGAATAGAAGAATCTCAGATTCCCAGAACTGTTTATCAAGTCAGCTGTAAAAGAGCTGAAAAATAGCACTGTTATTCAGTGTATGTATTTTGCACATATCATGATACCCAGTCACTATTTCCTCTTGTTAATATACATTAGGTGATTCCAGAAAAGCAGCAATTTATCACCTTTTCTACCTGCATTAGTGGATCCCTGCTACTGTACCGAGATCCATCCTTCATTCTATATGTTCCTCAGGTGTGGGGCTGACATTTAGACATGGCTCTTAACTTGGCTGGATATCTGCAGTATCAAATGACACCTTATCTTTTTCCATCTTACTTTCACATTAGTGTGCTGGAAAGTTATGGTACCAGCAGAATCGTTTTCTTGTTTATGAGAGGAATCTTCTCCGATTTCAAAACACCCCAATGTGGTCTCATTTACATTCATGCCCACTGCTGGGCGACATTAGCCATTCATGACATTGGGCCGCAGGAACATTGGAGCTGATTGGCCGGGCCTAGAGGGGATATGAGTGCTATGATTGGCGGAGCCCGGGGGAAATGGAGTTCTTATTGGTGGTAATGAAGAAGCCTGAAGGAGAGCATGGCTGAGACAAAGTAAGCATAAAACTAAAAGACCGAAGAGGATAGAACACACACAGTCGCTATACCTCATCTATCACCAACACACACACACACACACACACACCTTTACCATTCCCAGAGTCCACAGCTACATCATACAATTTATACTGCAGAGATACAAACAGAGACCGAGAGGATGCAGAGGTATCAGAGTTGCTTTTGAAGAGGCTCTTGAGGAGGCGCCAGGTGTACTGAAAGCAATGGAGAGTATTGCTGTATTAGCACCACATATGCTGCCTAGACGTCCGAGTCATCCCAGAAAGATGGGTTTGAAAAAGAAAATATGTCACTATACCAGAGGGAAACTTATAGACACGACATAAAATGTGCAGTAAATATAAAACGCTGAAGGGAGAGCTCACTTCCAGCTAACCTTCAAAACACTGGTGGGCTTTAACTAATGACTGTTTCGCTTCATAGTCACTATATTTTACCCCAACTTATACCTGTATATAAAAGATCGATGTAGCCACCCACTGGTTTTGGACACCACATTTTGCAGCTGTTTGCTTGACGCCATGTGAGTTTTTTGGATTCCTATTTGGAGGAGAGGATTGAGTGCTGAGTCATCACCTAATGCTAGCAAGCTCCATTCATAAACTGTACAGGTGATACAAAGACACAAATATCTGCTAACTAGTGCCCGGTAAGAAACTTAGGTAGAAAAGCTTCAACCATGATAGAAAGGTCAAAATAAGCTCCAGATCCCCGTGTCTGCACACCATCAAATATTCAGCCATTGTACAGTTCTGTGGAAACTATCCCTACAGACCAAAAGCATTTTTTTGTGGCAGGCTGCACAGAGTCTATGAGGATGGATTCTCCACCCTCAAGTGGCCATAAGAGGAAGTGCAATTTGTAGCACTTTCATTTTCGCATCATTTTTCAGCCTTGAAGGTTTCCACTTGATGCAGACCAAAATCAAAGTTAAAAGAGAGTGAAGTACATTTTTTTAAACCAAAACTTTGGAAATCTAAAAGGCATTACTTTGTTCCAGACTCTTGTGTCTGCAGACATTCTTTGCCCTTTTTTATTGCAAGAAAACCCCCAAAACAGAACACTTTTGAGGGAAGGAGGTTAAAAACTTTTTGCATGTGTCTTATAAGACGTTCAAATTGCAGCTTTGCTGTTAAACATGAGATACAAGTGGAATTGCTAGGTTCTTGTCCATAAACACTCAAGTAAAACCCCTTGACAACAGTAACCTCCATATGTCCACAAAATTGCAAGGAAAGGTTACTAAAGCTGACTAAAGCTTATCTAAAAATAATAACAGTCTCTGGAAAAATCTAGTTTTAGCATTTTCATGTCTAACATTTTAATCTATGACAGTTTGATGAAATGTATCAGCAAAACTAAATAAGCATGCAATGTTGCACACGTTTCCTGCAAACTGAACAATATGTTAACTCTGGTGCTAAGGTAAGTGCTGCTTATCTATGGGATGCACAAAGACACGTTCGAAATGTTTTTAAAAGCATTTGAAGAGGCAAAACTGTTAAATAATCATTCCAAAAGAGAAACCTCCAAGACATTGTGAGTGATGAACTGACCAAAGGATACAATTGGTGGGGAATAAAAAAAAAAGGACACTGGGAAAATAATCTGCTCAGCAACAAAATGAGTTAATTAAAGCTTCGAGGATGCATATTAAACTACTGCCCGTGTTCTATATTAATCTTAAAGTGGACATTATAGCATGACAGGATAACACCCTCTAATGACGTGACCTTTGAGATGAGGATTAGTCTTATGATGGAAGGTCGGAGGGGTCAGCAGTTATTAAGCAGGCTGAGTGTGTTACAGCTACACACGCTCTTGTCTGTGTAGTACCACTTGGTAACGTCTCAGCAGGGCAGTGACACAGACAGCAGAAACAAACAGTGTCGGGGCAGAGACAAAAGACAGACTGTCAGAGGAGTGATAAAAGACACAGACGACCGACTGTGAGGCCACAAAAATGATAGGCAGTCAGATACAGGAAGGCGAGCCTCACGAATGAGCACGCCTCTATTAACTGGTTCACTGCAAAGAAAAACACTCAGTACTGACACATACTGAAATATCTTATTGCTTAAATGACAAATATGACAACAGGAAGAAGTGTAGTCAATGCACTGTAACGATTATTCGTCTATCATATTATTGTTTAGAATCTCTTGTAGTTCAGCTCTGTTTCTAGTTTGTAGTCTAAGCTTTTCTCTTCTCTCTCCCTCATCTTCCAGCTCGTTACAGAAAATGGCCGACCCTTCCCAAGTTTGGTTCTGTTAAAAGGGAGCTTTTCCTTCCAGCCAATACCTTGTTCATATTGGACAGTTGTTGGGTCTGTGTTTCCACATGTCCCGCTTAGAGACTTATTATCATGAAGGAAAAAACAAGGCAACAGCGGTCGATCGATTTACTTGCGCAAGGGAGGCCTCGTCAGTATCTCAGGAACGCACTTCGAATCCTAACACAAAATGACCCCGACTCCGGCCTCCGCTCGCTGCCTTTTATTGGGAAAAACAGTTCACACAATACACATCACAGCAAAAGCACCTCCCACCGTAAAACCCCCCATGTGTGTGTATGTGTAAACACCTGTATACATGTGCAAGAATGTGTGTGTGTGTGTGTGTGTGTGTGTGTGTGTGTGTGTGTGCGCGCGCGCGCGACCTCCTGCTGACCAAAACGGTCATGGCTGGAGATGCTGCGATCATAAACAACGCCACAACCTCCATATACAGAAATGGCATCTTAACAAAATATCATTCGTCTTAATCAGCTCAAGTGTCCTTTCTCGAAGCAAAATCAGGGCTCAAACAAACAAAAACGTGCACAGACATGCTTACTTATTCCCAAGACTGTCGCAATTGCTTACCGTCACCAGACTACACATGACACCGTCTTGTCTCTGGAGAGATGAGAAGCCAACTAAATGACAGCAGCTGGTTATAAGCTAACATTATGCCAAAAATGTTAGGATAGAGTGTCCTAAACTTCCCCCTTTCCTACTAATAAAAGGTTTGATTATATCGTTATATCATACAACAGTTTATTCACTGAGTGTCTGAGGCCAACCATGTTAGATCCACTTTAAGGACCGGTTCATTAATGCTAACAGCAGCTAATAGCAGCTAACAACAGCACTAACGGACAGAAAACGTCAGGATATTCTCAACAACTCACCTCACTATAGCAGTCATTGTAGAAATCGACCTATATCAGACTCCTTTCACAAAGTTCCACAGACTCCTCCGGAGTTAATAGATGTAAACTCCAGCTGGGAAACAGCAGAATGACAGCCTACACTCACTACAGATAAATGGCAGCCAGAGCTGTTTGTCTTACAGCGGCCAGCCTAGCAAGGTTTATTCATTTAAATTGTGAAGGATAAGAAAACAGGACTCAACTAAATGCAGTCTGCAATCCACTGACATTTAACACAGACATACACAGTGTAACTTTAAATAATAATTGAACAGATTTAGGGAACCATTCAAAGCTGACGTATTCTTACTTAAGCTAAACTAAGCTAGCTATGCTAGCTGGCCACTTCAAAACTCCAACTTTTGGTTCAGAGAGTCCAATTTATTTTGCATTGCATCAACAGATATACAAGTTAGATCTTTTCAAACATATCTGACGTTACTGTCTTTACTAATATGGTAAAGAAGTTGCAGTACAACCACCGCACAAACTTGTGAACGTCTAACCCCCCCCAAAAAGCATGCTGTTGATCATGCTCCCAATCTGAAGGACCATCTTCAGCCTTGGGACCTTTGGACTCCTGGAGCTGCTGTCGGGTTTCTGGGTTGAAGCTGGTGACACGTTAATCAACAGTAATGATGATCAAAAGCTGGGTCAGTTAGACGTGGTTAAATTGCAGCAGTTTGAGGAGTCAGAGCCAGATTTCCACAGATTTCCTTAAAAGGAAAATAAGGGGGAGCAGGAAGTTGCTTGTTATCCAAATCTACTTTTGGCGTTTTAATTTCAGCCTTTCTTGGTAACTCTTGAACAAATCACGTGCATTTGAATGCACCTCAGTGTCATCTCTAATTCACCAGGAAAACACAAGTTTAATGAAAAATAAAAGCAAAGAAACATTCTCCCAGATGCGTTACCAATGTAAAGAAAGTTTCAAGTCAATTTTATTTTCACAGCACTCTCAAAAAATGAAGAGAACTCCTTGGACTGCATGGAAGGAAGGAAATCAATCTCCTTAAATAAATATGACTTCACATCAATGCATTGAAAGCTGTTTGCTATAGACAGAAGTGAGAGAAAAAAAAGTGATCCCATTTCATGGCAGTAAACGCACGTACAGATTTAATTCTGTGTTATGCAAATGTAATTTAGTGGCTGTGTCCTCTGCATTGGAGTGAGCGATTAACAACCACTTTCTATCCCAGTACACTCCCATTAACCTGACAATGACACACACTGATGAGACCACGTGTGTCCTTGTGTGCGTTTTCTCTGCATACCAACGGGCACATCTCCTGCTTTAATTATCCCTAAGCGGCGCTTCCAGCGACTTTAAAAATCAACACACTGCTTTGTCCTGTCAGAGTTTCTGTCAAAGCAATTAAAGGATGTTCGTGTCGTACAGCGCAGAGGACTTATTCAGTGCACCTCATCCTGTTTGGTGTAAAGTTGTGTTCGGCTCACATGGGAATAACTGTCAGAGCACCCAGACAGCTCTCAGCAACTCATTTCTAAGTCCTTAAGATGTAATGATTGAAGTTCTCTGTAGACTCCAGAGCGTGATGATGTTGCTTTAAAGGCACAGTTAACATGAAGAAAAGAAATCGGCCTTGGATCAAAAACCTGCCAGGTGCTCTGTCACTGTGGTTTTAGCTGAAATGACATGAATCCCCACTGACATAACTCCCAGCTTTTGTTTAAATACAAATACTGTCATCCGCTGAAGGATGAGCCAGCACCATTCTTTATTAAGGTTCTCTCTTTGTCAACAAATCCTCTACAAAGACCAAACAACTATGCGTTTTATTTTCTGATTTCCCTGCTGAAGATCTTAAATATCTGATATATGCAGGTGTTTTTTTCTTTTTCCAAAAGAAGACCAGTGACTAAATCAAACAACTTGCAATAGAAGATTACTCCACATTTGGTGACAGACGTGCTAGAAAACCTATAATTGAAAACAAAACAAAAATCCATTTGTGTCTCTAAAGCTAGTTTAGCCCGACAAAGCAACTACAAAGGATATGATTTTGTTTAAATAGCTCATCATCTGGATTTTGTTCAGGTTAAAATGAGGGCCAGGACGCTTTGACTGAGAGGCCGGTTGTCGATACTGTCTCACTGACTCAGAGAATTATGAAATCAAATTTCTACTGCCGATTGATTACATTAGAGTGGACTAGAGTAAAACCCTATGATACACAGTTTGAAAAACAAAATCCTTTATTCTGTGCCTCAGTCAAATTTTATTTATATAGCACCAAATCACAACAGTTCCCTCGAGGCACCTGATATTGTTAGGTAAAGACCCTCCAGTAATGGAGAAAAGCACAACAGTCAGACAACCCCCTATATGAGCAAGCAGATGTCAACAGTAGGAAAGAAAACTCCCTTTTAAAAGGAAGAAGAAGAAGGTAAAGGACAAAAACCTTCTGACTGGCTGCCATTTGTAAGTAGGTTTGAATGGCAGTTGTTGTCAGTGCTCACAGTGTGCCTGAAATGAGCCCTTTCTTTGACAACATTCACATCCAAGGGCAGATGAAACCGTCTGAGGCCTGAGCTTGTAGTTCAAAGTAATAACTTGCACATACAACAAAGCTTTGGCCATGTTTAAAACGGGGCATCCAAGATTGGAACAGTATATAAAAAAGCCATCCATCCACCCCAACCTCCTCCTCAGTGGAGATCTGCACCAATCTTGATAGCCCACATTATATAATAAAAAGGTGACTTTTATGTGGTCATATTTCTTGAAAGGTAATCAGACATTAAGTGTTTTTACTGCACTAAATGAAGGGAGAATAATTCCAAAATTGGTACTACCAGTAATGAAGATTTGGCTAATTGTCATTCATTGTTCTCTTCGCCTGCACTCATGCTGCAAATGCAGCTACCTGAATTCACAAACATGACTTAATGACGGGTGTAGGTTTAAAGAGTTCTGGATGGGTAAAGGAGAAAAAGAAATAAATGCAGCATTGCTCAGGTCTGTGCTCATTACTCAGAGTGACCACATTATGAGCTAATTCAAACAACAAGCTGATAATTGCCATGTGATGAAAAGATTTATTTAATAGTCCAACTTCCTGAATGGAAATTAAAACCCATTGATATAATC
Source organism: Simochromis diagramma (assembly GCF_900408965.1). Taxonomy (NCBI): domain Eukaryota; kingdom Metazoa; phylum Chordata; class Actinopteri; order Cichliformes; family Cichlidae; genus Simochromis; species Simochromis diagramma. Next base: position 17,567,971 of record NW_024386908.1, read on the forward strand.
TCTTCAAGAAAACCAGGAGGTATTTGGAGAATTGGATTATAAATCACCTTGTAATCAGACTAATCAGCAGCATGGCTCAACAGCAGCTTATTTATGGAGGATGGAGACATTAATAAAACAGGTAGAAAAAAAAAAGGTGCAAGGGTCAAGTTTCATTTGGAAGAGCTTTTTCATCAGATCTAATATTAATAAACCCACAGGTTTAACTTGAGAGGAAAAATGGAAAAGGATAGGTTGTTGATTTTAATGTATGGTCACACAGTATATGTGTACAGCTGAACACAGAGGTGGGCAGCCTCCGTGACTGCAGCTCCTGCTGTCGAGTCATTATGTCTGGACCAAATCCCACAGATTTACGGCTTCTCCCCACATGCTGAAAATTAAACGTCTGTCTCGTCCGTGGAGAGTGAAAGAGGGAGAAATCGAGGGAAAACTGGGCGCAAAAGCACTTTATTAAAAATGTCTTGTCTCTCCAAAGTCGTATAAAAAAATAATAATTAGTACTGACTGCACACACGGAGCTCTGCCAAAGCCTCAGATGAGGTTCGAATGCGTTTCTGCTCATGCGTGTGAACCCTGTCCAAGCACTATCTCGACTTCTTAAAATAACTTTTAGAGGTTTTCTTAAATACTCTTTTGTACTCCTGCTCCTCAGCTCCTGCTAACCTTTGCTCACCTACATGTACATAAACAAAAAGAAAGGGTGAGAGTGAGGAGAGGCAGCTCCGCCGGCTCTCCATTAACAAGGCAGGCTCTGTTTCAGCAGTGGTTTGGTGAAAATATGTGTGCGAGTGAAAGGCAGACAGCGAGAGAGAAGGAGAGATTGTTCTGAGCAGCCAGAAGACAGAGATATAGCCCTCATTCCTACTCAGATTAAAGGATTTAGAGCAAGGAGCCTTATTACAGACCCGGAGAAAGAGAAAGAGGAAGAGCTTTCCCTCCTTCTCCCTCTGTTCTGTGCTGATTAAAACACAGATAACTCTCCCTCCCAGGTTGAGAGCTGCTGGAAGCCAGCCCCACACACGCACACACACACACACACACACACACACACACACACATTAAAATCCAGACGTAACAATGGTTGCTCTGAATTTCTAAGGATTTCAACCTGTTGGACAACCAGCCGCCTTATGCACGGCGCCCAAGCTCGCTCTGTTATCACTTGCAGCACTCAGAGACCTCCTGGAGTCAGTGTGTCTCTGTGTGTGTTTCTGGACATGTCTCGTAAATGTCACGCCATCTGCAGATGTGAGTAACACAAGACTTCTTAAGACCATTTAATGCTACATGGAACTCAGTTCCAGACCTCCTTAAATATTGAGAATGGAGAAACGGAGCAGTCAAAAATGTCCTCATTTTTTCTTTTGGACTTGAATGTGTGGGTGAGTGTAGAACAAAAAGATTAAAAAAAGGCAAAAATTATAAGAATAAAGGACATGTTCATTCCCATCAGTCAAGGCTTTCACCAAGTCCTCTTCTACCTTCATTACTCTTTAACAGACTCCACAATGAGCACAATTTAAATAGTAGGAGGAAATGTCTACTGTTTCTCCCACGCAGTTCTTTTAACACAGCTTTAACCTGTATTGTAGTTAATTTGCATGAAGTTTCAACAGCTTACAAAAAAGTTTTTTAATAGAGAATGGGACTAGAGAAAAAACAGTGCATTTTCATTATACTTCTGTGTAACATTAAGTTTACCAAACATCTGTCATTTTGGAGTTAAGTTGCTGTCCTGCTGCAACCACGCTCAATGCAGGTAGTTCATGTGAATTCCTGCGTATGTAGACAACAACAGATTTACATTTTTCACTGGTTAATCAGTTAATCACTGGATTATTACAACACATTGTATGTAATTACTAGGGGTGCAACAATACTCGTATCGATATTGAACCGTTTGATACAGTGCTTTCGGTTCGGTACGCATATGTATCGAACAATACAACATTTTTTTTTATTTATTTTATCAACTTTTCTTCTGACGATGCTGTCTGTGTTGAGCGCTCAGTGGATCTGTGTTCCACTACTCCGCCTAGGCTGCACTGTCGAGCGCAGATCCACTGAGCGCAGCGCAAGCTAGCGAGACAGAAGTTAAGCGCTCCTTGCAACATGGCAAATTGAACCTCCCCCACCCTCATTCAGATCTGGCGTTTGGAACTATTTCGGTTTTCATGTGAAGTATGACCCTGATGGTAAGCGCGTCATGGACAAAAGCAAAACAATGTCATTTTAACGAGATTAACGCTGACAGCACTAGTGGGAACACAACGAATATGACTGCACATTTACGCCGACATCATCCTAGTGCAAAGACAAGTGGAAGCAGACAAAAACAACAAGCATGCATGCTACAAACTTTACCCGAGTCATTTAGACAGCTGTTAGCACATGATTCTCCTTATGGGGACCTGATATGTTTAATATGCTGCTGAGAATATAGCCCAGAAGAAGCGGATAGTATAGCTTTTATTTTGGAAAGAGCCATTTCTCTGTAATAAACTCTCTTTTCCAAAGAGGACTGATTTCTCAATCAGATAGATTTTTTATTATTATTATTTTGTTGTTTCTGCAACATTACATTTAAAAACTGTACTTTTGAATTAAATATATATTTATAATTTTAATAAATGACAAATTAAAAAGGCATGAACATTTTTTGTATCGAAAAAATATCGAAGCGTGACACCAAAGTATCGAACCGAACCGAAAATTTTGTGTATCGTTGCACCCCTAGTAATTACTTAACTGACCCCCAATCACAGACTTCAAAGCAGTCATCAACAAGATGCCGAGTTCATTGCACACAGTTGCAATAATAATTATGGCCCTGCTGTGACCTCCAACCACCAATGTCACTGTAGCATGTAAGCGGACACAGAGGATTGTCTCTACCCAATCAACTCAAGGCCAACATTCGCTCTCTTGTATCTCTGCTTTATGTCCACCAGCTCCTGAGAAGAATATGATCATGTTTAACTGCCAAACTGCAACTTTCACCAAGTTTCCTATTCCAGGTTTTGGGTCTGATAATTGATGTGGGATGGGCCTGGTGTCATGATATGGTTCATCATGATACCATGCCATTTTTCTTTCACAATTTTATTTATTATCACAATGCCTTTTTTGCATTTTGCTTTTTGCATGCCACTTTAAAAAAGCACATCCAAGCCTTGAAATGAAACACTATTTAAACTGCTATTATTAGTGTGCAAAACGTGACCAGGTGGAGGACATGTATTACAGAAGAAACTGTAATACATGTTCAAATGTGTAACAGAGGTTGAATTCCAGATTGTTTATCATAAAAAAGTGGATTTGCAGCCTAATATAATTAAGGCATCTAATTTTAAATGACCATATGAAACTTTATGAACAAATGGAGCACGATGAAAAGAGGAAAACATTAACATTCATGCAACGGAACAAAATGTTGGAAAAATATACACATTTTTTAATGGGTTTGGCTGATACAGAACATAACTTCTAGTGTCCTTCCAGTGTTCTTTAATTTCCCCACAGGAAGCCCCCTTTAAGCACACCAGTCTTAAAGTGCTGGTGTGCTGTCAGATCTTTCAACTACATTTGATGATTTAATAAGTATTTGTTTGGTGGGTTGTAGGCTGTATGTGGTCACGGTGTTGGAGCAGAATTGGCTGTTCTTTTCATAAGAGGCCATTGTTTTATTATACTAGAAAAAATACATTTGTAATAAATACTTTCATTTCTCACTAAATGAAATAGCACAGCTGGGTCATGCCTGTATTTTTATAATTCTTTGTTTCAGTAACAAAGCTGCATCAGCTCCACTCAATGGGACCTATTCTATGTGGACTGTAGCTTGTAACTGTGAGTCTTTCAAAGGCTCTTTCCGAGCACACTGCAGCCTTTATACTCAATTGCAAACTGCTGATCACATGTTTTTTTTTTTCTTGGGTGACTGTTCATATCTATTTTAGGCTGTAATCCATATCCAACACCTACACGAACTGACTGAGACGTCAGGCAGAGAAACAAGAAAAGACATCACATGCAGATTTGTTTTCAGCTCAGTCTGGCTTACAGGGTGCTCTCAGTGAGTTGTGGCTGTACAGCAGAGTCTGTCTGTTTTTTGGGGATAGGGGGAAGGATGAAAATGACAGCGGGGTGAAGGAATATACTGCACGATACATACAATCCCCCTACCACCCCCCCTTCAGGAAAAAAAAAAAAACCCTCAGGGATATGTTAAAGAAATGTTCTTGTCATGAAAGCCTGATTCAATTTAAACCTGACCACAGCTGCCATTTGCTGTTGCTTAACAAGCCCTAAACCATAAATAGACGTCTTTAAAGGTTATACTAAATCCAAAAGATGGGTGGAGTATCACTTCAGCTTCTCCCATTCAATGCACTTTTTAATTATGAAGAGCAAATGGCGAAGGAAGCGCTATATAGACGGCATACACAACAAAAACAGCCAAGACATGAATTATGGAGCAGGAAATGTAACTCAGTGTGACGCAGATGTGCCTGATGTTCAGTCCACTCAGTGCACAGCTGGTCGTGTCTGAGCGTGTCCGACTGAAAGGATGCGGAGCTTCGCGGCAGCGAGGACGGGAATGAGTGAGCCAGAAGAGCGTTCTACGTTTATACTGCGAGGCTTTTCCATCCGTACAAACTGCCTTATCAACACATAAAACACAGGGCACGGTGTGAAACGGCACTGCGACTGGCCTGCCACACTATATTCTGTCAAACCAAAGGGTATAGAATATGAAACAGCACAGGAGATTTTTAGTTTAAAGTAAGAGAGAACAAAACCTGACATTGGTGTCTTTTCAAACCTGAGGCAAAAAATTAACAACTACCAGATTATAATAATGCTGCTGCTGCTTGTGGCTACCAGACATAGACTCAATTATTTTAGTGACCTCGCTGTCCTTTCCTCCACCAGAAATTTAAATTCAGTTTTCAATTTGATTTATACAGCAACTAATAACAACAGCAGTCTCCTGAAAACACTTTATAATCTAAGATAAAGACCCTACAATTATACAGAGGAAATTCCAAAACTCCAAACCAACCCCTTATGACCAAGCACCCTGTGACAGTACAAAGGAAAAACTCTCTTTTAATCGGAAGAAACCTCAGGGAGCAGAATCAGGCTCAGGGAGGAGCAGACATCTGCTAACTGGTTGGGTGTGAATTTGAATTGTAAGACTGGAGTAACACCAACCTCTGCTATGTAAAAATGTCTCTTCTGCAACTGGTCGGGTGGGTGGTTGCTGTCGTTAGCCAAAAATGGGTATAAAAGATTTATGCAAAAACCATGCAACTGCTTTGGCTGCTAGCAAGTTGCCGTGGTCGCTTGTAGTATGGATAGAAGATATCAACTTGTCTGCAAACACTAACCAACTACTCTTGAAGCACTGAAACTGTGAAAAGTGCAATGTAACCTGGGAATGGAGGCTGACCTCTTGTGGCCAATGTCACGCTAGCGACAGCCAGCAAGCACATTTTTCTATAGCGACTGGTGGTTGCTATTTTTTTGCTAACCAGACTTGTATGACTGAAGCCTAACTGGAGTGTGGTTAACTTTACTAACAGAAATCTGCGCTTCAGGTTTGAGTCTAAAGATTATGGATTCACCTCACTAACCAAATAATAACCAAACTTACCAGCTCTACCTGACAACTTCACTGCACTGGCTAATCTAAACATGTATTTTAGTCTAATACTGGTAAATTAGAATGGTGAAAAGATAAAGGTGAAGTGGGATCAATCACAAACTAGTAGATGACATTATGCTGGCTACGCCCACCTTTTATATACAAACCATTGTCTCTTCGCATTGACTCTTTCACTCCAAACTTCTTTGCAGTATTCAACAGTTAGTTGCTGATTCTGTTTGTTACTTGGTCATAAATGGGAGATACTAATGGACAACCAAAGCACTATATTGTTATAAAACCACAACATCAATTGGAAATGCTCAAACACACCATTGAGCTGAGCATAGAGAGGTCTCTGTGGGTTTGTCACAAACATCTGCTCGTTTTTGAATATCTGAAGGATATTTTACATGGAAACAAAAAAATGCAACTTATTTAGAATCCACGGCTCCTTCTATAGAGCGGTCTCCTTTACACCATTAACAGGATAAGTGTTAGGACATTTTAAATCACATTACAGGTATGGCCAAGTAGGCGATGCAGTCTTTTAAGTGTTATTATCAGCTTAGCCTCTAGATGGGCTTACTAGGCTTTACACTTTCTCTTCCCCCCCCATAAATAAAATATGGTCATTTACCTCATGCTGAGTTATTCAAGTGAGCCAACAAATGATTAATTTAACTGGAGACAACAGCGTCCATGTGCCTGATCTCAAGCTGCGACGATGAGAATCAGGGCTAGAGATGATAAACAGATAATCTATGGAAGCTCATGAACCCTCCAGTGTTTCATCTTACAAACTGTACATAATAAACTGAAGCGTGTACCTCGAGGCCAACACACACACACACACACACACACACACACACACACACACACACACACACACAGTAAGCCGTGTGTGTGTGTGTTTGTGCAAGAAGACAGAGTGGATATTCGGGGACGACAACAAAGAGGTGAAGCGCAGCTTGCATATCAAGGTGCGCTTATGAGCTGCTGGGAGATTAAAGGGGAAGAAATGAAGAGTCAGTGAAAGAGGAAGATCACGCTGCCGCTAAGTTGCCGTGTTAAAGTAGTGAAGGGTGCATTCTGGGACATGTCAGAAAATAAGCCCTAATGATACCTAGCCTAGAAAGTTGGCCTTTATACCTCCTAACAAGAGCTTGAGAGAGTTTGACTGAAGGAGACCCAGCTCTCATTAGACACCTCCGAGTCCTCTCTCCCAGAAGACTCACTGAGGAACTTTTTTGATTTTAATGTGGAATCAAATGACTCTTGATATCATTGCAGATTCCACTGGGAGTCTCGAATTGTAGCTATGAGCAACATTCAGGTTTATTTGTTTTAATATCAGCAGCTCTAAGCTCACAATACAACACAGTGACTTCCGTTCGCAGACTTTAATATAATCTTAAACTTCAGATTAGTTATTTTCATTTGAGTACTGCAGTTTGAGTTTTTGTAGGTTTTTAATCAGTTTGAACTGCCTGAACCCACATAAAGAAACCATGGAAACGCTGATTAATCAATAGAAAGCAGTAGGAGGACAATACTGGCAAAAAAGCCCAGACATCTCAAAGGGAAATCAGCTAAATCAGTGGAAGAATCTGAGATATTTTAAATGTAGTTTGTCTTGTGGATGTTAACACTACAGTATTAAATATAGGGGGGGGGGGAGCATCAACAAAGAAAAAATTATCAGCTTCAAAATGCTTTGCGACAAGTCAGATCAAAATCAAAGCAAACTGGTGTGTGTGCGAATGTACAGCATATGCCATTGAGGAGGTCTGAAATCCCTAAAGCTGTGAGGATGTGTGTTTCTGGTTGCTAGTGTTTGTGTGTAATTATATTCAGACTGGAAAACAAATGTTTAAAATCAAGCTGCAGCAAGCTCAGGGCTTTCAACAGTATTCCAGAATCTCTTTAACAAAGATGGAAAGTACCAGCAGAGATACAATAGTTACATTAATGAGATATATACTAGGTCTGTGGACACTGCGCGCTCATACAGTATAATGACTTGCCAGTCACAATGTAGTCTACATTGCTTTATTATCTAGTTTAATCTAAATGGGGCCATAAATTACTGAAAGTACACTATGCTGTTCCAATGCTTGAAGCTAGTGAATGAAGCAGGAGGACCATTTTCTTACACATTGTACAAGCAGCCGCCCTCTTTGAGATTTAAAGGATTGGATGTAGCCACAGTGAACTTAAGCTATCAGCTAAGGCTCGCATGCTTCGATAGAAATGCTGCATTCATCCATTCGCTTCCGCTTATCCTTTTCAGGGTGGCGGGGGGGGGGGGGGGGGGGGGGGGCGCTGGAGCCTATCCCAGCTGTCATAGGGCGAGAGGCGGGGTACACCCTGGACAGGTCGTCAGTCTGTCGCAGGGCTAAATACCGCATCCATAAACTGTAAAAGGTGCAGCACAGATATTTCATTTCATCAAACTAACTCGAACAATTTCAGGAACCAGAACTTGAGCACAGACGTCCGGGACAAACCGTTAGGAGAATTAACGGCAGAATGAGCAGTCATAAAAAAATACACCAAAAGGCACCAAAAGCACAAACAAACGTCTGTTTGAGTAACTGGAATAGGCAACTAGCTTTAACGACACTTTCAGCTTTTGTTAAAGAAATTGGAAATTTGGTTATTTTAACATTGGAGTCTATGGGGATTGACTTAACTTTGGAGCCAGCCTCTGGTGGCCATCAGAGGAACAGCAGTATTTAGCACTCCCACGAGCAGATCTGCCCTCTGCTGGCCACTAGAAGGATTACAGGTTTAAGAGATTTCGTTATGTCTCACTGGCTTTACTTCTCAGAGGTGCGTCTACATTCATCTTTTATACATAGTCTAGAGCATGACTTAGCTCCTTAGTACAGACAACAAAACCCCAACCTTTTTTTTTTTTTTCTCGTCTTATCAAACCTAATTTCCACAGCAGAGCTTCACTCGGCTCACTGGTGCAGTCACAGTGGAAATGATAGCAGTTTCAACAGTTACAGCAGCAAAAATAATCCGAGGTACGATAACACAAACACACAAAAGCAGAAATGCACAAGCATGCCTTTGTACTGAGGAAAACCGGTTAGGCTTTGATTTCAACATAATAGGACGAGTCAAAACTATTGGGGTCAATGGGGAGATAGCTGAGCAATAGGAGGCGCAGGTGCAGGCAAACACACACACATAGGCACTAGAGAAAACGTGTGACCCAGGTTTAGAGCTGGGAAAATTGAGAGGATTAGAGGGTATTAAAAGTTACACACTCTCTCTTTCTCTCTCTCACACGCACACACACCTGTACAGTGAGTTCAAGCAAGCATGAGCCCATGGACAGGTGTATCCACGCACACACACGCGAGAAGTGTGTGTGACCCAGTTCATTATAGGAGGGTGTTAGCAGGGAAATCCACAATAATAGTATGCAGTTTGAATTTAGAGGCTATTAGCAGTTAAATGCTCCTCAGCCAGACTATGAGCACATAGATGTGAGAGCGTAAAGGGATTTTTCTTCTTCTTAAACAAATGTGCCCCATGTTTGTAGATGGAACAGCAGCGAAAGAGTGTGTGTGTTTTGAATGAAAAAGAACAAGCTACCATAAGCTTCTGTTAATGCAGCCTGCGTTGTGTAACAGAGCGTACGTATTACTGTGTGTGTTTTTGTGCGTAAAGCAGCAGCAGCACTTGCTACAGTATCAGCCGGTGACAGGCAGCTGCTCGACAGTGACAGAGAGACCTTCAGTTTACATCTCTCTCTCAGCCCTGAGGATGTGTGCGTTAATACTCAATGTGTGCCCTATATAAACAGCTACAAGGAAACAATTACAGCACTGCAGAACACCCAGAACATTCCTCGTCTGCAAATGCACGCAAACACTGACAAACGCAAAAGCATCCAGGGAAAACTGCGCGCCCTCTTAACTTTGCGTTTCGGGGAAAAATTAGTGACTTACTTCTAATGTTTACGGGAAGAAGTCGAATGACTTGTGCTGCATGAAGCTGTTTTTAAACTTCATGAGACTGAGTGGTATCGTCTAGAAGTCCACTCTGTCTTTATACGTGCTGCTGTGATATTTCTAATCACAAAAATGCCTTGTAGTTTAGGTCCTTAAAAGTATTCATGTTAAGTACAAAAAAGCACGTTGGTTTATTAGGTTTTTTAATATTTACTTTATTGATCTTGAGGCAGAGATCAGGTTTCGGGTGAAAACGTCGTCACAGCTGCTCTTCGACAAATCGAAGCGGCAGGTCCTGCTCACTAATGCCATCACCAGGTGCACAGAAGCAGGAGGACACCCTGTATGTAAATGAGCCACGTCAGTGGCTTCAACAAAAACGGCACTAATTGACACCCGAGGGATGAGAGCGGGCTGGGAAATCAGCTTCATTTAATCCTCAACCCTCAGCAGATAACCAACTGCACCTCAGCTGCTACATTTAAACAATATAAAATCATGAAGCTATTTTTTTTTTTTTTTTTTTTTAAGTAGAAGAAGGAACCGTCGAATAAGATCAACTCTGAAAGATAAGCAGTAAGAGCTGAAGAACAGATTGATTTCATCATGCACTGAGCCTGGCTGAGGGGGGACCGAGGTCAGCGCAGGGAGGTTAGCGCAGGGTATCATTACGCCTCCTTCAGGTGAAGCTGTGCTGGTAATCACGGAAGAGCTGCTGAGGACTCTGATAATATGAGAGAAGACAAAAATTATGGAGAGGCTCATCACAGGGGCTGCAGGTAGCACTTTTCTGTATTATAGTGTGTGTGTGTGTGTGTGTGCGTGTGTTTCACCCAGGCTGTGCTATCTGACGGGGCAGATTGTGATTTTTAGCTGAGCAGCTCTAATCTCTTGTTACAATATGAGGTGCTGATTACACCTCTGCACAGTGTGGGAACGAGAGAGGCTGTGTGTGTGTGTGTGTGAGAGAGAGAGAGAGAAAAAAAAGAGAAAAAGAGTGAGCATATAAAAGGGCAGATAAGACGACAAGGTGAGGATGGGAGTCAGAATTATAGTTCAGAAAAGGAAGAGAGGTGTCTAAGTGTGTTAGAGGTGAGATGAGGTTATGGTGCATTATCTGCACACACACACACAGCTGACAGAACAGCATGTACAGTAGGGATGTTATGACTAGGACCTGGCTCTGCACTGTCCTGTTATGCTTGGCCAGAGCTATTATACCCACTCTCTGGCTGTGTGTGTGTGTGTGTGTGTGTGTGTGTGTGTGTGTGTGTGTGTGTGTGTGTGTGTGTGTGTGTAATGTAGCGATAACACTAAAAATCTAAGCTGGAGGAAGCACAGGGGCCTAGACAGGAAAACTCTCCATGAATGGTTGACACACAAAATAAACAGTGCTAACTCACACTGCTGTTGATGAATTAACGTCCAGCTTAAAATCTCATTTGTGACCATAGAAGCAGTTCCTGCAACACACTGAGAATCAGGAGATGAAAAATACATAAATAAAATAAAACCTTAAAGGATTTGTCACTGAGTAAATGACTGAAAGGTTAGTGTTTCCGAGGGATCTTTGGTCCTGTTGCTAGGTAAAAAGAAAATTCAGAGACTTTCCAGACAGGAAGAACTCCTACTCAGGAGACTGCAAAAATCTTTGCATTTCTTCTGCACCAGTTAATTTAAACTGTACTTTACACTGAGCAGCAACACCAGGAGCTACAAAATTAAGCCGAAAACTGCAGTTTCATTCATGGCCACTTGAGGGTGGCTCCAAAACTGAATCAGTGCCCACCCATAGACGATTGTTACACTGTTCAACTTTACAGCTTGGTACAAAGAAGGTTTTGGTCTCTATGGAGAATGGGATTATCTTGCAATTAATATTGTTTGCCGTGTGGTTCAGCCCACCCAAAATGCAAAGACAAACTGACATTGGATGATTTCAGCTTTGCTCTCCACTGACCCAACTCAGATTCTCCCACAGATTTTTTCTGTTTGTTTTTTTGACACCACTGAATGGAAGAAGCTTCCCCTTCGGAGCCTGAACAGCAAGTTGAACAGCAAGCCTGAACATCCGAGTGAGTCTGACTTTTAAATGACGATCTTCAACCTCGAGAAGAACAAGGAGTCCTGAAACAGATGGACGACCCCCACAGAGCCCCGATCAACATTATGGAGTCAGTCTGGAATTACACGAGGCAACAGACGGCAGAGAGCGCCTCAACCCTCACAAGCACTCACACTGATGAAGACAAACTGTCTTTTTACATACAACAGCGGTTGTTTTACTGGTAAACAGATGAGGAATTCTTGGTTATGTGCGGCAAAATATCTCAATTCGTGACTGAATAAAAACTTAAATTATTCAGACACAAACAAATCCTTTAATCCGCTAATCCATCTAATTTTATTCTCACCAAACAAAATTCCCTTCTGTTCATATCAAAGTAGCAGTTGTGGATTTTGGCGATGGTCACGGCTCCATCTTTCCACCACATGTTTATCACCGTGACGTCTGTTTTCTTATTCAAATGTCACTGTGGATGTTAGTGTCCATTTTTATTGCTTTATCCCAGCAGACAAGGGAAGCCTCTTTGACCACCAAGGAGTTCATTTCTGCTATTCTGCTATTCAGTTTTCATTTTCACACACCTGAGCTTTTCATTTTGAGTTCACAATCTATTATGTTTCAAACTGTGATGTTTTTGACTGATAACAACTCAGATCCATTGAAGTTTCTTCTCTTTTTGAAGAAGACCTGGAAGAAAAACTCCTGAATAGCTATTAAATGTCCTGCATGCGCATGACGCTAGCGGTACCATGATGACAAACACACACACACACACACACACGCGTACACGCACGCACACACAGCATGTGTGCATGTTTATCTCTGGCAGGGATCACAAAAGAACTCGTAATTCATAAGTATATTTTCTGGAAGAAAACAAAAACTCTGTCAGAGGCGTTGTTGCCTCACTTAGAAAAGTCTTCTTCAGGCCTCAGTTACACAGGTCTACGGACTGCACAGCAACCTCCAACAACTACACCCACCAACATCAGCTGCTATGTGAGTGGTTGCTGGAGGCTGACAGGTGAAACGGGGTCACAAAAGAAGGGCCCTGCTCTAAAAACCTCCCAGAAGTGACTGTTCTTTCTGTGGAAGACACCAACTTATCAGCAAACATTCAGATTACTCAACAAGCAGTAATGAAAACTTTCAATTTTCATTACCGAATGGAGATGTCCCATGTTGCCTTCAGAGGTCTCTGTTTCCACCTAGAGACTGCCTTACCTAAAGTAATCAGTCCAAGAATGTACATTTTTCCCTAGCAACCAGTGATGGTCAGGGAGTCGCCAACCAGTCTTTACAGGTCAGTGTGACTGGGATCTAATAAATACCCCTGCTTCTTTCAAATGAGTTCCTAGCATTTGAAGTAGCTTCAGTACTCCCTTAAATCTACACCTATGGTGACATGTTTCAGAACAAGCTGAGCCATGAAGGATCCTCTGAATCATGTCCCATTACTGACATCCTGACTCTGGGACATTGTAAATGTAGAAGGCTGCTAGTTAGACTCCCAGGTCCTCCTGTGTGGTTGTTTAACTATTTTTGGGCAGATACTAAACCCCAAATCCCCACCGATGCATCCACTGGAGTACGAGTGTGTGGGTGGAATGGCTGGAAAGAGCTTAGAGGCATGGAATAAACAAATAAATGTTAAAATTGTACTTACAACTCCAAAGAAAAAGTAGCTTTTGTGTTGCTGCAACAAATCAGGCTTCAAGAGTGTAATGTTAAAAGCTCTGCAGCAAACAACCACATGCATGTGTTTTTCTGCTTTTCCGGGAAGCCATTCATTTAGATCCATTCACACAGAGTTTTGGTTTTCAAGCTAAACAAGAACTTTTTCATAAGCCCACTAAAAGAAACGTTACTGAAAGGCTAGAACTACCAGATGGATTACCAGGAAATTTAGTGCAGGCTTTCATGTTTGCCTCAGAATTACAATTAGCTGAGTCATTTTTATTCACACTTGTGGATGCCACCTTCTTAGATACAAATATTTTCTGTCTCTCTCGGTTTTACATAATTTTACATTAAATATATTCTAGTTTTGGACTCCAAATAAAATAAATTAAGCATTCCGAGCATGTCGCTGTTCCCACAAAACAAAGAAAAATCCTCTATTTGAGTCAATTAATATGATATACAAGTGGTTGTTAATTGCATCCCGGTGGAGCCTTATTTATCCTTGTGCTTGCTTAGTTAAAGCCCCCCAGTACAACACTGTCTCTGGATGTTTTTCTGTTTGTGAAATGCAATCAGTTATTTTTCTCTCAAACTATTTTACTTAAAAAAAAAAAAAAAAAAAAAAAAAAGAGTCTCTCAATTGATTCATCTATTCCTTTGTGTACATACACAACCACAGACACACACACACGATGTCCCAGGGAGATGTCAGATAGTTTTCACATTTCTCAGAAGCCTAGAAAAGGGAGAGAAGGAAGAGAGCGAGGTCAATGAAGACCTTTCATTTATTGGTGAAAGAAGAGGGGAGACGGAAGACCAGCTGGGAGCAAACCGAGAGCATAGGAGGAGAGGGTCAGTGCAGAGTTTTCTTTGAAGACCTCTGCTCCAGAGACGGGGGGGGGGGGGGGGGTCCCCATCATGAAAAGTGCAAGAAAAGATAGGGGAGATGACAAGTAAGTGGGAAGAGAGTGAAAACAGCACAGTGACCGCTGTGTAGGAGGCAGACAGAAACACACGCTCGATGAAGAATGAATAAAATATGAAACCATGTGGGATTTTCTTTGGTACTGCAGAGCCTCAGAGGTTACACAAGAAGAGCTGCAAAAAAATAATTTTTTTTAATAAAAAGTCAGTGTGGCCATCCTGTGGGTGGAAAAAAACAAGCAAAGATGGTCTCCATGCTTTCTAAATTTAAATCGGGCTTGTGTCCCTCTTGTCCTCCTCTGCGTATTTATTACCTTTCATTTTATGTGCAACTTAGCAGAAACAAGAAATGGATAAAAACGAATCGTCCCGATTGTGTTCCTATCATCTGATCCATGTAAGTGTTTCACAGAAAAAAGCAAAACAAAAAAAAAAAACAAGGTTTGCTACTTTATAGGAAGAAAGCGCTGAAGTGTTAAGACCGAACAGTTTGGCGGGATGTAGCTGATTTATCAGAGCAGCTGGGATAGATCAAATTTAATTGTCCTTCAGCACTGATGTTGTGTTGCACACTATGTCATTTGGACACTTTAAAATTGCCCCCTGCACATGTTGCTCTCCGACTGGACAGACTTCCAGAGTTGGGTAGTGCTTTCACTGCGCTGTAGTGTTGATGCGATTATTCATTGCTCAGTGTTTAATCAGCAAGTTAATGCTGCAATTACTTCACCTGATTTGTCATCTATAATTTATCTACAGTAGGTCATTCTATTCGAACCACAATAAATGGCTCCAACCTAATACCAGAATATCAATTAAATGGAGTCAAAATAATTGAATTTGCATAATTTAGCAATATATGTTATGCTTAATCAATTATTTACTGTGTTTCTCCATTTCTAGTTCTAATCTATGAGGCTCTGGCTGGACTCTGAATGTCCAAAGCAAATTTCTGGATTTGGAGACAGCAACAGATTTGCGATTTTCACCAATTTATCACAGTTAATTGTTTTATTATTGCAAACAGATTGAATGGGGTCAAGCTGGCAATTACCTGCAATCTTAAACTGGTAGCAGACTGACTCTGTCTCACTGCCACTTTATCACTGTCCAAAGTCACTTCAAAGACCTGGTTCCAGTCTTCAAAGCTGCCATTTCGAGGGCAACACCATCGCAGACCCATTGCACATGGTCACCCCTGTGACTGTGGAATATTCACCAACATTATCCTTCTGCCATTTGGTGTTTGGGAGTTATAATCTAAATTATTGTTGGAGCTTTTTCACTGTAATCTTCTGCTCTGTGTTACTGGAATCACGAAGCAAACTTTAAAAAGTGAGAGGTGGAAGAGCCGCAGGTGGGTGATTATCATTGGTTTTGTTTGAATATCAGCTGCAGTGATGCGTGTGTGAGATAAACACACAGCAATGACTAAACTGCTTGATTACTTCGATTTGTTTAAGTTTTGAGTTTATTTTATAATTTTGAAGTTTTACATTGTGTGAGTTCCCACGACAAAAAAAGAAAGAAGGAAACATCTCTTTAATAAGCAGAAGTCAAAGTTGCCTTATTGAGACAATTTCAGTTGGAATATGAAGTGGGAGAGACACAAAGCGCCACAGGGTCTTTTAATATAAAGTTTCTCCTTCATTTCTCCTCCACAACTTGGCAGGCGATAACAGCTGGATATTAGTTTCCTGCTGAGGATTTCATATACTATATCATTACTGCACTTTGTTATCCAAGTATTATCTTCAATATGGACTATTACATTATATCTAATGCAGGAACACACTCTAGTAAGAACGGCTTTCTCATTTCTCTCTTTATCCTGATCTCTGCAGCAGTTCAGCACAGTCTGAAAACCAAGCTCGTTGAAAGTCAAAGTCTTCTTTTGCACCTGAGATGGTTTTGGACTGAAATCCCAGATGTTTAAATCTTTTTTTTTTCTTAAGAAAAAGAACATCAGAGTTATTTCACAGAGTTCTCTGCAGCCTAGTTGTTATGGAAAACTGACTCCACAGTGAAATGTAGGCACTGGAAATTACAATCTTCGGAGGCAGAGGAAACCAGATGCTACTTTCAACTGAATAGATTTTCATTCAGAGTGTAAATACTACATATATCCTCAGTTCCTACCAGATGGTCTCTCACAATTTCAATGTGGGTTTGTTAGTTGAGTAATCCACCACTTTGCTTTGCATGATCTGTAGTAATGTTGGTGATACAAAGACTATTTAGCACCACAAACAAATGGACACTTGAACTTATTGTGTGCACCAAGCTGTCTGGACTGCAACAACATTGGAAACATTAAGGTTTCGGAACAAACAATGCAGCCAAAGAAATCATGCCTTCTTTTAGAATTTATATAGAAAAGCAGATGGACTCTAGAGAGAGTAGCAGGATAAACATATCAAAAGAAGTACCTGAACTATCATTTGAGAAGCTGCTGGCAAAAGGCTGAGGCTACGTGCCTTTGGTAGGGGACTAGATAGAAATAGTACTTAGATGGATCAGTCGCATGCTAAGTAATAGTGTGTTTCATGAATAAATTTCCCTTTCAAAAGAAGCAAGAATTATCTAACAATATACTTGCTACAAAGCCAGATACACAGACTATTCACTAACCTATAAATCTCCTATGGTTGACTGATCTAAATGGGGGATAGTCAGCCCATCCAATCATCTGCCAAATTTCTGTTTGAAATACATGCTGTTTTCACCGTTTCCCATTTCAAAAGATGACTTCCTAGATTTTTATGCTTGAAGGAAGAGATTTGCTCTTTCTGCATTGATTTGCATCAGTTGGTCACTAGAGGACAATCCAGGGTACAGTTGCCTAAGGTAACGGTCTACTATATTTACCAACCAGTCTTATATCAATCAACCATTGCTTGCCTTAAAATTGAGAAAAGTTCAACTTTGGAACCGGCCTACATTGCCCACAGTTTTGCCCATTGTTGATGAAGGTCATCAGTAGAGATGGGTACCGGTATCCGGTGCCATTTTGGCACCGGTTCTGACATAAACTGTAGTAACCAGACCGAAAAGCAGCGCACATTTCGGTGCTTTATTTCGGTGCTTTTTTTCCTGAGATGTCATACACTTTGGATTCTAGCCAATCATTTTACATTTCTGAGGATAGTAGGCGGGCCCAGGTACGTACGTTCTTTTAGAGCAGAGCTACAGATTAAAAATGCCCAAGGCGAAGCGGTCAAAAGTCTGGCTGTACTTCACAGCAAAAGATGCAAACTCAGCAGCCTGCAACAAGTGCTTTAAGCTGATGCTGTCAAAGGAGGTAACAACTCGAATCTGATGAAACACCTGGCCACGCATAGCATTTTTTTTTAAAAGCCGAGAAATGCACCGTATTTGATAGCTTGCTGCGAGACCTCACACCGAGCACATCTACTGTGGGTGTGGTGCCTGTTATCGGACCTGGAGTTAGAGTAGATAGAGTAGAGTCCTGGCCCGTAGCCCTGCCAGTGTAGCAGAAATGATGATGGATGATGATGGCAGCAGCAGCCGTTCTTCTCTGCGTGAGTAGCTTAATATTGTTCGTGTGTAAGCTAACCACGTTATTAAATTAATGCATGTAAGGTGAACTAGCAAACACCGTCGTAGTGACATGCGGCTGTCTTCTTTTTTGATGGCAGATGCTCCCTTCACCCTGGCCAAAAAGGTTAAAATGACCAAAGAAAAAGTGGGAAACAGCTAAACATGAGAGGTTTTTGGACAAAGTTTGTGTTCTCCATTCTTTAAGCACCGGTTCGAGCACCGTTTAAGCACCGGCACCATCTCAAAAGTACTGGTTTGGCACCAGTATCAGATAAAACCTAAACGATACCCATCCCTAGTCATCAGTGGTCTCTGGTTTCAACCCTCTGAACCTGTGTTGCAAAGACTAGCAGATTGCCTCAGTCACCCATAGTTTGTGTGGAAAATGCCCTTTCCAAGCACTCACCTACTAGTCACTAAGTGATTGTTAAAGTGTGATGAGTATAACGAAAGGTAAGTGAATATACATATTTTCTTAGTAACCGCTGGTTGCAGGATGATTGGTTACCAGTCACTGAGCCAGTACGACCAAAGCTTTAAATCATCTGTCCATTAGCATTTAGCTAAAAGCACTTCTACGCCTCACAGAGCAGCTGCTGTGGCTCAGTCAGACTTGTGACTCAGTTTCCTTCTCATTTTTTCCCCCCAGCTGTTCAAAAGCTCTAAGAATGTTGAGTTATTGAGCCAAAAGCCTAGAACACTTACATCTACCACACCTTTGTCGATTTTCTGTCAGTGATCTTACAGTGCTGCCGTTTAACTATTTATTAAATAAACCATGTGAACAAAAACTTCCAACCTAGTCAAAGTAAGGATTCACTAAATGAGATGACTCATATGTATTCATTAGATTAGAAAAAAAGCTTTTTAGAGTTGCAAAGATGAACATCTTTCTGGCCTCCTTGTGCAACAATGACTAATTACTGGAATTTTCTGGTTTATTTCAGCTTCAGTGAAGCACATACAGTAATTAAAACACCAGCTCAATGAATTGAGCAGGTGAAGAAGACTCGACAAAGATAACAGGATACACATTTAACCTCACAAACTCTTTTGTTGCTAATGCTGTTTTTGCAGCAGTGAGCAGATTACAACAGCTTTCCAAAAATGAAACAGCTAAAGATTAAAAAGGCCCCTGAGTGCACGTCTTCACCGAGACTGCAATATTACTAAGAAGTTTGTGTTCATATCATCTAAAACATGTGTGTGTGTTACTAAAGCTGAAGTAAGAGGAGTAGTTCATAAAAGAATAGTCAAACATGCTCAAAATGTCCTACTTTCAAAACAATCTGGGATCTGCACCAGAAATGAATCACTACTTTCTTTGGCCCAGAGCCACCAGACTTCATTAAAGTTTTGAGATACTCTGCTAATTAGCATCAGACAATGAAAGACACAATATGGAGAGGGGTGGAAGTGATTTTGTGCACAAATTAGTTTCCTGGAGTCTTAATAAAGGCTAATATCAGCAAACAAATGTATTCTTATCCCTGCTTGTTTGCCTTTCTGTCCACTGTCCCCTCGCCTTTTTCTTCTTCTCTACCATCTGCCATTTTCACTCCTATCGCACCATTTCCATTCTGAACTTTCCTGATAACAAACCAGGATTTTTTTTTCCTTTTCCACTTCAGTGGACCAGGGCTGCAGTCCTTCCAAATTCAGCGTTATCTGTTGGTTAACTTGTATTTTTTTTCTTGTCTCTGCTCGCTTCAGTCAGTGCCTTTATCTCTGATAGAGTAAGCCCAGGTTTCCCTCCAACAGTCTCACAGATTCAGACAATCCTTAGACATTTCTCTAAAACTAAATGTCAGATTGGCTCTTTGATGCTGCAGAGACTGATCTAGAGTGCTACCTGTTCTTACTTGTGAAGACAAAAATGAAACACTGATAGTGTAATAAGTGCTGAGCTTTTTAAAATTTGAGAAATGCAATTCTTGCCACTGATTTATTTGAAATCAAGTGATCACAGGGTCATCTGTGCATATATTATCTGAAGGCAGACATAAAAAGAAGCCCTACTTATAACTTTCTTATTGGAAATAAGAGGAAGAGATTTGTGAGTAAGACAAAAGTAGAAACAGGAAGCAAATATCTTCAAGCTGTTCTAGCATCTTGTTCAGTATAATATGGAAATCTGAGTTTCTGCACTGATATCAATTTCTGTGATATCACAGCAAATGACTTATGTCTTCATCGTTATTTTATACAAAATCGGTGGGAATTCGTGTCAGTGGATGTAATGTCAGTTTTGTTTTTTGACAACAATGTTGGGTGTAACACACGCTTTGACACCGGGACAGAGCAGAACAGGGTTATGGTCACCCCCAGGACAACAGACTCAATGGAAAGGCAGAAGAATGACATCGAGGACAGCCACAGCAGCGATCTGATTGCCTTCACATAGGAAAGCCAAAAGGTAACAGATTTAGACTTCAACAAGACTATATTAAGCTGCTTTATCCATCTAACCTCATTTAAACATTTGAGCTTTAGAGGACTGAAGTACAACAGTGGGGCCTACATCTTATCTTCAAGCCCATGAAACAATGAAGTCCAAAGAACGAAGCAAAGGAAAACATCCAAACATGAGAGGATAAAGTCCAAGTGGGGGGAGGTCGGAGTAAATGGATGGATTACTCAAACACTGCATTTTTTTCCATGGTCAGTTTCTCCCACATGTCCCACAGTTTTTAAATAATAAACATTATCATTTCACATTCTTAACTGAGTGTTTATTCCATGGACTATTCAAATGCAGGTGATCTGATCTTATTAAAGCAGACATTTAAAACAAAACCAAAATCCTTCTCTAAACATATTTTCTCTTCATCTGTAAACCTTCAAGGAAAACGTTCATATATTTATCTTGTTTCTAAACTCTGCTTCAAACTAAAAGTCTTGCATTGGTTTATTTAAAAATAGTCAAGTGTGAACCACTTAACTGAATATACATCATTCTGTGAAGTAAAGCTCAACAAATCCCAAAAAGCAAAACAGGAAAACAATTAAGAGAAGTGGGCCATCAGTCATTTTTGTCATCATCATTCGTGCTTCAAGCCTCTCAGATATGCCTTCTTTCTCATTTATCTTTGTAAACCAAATACATTTATGAAGCAGCCTGGCAATCAGACAACAAGCACATTTAAAGATGGAACTTTTAAGAGAAATTTTCACCATTTTCTGACAAACTTGAATGATTAACTGAAGCCGTAGTCAACAGTACGAAAGAAAAAAGTGGGTACTGTGGTTATTTTTTAAACTTCTCCATTAGTATGAATCTCTCATTTGATCCCATCTTTCAGTGAAAGACATTAGGCACTTTTAATGACTTAGAAACTTTAAAGAAAGTGTATCCACGAAACAGCACCGAACACTGAAAATGTAAAGCACAAAACAAAAAAAACACTCCCAGAAAACAAAATCCAATGGCAGAGAGTTTATTGAACAAAGCTGATTCATTTTCCTTCACAGAACAAACAGAATCGTAAATTTATAAAATCCATATCACATAGCCGCTTTGTAATTATAAAAACACTAAGGCTATAAATAACACAGTGCCTATCGACTATATATGTGAGAGAGAGATTGCTATGAACTTTTCAACTGTGTAACAGTGAGTGTTGACTAGCCCATTGGGAGAACGAGAGAAGAATTGGTCATTTTCTCCGGTCTCTATCTGATCCATCGTCTTGAGAGGTGAAACTGGAGTTGCCTCACACACACACGCATGCACATGGAGCACAAAGTCAAAATCCAATTATTGAAGTAGCTGGAGGAAAAGGTTACTCCACTCTTTCTCCGTCTTTCTCTCATTTGCCACAATTCTGACTTTCCTTTAACTCCTTTCACACGTGTAGCTGTCTCATAACTCCTGTTAAAGACTTGCTAAGTCAGATCTATTTACCTTTTCTCAGTACCTTCAACATTACAAAGTAGTGATGTAGGATGTTGCAGGTGTCCCAGGCAATCACAACATCCCAGGAAGTGACGGGTGTCCAATTCAGAGTCAGCAAACTTAACAGTTCATCATTATTAAAACTTTTTTAGAGCTTGCTGTCTCCATAAATATTACCAGATACATGAGATAGAATAACCAGCATGTAACATAAGACAACATCTTAGGAGCCCTTACTCACCTGTACACACCCATGTTTGACCAGCTATGTTTGACACACCTTTAAATTGTTGTGACTAAAATGAACAGTCTCAGCTTTATGGCTTTGACAAAATCTGTCTACACTCAGACGTAAACACATGCAGGTTCCTGAGCACCCAAAGCGACCTTTGAGGTTCATCCAGGAAAATAATTTGCCATCCATCCATCTTCTTCCGCTTTATCCGGGGCCGGGTCGCGGGGGCTGATGCCTAAGCAGAGAAGCCCAGACCTCCCTCTCCCCAGCCACCTCCTCTAGCTTATCCGGGGGAACACCAAGGCGTTCCTAGGCCAGCCGAGAGATATAATCTCTCCAGCGTGTCCTGGGTCTGCCCCGGGGCCTCCCCCCGGTGGAACATGACCAGAACACCTCACCCAGGAAGCACCCAGGAGGCACCCAGGAGGCATCCTTGTCAGATGCCCGAACGACCTCAGCTGGCTCCTTTCGATGTGGAGGAGCAGCGGCTCTACTCTGAGCCCCTCCTGGATGGCTGAACTTCTAACCCTATCTTTAAGGGAGAGGCCATATGAGCCATATACAGACATAAAGACCAAATGACTAGGTGAAAACAAAACTGTAACAGTAATAGCCGTTGGGGCTAATTCTGAAGTAATATGAAATAAACTTGGATCCACCGATGCATTGATCCCACATCAGATCCATCTAGCCTTAGATTAGGGCTGTTCGATATAACGATATATATCAGATGACGATATAAAAACGTCTATCTTTTCATTTTACGCTATTGTTTGTTTCGTGGTGTTGCAAAATAAACTGTTTACGGCAATATTTTTTCATCGTTTTGATGGTCACTGTAGTGGCTATATTAATTTCTTTAAGTTCTCACTTTCTCTTATATTTTATATAACCACACTACAGACAGACAAGCGTTTGTTTTTATGCGTTGTCGTTAGCAACAACGATGGTAAAACCACCGCGTGTCCGCTTGTTCCACATAAACCTTTCACAATAAAGCTCAAGATCCTGTTGAGACTTTTCAAAATAAAATGAATCATGTGAAAGAGTATGCAGAGTGTTTACGGATGAGAAGCAAAAAAGAGCCGTCAGGTGCTAAAAAAATAAACCTTAGACTCAAACATTAGAACAGGCCTTTCCCCGCAGCACGCCGTGTAATAAATACTCACAAAGAAAACGGCGGCCGTTACAACTTATGTCTAAAAATGTGTAGTTTCATGCATCAGTTAAAACACTCGACTCCAGGTACATGACGCCCAGCTGGAAACACTTCACGCAAGTCGAGCTGCCCGAGACTCACAGAATTTACAGAAAATGTTACATTTTTGTGATTTATATCGTTATCGGACGATAGATGTCTTAATATTGGGATATGCGATTTTGGTCATATCGCACAGCCCTACCGTAGATCCATCCATTGAGCCACCTGTCTCTCCACCCATCCGAAGAGCTGTCCATCCATCTTTTTAACCATCCTCAGCTTATATCTAGAATAACCCCACATCCATATAATACAATTTGTTTGGTGCTACAAAAATAAAAGACACACCTAAACAGAGCTCTAGAGCCTATAAAGCATTGGGATTTATGACCGTCTTTACAAAGCCAGTGAAGACCTTTCACTTTTTTTAAACCATATCTGACACATTTTATGCACCAATTAGATTTCTCTACATTCATCTTACAGCCCAGGTCCCCTCTGTTTTCTAACAGCCCATTTCAGAAGCTATTTAGATCAAATCTGACCACCTACTATCTAATAATGCCTTTTATTACAAACATGCACCTTCCCCATGATTACTGGCGTCACCTGAACTGTCAAATTACATAGTGGTCTGAAAACTGGATCGGGACCCTAGTTCAGAGACTTTAGAGTGCATTTTCCAAACGTAGGCCACCCACCCCAAACAAAAGTCAAAACATTTTATCAAACCAGAGGCTGCAATCTTATCTTTAACAAGGCTCACCAATAGAAAAAGTAGGACTGCCTCCAGAACCAAATTCCAGCCATTACTCCTCTGGAGGTCTGTGAAAAGACTTTAAATGGCACCAACATGCCTACAGCTTTCTGCTTTGCACATCATCTTCATCACCTGCAGGTCAGTACAGAAGGTGGTGTGCTTATGATAAAGATCCCCAGGAAACTTGACTTGACTTTCAGATGTGATCTACAAGAGCAAAAGCTTGAATTTTCAAATTGTAGATAATTTGGCAGCTCCTCAGTGCAGCACAGAAGAAACCAACCATCAGCCTAATCCAAAGAGCTGATGTTGGTCCACGTGAAATTTATGACTTCATGAGGCCTACTTTTATTTTAAGAGCTATATTTTTCTCACTACAAAAATGGCCAGAAATCCATTTGCGACTGACCGAGAGAAAAGAAATAATGGGATTCGGCCATTTGTAGTGAAGTGCCATCTCATATGAAAGCGCCGAGGTGGACCTGGACCATACTGACGAAATCAAATAAGCGCAGACAAGCAGTGCACCACAGAACAATTCTACAATAACTTTCCAATCAATCAAACTGGATCATTCGTCGTATCAGAGGTGGGCAGCACGTGAGATTTTTAATAAAAGTATAAAACCAGCTCTGTGCATCGGTTTCATCTCACATCCCAAAGGTGTTCTGATTTAATTTACTTTCCATCACCTTTCTCTTCTTCACCCTCTACTTACCCTTTCTCGGCCTGCAACCTTATCTTTCCGTCTAATATACTCCCATTCTCTTCGCCGTTTTCTCTCCTTTCCACCCGGTCGAACTATCATACGTATTCACTCTGGGTTTAATTTCGGCTCGTCTCGTACCTGTCCTTGCCCTTTCTTTCCATCTAGCCCCTTTTCACTATCGCTCACCATCTTTCCCACTCGCTTTCTGAATCTCATTCCAACCACTCCTTCCCCTCCCTCATCCTTTCCCTGCTCAGTATGAAACATGGCGAGGCGTGGTGATAGGGATGGGTGATAAGAAGGTGATAGACAAGTCAGATGGAAAGATAAGGAGGAGGAGGAGAAGAAGGTGGAGGAGATTGTTTTTCTGTGTTAGTATCAGGAAAGGATCAGGACAAGAGACAACCACTCCTTATGTTACGCCACATAAACTGTTCTGGACTCATATACACTATTTTTCAACTCTTCAGCCATTATATACCGTGTCCAGAAGCTTTAATATGCAAATTATACATTCATATTTGTCTGCTTTGGTAATGCTCATTTTTTTAAAGCAGTCCTGCAAATATTATCAGCAGTGTACAACTTCAAGAAGAGCATTTTTCTGTTTTTATAAATTTCCATGAAAGCATTTCCAGTAAGAACCGGGACACCACCAAATTACTCCATTCTAATCTCAGTCTACGACACTTTCTTCTAACATCCAAACCAACATTGAGCATGCTCAGTGATGTTTTCCCCCTCCTCCCATAAGCGCTGGAGCACAGTTCACAAATCCTCTTACAGTAAGAGGAAAACAAATTACCACACTGGCCGTGTTAACGTGTCTGAAAAGCCATTTCACATCATCAAGGACCACTTTAAAAAGCTAATTCTTTATTGATCAGTGCGAGACTGAGGTTTGGCAAAGATTTGTACCTTTAGCTACAAATTAGTTCGATTATCTCTTGTGCTTCACACAGCAAATTCAAAAGTGTTAAATGTTTTGGTGTTAATAGTCTTCTTGCAAAAGTAGAGTTAATTTTACTCTAAGTAGAGTCACATTCTTTTAATGTAACTCTGAGGTGTAAAATGATAGTAGTTAAAATCGAGTGTTAAAAATGAGTGTTTCTATGTCAAATCTGGAGGTGTTACAATGGAAACATTAACTCTTGACCTCTTAACTCTGAACTCCTACAGGGGCTATGACACCAATAGAGTAAATTCACAGACTCCGCCCCCAGCACCATAGGCTCCAATCGAAGCTGAAGTGAAGCCATTTCAGAACATTTTGCTCTACATATTTGAGTTGTTTGCCATGCTTGGTAAGTCATTTTTTCAAAGATTGTTTCAATTATTATTATTAGCTTTTACTTCTGTGGCTCTTTGGAGTTGAGACAAAGCTGTGTGAAAGGCATTAGCCATGTTGCTCGGTGATAGCATAATATTCTGTTTTAGCTAGCTGAAAGGTATTGTTTGCGGGCAAATACCACAGCCTTGAAAAAAAGCTTGCATGTGAATTTTCAGTCAAACTTTTGGTCAAATACACCTAAAACAATGTCTAGAATGTGAAATGTTGGTATAATGGTGCTACTTGAAGCCTGAAAATGATCTCCCATAAAAAAATAAACGAGCAAACAGCAGTAGCAGGCGTCCTGACTGGATTCTACGTTAGCATAGATCCCTCCAGAGTTTTGTGCACACGGTTTAGGTAAAAATTAAAAAGGTTGAGGTTTTACATTTAGTTCAGTATTACCTGTTGCCTGTGTCTTTGTCTTTTGGGAAAATACTTTACACAAGTAATGGCTCAAAGAGGATTCCTTTTTTTTTTTTTTTTTTTTTACTGTGCTGCAATTGTTTACTGGATTATTTGTGCCATTAATTAGTGTCAACTAATTTTTATTCAATCTCCGCACAGGATATGTTTGTGAAGATGGAATATGGGGGAGAGCAGAAGTGCGTTGAAGTTCCACAAAGGGATGAATGAAGGACATGCATATTGTATTGAAGAAATAAGTGATGAGAATGCTGTTATTTGCATTTACCAGCTCACCTATGTCAGACCTTTTGATAAACACAATTCTAATGAAAGTGAGAACATGTATACTGTTACATCTTTCAGAAAATGTTTTGAAATTGTGGTGCACAGTTCAGAATAAATGTTTTCAAAAACCATTGCGTCTTTTTAGTAAATGTTTATTTCCAAAAGAAATTTCTAGAAGTTCAGAACAGTAAAATTCCCGCTTTTTAGAATGAATTAGAAGATAACTCTTACGTAGTTAAACTAAAATACTCTTTGAGAGTTAATATATAAACTCTTAACACCAAGTGTTAAATTATCAACTCCAGACAGATTTGGTGTTTAACACTAAATCAGAGTTAACGTACCAACTCTCCAAAAAGAGTTAAATTAACACTCTCTGGTGTGGACCCATATAGACACTTTAATAGTGTTGAAATCAAATCCGACAGTGTTAATTTGGACATGCTGGATTTGCTGTGCAGAGTTGCCCCTCATTTGCTGGAGGCTGTTTTTGTATATAATATTTCATCTACACTCACCAGCCACTTTGCTAGGTATGCCTGTTCAACTGCTGATTAACACAAATATGGCAGCAGGAACTTATTCAGGGATGTAGACACTGTCAAGATGACCTGCCAAAGTTCACACCAAGAACCAGAATGGAGAAGAATGGCGATTTAAGTGTCCTTGAACACAGCATGGTTGTTGGCGTAGTGACAGCTGGTCTGAATATTTCAAAAATTGCTGATCTGCTGGGATTTTCCCACAAACCATCTCTATGGTTTACAGAGAATGCTCAGAAAAAGAGAAAATATACATTGTGTCGTAATTTTAATAATGACAAGCAATTCAATTAACCACTGATTATGGCTAAGGTATGTAGAAGAGCATCTCGCCAGGTGCCCCCCCTGTCAGCTTACAGCAGGAAACTGCTACAGTTCCCACAAGCTCACCAAAATATGACAGCAGAAGACTGGAAAGACGTTGCCTTGTCTGATGAGTCTCAATTTCTTCTGCGACATTCTGACGTTACGATCAAAAATGTCATGGAAGCGTCCTGCCTTGTAGCAACAGTGGTGGTGTAAATATGAAGAGGATTGTTTTCTTGCCAAAATTTGGATGCTTTAGCATCAACTCGCTATTGTTTAAATGCCACAGCCTACCTGAGAACTGTTGCTGATCACGTCCATACCTTTATGAAGACAGTGTATCTTCTGAAGGCAGGTTCCAGCAGGATAACGCTACACATCACAAAACTTAAATCATTTCAAACTGGTTTCTTGAACATGACAATGAGTTCACTGTGCTCAGACGGCCCCCCACTGTCACCAGATGCCAATCCAATAAGTACATACTGGAATTGATAATTCATGTCATTTTTTGTGCAGCTTTCTACATGTGCATCAGTAACTCCAATGGCATTTTGGTGAGTGCATGAAATGTTTATCCATTTTCATCACTACATCCACGTTAATAAAGGTCAAATTTCCTCCTTGTTAACACCCAGACAAGGTTGAAGACTCCGACAGTGCCAACTGCCAAAAACTTCCTACTTTGTTCTGGAGTTTTGACCTCCTCGAAGATTTCCTAACCTCAGGAAGACAGAATGTGACTCACACTGCCCATAACAACACTACTTTTATAGGCCTGGCGCGACAATAAAGTGTTTTTAATGTGCATACCACAGCCTCAATACATGAATCCCACTTCTCCTGAAGTGGTCGAGTCCTGCAGACCTAACCAGAAGATCTGCTATTATGACATCTAAAAGACTTAATTACATCTGTAAACGCAATCCAAAACACCAGATCCTATTTTTCCACACCATTCATAAATACATGTTCCTGCGTGCTGCAGAAGGAGTGAATTAACATATTTTTGTACCATCTGCAGCTGCAATTGTATGAAATCAACAGCTAATCAGATTAAAGGCTGTGCAAGAATAAATAAATGCCTTTCTGAAAGACATTCAACAGATTAATATTTATCATGTAAAGCTCTTGTTTTAATTACTTTTTTTTTTTTTTTTTTTACTCTTTTTGGATGAGCACACATGTTGTGTAATAGCAGTATTCCCATGGGGGTTTCCAGGAGATAACAGATCATTACAGGAGATGCAGGTGACACATATTGTTCTGTGTAACAAACATAGCCATTTTTTCTGATTAACAGTAAACCGGTTACAGAGCCAGAGGCAGGAATAGCTAATGTGGAAACCCTGTTTTTATCACTTTAATTCAAAAACCGGCTTATGTAACTGCTGCCTCTGTTGATTTTATGGGTATGTTTTGATGTCAACATTTCAATAAAGGAATCGTGTTGACCTTGATGAGATTGGATGGATAAATAAAAATTGAGCAAATTAAATTCAAGTTAATGTCACATTGTTCTTCCTCAGAAGCCCCTTTTTAACACATATTTTGTCCTGTTTGCGTTGGTTCCATTTTACTTTGGTTCCATTTTACTTCCATGCAAAGTATGGGCAGCCGCTGCAATCTGCTAGCGATCAGTTTCACCTAATCACTGTAAACAACCACTTGCCAACCAGTTGGGGAAGATGCATTTTAGGCCTAGCTGACGACTAAGCACTTCTCAAAACAAGATTTAGAGAAGCAGCGGTTGATTGATGCCGCCCTCAGCACCAAACATTGGACACAAATGTTCACCAAACAGGCAGTGCCCCCGCCCCCATGGTGACAGTGACCAACTATGGCTAAGAGTGGAATTAAATGCATCAGGTGGCCAGAAAAACAGCTCGAAAGCTCTTCATGTCTGACGGATGTGCAGAGAGTTAACTGCCATTCGATGCAAACACAAAAGCCAGAGAAAAGGTCCATGCTGTTCGTGGTAGCTTTTATTCGTTGGGTTAATGACTGAAGGACGTTTCTTTTCAGTTCAGATGGAAGTTAGAATTGCAACGAGGAGACTGGGTCAGGGGGAAAAAATTCGAGCTCAATATGTCAATGTGAAAAAAATAAAGCCGCAACAGATGGTGTCAACAAGCAGAGCGCTGCCACATTGACTCAACTAAAAGATGATTTGTGGAAATTCAAAGCACGATGTGCTTCAAATGAGATAATCAGAAAAAACAAAAACAAATATGCACTCAGAGCCAAGCTATTTATTATTTTTCCTTGATGACAAGAATATCTGGTTTCATTGATAATAGCGTAGAAATATTCTTGTTATGCTGCAATGCAGATTAGATCTTTCCTTTCTCTGACTTCCATTAAACTTGCTCTGTGGGGATTCATCTCACTCAATTGATTTGAGTTGATGGGTGAGCTTTTTGAATTTAAAAACAAAAGAAAAGAAAGATAATCTCCCCCCACCTCCCCCCCTCGCATCAAAATATGCAACTTGGGTCTCTCCACCGCTGAACTGCAACGTAACTAAAAAAAAGAAGTTGGTATTAATTTTGCTTTTGGATGGCAGAGAGATTGAGGTTATGAACTCAATTGAGGTTATGGGCAGAGGGGAGCCGGCTGTTCCTGTGATGTAGTTAAGTTTGTTTAGTTGAGTTTGTTTCCACTCATGAAAAGCTCTCAATGTGAGAGAGTTCAGAGGTTACAGCTCGCTTTACAGAGCCTGTCTAGGACCCAGCGGGGACCTTGGCTCTTCACTAAACTGCTGTTTGAAATATCTGACATCAAGAATGTCTCTGTTGTGACTGTTTTGTCTCTCTGTCTTCATTTCTTCCTCGCTGTCCGTCAGTTCAGAGTGTGCACGCATGTGACGGAGCGCTACGGGGATGAAAATGACGATGACACAATGACAGCCGGAGCCGACAGCCCTGCCAAACGCACACTCGAATGTGCAGACTTGAAGCCACGCGTGCACACACAGGCACGGTCTTTTCTTCTGATACGGCTGCCATTTCTTATCATTTAAGTCATCTGACAGCCGAAGAGAAGGAGACAGATTGAAGGAAAAATGGGAAGGAATAAATACTGACATGTAGGAAGAGACCATGATGGACAGGGAAAAAAAATAAAAGACTGATTGGTGAACAAATGTCAAGAGAAGGTAGACAGTAAACCCTCCAAAGATTGGTTTGTCACAGTGCTTTATCTGTCAGATATTAGAGAACTAAAGATGGGAGTTCAAACAGGCCATTACAAGGCATGGAAGGGAAAAAATCATCCATAAGGGGGCGCGGGACAGAGTGAAAGCTGCTGAGCGAGGTGATTCACTTGGGATAAATATAATAAGACAGAGTGATTTACAGCCCCTTTAAGCCTCCCTGAGTTGGCTTTGAGAGAGAAAAATTCACCTGAGAATAATCACGAGTTTTCATCTCCTCCCTGTAGAGACATAAACCTGCTCTGAATCTCACTGAGCTGATGCTGCATGGAGCCAAATCCTTTCAGGCTTCCACAGACAAGAATAAACTTCTAATGTCCCAATTATATTTGCAATTAATGCCCCATTAGATGCCAGAAAAGATTTAGAAAAGCCCATCAAAATATCCTTAAGCACAATTTGGTGTGATCAGAGAGCTTGTTTGGTCTGACAAAGCCAGACAAATGGCGCTCATAAGAAAGCTTCAGTTTCATATCCGGGCATCATGCTGGCAAGGTGACTGCAGACAGAGCGGGAGTGCAGCGTGATCACAGACAGATGCATTCATCAACACAAGGTTTTAGCACTGGAATCAGCAGGGGGCTAATTACTTCACAGCTCCTCCTTATTGAAGTAATGTGTCCAAAAAAAACAAAAAAACAAGGAAGCTTTTCTTAAAGTCCTCTTAAAACAACTATTGGCTCTCTGTTGTTGGGCTGATCTGAAGAGGAGCTTTTATTCTTTTCTCCCAATCAGGGTCGCTGTGCGGGCAAGTTTGGGTTCAGGTTCCTGCCCCAGCGCTTCAAAGTGTCAGCGGTAACCACCCACAGCGAGCATGACCTCAGCTAAAAGCTCGCCAGTCCCATTTCCCCTAAAGAAACTCCATATTTACCTACAGAGCTGTAAACAGCTGCTCAGTAAGTGCAGTAAAACTTTATCTGACAATGTCAAAGACTGAGTTTATATAAAAGATACTTTCAAGTGTCAGCATGGGGCAACTCTGTTTTTTTCCTCCATTTATATTTGCTCTGTAATTTCTTTTTTTCCTCTTTTCCTACTTCTTATTTTTTGTGTGCAAAAGATTTAAATGTTTAAATTCAATTGTGTTTGTCCATAAATGTTTTTTCTTCTCCTTGGATTCTTTTCCAGTTTTGTGGAGGTTATTGTGATAAAAGTTCAGATAGTTTTAATCTTTTCATGTCTGTTTCTGATCAGCTTTCTTGTCTTTGTGCATATTTCTGTTTTTTTCGTGTCTGTGTTTGATTTTTACTTTATTTTGGTTGTTTTGCAAATTATTTCAGTTTTTTTCCTGCCCTCTGTGTGTTTGCTTACCTTCTCATTTTGGCTACTCTGAATTTTTGTGTGTAGAGTTTATTTTGTGTTTGAGATTGTTTTCTCTCCCTGCCACCGTTTTGCACGTAGTTAGGGTTCGTTTTGAGCACTGTGACATTTTTACTGCTTTCTTTCTCTTTTTGGTCAGTTTCCATCTCTTTGCAGATGTTTCTGGTTTCTTTTTGGTAACTTTGTCTCTCTTTGTGTTTGCTTTGAATCTTGTTTTGGTCGTTTTGGATTTCTGTGTCTACGAGTTTGTTTGTTTTCTGTCTTTGTCATCTTTTGGGGGTTTACGTGGAATTTTCTTTATGTTCAGTGACATTTTTTATGTTTTTGTTCTCTTTTTTTGTCATTTTGTTTCTGGTTGTTTTTGTTATTTTTCAGATATTTCTGTTTGTTAAATCTGTTTATATTGTTGCTTTAATATTGTTTGGCTGATATTTTAGGTTTTCTTTTGGTAATTTTATGTCTGCATGTGTTTGTTTTTGGGTGCTTTAGGTTTTTCTGTGAGATTTTGACCATGTGTGTGTCATATTTCCACTATTTTTTGCTCTCTTTTTGTTTTGGTCAGTTTGCAGTCGTTTGTCAATGCTGGTTAATTTACTCTTTGTATTTCATTTTTTTTTGCAACTTGAAATTTTCCTTTCATAGCATTTTAGTCTTTGTATGTATTTAAAGTTGTTTAAGGGGTAATTTCGAAAGAGAATTTCACTGTTTTTGTTCATATTTTGAAAGCTTTCTGTACTTTTGCTTTTTGGATAAGTCTTCAATGCTGTTTCAAGAAATCTCTACACTAACAATTATTTTATTTTATAAAATAAAATAGCACAATTTAAAGTCATTGAATATATATTTTAATATCTACTATAAGAGACCAGCCATGTGTGCAATGACTAAAACAACTGAGGAAGCATAGGTCCACACACACTCACACTCTTCTGTTAAAAATAGCCAAATGTAACGTCTGTTCTTCAGCAATGTCAAGTATCATCCTGGCACCACAGACGCTCCAGCGTTCCCTCTCCACCTCTGAGCGCTCACTTCCAAATATGGAGAAGGGCCATTTATTACTGGCAACGTGTGGTGTGAATATGCTCTACATTTCATCAAACAGCCGAGACAGCGTGGTGAAAATGGCACCCGGCGATTCTCTCCTTTGCACAAAAGCCCGATTTTTTACACCAAAATACTGTTTCTACTGATATCGATTCAAGTGAGAAGACAGCATGTGGAATCCCCCCCCTCCCTTACATTTGCCAGATTTTCAGGCCTCCGCAGGAATACTTCCACTCTGTCACTTTTCTGATAAAGTTCAAGGGAAAGTTTTCCTTTTTCCGATGCCCTTATTTCCCTCCAGTTTCCCCACTTAACAGCCGATGAGCGCGCGTGTGTGTGCGCGCACATGTGTGTGTGTGTTTGGGCAGTTTCCTGGCCCCCATAAGGGCTCCTAATGACCAATTTACATAATTAACACACTGAGGCATGGCAGGCTGCCTCTGCCTCAGTGACACACAAACACAGTCGGGTTCAGTGTTAGTGAAGTTGAATGAAAGCCAAAAACTCTTTCCTCCATTCTTGGCTTTCATTCCTCCATTCACTCAGAGCTTTCTCTCTCTCTCTCTCTCTCTGCAAATATTTAATAGCACGCTGCGCTCGTGTTGGTCCCGAGGTGCACGTTTAGTGTTTAAAAGCAGGAAAATAAAGTCTTTTTAACTCCGTCACCGACTGTGAAAGAAACATGGCAAAAAACAAGCCGTTTTAAGCCAGTGAAAGGAAATAAAGCAGACGTTATAATTAGCAGGATGAGGTCTGAATAAAAAAAAAAAAAAAAAGGAAAACATTTTAATTAACAAAACACTATGTTTTAAAAATTGACTCTTACACATTAATATACAGTATATTTATCTTTTATTGAAACACCAAAACATCTCAGTGGCTTAGATTCCTCAGAAAACCAAACTGACTCTGACACACTTATTGAAATAAAAAGAGGCGACAGCATTTAGCAAAAGCGGAAAAAACAGCTTTAGCTGAAGAACTTTGACTTCACTGTATTAAAACACACTTTAAATTTATTTGTGGATATTAGTTAAGCTGTGGGTTTCCAGTAAACCCACTGTGGCCTTGTCACCACATGATGATTCATAGAAATGGGGGCATGTCTCCTTTTAATCTAGCACTCATATCATCGTATCTTCAAACATTTCATACCAACACCAAACAGAAAGGCCTCAGCCAATCAGAAAGTTTGCACCTGACCTTCTTACAGTGATGTCACAACACTAATCAGTGCAGTGTTTTGATCAAGTTTTCATGTCAGCCTTTTAACAAATAAAATTAAGTTTTTGTCCAGTGCATGCAATCACGTTCAAAGACCTTTGTAGCGCCGCAGTGATGTTACCTTCAATCCTGCTTCGCACATCATTACTGCATCTGAAAATGGGTGGACATTTTTATGGAGGACCGTTTCATGCTAAGTGCACAGGTGAAACTGTCACATATCACAAAAAAAACAAAAAAAAAACCTCTTACAAGGATCAAAAATGCTGCTGCAAGACAAAAACTATAGTTTAGCTAAAATCCATTGAGGTTTCAATGTTTGTTTATTGCTTTTTAAAATATGTCTTTGTTTTTGGACATGAATTTTCTCAGAAATTAAACACCCAGCAGCCACTTTGTTAGGTACACTTGGTTAACTGGGGGTAAAGAGTGGAAATATATTGAGCTAAAGAATCCTGCGCACATCCACTCTCTCCTCATCAGCTCTGTGCATATTTAAATGCCACCGTGCCAGGCAGACTAAATCAAACAGGATTAGATGGACAAGACTTATTAATCCACCCCAGACAGCGAAAGGCTAAATCCATAATAAAGATTAGTTATAAAAACCTCATCTACACAACCCGATCAGTCCGAGAAGCAAATAAATGCGGTTTCCAGACTAAAAGTGAATATTTAGAAAACTGTTCCCGCTGTCTGTGATTAAGCACTGTTAGTTTTGGAGACAAGTTTTCCACTGCTTGCAGGAATGAAGTGTTTCATATTTATTTGGCAACATCATTGAGTCATTATGGCTCCTTGCCGTCGAGCTTTGTGTCAAATCTAAGGATAGAATCACAAGATCCAGGCAGCATCACCACCACAGCTGGTAGACTGAAATCTGACAATGAAGTTTTCTGGCACAAAGTCTTTCTGGTCCTGAGGGCAAACTGTTTCCACTCGAGTATAAATAGCAGAGTAGTGGCTAACTGTGAACCCAGACCGTGCCTCTTAGACATAGCTCCTGGCTGTGTTGACGTTAGCAGCCCTGATAAGTGGGAGAAAAACAAAAATAAAATTGTGCATATCCAAGATTTATTTCTCTGCAGTGGCAGTAAATACTAAGCAGGCCCGCTGATAACTATGCTCCATTCAGAGCTTAACAAGATATTTAGGGCTGAAGAACAGCAGCATTTGCCATGATGAACAGCAGGGCAGCTTTTGACTCTCGCACAGACACACAAACCCTCGCACAAAGGAGCTGGGGCTCAGGTACCCACACAGGGCCGCTCTCAAAGGGCCAAAAATGCTCTTTCATGATGGAAAAAGCTTCACAACATGCTCGACCTTTCCAGGACAGACACACAGAGTGAAAGAAAATTCTCGTGATTTTTAGCTCCGACTCCAGTTTCATTCAGAATCAACCTCTTATAAGCTCATTAAGCACTCATCAAACAATGACACTCAGAAAACTGACATTTTAGACACGCACTGATCATTACTGCATCATCACTGAGCCGTTCAGTCATGCAAAGGTGATTTTTGCAACAGTACAACGTATGCCATTGCATTTCAGGGGACAAATCCAAATGCATGCATTAGGTACGGAAGACAGTTTATGTCAGCGTTTAAACATTACATGGATCATCCAAACATGTGTCAGGTCTTTGCTGGATTTTGTTTTTCTATTTCTTAAGGGCATGACTTCCAAATACCACTTTAAACATACCACTTCTTTTTTTGTCCTCCACTTGTCCAGTTTCCCCAAATTCTTTAAGGACACACTGCACGCTGATCCTGAAGATTTTTGCTAATAGCTCTTTGGGAATTAAGCTTTCAGCTTTGCCAATTTTCACAGATTCAACGAAAGATACTATTTAAACATTTTCTTTGCAATGTTGTTTGTTGTGTGCAGACAACCCTAGTTCATCCCTTGACGTTCTCATGCATGGATTGATTCATAGGCTAGTATTTATAGCGTAAACAAAAAAAGAGAACTGGACTGAAAATAAGTGAAAAAGCAGCCAATGTCCAGGGAAGAGTTTTGAAAGACCTTTACAAAGCCTGGAGAACTACTGCTCAAGACCAAACATTTAAATAAAATCTGGCTGTTTGAATGCAAAATATAAAAAGGTATCTGGGGGTGACTGCAGACTTTTGCACAGTACTGTAAATCTGGAATGGTAATATTCCAGACATGTGCAACATGACTAAGTCACAGAGCACACTGCACATTCATCAACAACATATCAATCACAGAGACACCCTACAGTAAAACCTGCTTCACTGTCCTTTTTTGACCCTCATTTGGGGCCGTAATTCACAAAATGATCATGTTGGATTCAACAACATGCAACTGAGACCATGTCTACTGAGGCAGCAGGTTTATAGAGCTGAGAGATCCTTTTCCATAGACTTCTAGAATAGTTGCCCCCTACTGGTCATTTAAAAAGAATTCATCTAAAAGGCCTTCACTTAAACGTTCATACTTAGAAGTTAAATCCATGTTTTGCAAAAGTTTGGTCAAAAGAAAAAGAGAACTCACAATATGT
Source organism: Simochromis diagramma (assembly GCF_900408965.1). Classification (NCBI taxonomy): domain Eukaryota; kingdom Metazoa; phylum Chordata; class Actinopteri; order Cichliformes; family Cichlidae; genus Simochromis; species Simochromis diagramma. Next base: position 17,604,838 of record NW_024386908.1, read on the forward strand.
TTGCCCTCTAGTAGCCAAAAGACATCCATGAGAGGTCACAAAGCAGCACCAGTGCCTAAAAATGTTCGGTGAGGCTGCGTTTAAACATCTTCCAAAATAGCGACACATGCACACGCTGACAGCTGTTGTTATACGGGGACAATGCTGAATGTCTACCCGCAACAGTTATCTTAATTATTATCCCCCCAATACCTCAATTAAAGACCTGCATTTCATCTCCCTCGTCATTTTTCAAAACCTAATCACGACTTTCATCTACTGCTTCAACTCCATTTTGCTTTTGTTCTTCCTTTGCATTCAGATCAGGCCTCCATCATAATTTCCTCAGACTGATAGTTTATGAAAAGAGAAACTGCACCGAGGCTCCGCCAATGCAAATACAATTTAATGTGAAGAAAAGAGGGAATGCTAATTCACCTGGGAGGACTGAGAGGTTGTGTCTTTCTGTGTGCGCTTGTGTGTGTGTTTGTCTGTGAGAGACTCTCACAGTGAGGGGTGTGTCTGGTGTTGTATTTCCTATCTGTATTCTGAATAGCGAGTCCAAGAACACACTTGACTGCAGTAATGAGGTACTTTCAGTACTGTGTGTGTGTGTGTGTGTGTGTGTGTGTGTGTGTGTGTGTGTGTGTGTGTGTGTGTGTGTGTGTGTGTGAGTAAACAGTCTGAACCCAGAGTGGAGTGAAAGAATGAATAAAGAAAAAAAAAGATAAAAGTAAGAAAAAAAAACTCCAGAGTGTTGAGAGAGGAACAAGAATCCCTGGAGTTCCTCCCTCCCTTTTCTCCCTTTTATTCCTCCTCTCTCGCCTGTACAAACATGCTCCCGCCCTCCTTCCTCTCCTCGTCTTCCCCTCCACCCCCTTTTTCAACTGCCCTCTTTATCTCCTTTCTTCCTCCTCATCTTTCTCTCCGCTGAAACACAAAACCCTTGTAATCCCCATGATCCAGGTCTGTCCGGAGGGCAAGGGAAGAGGCACGAGCGCGAGAGTTTGAAGGGAGAAGGGAGAGGATGAGGGGGAAATGAATGAGAGTGAAGTGAAAAGGATGAGGAAAGAAAGCGTGAGTAATCTGTAAAATATCATCGCTAGTTTAGCTTTCATTTATTTAGAAGGCAAACCTGAAATTATTTTAATAAACAGGAAATAGTTCTGTAGAGGTAAGTGCTGTCTATTTACCATTTCCTACTGAAGCTGTTTGGTCCTGACTGGTTGACATTTTTGATTTCAGCAGATACAACTCTTGGTAATTTGGCCACAGACTGTATATAAAAGATGGGTGTAGGTACTGTGACTTTACCTGTTGGTTCATGGACTACTGTTTTGGAGCCTTGAGTTTGTCGTCTTCACTTTATTATAAGCAATCTCCTCTTCCCCACTTGAGAAGCCAGAAAAAAAAAAAAAAAAAAAACCCTCCTTGCCTACTGCCCCAGTTTCCATGTTCAGTTTTACCAAAATAACCATAAGCACGACAGAATCAACAAACTCATTTTTGTCCATTTTCTTTTCATAAATCCTATTTACTCCATCTGAAATAGACATAGTTTAAAAACCACTGGATGACGGTGTGTTATCAGCTAGGTTAGCTATCTGCAATTCACTATTGCAAAAACCAGAGTGTTAATTTTGGCTGCATCTATTTGAAAGAGTGAGTGTAAACACAAAAAATATTTTATTTTATGTGCAGGAATGTGCAGGAAATAGGTTTAAATGTTAAACTAATTTATTCAACTCAGAGAATGTTGCATATAATTACATTTTTGCTTGATGCATAAAGTTAAAAGATTAAAACTGATAAAACAAGTTTAAAAAAGAGACTTTTCCATTTGATTACATTTTATATGATGGATTATGCAGAAAAAGTAGAACTGGGCTGAAAGATCTATCACTTTATCACCTACTCAGGTTGTAAATCGTGTTTTTAAAAAGTAACTAAGTAACTAAGTAATTAATTACTTTTGAAAATAAGTAATCAGTAAAGTAATGGGATTACTTTTTTGGGGAAGTAATCAGTAATTAGTTACCGATTACTTTTTTCAAGTAACTTGACCAACACTGGTCATAACAGCAGGAAGTGTAACAGATCAACTGCTTGGTGACGTTTAGTTTGAGCAAAAGTGTGTTTAAACTATGGAAGGTTCAGTCTTTTATCCATACCGAATTCCCATCCTTCTTTTGACCTGGTGACATCAGTGTTGGCCAAACTATGAGCGGTCCAGCAGAGGGCTCATAGGATAAAAGATTTATAAACGCTCTATTGAACCATTTTGACATTTTTGGACGAACGAGTGCTAGTTTTAAACGTAATGAATACAGTGTAGAAGATCGAAAACGTAACTTTCAGGACCTGATATGAAGTAGAACTCTTTTATTCACATTTAGACTCCTAAATAACATATTTCATGTGCACGGAGTGAAATTTAGGGAAGTTTGCTGAAAGTGGAGGGATTTTCACTATATTACAGCAGCAGAGCAGTCAGATGCATCATTTATCAGAGGATCAGTGGTTTTTTGATGGTGAACTACTGACAGGTACCAAAACATTTCAGGGTTCAGGACCACCTGTGGCCCCGGGAGAAATAATAAAAGACTCAAGTTTCCGTGTTGAGCTGCAAACTTGTCAACTGTCAAAGCAAACTCAGTTTTGAAACAGGTTCAGGCCTCTTATGCAACCAGTGACACACTGTTCATCTTTAATGGAGGTCCTGCTGATGAGCTGTGATACAGAGAAGCGCTGCGATGAGAACAAAGGCTTCTCTTCTCTACGAGGTTTGGTTTACGTCAGAGGAGCCCGAGAGACTTTGAACAGCAAGACGTCGAGGAGACGGCGAATGAAGTCCACCTACTTTACTCTGCAATTTATTTCAAGGGGAAAGTGTACGGGTATTTGGCGACAGACAAAAACCCATCAGAGCTTAGCTATCAGGTGGCTTCAGGACACACACACACACACGGCCATCTACTCGGGTTGCTGATAATAAGAGTCTGTTAGCGCTCCCTTTCCAAATCCAATCATGGCAAGATTTAAAGGCAGCAAAGCGTCTCTGGCGACTAAAACTATTTACATCACATTTTCCCCCGATTTCGCCGCCTGCTGCCTGCATTCAGAGCGCTGCTGGTGTGTTTTCTACACGGCCGAGCAGTCACCTCCAGGCATCACAGCTCTGGTAGCAAACTGATTTTAAGACCAACATCTCACACTGAGCAAAATATTTTCTCCTGCTGAAGGAGAACAAATCCCACTTCTGGCAGCTTACTTGTTTTTAAAAGAGAGAGAGAGAGAGAGAGAGAGAGAGAGAGAGAGAGAGAGAGAGAGAGAGAGAGAGAGAGAGAGAGAGAGAGAGAGAGAGAGAATAAATGTTTTTTTTCTTTTTTCTTTTTAAAAAAGGGCAGAAAATGGAAAAAAGGCTTGAATGTAGTAAAACAAAGTCGTGCTCAGAGAGACAGGGCTGTAGAAAAATAAAATGTAAAGAAAACATTACAATAAATTATTAGCAACTTCAAATTACATCTTATATACGTGTATAGTAGCTTTTACACCCCGAACTTTTTCCATTCTTGACTATTTCACAGCAGCAGTGGGAAATAAATAATATTCCTTCTTGAATATGGGGCCTGGTCGGCACAGCCCAAAAAAACGAGTCCCCGGGAGAGACTTAAGCGTCAATGTGAGTGTGGCTGGTTATTGTAGTCCTGGGTGTACCCAGCCTCTCACCTCCTGGCAGCTTCAGTTCAATAAGCCAATTGAGATTGGTTGATGGATAGCACCAAATAAGAACAGTTTATATTGTAAGGTACAGACTGTATACAGAGAAAACACTAACAACCAGACAACCCACTATAATTAAGCGCTTGGCGACAGTGGGAAGGAAAACCTCCCTTTTCAACAGGAAGAAACCTCTATCAAACCATTCTCTGAGTGACCAAAGGCTGACAAAGTGGATTTGGTGACTACTTGGTGACTGAATTGATTGATTAAACAGAAGACAATCCCCTGGCTTTTATTTTGAAAGCTCAGTTTATTCGTCCCAGTCTTTGCCCACCTCATGTCGTCTTTTCAGGAGGCTGACCGGCTGCTGTTGTGGCAGTCTTTGATATCATTCAGCTGCCTTTCCAGAGAGTCTCTTGTAGTTCAGACTCCACCTCTGCAGTTTTAAACAGAAGTATTTGTTCTGCTGCACTCGGCTTACTGAGGCTGCACAGCAGAATGAAGATCATCCCTGCTGACAGCTCACCAGCACAATAAAGTTGAAATAAGACAGGATGAGAGACTCATCGGCAGCTGATTATTGCTCTGTTGATTATTTGTCACAAGGTAGACCTACTTATATTTGCAGAGTGTTGTTATATAGTGTAACTGACTGTATTCAAAGGCCACACTGTATCTCATTGTGAATTGCAGAAGGAGACATTCCAACATCTGAAACTGGACTACAAATTTTATTAACTGCTTGTTAATGTGGTCTAAACTAGAAAAAGAAATCAGGGACTACTTCACAAAAGCACAAAAATAAGCCAAATCCACTGTTATACGCACTTTATTATTGGAAAACAGACTTTAGGACCAAAAACACTCTACTTTAACCTTGTTAAAGCTCTTTAACAGTCTCGAGCCAGTTGTTAAAGCCATTTTAAGACTTTTTCAGGGTCTACAAACAGCCCGATGAACTAAACACAAAGGAAAGCACTTTCAGTGGGAAAATAATTGTTTTCAGTTGCACAATGCTGGCAAATGGAGTGGAGGGGAAAGAAAAAACCCTGAAGAGGAACGCAGACACAGCAGATGAGCAGCAAAATGGTTTAATTCGAAATGATGACAGTGAGTGATTCAGGAGATCAAAATGATCCAGGAGATTAAAAATGCAGCCTGTAGCAATACGGGGGTGAAGAGAAGGAGATAGTAGGATAGGAGCGAGGGGGGAATATCTAGGAAAGTAGCTCCATTATCTTACTCAATCCCTGCTGCAGCTTTTGGAAATGTCTGAATATTTGAATGGGAGAAGAACACTCTTGTTCACATGTGCACATGCACACACACACGGATATATAGCTCTAAGCGAAGATAATCTTGAGAGAATAATTTTATTCTTTCATTAAATCCTCGCAGATGCTTCCGAAGAATATCTGAATGAGAAGAAAACACACACACACGTATAATCATGAACACACACATGTGCAAAAACCCTGCAGGGAAGGAATCTGGGAGAAGTGCTTACAGACAGACGTGTGTGTTTGTAATCATCTTTTTCATGTCATTTTGCTTGATTTGTCTATGCGCTTTCATTACACGGGTCTGTGTGCACGTGCAAGAGTGTGCGAGCTGTACGTGTGCAACCCTGCTCTCGGTGTTTGCTGTGACATCGTAATTCATTAATTTTGACGGTGCTGTATAAGCTTTAAACTCCTCGCAGCTCTCATGGGAAGTCAACGGGCCCTCATGCACATCAAAATTAACACTTCTCTTACAGTGAGAGAGAGATAGAGTGTGTGTGTGTGTGTGTGTGTGTGTGTGCGCGCGCAAAGTATCACTGTACTAAACAGTTAACATAAAAGGCACACTTTACAAATCACCAAGAGTCACCGTGCAGTGTTTTCACATATCTGCTGTTTAATGTCTGCATGTCATGTGATCACGTCTGCTGAGGCTGACTTCAGTATGTTTTGTCATGCAGCGTTATGCCAGCAAAAACAAAGCCAAACCCAGCCAGATGGCGGGCGTCTCCTGTAAGTCTCCTTACGGCGTCCAATATACAAAGGTCATCCAATCTCTGAAGTCTAATGAGCCAATTAATGACCCGTCAGTCAAACATCAAAGGCGCCACGAAGGAGAGATGAGCGGTCCATATTTGGAAACCTTCCAAACTACATGACCACGGATAAACAGGCTGCGGATGATGTGCAAAAAATAGACTCGATGGACTTGAAGACTCTGAACGGACCAAATATTGGATATTGTTGTATAAAACACAGCTCTGTCCTTTCATTCATCATTTACCAGCTCAGATTTTAACCTTGGAAACAGGCCACATTGAAAAAAAACCCTCTATCCTCCCAGGACAGATATATTTGCTTACGATGGACAAGAATGCAAGTAATGTTTAACAGCGTGTGCCCAGAACATTCTTAAACTCACTGCCCTTATCAGACATGTAGCTACTGAAATTGCTTTCATTATAATGCTCAGTTATAAGCTCACCTTGTAGCCTACAAAGAATATTTAATAAAAATCTAATTTTTAGATCCAGTAAGGTTATAAATATGAACAAACACGGAAATCTCACAAACAATCAGAAAAAATGTCACCCCAACGTTATCAGGACAGAAAAATGAGGATTATAAGTCATTATCATTCCCATAAATATGGCCAACTTTAAGCATCTTTTTTCAAAGTGTTGGAGCTTTGCGAGACTGGAACCGTATCAAGTAGATATCAGTAGCACGTACAAACAAAGTGAAATGACAGTCTTGTGATTTATGCCACTGCCACTCATTTATTTAGGTGGATTTTGCTGCTCCTTCAAAGAGGACCATTGCCTCTTACCAATATCGCCTCTTGCACTCTGTGTGCTAAGGTGCAAATACAGAAAGACACCTTGTCCTTGAGCAAATTTGCACCTTGACAAAATGTATTTGATGCCCTGAGATGAGAAGTGCAAGAGGTCCTCCTGGAGCTTTCTAGTGATCAGTGCTGGGGTTAATAAAACGTCTTCTGGCTTACTTTCAGATAAAGAGCCCGTCTATTAGCCTTGATGATAGTATAAGAGTGATTAAAACTCACATTGGACATTTGGTAGGTAACTAAATTGAGTTTGCAAGGTTTTTCTGCCTTCCACGGTGACAGTGAGGAAGTTTATCGAAATCAGTGAAACTTAAATGAAACAATGTGTCCGTGTGTTCATTGTGAGAAAAAAACGCTACTGTATATTTGGAGATAAAAGTGACATACCGCCTGATTAGTGTTTTGTATGCAGAGAGCCACGAGTATTACATGGATTTAACATTTAGATTACTTGTCAGGAGGTGGAGATGATGGATGGAACAATGCTGTGCCTCATTTCGGTTGAATCAAATCTGGCAGAGTTGTGGATTGGAAATGTTTGAAAAGGTTCAACAGCATCATTGTTATAAATTTAGATTTATGTTTAGGGGATGGCAAAAACACTTTTTCATAGAATTTTTCTAATTTAACTTATGGTAAGTGATGGAGTTATGCAGACTTACTGCATTTTAAAAAAATGAACATGTCCCTTATCCACAGAGCCCAAGGCTGTTTATTCTGCCCTTAAGGTTGTGCAGCTTCTACAGATTGAATCTGGGTATGTTTTTTCAGGTGGAAATTCAAAATAATAGCCGAGGGCTTAAGGGGTTAAGGTTGTTTAAAAGTTCCTGCTGCACTATGGATGGCAGTGCAATAGTGCAATATACATCGTGATTCAATCCCATGAAGACTAAAGGCACAAATATTAGTTTGTTATTTTTTATTCAAAAAATAAATAAAAGAGTATTTCGCTGTGAGCAGGAGAGGATTTTTCTTGTTTACAGTGATGACCCAGTGAAGCTCCGCAGAACTCCCTATGTGAAAGACATTAAACCTGAACCTGTTGCGACGGAGCCAGATTTCACTTTGGCAGTTGAAAATGAAGAGAATAATAGAGAAAGAGGCTGTGGAGAAGAGTGAGGTAAGCTGTTAAAGCCATCAGAGGCAGGGAGGGTCCCTGCTGTTGTCCATAAAAGCTTAAATGTAGCCGGCAGCTTAGAAAGTCTGCTTCAGTACTTTCTTGCACTCTCCTCCTCTTCGTCTCTTTACTTCTCGCTTCTTCCTTCTCTGTCCCCAGCATTTCAAAGACCACGTATAATAAAAATGAGCTGCAGGTATCCCTGATTCAGCTACTTTTTGTATTCAAACGGGAATCAAAAGAACGGCAAGTCGATACTTGGTGGGTAACAACAAAGCTCTGCTGTGGACGGCGCACAAGTCGGCAATAAATATATTCATTGACATCCAAAAACTGACACCTCTGGGTGCACAGGCATGGGCGAGGGGCAGTGCTCAACATAAAACAAAAGAAAATAAGCAACTGCTAAAATACATTTATATGCTAACAGCAGTGCACAAGCTCCACTTCTGCACAACACTTGCCTATACTAGTACCTATATTAGTGTCAAACGACACATGAGGAATGATAATAACTAATAATGGGTTCTTAACCATCCTCTTTAGTTTCTCATTATAAAAAGTGTGACACTAATTGATCTCTACGGGTCAAATATGAGCCAGATAACAGTGGCTGGCTCAACCCGCCACAAACAGCAAACAACAGCTAGTTCAGATGTTTCGTTTTATGGGAAGAAATAGAAACATCCTATGGCAAACTGGAAGGGGTAACATTTGTATTTCAACGTTCTCTGAAATCATTTGTGATAAATATGCACGGAGATGAGGAAGCATCTCTGTTCTTTCTGCTTCATTAACTTGATGGAAAAGTACTCAAAGATGCTTAAACGCTCAAAGAAAACTGCATTCGGGGACAGTAGAGAGAATATTTAATACACATTTACAGGCTCTCTATTTTGGCATATCTTTCCATGAATAACATTTGAAAAAATAAAAGTTACTATCCCTTTAACAACGACTCTGTTAACAGTGTGCCTGTTCCTGAAGCTGGCCATTTAGGCTCCTTAGAGCTGCTCTTGTAATTAGCCCACTCTGTTCTGTTGACTGACCTCAGGAGTGTTTTGGTTTACAGCAATGTTTCCTGTACTGTAATTTATTACAAACTCTGTTTAAAAAGCATTGCTTTATGGTAATTCAACACAAAAAAACTACTATATAAATGTACATCCATGCACATTTTATATCATATATACGTTAGTGTACAATAAAGTTTGTAATATTGTACGTGTGTAGAGCCATCATCAATCAAAACCTCAGAATAAAACCAAATTCTCAGGTCAGTAGTTCCAGTAAATACATTAAATGCATTGAACTGAGCTTTACTGTAATTTAACATGGAAATTTGTTACATTGTAAATATGTAGTTTTACTGCAAGGTAACTAGGATATTTGTCAAACTGTAACACGTTAAACTAATACTTTTCTGTAATTTAACATGGATTTCCTTTACACTGTAAATGCATAGGACAGCACTTTGTTGTAATTTAATAGAAAATCTGTTACATGATAAATATGTAGGCCAGTAATTTGCTACAACTTAACAAGAATATTTGTTACACCGTAAAAATACAGCACAGTACAGCACTATAAACCATGAAACTGGTTTTTCTCCCCATCTGTCAGGGAAATGTAACAGATCTCTTTGCTGGACACAATGTCACAGACCAGAAACTTTCCATAATGTATAACATGACATTAACACCATGAACACAAATCAAGTGTAGGACACTTTACAGCAGAGCAAAGTATCTCATGGATGACACAAAGCTACAACCAGATGTTCAACTAACAAAGCCTTTAAAGAGAAGGAGGAGCAGGAAAGGAACTTGAGGGGGTAAAGTCAAACGTGGAAAAGAATCAGTACAACAAACACTATTTTTCAGTTAATGTGTTGACGAAACAAATGGCTGAGCAACTTTTCTTCTTCTCTGGACTAATCCCAGAGAAACTTGGAGTGACTAAAAGAAAGAGTATAAAGCTTTCCACCATGCTGAGGAGACTAAAGCCACACTCTGCTGGCTTACACAGAAAAGAAAACACAAAAACCACACATGGGCATCCATTCATCCACACCCCACACACACACACACACACACACACACTCTCTCTGAACACGCTAAAACACTGGCAGCAAACCTGAAACTATTCAATCACACCACACACACATAAACACACCACAGCACCAGTTGGCAGCTGATAAAAGTCTGCTCCAAGTCATCAACTTTGCCTTCTGAGTCTCTTTAGCGTTCACTCTCCCCGAGTCAACTTTTTTCTCCTGTTTTTCCATTCCTGTTCTTTTCTGCCCTTTCTTTTGCAGCTTTCATCCATCTTGGCGTTCTTCCACCAGTCTCAAGTTTTCCTTTCTCTCTCTGTCCGTTCTTGCAGTGTTCCTCCACATCAGTCTTTTCTCCCTCCCTTGTTTCCTTAGTTCCTTCCTCACATCCTCCCCAGTCTCTCTATATCATTAAGGCTTTGAATTAATGAGCTGATTAAGGGGAAATAATGAAAAAGACGGACACATACTGAGCGCTGGCAGAGGTGGAGTGATGTTTGTTGTGTGTGTGTGTGTGTGTGTGTGTGTGTGTGTGTGTGTGTGTGTGTGTGTGTGTGTGTGTGTGTGTGTGTGTGTGTGTGTGTGTGTGTGTGTAAAAACCCGAGCCCGGTCCAACTCGCACACCTCAAATTTCACGCAGAGCAACAATTCTGGGACTAAACCCAAATACAACAGTCGGTCAGACACACAAACACACAAACTGCCTGAATCACATCTAAAACTCCAGCAGAAGACGTGATGAAGTAAGTGATGAAGCGATGAAGATGATTAATAGCAGCGAGAAAAAGAGAAGAGTCGCTGAAAGCTTTTTCCGATTTCCACAAGTCACAGTTTTGTTGCACACACACACAAAATTGTGTTCCCAGCGACGCTAGGGGGACATTAATCATTGAGGTGTTTGATGTGGCATCAGGTAGGTCAGTATTGGAAGATTTTTTTGCCTTAATCTACTAAGAACTCATCATGTGTCTATTAAAGATGCCACTGATATGAACAGTGTTGCTCAATGGGTGAATAATTGGTCAGTTTTACTCAATAAAAACATAAAGAGATGCTTTTTTTCTCGCATGGATCCAGTAATGAGAAGTAGAATGTTTTTATATAATGATTTCCTTGATTGTGTATGGTCATTAGCGGCATCACTGGACTCATTCAGACACGAAGCAGACAAGTCTACGTGCTGTCAGTTCAATAGAGAGGAGTGCCCATCTAAAAGGGGCTTGAGTCACTGCTGTAATGCTAGCCAAATAATTCCTGCTGCTGCTTCACACTGAAAGCATTCGACTGGCAAAACAAAGGCTGGCCTTTATATTCGGCTAATCGCAGGAAAGGCATTCATCTAAAATAAGCAAAACAAGACAATTAACCCCTTGAGGTCTAAACCACATTTTCAATTATCAGTTTGCCTGTGCTCGTTTGTTTGCATAAATCAACAAGAAGTCGATTTAGCACAAGAAAATGTGTAAATACAATTGCAGATACCGAAGACCTTTAGTATGGGTTATATGATGATGGATTTATTGTCTTTGACTCATGGCTGGACAACAGAGCTTCTGAAGCTATTATAATTGTGTCTGAATGGTGCATTACATTTATCTAAGCCTTTATTATATTTTGCTGTTGATGTCATGGTAAATTCAATTCAATATCTTTTATAAAGCACTAAATCACAAAAACAGCTGCCTCAGGATGCTTTATATGGTAAGGCAACAATAGAACAATAATAAAGAGCAAAGACCATCAATGAGCAAGAACTTGGTGACAACAGGAAGAAACCTCCAGCAGACCTGAGCTCAGGGAGGGGCTGTCAGCTTTGATTTCAGAGCAGGTTAACTTTAAATGTCATAATGTGGGGAAAAAAAGCAAACAAATTATGCAAAACTCTTTCCACTGTGGAAAACCATCCACACCATGTACACCCTCAAATCAGATCCCAGGTCAGTTTATTAAAACTGAGCTCTGAATTCTGTTGTCTAAACTGAAGCCAGTCCGGATGATAACTTTAGGATTAAAGTGCCACTCAGTACTTACAACACCGCCCCGTCTCCCTTCCCTCACCCCCAACTGGACACGGCAGACAGCGTCCCCTCCCTGAGCCTGGTTCTGCAGGAGGTTTCTTCTGTTTAAAAGGGAGTTTTTCCTTCCCACTGCCGCCCACGTGCTTGCTCATAGGGGCTCATCTGCTTGTTGGGGCTTTCTCTGTTTTCTTTATATTAGTGTGGCATCTTTACCTTACAGTATTAAGCACCTTCAGTCAACTGTTGTTGTGAAAAAAAATAAACTGAACTGATCATATGAGAAAGAAATACTTCTTATTGACCACATTTAAGACGCAAAAGTAAAACCAACAAGTGTATATTTTGGTTCTCTTCTTCCTTGACAATATTGATATTTTCTAATGTCCCGAGGTTTGGCACCAGTATCCTAGACAGCAGACACATCCGAGTCTAATCTGGACTACTTTTGGCACTGAGGTCTCACTTGCAGCGCTGCCAAATTTTTCATGGGCCAAATGTCACAACACAGCTGACATCTGGCCCATACAAGGTGTGACTGAGACCCAGTGTGGCACATGAGGTCCAAATGTTCAGCGCTATCAGAGATGCTCTGAGATTTTTAAAAAAAACATTCACTGAAGCTCATGAAAATCCTTGTCAGAAACAATCAACTCCATTATTAGCAACTGTGTTCTTGTCAAAGAAAAAACAAAACAAAACCACACAAATATTTGAAGATCATTAGTTATTTAAGACTCAAGTCTCATGTTGCAGAGCTAGCTGACAGCTGACTGGCAAAATCATGTAATTATAACTTGATTTAAAGCTGAAATGAAAATGGCAACAACAAGATAAATATTTGATCCATTCAGGTTTTGTTTAAAGTTTTTGAAATGTTGACACATTTAGTTGGTTAAAATTCCGTCTTACTTACACATTTTTGTTAAATTGCCACTGCAGACTCATTTCAATTTAACTGCCTTACTTTTCCATTCATATGCACTTAGTATAAGAACCCGTCTTACGTGTGTTTACATAATAACTATATTGTGTTTTATGCTGTAAATAATCTGTTTCCAACAAACTTCCAGCCGAGGTGGATTTCATTTCATGATGCTTTATGGTTGCGACACGGGGCCTCTGTGACGCACCCCAAGGCCCTAGTGACCTCAGCTAAAACGGGGTCCTCGCCTCGACTCGCACCCCACTGTTCGAACCATCTGCTGGGTCTTTTCTGTGGCAGCCGGCCTCAGGAAACACACTGCAGCAGGGGGTTGATGGGAAAAGATGCTGTGAGTTTTACTGTTGCTCCAGAGTGTGTCTGTTTGGGTGCATTTGGAAAAAAAAAAAAAAAAAAGTTTTAAAAGTTGAGACAGAGTCACTGAGCCAACACCTCGCAAAGTTTTAATGGCCTAAAATAAACGAAAGTTTAACCTTAACTCTCTGTAAACTCTTACTAACAAGACTTCCAAGTCTATGCTTATTGGTCAAACTTTTGTTTTTCCCCTCAGGAAACTGAAGTTAGAACAGATTCAGCCAAACAGAAGAATTAGAAATTCAGTAGAAATGTTGAGAATCTTGTTGGGTGTAATAATCTGACACCATATGGCTATTTTATGAAAAAAGGACATTAAGTTTTATTTTATTTTTTTTAAACCACACGCACCCATTCTTCTGATAGACAAAACTGAACTAAATATGCTTTAAACAGGTCTGAGCAGCTCCACTCGGCTAACCACATCAAGCAAAATGAGTAAATGCTCTGCAGCATTCAGGTAAACTATGAACGATAGCTGTAACTCGATCCTGCTGATATGTCACTGTCACATAACCCTCCTGGTTTGCCTCGGTTTACATTCATTCCCTGACTGGATGGTTTACAGCGCCCTGAATGCCTGCTACACTCGGCAATGTCACTGTTTGCATTTCTACTTGTGCACTCATGTGTCTGCTGTGCTGTGCCATCATTTGCGACATTGAGCCATTCACGCTGAGCCTAATAAATCCTGATAGCAGTTTCAGTGAAACGCAGGAAGGAGTTTCAGTCTGTACTCTTACTGCCCGAGCTATGAAATACAGGTGTTACTGCAACACTAGAAGACAGAACAACAATTTGAAACCATGAACGTTTGCAGTGTCTGATCTCAGGTAAAGCACAGTTACATACCTGATCAGGAGAGTTTATTTTAAGTGCAAAAAAGCCTTTTTCATGTAGCATCAGCATTTGTATCCCTTTACTAGATGAGTGTCTGCACTGTTATAACAGCTGGCCCCAGGACTGGGAATGATTTTCTAAACTCGATGAACATGTTCATTTTTAACACTTTTAGAAGGAGGACAGACTCACAAGAACGACAACAAACTGCAAAGGCTAAAACCGCCGGCTTATTTTTATTGTTTTCATTGCTCCAGTGCTTACTAGATTACAAGAAGTGTAAGGGAACAGGTTACCAATCCAAAAACCTGAATAAACACGTCTTTAAATGCTGTAAAAGTTTTTTGTTTTTTTCCCCTGGTGGATTGTGACTCGTACGGAAACGTATTAATAGTGCACCAAGTTTTGTACTCCTATCTGAGGTTGCAAATAACTGCAGTTTGATCAAAAGCAAAGGGTAAAATAAATAAACCTAAACAGTGCAGGGCTGATCGGCTCACTGGGGTCACATCAGATAATAACTTGACCATGAGAAGCTGATATTTTTAAAAGTCAGCCAAACATGGTTCCTTGTATTTGCTTTTCTTCAAGATCTCAGAGAGTGACAAGGAACAAGCCGCTGTAGACGGCTGGGAAAATGGAGCCGTTTATGGGAACAAGAACTACTTTAAAAAACACAGTGGATAACACCGAGGGAATGAGAGACTGAGAACATGGAGGCAAGAGGAAAACGGTGATGGATGGAAGACAGAAGGGGAAGCGGAGGAGAGGCAGACACACACACACACACACTCACACACTCACACACACACACACTCACACTCAGACACGCTATAATATGAGTTGGCAGACTGCGAGCGAACAGAAGCAGATCATAGAAAGCAGTCATTCAGATCAGACGACCATTTAAATCAACCGGTCACACCGAGAAGTTTCATTTCAGTCCAGCGTGGGTTTCTGAAGCCCACCCCAGCAACGTATCTGGACCGAGAGAGCTGATAAATGATTTCACTAATTGATATATTTAAACTCTTACATCAAACTATTTTAAAAGCATTCAGTATTTTATCAGCATACGGTCCACTCATTCTCCGCAGGGTGCAAAAAGCCTCTGAAACAATCAGTCGAATCAGGTCCAGATGAGCCGCCATCAAGAGGACATAATTATATAAAGTGAGAAAGGCTGTTAGTGTGCTGATGTAAAAATATGCTAAACACCTCACTCTTAAAATAGAGCGGCCTGTAGCTGCTGCACATGCAGCCGAACCCCATCGACACGACCAACACGGCTGACTCTCGGACAAAAAGCAGCGCTGTTAAACGCGACCGCCTTGCTACCGAATCTGACGGCAGAAATTTTAAATCTCCACAAAGCCATCCTTTAAAGTTTCCAAAGATGTCAAACATAATAAGCTTTCAGAATATTTAAAGCCCCGTGTTAAATGATCTCCCCCTCAGTGGAGACATCTCAAAGTAAACAGCTTCTCTGGGAAGCCATCGAAGCTGTGCTGGCTTATCCTCTGGGGACAATAGTCAGCTTTTTGGCGCGCTAGCAAGATGCTATGCAAAGGAGCTGCATGTTAGTAATTGTTTCTCTCAAATATGATTACTCGTGTAAAAGGAAACTGAAAAGTCCCGTCTCTTACCTACAGATTCTGCACTTTTATTTGCAGATATCTCGCTTAGCACTTTAGGCATAGTCTGATAAATTTTAGGTGATGCCAGGTTCTCTTATACCGTGTGAGATATTGGCTGTACTCACAGCTTCAAAAGGCTTTTACCTTTCAGGGCCAATAAAGCCACATTTTCCTCTTTTCAAAAATCTAGTCAGGACATTCCATTTAATAGGAAACAAAAACAGCAAAAATGCACGAATACACTACAAAAGATCCAACAAAAGCGATCTCTGTTCCAGAATGAGCCGTTTATTCACATTTAACTCTGGGCAGCTCTACAAGTAAATCTAAAAAAAAACGGGTAAGACAGCCATCATCGAGCCAAAATGCAAAACCCTAAGTACACAAACTTGTTGTCGCCATCATCTTGTTAGCACCTTCTGTTTGGAACTGGCCACAGTGTAAATAACACTGAATTGAACTGGGGAAAAACTAATGTTCTTGGGGCCTCTGGGGGCCAATTTGAAACTGGAGAGGAGCGGTCGAGAACTATGCTGGATGCCACCCAGAATGAAAAGTAGAGCTGAGATTGGTTCATGTCGGGACATGTGGCTGAGGTCCGCTCCGACATGAACCAAAAAACCTCTAACAAGCTTGTCCGGTCGACATCTAAACAAATCCTCATCCTTCATGCCCAAGACCCAGAGAGGAGGAATCAGAGTTTTAGAGCTGGAAATGAGGAGATTTTCAGAAAGTGGAAAACTTTTGTTGAGTCAGATTGTTCAAAAGGTTAAAGATTAAAGATTGAGCTCATGAGGGCGCTCATAAGGAAAGTCTTTCACCTAAAACTCACCAAGTTCTTGAGGCCCTAACCTCTCAGAATTTAGTGGAGAATTAGAATACTAATGTTCTGATGTTTTTCACTTTTCAGATCCTGGACGGCTGGGAAACTCAGAAAATAGATGGAGAAAGCAGATCATAGAAAGCAGTCCCATAACCAGAGCCAGAGAAAGGTGTGTGTAGAGTGTCAGTAATTGGCTGATATATGAGAAGAGTGCTTGTTTGAGGGGCAGCGGGGTCTCAGCAGGAATTCATTTCTTAAAAACATCCCGAAGCCTTCAATTAACCCCGTTAGCCCCCTCCCACCAACGCCACAAACACATGAGCAGCTGAATCTGCCAAAATAAACAGCCAATGGCATTCCTGAGAGGAAGAGGGGTGAAGGGGAGCTTGAGAAATGAGCAGAAATAGGAATGGATGGGAATGAATAAAAGAGCAGGAGTAGTTTCTAAAAACTGGCAACACAATAAATGAAAAGGGCTTTCAAAATAAAAGGCAGCAGCAGTTGTAGCTCTTACTTATTCAGTGTTCAGGCCTGTTGATCCCTGGTGACATCAATCACCTCAGTCTCCTGAAAGAAGCACAAAAAACATGACTCGAGTTATATATAAAAAACCTGTTTGGGTAAAGAGCAGAGGCCATTAGTCATCTGATATCTCACAGCACAGCTTGGATTTGCTGAAAACTGAAGGAATGAATGGCTGGCCTGAGGGTTGCACTAGGATTACAGGTCAAATCCAGGTGACATATTTGTTCCTGATTAAACCTGAGGACTGCAGGGACTGCATCGTGTTTCTTTTGTCGATTCTGTCTGAGGAGCTTAAGGGCAACGATCCAGACTTTTCCTTACAAATCCTCCCCATTATTTTTTTTTTCTTTTACTTTGTCTATTTACCCTGATCATCTCCCTCGTGTGGAGTTATTAATGACTCTATGCTGGCATCATAGTTTGTAGCTATCTGACTAACCATGCAACATGGGCTGGTGTGAATATTTCAGAAACTCCTGATCTGCTCAGATTCTCCCACACGGCCATCTCTTGTTTTTGCAGAGAATGGCCCAAAAAAGAGAAAATATCCAGTGAGCGGCAGTTCACAGGGTTAAAATGTCTTCTCGGTGTCAGAGTTTAGAGGAGAATGCCCTTTGGCTGCTTTAAGCAGATACGAAGGCGACAGTGACTCAAATAGCCACTCATTACAACCAAGCCACGCAGAAGAGCATCTCTGATTGCACAACACATCGTACCTTGAAGCAGAAGACCACACCGGGTGTCACTCAAGTCATCCAAGGACAGGAAAACCAACCCATCGTTCACACCGGCTCACCAAAATAAGACAGAAGACTGGAAAACATTGCCTGGTCTGATAAGTTTCAATAGCCGAGGCACAATTTGGTATGAATACCATGAAAACATTGTTCCATCCTGCCTTGTATCAACGGTTCAGGCTAAGCTCAAATCTCAAATCATCTCAAACTGGTTTCTTGAGCATGATAACTAGTTCATGTGTTCTGGACTCTGCCCCTAGTCTTATGTGCATGACCATAACGTTAACAATTAAAAGTGTGATAAACACTTAAATTTCTGATTATGAGTCTACTTGTTCCAGCTGCTACACTGTGGACCAAACTGTACTAAAGACATGTGCCATCAGAACACAGCAACACCACAAATCATCAAATACTTCATGATTTTTGTAGACCGAGCCTCATGTCCAGCTATGAATTAGCTGGACTTCATTTGTTGGTTATTGTCCCATTTTCCATACAAAGTCTGGGTACCTCAGCTTGCTCCGTGCACAAAAACTGAAATGAAATGTGTCCTGAGAGCTGCAGAGCCTGCTACACAACGAGCCTGGAGATCACAGCGAAGCCAGTGATGGCATTTTTAATTAAACCCAGTTCATTCACAGCAAGAGCCAGAAATATTATACTATCTATTAGAGAAAAGACATATTACTGCCTGGACTAATAACAAAAAGCTGGAGCTGTGCCCGAGCTTAAACAGAGCCCTTCACTGGGGCATACATTAAACTAAAGGCATTTTAATTTGTGATAATACAGAGAGAGGGTCTCAGTTTTCCCTCTCATAATGATAGCATTAATGCTTATAGGCACACCAGGTAAAACAAAAGGACTTTTTAAACCAAAAAGATAAAAAGAAAAAATCAATTTGGGGACTAATCTTCATAATGAGACAACCGAGCAGACAAAAAGCTACAGACGCTGAGAACATTTAATGAACAAAGCCCAGCCGAGGTCTAAATGTTGCTGAATAAGCCTGCAGTAATACGGTTCACAGGTATCTTCATTTTCATTTCACAGTGCGATGAGGACGCTGCTCGCCTCTGCTCCAGAAACAAGAATTAAGGTCGTCCGTGCCTCCGTTCGCATCACACTGAAACCAGCAGAAAAAGAAGCTAGTGAGGCGAGACTGTGTGTGTGTGTGTGTGTGTGTGTGTGTGTGTGTGTGTGTGTGTGTGTGTGTGTGTGTGTGTGGTGAAGTTTGTTTGGCAGCACTTCTAACAATGTCGAGGCCCTCGGTGCTATCCAACAGAATAGCCCAGTCTGTCTCGACTATCTCAAAGAACCATATGCTTCTGGATCCCAGCGCCCAGTCGCGTGTGTGTCTGTGTGCATCTGTGTGTGTGTCCATATGTTCTAGCATCTAAACATCCAGCATCTAAAAGATCCAGATGGCGAAGCATCAGTCGACACAATGTCTCCTTCCATCAGCAGGAAGTAACTTGAAAACCGTAAAGACAACAAACATTCATCATCCGGGCTTTAGGAGCCGACCACACCGCTCACTTGACAATTATAGAGTAGTTATCATATTACGATAAGTATAACACACACACACAAAAAAGTGCTTTTTATTTCTAAAGCACACAGAGCCGCGAGATGGCGTGGAGAATAAGGAAACGTGGCGTCTGAATAACCCAAAGCGACGGATTAAATCTTGAAGGAACGACAGCAGCTGAGGTTTAGCTACAAATCAGACAAATTCTGTTTTTTAAAATGTTTTTATTTGGAGGCTTTTGTTCGACACGTGTGTGTGGATGATGATAAATCCTGCAGCAGTCCAACAGAAGATACAGCCTCTTCCCCAAGAAACAGACACACAACAGAGTGACTCACATTTCCAAGTTCATGTTATTCCCAAACGGCAATCTACACTTCCTATGACCAAAAACCATTCAAGGGGCTGAAACTGAGACGCTCTATGAATCCTCATATTTTTAAAACTCACGTGGACAGGCTTATATGATAAACAGTGATTAAATAGTTACTGTGATGCATTCAAGGTAAAAACAAACCCCAAAACGTTTGTTTTTACCTTTTACTTTTTGTTTACGCCTGTGAATTTTGGCTCTTTAATAAAATTTTGGCTCATTTATAAATGCAGGTAAATGTAGATATGTTTCAGGAATGAACATTAAAGTGTGACTTTGATTACTTAGTGTATTCTAAACATTGTGTTAGTTCAGGGAGACCATGAAGTCAACCTCAGTCACAATCCCGGTACATTTAGGTCCACACTAATGTGTTTTCGTTTGAAAACGCAACGTTTTCTCTCCGTTTTGGCCTTCCGTCCACACTGAGACTGCGTTTTCGGTCGCGTTGTAGTGTGGACAGCGAACCCGGAGCCTTTTCAAAAACAATGACACATTTTAGTTATGTGATGCAGTCATGTGACCAATTAAACTAAGATAGCGGAGGGCATTACACAGCAGTTGTTTTGTATCAGTCTGCTTGCTCAGATAGCTTTTCTTCAAATTCTTTAATTCTCTTTTGCAACTTTGTATTTTTGTGTTACTTGCAGCAACAGCTCCACCTCATTGTTAGTCCATTTAAAAAACTCTGTGCTTTTCCTCAACATTTTGCCGCGACGTTTCAAAGAGCCGAAAATTTAAAAAGTGGCAGACAGAAATGAGGCAGGTCGAATTTTTTCAGCCGTTTCAATGTGGATGAAGAACTCTGTGAAAACGTCTGAAAACGATAGTGTGGATGCGAAGCGTTTTCAGACGTATACGTTTTCAAATTTATCCGGGCTAGAGTGGATGTAGCATTAATCCCAATGCCAGCTCAGCAATATTTAGGTTGCTTTACACCTATTGTGCAGCTGCAAACCACTTTGCTACCCATCTCCACCATAGCACCACATCATATCTGCATGAATACCTCATACCAGCTGCCAGCATGGTGGTGGAAGGGTGATGATTTGGGCATCTTGGAGTCACCAAGTCAACCAAAAGCTCCTTCCTCTGTATACAAAAGTACCCTTGAGGCTTGGGCCTAACCTGGGTGATGTGACAGGACAATGATCCCAGTCACAGCAGTACATCTACAACAGAATAAATGAACAAGAGAAGAATCGAGCTGCTGCAGTGGCCCAGTAAAAGTGGGACTTTAAGAGCTGTGCAGGGAGGAATAAGTGCAAAACTCAGTGAACTGAAGCAGCATCGCAAAGAAGAGTGAGCAAACATTCCTCCACTTATTTACTGATGGAGACTCACTGCCAAATATATATGACTACAGACAGAAATCTCTTTTTTTGGACTATAGCAATCCTAAAATGGAATCCACTTTGTCAGTCGGGCTGCTGCAGAACACTTAAACGATTTAAAACACACTATAAATAATATGAAAGTTTAAAGTTCAACCCCTGTTAGAAACTGTGGTAGTCAATCCAAAAAGCATGCATTATAATTAAAATACTTTTAAAAAAATATTGTAATACAATTTTCTTATAATGACTAGCAAAAGGTCAGTTAATCACAAGCCCATTGTCTCATAATGACAAGAGAGTAAATCAAAATTAGTAGCTCTGAAAATGATAATTGGAAGAAAACGGCATGTATTCTTCTCTGAGATCATTTTAAGTAAAATAAAGGAATACCTCGACCTGCGGTGCGTGCACTATGTGCAGAGATAAAATGGTAAACTTTCTTTTTCCTTAATTGGAGCCCTGACAGGTACAGAAACACAAGAATCTGAAAATATCTGAAACATTTCCGTGAGTTTTATTAAATTTTCAGAAGGCTATTGTGCATTCTTCTCTTCAGCTCACCCTGCACTGACCTCCTCTTCGCCTCTTTCATTTGCACTATGCTTCTTCTATTGAACGGGATTCAAAAACGGGCTCTGCTGTCAGTCAGCAAATGGTAGGAAAAAGCTAAACGGACCTGGGCTGCATTTTATTTTGATTTAAAACTTTCTTCAGCACTTTTTTTTTTTTTTACATATATAGTGTGATGGTGATGTGAACTGAATGTATTACCACATTGCAATGATTTATATTAGGGGGCAGAAATATAAATCCTGATTTGCTTTCCATTTTTGGCTCTGCTGGAATACAAATGAGGCAGACGGAGGATGGAGTGTCACCCAGCAGGTCCAGATTGGAGGCAGGGATGCCACTCTGCTCATGCTCTGACCTCTGTGCCAGAAAAACACACACATACACAGCGCGAGCCAAGAGAGACAGTCAAAACAGAGGCTGCCCCAAACACACTTTGCACTTTCCCCTAAATAAAAACCGCAGCAGCTGCTTCCAACGACCGAGCTCGTGCAAAATTCGAGTGCGCTACCTGCCCGTCACCAGGCAGCAGCAGGTGGACAAAGTCTAAGACAAACCGAGGAAGAAAGGGGAGTGTGCAGCAGCTACATGGCTTCGTATTCTGCTCATGAATTGGTGTGAATAATCTTCAGGTGGACACAAACATGCCCGCTAATCAACGCTAATGTCTGCAGGTGCTAATACATTAGCCGCAGCGTCTTAAGGAGGATGCACAGAAATCAGGGAGGCAAAACAGAAAGGGGGAAATGTGTGTGCAAGCACTGTGAAAAAAATAAATTAGCTATTTTGTCAAAAAGGATAATGAATGTTAAAACTATGCAAATGCTAAGAGCATCTGCATAAGTCCTTTTTAAACGTGGGATTTCCAAATGTGTATGTGTGCGTGCAGGCTTATTTGTGTGGGACTTTAAGCAATTAGGACAGGAAGCAGAGGCGCGCTGTTGCTTTGGCTTCCCGGTGGAATTAAGTTATGCACCATCAACACACACAGACACACACACAAAAGAACAAATTCCCATACTGACCAACAACCCGGTCTCAGCTGTAAAGCATCACATGTACACACACACACTTTAAAAAAACAAAAACAACAACACACCCTCAACTTCCTCTTGACCCACTTCCCAAACAACACGCCACCTCTCTCGTTCCATCCATCTCTCCATCCCTTCATCCCGCAGGAAAGCAAAGCAGAGCAGGACACTTCTGCTCTGTGTCATCAGATCACGATCACACACACACACACACACACACACACACACACACACACACACACACACACACACACACACACACACACACACAGTTTATGAGGCCAAAGGCATGCAGGGAGAAATCTTCATCCAAACTGTGCTGTACTGAGTCTTTATGCAACTGTGCTGCTCTTTTTCAGAGTTCAAAAATGTAAT
The DNA here is from genome assembly GCF_900408965.1 of Simochromis diagramma. Classification (NCBI taxonomy): domain Eukaryota; kingdom Metazoa; phylum Chordata; class Actinopteri; order Cichliformes; family Cichlidae; genus Simochromis; species Simochromis diagramma. The sequence continues at coordinate 17,627,657 of NW_024386908.1, forward strand.
GAGGCCTCTGAACAGGACTGATACACAGACCTCTGCATTATTACTATAATGCACACTGGAGCCAAAACACGCAAATCCTCTCTGCATCAATAACACAGCAGGACCACGGTGGTCTTTATCGATGTAATGGCCAGAGCAGGATCACAAAGTTCTTCATCTTGGGTCATGATCAACGTTAATGTTACAGTCTGGTGTTACGTCGTCTTCTCATGGACGTGGCGCTCACGGTTTGTGCACATGTTTCTTGGCACGTTAGCTTGTACAACATGAGGAGGAGCAGAGATGTGACGTGAATATTGGATAGAAACGACCCTTAATTTAGAATAGTTCCCATGTCTTTCCAAGGGGAGCAGCATAGACAGAGATCCTCCTCACTAACGTCTGATGCAAACCCAGTCATTTGGTTCTATAAGCAGGCATGAAGCAGTGCCAGTGGAGTCAGTAGGTTTACGCATTTGCCAATGCTGCAGATTAAACAAAAGACTTGGGTATGGAGAAAAGAATCTTATATGCAAAATTTTTAATTGTTTGGTTACCCAATTGGGGTGTTGGTGGCGTGTCAGCAGCAATCCACACACTGTTTCAGCCTGCTGTGGTGAAGAGAGGTGAGCGTGAAAGCGAAGCTGCTGATTTACCAGTCGATCTACATTCCTACTCTCACCTTTGGGTAGTGACCAAAACATTAAGATTGCTAACAGAAGCAGCTCAGAGTAGAGCCGTTACTCCTCCACATCGAAAGGAGTCAGCTGAGGCAGTTCAGGCATCCGACTAGAATGACTCCTGGACACCGACTAGGTGAGGTGTTTCGGCACTGTCTTCCTGGCACAAACCCAGGACCCGTTGGAAAGATTAAATCTGTAGGCTGGCTTGGGAATATCTTGATGCCTCCCACAGAAGAGCTGAATGAGGTCTCCCAGGAGAGGTACTCCTGCTCCCGTAACCCAGATAAGCATCAAAACACGTCTGGATGGTTTGGTTCTTATTTAGTCATCAAAACTTGTGTTGGTGACAACATGTCTGAATAGGCCAAACATGTTTACACGCCGCAACACAAAAGCTCACCTACGTTACTATGACTGTTTCAACCCCCTTTAAACACCAACCACTATCCTTTGTGGTGAGACTGGGCTGTAGGATGAAGGCCAATTTGACACATTCCAATACATAATCACAAAGTGGTTTACATTAAGCAACAGCTTTGTGTAAAGCAGGAAATTTGTCACAAAAATAGGAAAAACTACACCCCTCACAAATGTTTAAGCTCAAGGAGAAGAAAAAGAGGAGGCAGAAAGTCTGAACCGAGGGAGGGAAGAGATAAAGGTTGGCAAGCTGAACAGAGCCGCAGCAGTTTGTTTAACAGTCCGACAGGAGCTGTTGAATCTGGCTCTATCAGTACGCTGTGATCAGGGCCGCTGAGACAGCCCGGCTCCGAAATGAAGTGGAAAGCTAAACGGATCCATGTTGGTGGAGGAATTTCTTTGTTTACAGAGATATGTTTGGAGAGTGGTAAAGAGCAGGAAATGAGAAAAAGACAGAGGTCAGACAAATCTTAGATACACCAACCAAAAGCCAATATGTGCAAACAGTAAAGAAAAAAAAAGGATCTTTCTGCCTCTCTTCAACTCTCTTTTTTCCCCATCTGAATATCTCACCTCCTCCCACCTCAATTTATCTCTCAATGAAAACTTATTTCCAAAGATTTACAAGGGAACATTATCCTGCAACAAACGTTGGCAATATTCCTTTATTTCCCCCGAGAAGGCCGACTGCACACCCTCCTCCTCCACATTCATTTACTTCCATACATTTATAAACCTGAGCTTCTTAACATAACCACAGTGACTCTGTCACTTAAAGTCTAACTTCGAAACATTTAAAAGATACAAGTTAAGAGTCTGTAAAATGACATGCACATGTCTCAATAGAACAAGATGACATCTTTTTTCCTCAGAGTGAAAAACCTGGGAGCAGACCTGTTAGAATCCTTTTGTGTTTGAAGCACTGGGCATGGTCGGGTGCCTGCTAGGCCACTTTGTGCAAATCAGCAGCATAACCACACACTGCAGGAAACTTTGAACAGTCACCACTGTCTCTGGACTATTCCTGGAATATAAGAGAAAGTTATGAAATGAGCCGCCATGTTGGGTTGGATGCTAAAATCCGTGCGCAGACAGCCCCCAGAGGGCGCCGGTCCAGGCAGCTGAAGGTCAGTCTATGCAGGATTGTAGGAGGCTGTAGTTGACGACGTGTCCTTATAAATTACTGTGTAATGGATCTTGTATCATGGATCAATGATGGGAGGCAAAAATATAAGGATGCCTCAAAAATGACCTTGTTTAAAGTATCAGAAGATCATCGATCAGCTTGATTTGAATGCCTCAAAATTAAAATCACTTTTTACACTAAACATATTTAAAATTAACCTTTTTTGTAACTGCGTGATGACATGACTGATCAATGTCCCATCATCACCTATATAAGAAGGATCTGCCTATGATTGGTCGGTAGAAAGTGCACCTGATATCTTCACTTAGTGCAGTTCGAGCAAATGAAAAGAAACTACTGGGTTTATTTTCATTACCACTTTGTGCATTTCTCTCTCATATCATCTCATTCTCTTTGAAACAGCAATAAGCCATACCAAGTGTTGATATATTTCAATTTGACTACTTAAGACATCATCTAACTTCCTGTGACTGGTCCATAAATATAGAAAGCCAGAATCTAAACAGTGTTTTCACACCTCAAAGGTTTCACATCTGTAATTTTAGTTTAAAATAGTGGCAGAGGACGCTTAAATAACCAGTATGAGCAAGAGTGGCGTTTACAACATTAAACCCATCATTTCAAGGTTGCATTCAAATTTAAAATTGCTACATTTTGAGGCCAAATCAATTTATTTTAACTGACTGGCAACAATTTAGAGAAATCTCTTTTCAAAACTGATGTAATTATTGTGATCATTAGCAGCCGCTGCACAAACAGCACACTGGCATTGTGCCCTGGAGTGTGAAAAGCAGGAAAGTTCCTCACTTATGTCTTATACTTATGTCTTTAAAATAAACTGCACCAGCTGTTGGTGTTATGAATAATGGATAAACAAATTAGTTAGCACACGTATGAAGTTGTTCATCAGATATCCCCCACCTGACCATCTCACATTTACCTTCTCAAAAACATTAATTTCATGTAAAAACTAGGTGAGCGAGCACCTTATAGGTTAAATATCTGATTCTACAGGTCTATGAAATGTAGTTCAAGCTAACACAGAATGATGGATGCTTCAAGCCCATACAGTATTTGAGCACCTGTAGAAACTGCTGTTATGTGATTAGGTGGACTGATATTTAATTTACACCTTCGCATGTACAAGGCACACAATGTACTTAAAAGCAGGTGAATGGTTTCACACATTAAAGCGTGAATGTGATAAAAACGCAACACATTCTCAGCTTCAGTGTGACATTCCTTAGGTATGACATCACATAACATATCCAAATGAACGTTTAATAAAGAGCAGTTTTCTATTATTAATATTATTTATAATTTATGATGGTGTTCTTGCATACTTCCCAATAAATAAATGGATAAATCCAATGCTTTTTTGATATTTGGTCTAAATTTTACCCAGTGCCTGTCATTTTACTGCATGAGATAACAGTAGTTGACTTTTTCAGCTTTCTGCTATGACTAATGACAGCATTAAAAATAAATAAATAAACACCTTTGTTTAAAAAAACAAAAAAACAAAAACAAAACACAATCTAAACTTCCTCCTACTTTTTTTAAAAAAAAGTCTCAAGTTTAAAACTAGGACATCAGTGTGATTGGGAAACTGATGGGCTCCTGAACATTCTTATCGTTCTTTTAGTGGTGAAATAAAGTAGCTGAAAAAAATTATATAAAAAAAAAAAAAAAAAGTGAGAAATTCACAGAATTCTCACATTAATCTTTAAAAATCTTCAAAGTGGATAAAAACTGAAGAGATGGATGGCTGGAAAGGTGGGGGTGAACACATCTGGTTCTACTCAACGTGACTGACATTCCTCAGGGATAAAGGGAGACACAGAGAGCAGGCTTGATGGCAGCGGAATGGACTTCTACACAATATCAGTCTCTCCCGACGGGTATCTGCACAGATCAGAAGCATGTGGTGTTTGCCGAGTAAACAAAAATCCCACGACTTCCAATCTGAAGCAACCAGAAGGGTGTGGAAACCGAGCAGATGCTGTGGACTTTAAATTTATGACTTTTCCCACTGCTGTCCATTACTTTCAGCTTTAGTGACTTCAGTGGATAAAAATGTTCTTTCCTAGTTTATTATGGTCATTTTTCAATGTGCTGAACACATTCGAAATTTCCAAGTATGACTTCAAACTATTAAACTATTCTAACTAAACTATTTTCCAAATTTCCTTGTGTCTATATTTCAACGTCATATTTTTATGACATTCCAAGAATACCATGACAAACTCTGGGGGCGAGAGGAAGACGGACCATTTTGAAAACCTTAATTTCAGTGCTAGAAAAAAATAAAATAAAAACAAAAACAAATAAACAATTTGTCCTTTAGGATGAAAGAATTTGACTCCTATTATATGATGTCACAAGTTTAATTTGCTTCATGAATGAGACGGATTTCTCTATTTCAGGCCTAAGGCTGTGTTTGAGCTCAGCATTAGCACTGCATGCCTCTCCTTTTATTTCAGGGAGACTGACAGCAATAATTCAGCAAAAGAAAAAAGTGAGTTGAAACACCCTTTGCAAAATGCATCGAGGACATTAAGCCTTTATATAAAAGATGGATGTAGCTTCGATATGAGGTCCAAGTTAATGCAGAAATGCCTTAAATCTGCAGTCTTTCTAATGGCCAGCAGGGGGAGACTCCTCTAGTCAAATAAAAAAGGTTATAAGTCAGTCTACTGGAAAACAGCTCTAGGCTTCCTTGTCCTTTGACCTCAAGGAACACAATCAATAGCAGGTTCCAAGGCTTCGGGTCTTTATAAATCATAGTCACCATCTGTGTCCAGAAATGTCGAGGTGACAGACGGGGTAAAACCCTACTGACATCCACGTCCATCGACACCGTCCTCACAGATTTGTTCTTCACTGACATCGAAATTCAAACCACGTCCATGCGACAGCTTAAGATTTTCGGACACACTAGAGCAGCGGTCCCCAACCTTTTTTGCGCCACGGACCGGTTTATGCCCGACAATATTTTCACGGACTGGCCTTTAAGGTGTCGCGGATAAATACAACAAAATCAAACTAGTACCGGTACCGAAAAAAAAGGAGATTTATTCATAACACACGTGAAAAGACCCAGGAAAACCGAGTTAACGATAAAAACGATAACAAAATAACACTGAAAACCGATAAAAACCCAGAAAACCATACATTTCACACCTGAGCCTCAACTCTCGCGGCCCGGTACCAAACGACTCATGGACCGGTCCGAGGCCCGGGGGTTGGGGACAGAGCGCTCCTGTGAAAATAAAACTTTACACCGCTCGTTTACAGAAACAGCAGCTCCGGAAAGAAAGTGAAAAGAAACTCTTTTTTTCTAAGATAAAGTCAGTTGGGGACCGGTTGGTGACCGGGCAGTCTCCGAGTCTGTGTTACTGAAGCCTTAAACATAATTTTTAATGTTTTGTTGGCTCTGTTAAGGCTTTTTTTTTTTTTGTTTTCTCCCTGTGCAACATGATCAGTCTTAACTTCCATCTTTGATTTGTGGGGTTAAAAAAATAAAAAATAAACTGAATTCCTCGTCCTCATATAAAGCACATCATATCACCTTGCAGCTGATCTCCTGTCATTACGAACATCACTGATTCGATTTACCACCCTCTCATATCAGTCTTTGCTCTCACTGGTAGTCGCTTCAATTGCTTCGCTGAAAGTTGGGAAAACTCAGGACCCAGCACAGGTTATTTTACTCCACACTTTGTTGCTGAATGTCACCAAGTTTCTGTGGTGTGGTTGATACTTCCTGCCAATTGTTTCCTGTGCTGATGCCCGTAAATACAGAAAATAAATCACCGACAAATTCTTAAATGCAGGAGCGAGACTTGGCCGGCAGGTCCACGGCACTTCACTGCGTATGGATAAGACAAATGTTAGACAACCAGCTACAGTAGCTTGCTGGTGGAAATACAAACGGCATCAGGCTACAGTCAACTATTTACTTTTCTGAGTTTTAATTAAGCTTTCCAGCTGTTGGTGCACTGATAACCACCTATCTGGGAAATATATCTGAACATCGTGACTGATCACAGCAGCATAAATTACATGAAATCTACCAAGCTCCATGAGCTACAGGCTGGCATTTAGTCTCAAACATCTGCCGCTTCAGTTTGATTTCCATTAATCGTAGACGTCTATTTTTAGGCGTAAATACAACCCCTCGTGCCCCACATTCCTGTCTGCGCGGCGCTTAATCGAGCAGAAATGCAATATAAAAACTAATATTCCAAACACACGATCGAACCCCGGCCCAGAGACGCGGCACACACCCAAAGCAGCGGTGGTGAAAATCTGAACTTCTCTCTCTGTCTGCAATAGAAAATGAAATGCCAAGCCTGGCTAAGGACATAATGAAAAAGCTATTATCAGCATAAGCTTTCATCAGCACTGCATTCAGCCATGTTCAATACAAACTGATTCTCTCATCTCACGCTGTACCCATCTGAATGCTGGGATATAATAAAGGACGCAAGATAAGAGAGTGAGAGAGATCACTTCTTTCTTTCTTTTTTTTAAAAGTAGTTTTTAAATCGTGCATCAGCACATTTACAGCGAGACGAAGTTTTCATCACACACACGGATAAGTTGGCCCTTGCGGACGCCGCGATAATCAGCCCGTGATTGTCAGAGTCCGATCAAGTCGGTTCATTAGTGACGAACGTACACGTCTTTGTCCACTCCTGCTTATATCTGCATCCATTCATGAGCCTTTTCATTTCCCCGCTTTGTTGTGACTAATTATTGGTGAACTTATTCTTTCCGTGAGACTCCGTCTGTCACCTCCAGCATCACCATCCCTGAATTCAAATACAGCCTCCTCATACAAAATTCAGCACAACTTTAAATTATACATATTACGATACAATATTAAAGCTATATCCAGCATATATTAAGCAATAATGAGGAGGGGCTCGAGTCAGGCCTGTCAAGTACAGAGTCAAATTGCAAAGAAAAATGTGACTGTGAATCAGCCTTCTTTCCCCCCTCTCTTGTATAAAAGCCGTGCAGAAATGTCAGGTCATTTACCGAAATCCAAGCAACCTTTACACAGAGAGCCAAATTGAGTCCATCAGGGCAGAGGTAGGTGGCACCAGCAGGTATATGAGGTAATTTATGCCATCAACTATTGGCGTTTTCTGAGCTAAAATACAATATTACCCGTCTCTAGCAGTGGGTGTGAAAATACTGTCCCCTGGATTTCACTTTGGTTGGATCTTTCGTAACAAAATACCATCTGCAGGCCAAATTGCCCCTCGGGGACATTAAAGCTCTGTTCCAATCTAGTCTACTCTACAATGTTATTACCAATAACAGTAATGGCAAATGCAGAGGGGGGGCATGAGGGAGTGGAAAGGGTAGCACAGTGAGAGAGAAAGAGAGAGAGAGGAGGCAGATGAAGAAGATAAAGTGTAAAAGAACAACTGAAAGTTGGTTTAGCTGGTGATTTGCGGATTTTTATTTTGCTCTGTCCAGTATAGCTTATTTTCTCCATGAACAGTTGTACGTTCTTTATCTATTATCAATAAATGCAGAGAAATCTTCTTAGAGAGATAAAGAAACCAATGCTGATGTGCCAAAAATTGCAGTTCCTCAGACGTCCACATGAGGCTGACTCCAAAAGCGAGTCAGCCTCCACAAACTCCCACCTTAAGATTCCCAACTTTACAGCGGGAATAAAGACTCCACCAAAAAACTTCCAGAACCAGTTTTTAGTTAATCTAATATCTATTTTTATGTTATTCTCCTGAATAAAAGATAGTGATGGTAAATGCACAAATTAATGCATTACTGTACCGTTTAACTTTTATATAGTCGTGTGAAAAACCATGTACAGCCTCACCCCTTTCATAAGAGTTAATAAGGACAGCAGCAGCCAGGTGGTGCTAATCAAATGCTCAACTGATTGTCACAAAGTGGGGCCACCTCAATAAAAGCAGACGTTTTGACAGTTTGCTGGTCTGTAGTGTTCAGCAATGTGTTAACACAATATCACAGTCTTCCCTGGATTGGAACTCACAGCAAATTCACTGCAAAGTGAGACAGGGCAACGCAGAGGAACTGCAAAAACCCACAAGTTACATCTCTGACTCTACAGGCCTCAGTTAGCATGTTAATTAAAAAAAACAATTAAAAAAAAAAATTAAAACATGGCAGTATGGCTTAGCTTTCCAAAGTTGCTTCTGTACCAACCAAGCAAGACTTCAACCAAGACTTCTGGAACAACGTCCTTTTTATTTGGGCTTGTTTTACAGCCACAGGGCTGGGAACCATGAACTCTTCTGTACACCAAACTATTCTAGAGTCAAATGACGTGGTCCACCTTGTAGCTAAAGCTGGACTAAAAGTCGTTTATGGGGTAGGACAATGATCCCAAGAATGGCAGCAGATCTCTGACAGAATGGCTGAAAAACAAACGACACAGAATTCCAGTCAATGTTCAGACCCGACTGAAATGCTGTGGAGGCGAATGTGCATAAATAAATGCCCACAAACCTCAATGAACCTGTATCCACATTGCTATTGAAATGGGTTCTGCAAGCTACCAAATCATGGAGTTTACTTCAGCATCAAATCAATCAGGTGTTGACTGTCTGTGATAGGAGCACTTAAAGGACCTGCTAATATATTTGGCACATTTAACTGTGTCCATTTATAAAAATGTGAACAAACAAACAAGAAAGTCTCTGGAGCTGGAGCCCGCCACTAAGTGCAGCTGTCTACCATAGCAAACCTTATTTTTTTCTCTCCATTAAATGTTAAAGTCAAACACTGCACTTTGAATTCCAAGCCACACCTAATGTTGTGTGTCTAACCAGGAAATAAATCTCTTTCATCCATCCACTGCTTGTTGCATCCTTTTCACCGCGCTCACACGTAGGCGTTCAGTCCCTGTATGCACAATTGCTTCCTCCTGACAGTCATTCTCACTGCCAGAGAACCTTTTCTGCAGCACAAATTTGAAGAAGGAACTCGGAAATCTTTTTGTTAATAGAGGCCTGTGCAATCACGGAAGCTCTGTGATATAATAAAGGTGAAGCGGTGCAATACAAAAAGGTATACGTGAGCATGTTGGTACTGTATCCGAGTGGCTGCTTTTTGTGTCGGACATAAATCCTGTTTGATCAAATTCATTGCAGAGTGAATGCATCTGGAAAGAAACTGCAGCTGATGCTCTTCTATGCATGCACTATATGTGCAATAATTCAGCGCAGATATTGCTGGAGCTAGTAAGGAGCTGCTGGACTTGTTAACAGTAACGATGACAGTCTCTGTCCTCTCCAGCGCGAGTCGAGTTTACAGCATGGAGCCAGGCCTCGCAGCTGTGGCTCCCCTCCGAGACGCGCAAACACCCACACCGAAATGAAGACGCAGACACACTGAACTTCCTCCTGCAAAACAAACCAGCGCTTTCCTGTGCAGCTCCCAGAGGAGCGTGGGTGTGCGTGTGCAGGAAAAAGCATGTGAACTAATATAAATACATAAATACAGATATTATAAACACACATAAATTTTTAAAAAAGAAAAAAGAAGCTGTTTACAATTACATTTATAAGCTTTATGACCTGACATATGTTTTGGAGTTTTACAGAAAATTAAGATGCAGTTTACATGTTTAGTGAATTTTTATCTTTTAATGGCTTCTTTTTAAACAGCCTTACTGCACTGCTGACTTTTCCAGACATTACTCAATAATGCACAGTCAGAACTTTAACTTGTTTCATATCTGTATGACGGGCCAGCTGAGCGCTCTACATCCAGGCAGCACCCTTGCCTAAAGCAAAGGAGTAAACTATTCCCGGTAGTAGGAACATGTTTGTGCAAGATGGAAGCACGAATGACCTGAGAACAATCCAATTCTCCTGAAATCTTCTTGAGTTCTTGGTGAAAACACGACTACTCAGCCATAGCCCTTCAGAGAGAAGGATTTGGGATCAGTAGGTTTAAAGCCTCTGGGGTAAATGAAGAGTTAAAGTTAAGGTTTTGTTTTGGAGAGTTTGTTGGGTCATCTTTGTTTAGAAGGCTTCACTGCTGAACATTTGGTACTTGTCGCAGTCACTAGCATTACAGCCAGCCCATTGCAACCCTTGAACAATTCCTTGAACTAGCTGTGTATACAACCCAAAAACCGCAATTTACAAAAACCAGCAAGAAAATTACAACACTTCACTCAACAGCATCTAAAGTGTATTTAAAAACACCACAAACTGCACGTGTGCATTTCAACAAACAGTGTTCGTCTCAACCGTTGTCTATGTACAGAAGTTCTTGGAGTTCCCGTCTCAGTGGTCTGAAATTTGAGCCTCCACATTTGGTCAAGAGGCTCCTGGGAATATACGGCCGGGATGATGAGAGGGTGGCTGAATACTGGATGTGGAGAAGCGTGTCTTCCTAACACAGGCTGGATCAGAGAAAGAGAATATGGATAATGCACTACCTGGGGTCAACAGAGGTCTTCCCTGTGTGTATAAATTTTAAGTATGAACAGCACTGCTTTTGAATTGTAACTATAGGGCTGGGCATCTGTCGATCGCTACCATTTACAGTCTGATGATAGGTGAATGCACACTTTGAAATGTGTAAGTATTGGTGATTGTAAAATGAAATAAACGAGGCAACAACAACATTTTTACTAAAACTGGATGAGGAAAGCTTCAAAACTTTAGGGATTGGTGAACAACCAGTGACTTTAACAGTTTTATGTATTTACACTCAGAAGTGATCACTTGATGTCACGAGTCTGATGTTTAGTTCTAATTAATGGAAAAATGTGTGGAAATCTATGTTAGATGCAGCTAATTGATGCATTTTTATTTGGTCATCTGTGAAAGCCACAGTTTCAAATTGCTCACATTACCCCAATGCACACTTTTATGTTACCCATCTGCCCATGTTCATTTCATTTCCAGTCCACTGCAAAAACACACAAGTTACCTGATGTGTTTAGTTCTCTGTTGACCTCTTTTATAAGGCCAATCATTCACTTTCGCTTTTCTATATTTTCTGCATTTTGTGGTGGACCTAAGCTCCTGTTCCCCCTTTTCATCACTATTTGGTCTCAATTATTGTCACTCATGACCCTGTGTTTATTACCTTATTTGTTAGTCTGATCAACAAATATAAAAGCATGTAAGCACTGTTTGACAAACTCAACTTAAAGTCCATTTAATGGGTTTTTTCCAGAGCTTTCAACCACAGAAATCGACCCATGTGCACACCGGTTACAGTTTAAAGTCCCACACCAGCCTACAAACCTTCAGAGGCTGACTGCTGTCAGTCCTGAGTGGGATCACAATTGTTCAGAGATGGATCGCCTCCAAACAGCACTAACCATGGCACGGTTACAATTGTAAGCCTCACATTAAGGTCCTGCATTTGAATCCAGGCTGGGGCCTCTTAATACAAATCTTCTAGCAAACAGCAATTCTCCCCCCCCCCCCCCAGTTGCAAAGAATTTGGATCCTGTGAGTGAGCCCTAATAATCTCACACTATTCCACTGATGTTCAGGTGGCAGAATTGCAAAAATAGCAAAAGACAGGAAAGAAGATTATAACATGGATGCAGAAAAAAAAAAAAGAGCACCAAGCTTTGATTTTCAGTTCAAACTGGGCATCAGCCGGAGCTCTTCTGATTTAAGGTGAAACAGCCGAGTGGAAATGTTCCACTTCAAAGGATTTACCACCTGATATGATCTCGACTATGTTCAATACACACTGTTAAATACTAACAGACAGTCTTTTGTTGTACTTAAGACTGTTTATGATAAGCATCAGCACAGCTCCACAACTGTTTCATTACTGCAGAACTACTTCCTGTGTTGGAGGCGTTATCAGACGCCCCTTCCTGTGCTCTCTCCATCACCCTGACAGCCTCCCGTGTGTGTTGCAGAAATACTGCATGTTTCTGTGTCCATTGTGAGGCTAAATAATAAGAAGGCACTTAAGCAAAAGGTATGTGTTGACACAGCAACTTCACTTTAATGAAGCGACTTTGAGAATTTTATATGATATAGCCCACAGAAAGAAAAGCAGTAGGTCTTTGACTGAGTGGAGGAATTTATCAATAAAATACCACAGCGCTCTTACACTGTACCCCGTGAGGGTGTAATACTCATTATACAACAGAAAGCTACGAGTAAAAACTTGTTGGACTGATGAAAAGCAGAACCAGCATTTTTACATTCTTACCACTGACTGCAGAAGATCTCTGTGGCCATTTTTGAAACAGTGTTTTCCAATCCCATGCAAAGCAGGCCTACTCCAAGCCACAGGTGTGACCCCATTTTATACTCTACACGTTACTTTAAATTAGGGCTGGGCCATATTATACCGTTCACGGTAATACCGGTATAATGTTAGGCAACGATAGGAAAATGAAATATCGCGATAGAATGGGAGTAAAACGCGCATGCGCAGTGCCTTTGTTTTCATACGCACATGGCCGATTGTTGAGTGAAACAGATGAACCAGAATTAGTTTGTAAAAATGGTGCAACTTCAGTGATGTGGAACTGGTTTGGTGTTTGTCCGTCAGATACACGACAAAGCACATTTTTTTGCAGAACATGCAAGCGGCCGTCGTTATTTTTATATTTGTCGGACTAAGATGCTCTTAAATCTGGGAGTAATCTGGGTCCTAAACTCTGTATGCCAGTGCAAACTGGTGAATGTATCACAGCATTGTGTTTAAGCAGTTTTTCAAGCAATGAACAAACAACAGGACGCTCAACAAGATCTGTTCACCTTTAAGTTTTCATGGTTTGTGTCTTCATCAGTGTCAGTGAAGCCCACTACAGCCGGATCAATGACTGTGCTCTGACCTGTCAGTCATGTTTTTTATCATCGGTGTAAAAAGCTAACAGCCAAAATCAATGTTCAGCTGACAGGAAACTTAATTCAGAGTTAACTCCAGTGTTTGACCTGCTGTTTGCACCACATAAAAGGTCAGGTGGAGATAAGAGTCACAGGGATTCATCTTCTGTCTCACAATCCCTCAATCACTGATCCGTTTACCAGTTCTGAGTCATAGTTTGCTCCGATATATTAAAAAGCTACAAAAGCCAAAATTTGATTTCTTTAAATAAAAGTTTTAAACTTAGGTTTAAAATGAATTTGTATATTAAAATGGTGACCCCTTTCTGCAGCTGATTTTACCACTGCTTTCCAAAACAGGACATAAGAAGTACTGATAAGTATAACAGAAGTGAAGGGAGGTTCTTGGAAGGGAAGTTTACAGTTTAATGCTGCTTTAGGCTCAGATTGCTGTGGGACTTCCCACAATGCACTGAGGACTTCTCCTTGTGGCATTTACATGACACTGTGCATGTTTTCTCTTTCATGTAGTTTGTTTTTTGTCCTTTTTTTTGTTCTCCAAGATGTTTGCCCCTCCTTGAGCCTATTTCTGCAGGAGCTCCCTTCCTGCTTGAAGGGAGTTTTTCCTCTCCACTGTCACTAAGTGCATGTCCAAAGGGGAACGCCTAATTGTTGGGGTTCCCCATCTAATATTGCAGGGTCTTTATCTAAGCACCTTGGAACAACTGTTGCTGTGAACTCAAGCTGTTTAAATAAGATTTGAATTAAACTGACGCTCGCATCCAAACACTTCTGAATAGAGTAAAATATGTTAAAATGTTTCTCCCAGTGCTCCCAGAGGTATACAGATGTTTTAAATCTTAGAAAATGTGAGGACCTACATGAAGCAATCAGATGAAAGACTGCTAGCACCCTCAGGATGAACAAATAGGTGGGGTTCAGTTGAGTTCTCAAGCAGGCAGACCACCAAATCATCAAAAAAAAAAAAATCAATATTTTCCTTCAATCACAAGTCTACCACTGAGGTCGTCATTGAAATAACATCGTCAGGTGGCTGAAAGCAGGTCCTGAGTGAAGCTCTGATTAGAGATCTTAGAAGGCAAAGAGGGAAGATTAGGGTGGAGGTGATCAAATCTTACCTGTTCAGTGATGAAGCCTGTTGAACCCTGATGACATGAAGAACCTCTCTCTCCTCACCTACGAAAGACACCAGAGTTGAGTTTGTTATTAGTTGTAGTTATACTTGGTAAACTTATTGATCAAAGCTTCAAACATAAATGCATATTTTTGGGTTCGATGGTTTGAACATTCAAAAACGTTGCTGCTGTGTGAACGCGGCCTGGCGAATCACTCGTAGCTTTAAATCTGAACTCGCTAATTAACTCTCCCACGGAGTTCGACTTGAAACACACAAATTAACAAAATTGAAGCGATGAGGTTTACGCCGCCATTTGATAGAAGGTTAATTATGCTCAGAAACAGCTGAAAAACAGGAGAAAGAAGCAGCCAGGAAGTAAACTTCAGAGGAGACGACACCCCCACACACCAACGCTGCTCATATACACACACATGCTAATTACGCCTAATGCAGGAATCAGTCAGCCTCCAACTTTTTTGTGACTCAGCTCAATCAGACTTTAGTAGTCCATGTGATCTGGACCAAACTAATCAACCACCTACACTACCAATCAGCCACGAGTCAGAACACTTAACTCCACAGCCTGGCAGGGTGACCAAGCTCAGATTAACGCAGTCTTCAGTACTTCACAGTTACCCCTGATTAAAGTGATTTCATGCCATTCATGACACGGCGCCCCGATCCCGGCTCTTAACATGCAGGAATTTCCATCGCACTTCACACAAAGGGAACTTTTAAAAAACGCTTAACATGAATCTCATAGAAAATGCATTAAATGCACCATTAGCTCAATTTAAAAGCTCAAAGGCAACAGAGTTGTTCATATAAGCCAAATGTCTGAAAAATATGGACGAGACAACTGAAACTCTACACACTAAAGTCCACGGAAAGACTCCATCTCATAATCTGTCCTTCAGAAAGCAAAGATTTGACTGATCAGAGTTATGAGTTATAAAGATGAACCTGTTTTTCCTTCTATGGACAAACAGTTCAGTTTTCTCAAGTTCTCTTCTGCACAAGCTTTTTGGTGTCAGTGCCAATAAACACAGTTTCTGACAATGTGTGCAGCATAAACGTTATAAAAACGGCACATTTTAACCGAAACCGCAATCTTTCACTGAATCTAACCAAGTGATTTTATGCAGGACATGAAGCTCCCAAAGCAGCTCCCAATGAATCGGTGATTCCTCGAACGCTACCCCTCCTCCAGCTCCCAGTGTGGACACCTGTGGCATATCTGTGAGGCATCAGAGAGGATTTTTAAACCTCTACTTAGCCATGAAATGAAAATCTTTAGATTTAGAATATGCTCTGTGAGGTGTGCCATGGGCAGAAATAAGCAGCGCCCCTGGAGCAAACAGCACACAGAAGAGGTTCACCTGGGTTCAGAAAGAAAACCTATTGCCAGACCTGAGCTGTGGAGCGCTCCACCTGCTCCTCTGAGGTCTGCCGAGTCTGTGGACTTACTCCACTCTTAGTTCTGTAGTATTTTACCTCCAATGAGTGTAAATGTCATTTCTGTATTTTGTACATTTTGTTCTTTTATATTCTTTCATCCGCTGTCCCCTTTTTGAAAAGATTTTGCACCATCTGAGATCAGTTTTGTAAAGTGCTTTGCCTTGGAAAAGCACCACATAAATAAATAAATATGGTTTTCTCCCTCTCGCTGTGAGGCAGCAGCGCCAACAACCGAGCCACGCTGCAGCCCGTTTGATTCCTGGAGATGAGAATGATTTGTAAATGCTGTAAAACGTTTTGTGTGCACATGCTGACATCAATAATCGGCTCTTCCCTTGAAGTGGATTACGTGACGCTTCTCTGTGTCGCTGAAGTTTAGGTGCCTGTCAGGTGTCCATCTTTTTAACAATCTGCCAAATCAAACATGCGGAGCTACCCAGTGTGGCGACTCCTTGTGATTAAGGCGGCGTCTGAAAGAAGATTTTGGATGCGTGTGAAGACTTCAATGAATCAAAGCAACAAGTCAAAGACATGGTAACATCTAATAATATCTACAGGTCTTAAAAAGTAGTGGTTAACGGCTACGATTTCAGTTAAGTCTGTTTTCAGTTCTTTTAAAAATAAAAAAAGATAATTCGTATTAGCTTTGATATTCCTCAGAGTGTACCCCTGGGAAGTTGTTGCTGGTGATTAGTGCCGATCCTATAAATACACACGATACAAACTCTGCTGGGTAAACATGCATCCAGCTGCCGAGTGTCAAACGATTAGCCTCTGTTTGACCTGCAGCCCAGCGATAAGTTATTTCCTCTAACATTCACACGCCCGACTTGGCTGTTTGTTCTGGAGGAAAAAACCCAGAGGGCCTGCTCAAATTTGCTGCATTGTTTAGCTGAAAGATGGCAGTTTAACGACTGAATTCCTCGTTAAATACGTTGCTTATTAATCCTTCATCTTGTGAGGAGTCATTGAAAATCTTGAGGCCTTCTGAAATCGGCTTGCGTGCGTCTCAGTTCAGGCGTTGCAGCTGGAAATTCTCCATCTAAACTTATAACTTTATAATAACTTTGGTTATCTTTCTACAAACATTTCCTTCTCTCCGTGGAGCACTGAGTGCTGAAATATAAACGAATGATTCTGTTAACTCTAACTGGAGGTCAAACCAGTGATTATTTTCATTATGGATTCATCTTCTAATTACTACCTTATAAAATCCACCAGGCCTTTAGTCTCAGGCTAAAGATATTTAAATTTAAGGTTTCATAAAAGACAAATAAGCAAAATCCTGACACCGTATGAGCTGGAAAAGAGAAAATAGTTACTGATTAATTTTCTTTCCTTTTGCTTTTTCGTTTTGCTCCTCTGCATTAGAGCACGGTGACTAAAAAGGCCAGATTCTTTAGGAGTATATCTGCTGGTGATCACATTTGTTTAATGGAAAGAACTGAAGCTAAATTAAACTTTATTTGAAAGGAAATGCAAGATTTAGTTGAAAATGACAAAGAAAAAAGCGACTTAAAAAGATAAGAAAGCTGTCAGTTAATATTTTCTATTGCTTGATCCTCAGTCCATTCATAATGCATGACAGGAGATAATTTTAACGCTCTCAGGACTCTGATGTTGGAGGTGATCTGGACCTTTTCCCCATTTCATGCATGAAATAAAAAGCTGCTTTGATCAAATTTGAAAAAACACGCGCTTTAATGAAAGCTGAATCAAAGCGTTCCTGAATCCAATTCTGTCTTATCGTCAGTTTACCTGTATCGCTTTTATTTGAACTGCAGTGTGAGCAAGAAGTCAGAGTAGTTCCAGGTGGATACTGGACTCCACTGGGGGCTCCTTTTGTTACAGATTCATAACTTATTATGGAACGAATTTCAAGTCAAAGCCGACGTGCGTCTGACTCTGTAGTCTCAAGGTTGCATTTAGCATTTTGCAGGTGATGTGGTGCCTCTGGTTTCATGACTCTTTGCAGACTAGAGAAAAGCATATTGGGGTTTTGTTCATGAGAGGGGAAAGGAGAAGTCAAAAGTCACAGCTCCCATTTCCCTGCCCTGATCTATGGCCACGAACTGAGAAAAAGAAGAAAGAACTAGATAGCAGATTCCCTCAAAAGCCAAAAGTGACACCACAGCCGACGCAAGTCTCAATGAGAGCTGAAGCTACTGTTGCCCAACTTATGAGTAGATAGTAAACACATCAGATCTTACTAGGAATACAATAATGCTGGATATCTGCACTGATATGGACTTGGTTACATGTTAGGAATGAAAGAATGCCACATCGTTTGACTGAAATGAAAATCATCAACCTACAGAGGGCTGAATTCAAAACCACCCTGAAAACCAAAGAGCAGAGCATTTTGCCAAAACGTCACTGCAGCAACTCAAAACAGTAATAGTAGTTTGTACGATCCCACATGCTTGCATGCAAGCTCCTAATGAAATAACGAATGGTGTCCTGGGGGATCTCCTCTTGGATCAGGACCATCACTGGACTCCTGGACAGTGTGAGGTGCAACCTGGCAGCGTTGGATGGATCAAAACATAATGTCGATGAGGTGTTCAATTGGATTTTGTTCAGGTGAGCATTAGGGCCAGTCAGTGGTATCACTGCCTTCATTCTCCAGGAACTACTTGCATAATCTCACCACAGGAGTCAGGGCATTGTCGTCTACTAGGAGGAACCCAGGGCCCACTGCACCAGTCTGACAGTGGGTCCAAGGATTTCACCCAGATACCTGATGGCTGTCAGAGCGTTGTTGTAAACTGTGTAGAAGTCTGTGCACTCAAATGTTATGCTTCTCCAGGCCATCACTGACCCACCATGGAACCTGTCATGCTCAACAATGTTAGAGGCAGCATAACTGGTGTAAAACCAACGGTCAGTTATGTTTCTCTATAAATGTGGAGAGAGCTTTCAGGTGAGGCGAGGAGCTCAGTTATTTGGCAGCAGAAAAAGAATCTTAACACTTTCACTTTTTAATCAACTGGATATTTTGCATTTCTTCAACATTCTGTCAATCGATCATGCATGTACCACGGGGTAAATACAACCTTCTGTACTGCAGCACAGCATCCTTGAGACTTAAGCAGTCTATTATTCAAAGGGAGTGGGTGTTCATGTTTCTGTGTCTCGCTTGTTCTCCATAGTGGGACGGTCTTATATACACCGCTATGTATTTTCTGAAAAGACACAGACACATATGTGGAAGTTGAGTTTTTCCACTTAGAATTGAATCAAAGAAAAAATCTGTCACAATGAGACAGTAACACTGACAGTTTCTTTTATTAAACACTCTGTAACAGAGGACAGGTTGACAGCATGATTACCTCTTTACTGTTTTTATTGTATTTAAGGCAACACTTGTCTCATCCACTTTCTTAGTGCACCTTATAAAAAAATCATACCCAGGCTTTCCAACCCCACAGAACAGCTTGAGGTGTCTGCACACTATTTTCAGCACAGATTTCAAGGTGTTGTGTTGCTTTATATGCCTTTAATATCAAGTTAGATAGACAATGGAGAACAGCAAGAAAATTGGATACAGTTCCCTCCTCAAACCCCATCTGAACTCAATTATGCTAGGCGTGATGAAAAAAGTTCCAGAAATCAGCCCATTAAAATAAATAAAAAACATATTTTACCACATATCCTCTCAAAACTCCTCTTCACATGCACCTTTTTCAGTACAGCCGTTACTTTTCAACATCCTCCCAGTAAGTTCTGCTCACTGCAATCCTCAGCATCAAGTCTGTGTCATACTGACCTGGCTTTTATCGACAGGATCGTGTGATGACAGCTAGGTCGTTTTGTGGTCGTTAGCAACTTTCAGTGGGAGAATTTTTTAGTTTTTAAGACCAAAGCTCTAAGGTCCATCATGAATAGAATCAGGAGCATGCAAATGCTTTTTCCAATGCTCACAGAGACCACAGACACATAAGTTTACTACGGCAACTAAAGGAGTTTTTTCGGCCATTCCTTTCCTAATAGCAAGATTTGGCTCCCCGGGAAATCTGTCCACTTTCTTTCTGCCATCCATCCATCACTCATTATTCACACAGCACTCTAAGAAGAGAATCACAGACTTTCCTCTTCCAGGCCACCTCCTCTGGCTCTACTGAGGGGCACTGAGGCATTCCCAAGCCAGCAGGGAGGTAATCTCCTTAGCATGGCCTTGATCTTCTCCGGGACCTCCTCCTGGAAGGACTCCCCCAAAACTCATCCTTTAGGAGACATACAGGAGGCACCCACGAGGCATCCAAGTTGCCCAAACCTCTAAAACTTTCTCCTTTTGATGGGGAGAGGTAGCTGTTCTACTCCAAGTGCCTGACTCAGAAAAACCCAACTCCTCCTCATATCTAGAAGGCTTAATCAAGACATCATTTAATTTTCCACTCTTGTATCTGCAGTCTTATTCTTCCAGTTACTACCCAAAGCTTGTGACCATAAATGAAGGTTGGAGGGTAGATTGACCAGTAAATCCACACCTTTCCTTTTACGCTGAGCTCTCTTCATCACAACAGACTGGCACAGCATCCACATCACTGTAGATGTTGCACCAATCCCACTCCATTCTCCCCTGACTCATAAATAACACCAAAAGATACTTAAACTCCTCCACATGGGCAAAAGTTCACCAGCGACCTGGAGTGGGCACTCCAGCCGATTTCAACTGAGAACAAAGGCCTCAGACTTGGAGCTCATTCACAGCATAACCACTTCACATTTGGCTGCAGACAGTCACAGTGCAAGCAAGGCTCAATGAAGCCAACAGAACCACATCATCTGCAAAAAGCAGATGATGAAAAACTGAACACCACACCCTCCACCCTTTGATTGCACCAACTACTGTCCAACTACACAGGACTAAGAACAGGACTGTCACCAAGTGATCTCCAACTAACAGTTCTGTTCGAATCTGTTCAAACATGCACAAGAAAGGGACCCTGAAGAGGAGACTGGCCACATTTAATTATAGTAGTTATGGTTTTTAATTTTTGTCAGCCGACACCTAGAACTATTTCTAACTGATAGTTTCAGGAGGAACTTTGCTCCCGAAGGTAGACACAGAGGCTGGTTTTAGCACTTAATGATGAAGCCATTTCCCTCTAAAGCTTGTGGAGACAAAAACAAAGATAAAACAGAACAAATTTTGTGTTTGAAAATGTGTCAACAAAAGAAAAAAGTCAAGTTGAATGTCCTGTAGTGGTTGAAAGCACAGTTAACCTCTGCCATGTACACTCACATCACTGCTGGTTCTGAGTTTAAAGTCAGTGCCAATGTAAAGAACACTTTCCAGCTCGGTGTTAAGTTACTCATAGCATAGATATTAAGGAAGGCCCTGGTGGCTGGAAATCCAATAAAGGGAGTTAACGCTTGCTTTCTTGGAATTTCCCTCCCCTATAACACTGAGACCATATCAAATGACTGGTGCTGACAGCAAAAGCGAGAAGATAAGTATGAGTGTGTCAAGACACAGGAGTGAGGTAAACATATACACACAACGAGACGCAGAAAGTGCAGAGAAAACATAAAAAAAACAAGCTGAACAAAAAAGCCACAAGAGGACAAGGAAGACAAAGAGATTTAGGTTCAACATGTGCAAAATGAAACCTGCATGAGTGTACTGTAAACACACACTGCTGCTGCAGCTGCATGACAGATGGAGAACAAGTGCTGAATGCTGTGATGTGATTTACAGGTTGATGTGCTTTTCCTCGCAGAGATTGTCACGATAGTTTATTATACTTTAAGTCTTCTAAATCAACACACACACACACACACACACACACACCCCGAGTGGAGAGGAGTCTTGTAAATCAGTTTTGCTAGCTGGTTTTTATCCGAGAAATGCGAGCTATGAGAGCAGGGCGGTACAGCGAGCTCAAAGCTGTGCAGCCGAGCCGTCTTCCCCCTTCAATGACTCACACGCAGGCGCTGCCTCGCTGAACAGCAGGAAGGAGGCGAGCGGCTGCCAGGTTGAGGTAAGAACAGCATCATGCTGCGCAATTAATGATGAAACATGATGAAAATACACTGTATGCCTTACTAATGTCTGAACACCATCATGTCCACACATAACCGACTCAGCTGCTGCTAAACTAGTTAGATGGGTTAATTTCAGACCAGTCCAGACAGCTTTTGCAATCACCCAAAAATCTAGATGGTGCTGAAATGATCTTTTTTTTTTTTCCTTTTTTTTTTTTTAAGCTCTCAAGTGCATCCCGTCTCAAGTTGCCTTTATACAAGCGACACAGGTGTTCTTTAGGCCACAGTCAGTGACAACCACCCTCCGGAACCCCAGTTTACAAAGGGAAACATAAAATCACACTGAAAATGCTCAAAAGAGCAAATAACAACCTAAACATGGTTAAAAGGTTGATTTCAATGGTGTTGTGGAAATCTATCCTACCTCACAAACCATCCAACCTGTTGTTTCTGCGCATATGCACAACACAAAACCCTAATTTACTTCATTGTTTTGAACCCATTGTAAATATTTGTTATGGTTATGGTGAGGATTAGGGTTAGGTTTAGTCAGAAGTCACCATCAAATTATAATATGGGTAGGACGATTTGCCAAAGTAGGACGGTTTCTCAGAACAGTGGCTCAAGTTAGTAACCAGCAGCCACATCCCCAATTAAAGACAGCTTAAGGCCTCACTTAAACAAGTGAGTTATAAAAATACCAACTGCTTGTAGAGTCATCGTGAAAGGTGAAATTAACCATATTTCATATCAGGACGTAAATTGGACGTAAAGTTGGACATTTTAACATAACCTATTGGGACTGACAAGCATTTAGAGCCTCAAGTGGACATGAGAGGAACTGCAGTTGCGCTTGACTGCCTGCAAGCAATGCATTAACCAGCCACTACTTATATCTAAAGTACTTTTCAGTGCTTTAATTACTGATCGCCCATAGAGAGCGTGTCTCAGCTCATTTAGTTTTAAACTCCACCTACAGTCCAATTTGATTTTGAGTGGGTTGAACCAATAAAACCATCGTGTGTCAAGAAGTACAACCTTTTTCTTCTTCTCAACCTCTTTAATGTACAGCTGAGAGAGGTTATATAAAAAAAAAAATAAAAAAAAAACACCTGTAATTTTAAGAGCAGATCTAAGTTCTTCCACATTTTCTCATTCTCATTCTGACATTACACCCACAATATAATGCAACAGTGGCTCTTTAAAGGCACACGCCTTTCACATGCTGGACACTCAAACTAAACACGGAAAGTCTTTTACTTTTTTATAAAATAGTAGTGCACTTTATTGAAAAACTTTAATTATTAATGACTTCACTGCAATTTTCTCACTTTGTAAAGCCGTCCAGCGGCCCAGACTGGAGCCTCTGATGGGCTGTAAGTTTGACACCTCAGCCCTTCAAAAGGTGACTCTCAAAAGCTTGCACTTTAAGTCTTTGTGAAATGTGACAGCCACAGCCAACAATATAGAGCCGAAACCATTTTCGATTACTGGCTTAGTCCACTACAGAAACTTAATTGCCACTGTTCTTATAATCATTTTAAATCCCTTTTCAAGCATAAAAAGTCCCCAAGAGTTTCAGCTTTTGTCTCTCTGTGTTTCAGACCACTGCACATGGAAATGGTAAATGGCCTGTATTTACTAGCCTAAGTACCCCAAAGCGCTTTACACATCCAGTCATTCACACACACTGGTAATGGCAAGCAACATTGTAACCACAGCCACCCTGGGGCGCACTGACAGAGGCGAGGCTGCTGGACACTGGCGCCACCGGGCCCTCTGACCACCACCAGTAGGCAACGGGTGAAGTGTCTTGCCCAAGGACACAACGACCAAGCCGGGGCTCGAACCGACAACCTTCCGATTACAAGGCGAACTCCCAACTCTTGAGCCACGATCGCCCACACGATCAAGTTATGCAAAGATGTTAACTGTGCTCTATTTTTATATATTCTGACAGTGACAGACTGTTGTTTTTACAATCTGTCAAAGCAGAGCATTGATAGAATTCCCTGCAGCATGATCCGCCTTCTTCACTGTTAGTCTGAATGTCGGGTTTGGTCCACAATGGGCGAGACCCTCTTCATACCAGCATAGCTTATTGGCCAATTTTATATTTAGTCCTTCATTGCGGGTGTTTTGTAACTTGTGCCTTTAAGATTTACTGTGGTGTGTTCCTCTAACAACAAATTACCAACTGCTGTTAGAGAGGGAACAAAAAGTGGTTATTATTAGTCCTAAAAAGCCTCTGTTTGTGTTTCTGAAAGGAACACCTTATCTTTAACACGTATTGCGGCTCACAACTTGTGTGTGTGTGTTCTCTTCTTGCGTTTTTAAATAAGAGATTAGTGTAAAAAGTGGCGGTGTTTTTGAAAAAACACCATTTATCCATCAGCCTTAACCTCCCTTTCACTTCCTTTTTGCCTCTCATTGGCTCACACTGTTTTCTCTCCGAATCCTTCACAGCCTCACTGTTACTGCTCAAACTGTGTGGTTAATCCACTGTGGCATGGTAAAGGCTACACACACACACACACACACACACACACACACACACACACACACACACACACAGGTCTGTGCCTGTAGTGGAAGCCTTGCAGACATGGGATTTCCTTTCACATCCAATTGAGACCAAAGAAACTTGGTGAGAAGAGCATGGAAAAGATAAGCTGCTGGTGCACACTCACACACAAACATCTGTGCAAATATTACACCAGCATCGCACACAAACATCAGCAGCCTCAAACGCAATGTTAATGTGATATAACATGCAGCTTATAAGGCCCCCTCCCCACTCGTCAAAGAGTGTACACATCAACTGTACACCAAAAAAAAAAAAAAAAAAAATACCCCAAACAAACCAACACACATCTTTCCTTTGTAGGAGTGTGCAGACAGGAATTTGTTGAGACATAATTACAATGTGAAGTCTGAACAGCATCCGATTACGATCCGGAGGTTTTATGGCAGGCCTTTGAAGAGCTCCGAGTGCAGCAGCTCAGCTCGGTTCACAAAACCAGCCTGCCACAGACTAAAGCCAAGTATGGGGCTGGAAATCAAACAGATTTCCAGCGCACATAAATGTGATTTCATCAGGAAAATCTGAGCTGACACACAGCATATGAAGACAAATAAAGTCAGTAGAGGCTCCTTTAAAGTCTTCAGAATAACACGGAGGGCCAGTCACACACTGCAGCAACACTTTCTGTGCTGTGAGGGTTCGAATAGCTCAGAGCAGAGGAGGACACGGAGAAAAATGGAGGGAGCATACAGATGATATTCGACGTAGATACCAGATCGTATCAGGAGAAAGGATATTGTGACCGCGTGGACTCAGCCAGAGGCCGTCGGTTTTACATCCCAGTGTTACAATCAGCAGAATCTCTGCTGCAATGCTCCGAGGGACACGAAACTCCTAAATTAAACTAACCAATTAGTTTCCCATAAACAACAGCTCAAATGGCAGCGAGGGATGCGGTGATTGTGAAAGTCTGGGCTGACTCTGAAATGTTTCAAACTGTAATCATTTACTAAACCAGATCTCACATGCACCTAAAGAGATATGAAAACATGATGTAATTCAACTGCATTTACACTTACAGTCCTTGAGCCCTGCAGACGTTATTTGATTATGTTATAGTATATAAAAAAAAACAACCTTGGATTCACTCGACTTTTATGTTAAAACTGTGCAATCCAAGTAAATCTGAAACTGCTTAAGGAATTAAAAACACGCAATATTTAATCATACTTTTTTTTTGCCTGCAATAGGTTTATTAGAGGTGGGGAAGTATGTTAAAAGTGTCCTTTTTTCCTTATCATTGTAGGGTCTTCACCTCACAATATAAGTTAAAAGTTCATGGCTGGGCCACAAATGTTTCCAAAAGACGCTGCAGAACAAGCCAAAACCGAAAGTTTCCCAACAAGCTCAGTAAGTTTCCCAGTGGGAGAAGTAAGGGGGATCAGTTTTACCTTAGTTGGATTTAAATATGTTGAACTCATCTGACTTCCTAAATAAAGGAGAAAGTTTTAAACTTTTCAAAGCCTGAAGAACATCAGGTTCTCATAGAGAACGGTTAGCGTCCTCGAGCACCCCGCTGCTCAGCAGGTTGGCCATAATTGCAGGCCTGTTTGCTCCATCCCGGCCCCTCCGTGAACTCTGTGCGACAGAGCACAAACACAAAGCATCAGGAGGGAAGCTGGCCTCATCAGATTGTAATTCACAGACTCACACACACAAACACACAGTTTGTCCAGTCACATGATCGTGGCTCAAGAGTTGGAGTTCGTCTTGTAATCGGAAGGTTGCCGGTGCGAGCCCCGGCTCACACAGTCTCGGTCGTTGTGTCCTTGGGCAAGACACTTCACCCTACTGGTGGTGGTCAGAGGGCCCCGGTGGCGCCAGTGTCCGGCAGCCTCGCCTCTGCCAGTGCGCCTCAGGGCAGCTGTGGTTACAATGTAGCTTGCCATCACCCGTGTGTGAATGTGTGTGTGACTGGGTGAATGACTGAATGTAGTGTAAAGCACTTTGGGGTCCATAGGGACTAAGTAAAGCGCTATACAAATACAGGCCATATACCATTTTCTTGCACTATCCTAATGTCAATCACCACCAACACTTGAGCTTACCTCGGCTGTACAAGGGGAGTTTTAGCCTCCCTCAGCTCAGTGTTTTGGTTTTACTTGTTCACTCTTAGCTTGTGTCTGATAACGACACTGAAACAGTCGTCACGCATCACACTTGATTTTGAACCACAGTTTAGAGGAAACATGGCACACAGGGTGAATTCATAAGATTGCAGCCCTGGTTTGTCTCAGCTGACTGTAGCTTTATGGCTAAATGCATTTCCTGCTCCACTGTTTTATGGCTCTTAGCATTTTTTGGCAGGTGGTAAAAGGCTCCTGATACCTATGACTGCAACTGTGTCTAATGCTGGTTTCTGTCAGCCTCAGCAGGGTGTAGCAGTGTTCAGGCTTTACACAATCATCACTCAACCCAAAGTCCTTTCTCACCATCACTACAATGTCTCCAGTCATAAAATTATAAACGAGTACTTGTGCCTTCTTCCTGCATTCTCACCACCTGCATCCAAACAACACGAGGCCCTCAGTAAAGCTTGTGCTACGGCCACGTCGGGTAACAGCATGCAACAACGCTGAGCTTTATTGGTTTATCACACATAACGTCTCATGTTCACATGAAGATGGAGGGGAGTGCACGGGCAGTAAACAAATGTAATTATCCGAGTCGAGAACTTTCCAGCAGGCGCTATTGATTTTGTGTGGCGCTCAAAAGTTTATGCTCAGAGAGGCAGGAGGAAAAGATGAATGTAGGAATAAATCCAGCATCACTTCCAAACACTCTGTAGTCATTCAGGGCTGTTATGACTCCGTTTGATGGATTACATTCATTTGGGTTTGAGATTATTAATGCTAACCTAGTTTCTCCACGGGAACTGATTCACAGAGTCACTTTAACAAGATGTAATGGATGCGTTTTCTAAGTTGTTTTAATAACCAGAACAGAAACACATGAAATATCTCTGATTTGTTTTCCATTAGCGGCATCTTTGACTGCAGCTGTTAGTTTAACACTCAAAGGCTCAAATCGAAAGTAGTTTCTGGCAAAGCGAAGCAATTTTATTTAAACTCTGCTTCACACGCAGACGGAGATTCAAGGTGTTGCAGAGGGAAAAAAGAAAGGAATGAAAACGAGACAGAATACATGCCTGCGAATGAGAGGGAGGTGGGTGTAACAGCCAAGCTGCAGGAGGCTGAAGCAGTGAAGGTGGATGAGTTTAAATACCCGGGGTCAACCATCCAAAGCAACAGACAAGAGAGGTGAAGAGGAGAGCGCAAGCAGGCTGGAGAGGGTGGAGTCCAGAAGGTTTACGAGATGGTAGTGAGAAGTGTTTTCATGTAAGACACTGACACTCACGCCGCTGTGGCGAAGAAGCCGAAAGAGGAAATCCGTTAAAACCGGGTTAAGAGTTCAAACAGCACAGACCAGATTAGGAAACACGAATCAAATGGTTCAGATTTCAGAACAACTGCTTTTAAAGTTAATGGGTGAGGAAGACGCTGGGAGAGCGTTCCTCTCTGAATCAAATGCTCGTGGTCCATCGACCCTTTTAAGATAGATCTCAACCCTGTAAAGCCTGAACTATGAAATCATGGCCACATATTATTTTTGGAAAATGAAGTGAACCTTCTGACATTGTTAAAGGAAATTAATTATAAATTTGCTTAATGTGTTCATTTCTATCGTTTTTCCTCCACCCAACATTTTAGTGCAATTTCATTTTTTTTTAGGAAAAAAGAAAATAAAAAAAAACACCCTGATGATGTAGACGTCCCAAAAACTAATGGATTAAATATGATACACACAGCATCACAGGCTTAAGATGTATCAGTGTTCTGTGGCTTTTGATTTCTTCTTACTGTCATACTATTTTTGAATCAAGATTCATTTTATTTTTCACTTTAATAATCAATCAAATAAACCTGATATGCTGTTTCTGTTTCATTTTGGTTTGATTTGTTGCACAATTCTGATATTGACACACTTGGTTCATTGTGCTATAAGGACACATTTGATTTCATAAAACCAAATAAAGCAGAAAAAGATCAATCAGCCTTTGACCTGCCCGTCACCCTCAGTATATTCAGATTCTGCAGCCTCACACTGATGCAGAAACAAAACATCTAACCACAACAACCCTGATTGTTCTGTTTGTTAGCAGCTTTCCAGCACACACAGTTAAAATAGTAGTTTATATAATAATACAGCAGTGTATCCACTCTATCCATTCCCTGTTATCTTGGAGTGTTTTTATTTAGAAAGTCTTCTTACCTATATACAAGGTCAACATTGTGTGATGAAGAGAAATTGAAATTTGTGTTACACATGAGTCAAATGAGTTTAATAAGTAAGTGGTTAAATAAGCTCAGCAGCAAAGCAAATTACAATCATCTTTGGGATATTTCAGGAGCATCATGCAGATGACTAATAACTAAAAGAAGCGTCCCATTGTTGTATTTCTGCCCAGGGCACCTCCCAGTCGTGCTTGCTTGGCCATATTGGTAATGTGTTTATCAGCAGCCAGTGGCAACAGGTCCAGATCAACTGTGGATCATATTTGAACTCTTTTGTATACTTTATACTTGATATTAAAAATAATCTTGTTTTGTCCTCTGAATTTGCCATTACAGTGATAAAATGTTTGCTTTTGTTGGTATTTTTTCAGCTAATTCGGAAATCATTTGGAAACTGATGATTTCTGGAGCTGTGATCGTGTTATTGGATGTAAACTAGGGATTTGTGTATTCTGTTCTATTTTAGTGTAAAGCTTTGTGTTAAATCTGCTACAGAAATACAATTTAATAACTTAATTACAAGCTTTTACATCACGTTAGCATATTGTGAAAAACACACAGATACTTTGTCATTACAGGATTGCATGTCAGCATCTTTCACTGCAACTGACCCACACACACACACACACACACACACACACACACACACACACACACTCTAAAATAATGATGAAGAATATCTGACATATTGTAATGTAGCAGCCACAGTTTGGAAAACCACTGCTCTAAATTCCACAGCATGGATCAACAGACTTCTGAATTACCATTCAGAAGACATTCACTCAGGGGTCAAGCTACAAAACAAGGATAGAAAAATAATCGTTCAGCCTTGAAACCAAACTCTGAAAGGGGAAAAAAACAAAAAACATCCAGCCTCATGAATGCACATTGTGCTCTTCTGAGGACCCCATTGGACGGATGGAATCAGGTCATCAATAAAACTTGGCAACTCAGATAACGGAATTTTACTTCCTGAGTATTAGATTTGCTCCTTGACACCCACTCAGAGTTTACAGACTCCTATCAACACATTAATACACGCTTCGTTCCGACCTTGAAGTTTTACGGTGGATTTACAAGTTTTCCGAAGTCAGTCTGATAGAATTACAAGACAATTCAGGGACTGGCAGGAGCCTTTTCCAGCCCCGTAAACACTGGCTACGTCGTCTTCCACTGTAATGGCCCGAATACAAGAATCTAACTCTAAAAATGCATCACTGCAGGTATACCATAATACAAGAGCAATTCTGATGTTTGGTAGATCATTAAAGTACTGCATTGAATGTTACGATGGCAAACTTTGATCTCACCAGAAAGACGATAACAGTGGTTGATTTTTAAAAATAACACTTACATTAGTGAAGTAAATAGTTCAGTTTGGAGAACTTTGCTTTCTAACATGAGGTTACCCTTGTTGCCATTTTAATCTAAATCATTGTGATTTCCTAAAACTAACCAGGTAGGTTTGGCGTGTGACAACCATCCTGCTTTGGCCAGCCGTGGTGTATGGTTAGCCCTCTGTCTTGCCTCGCAGGTTCCTAATGATTGCAACTGAGATCACCCTCAGCGCCATGCTTTCTGTTTGGTTTGGACCTTATTTTAGCCTCATTACTTTTACCTGTTCACTTACTCCACCCAGTATACAAATAGGTGACATCATTCTCTGCAGTGTGTGAATGATGCAGAACCATAATTTGGTGCATTGTTGCTGTTATAGGCTGTGAAATGGAAAGTAAACACCCATCCTCACCCAATGTTTGAGCACATAGGCCAACACAACTGTGCTGTTCTCTCTGGGGCTTATATTTAACATCTATTAAAAGTGACAGCACTTAATCCCTTCAGTGCAACATTAAATTCCACCCTCTGGTTAAAGGTGCTGGAGTTAGAAACTTTACTGGCAAAACAAATAAAAACAAGGGCTGTCCATAAAAGTAATAATCCGAAAGAAAACCCAGAATGACACCTGAAATAAGTCTAAAAACAGTGCTTAGTACTCCCACACGGAGTAGCTAACCCAGGGCTTCTGGTTGAAACGCGTACCCCCACCGTGCCCTCTACTTCGACCTTTGAACTTTATCAGCCTTTTTCTACCTCACCGAGAGCACTACAGGCACTAGAGGCAAATGGAGAAACATTCAGATGTTGTTTTAGGAGTTAGACAATCGACAGGGGATAGATAGAGCTCTTTGCTTTCTGAACAGGTCAAGGGTGAATTCTTCACAGGCGTAGTCTTTAAAGAAAGAACTCAAAAGGCTTCAAAATCAATACAGAAGCTCTGTGTGGTTGCTTTCCATAGAGGAGATCACCAACAATCCACATCAGATCAATGGTAAACTCATGGAAGGACTGCTCGTCTTTGATGCTAAAGAACGCATGAAAACACGCCCCTGAACTGTCCTCCTCTGTGGTAGCCACTGGTAAACAGCTGCATGCCAATTGGAAAACAAAGGCTTTTTTGTCTTTCATGCAACACAAAAAAAAAAAAAAAAAAAAAAAAGGGGGGCACCATTAAAATTGACTCAGTCACATCGCCTGGGGGAAAAAAAGAAAAGGATTTCTAAAAGCAAACACGATTCTCTTTCATACATGACATGAAAGCAGAAATGTTGATCCCGGAACGAGCAGGAGAGTGATCTGAGTACGCCGATGCATTTCAGCGTATGGTGCAAATTTAAAGCTTCTGACCGAGTTATGTAACATCAAGTCCACTGAGAAATGAGCAAATCCCATAATCCTCGGACAGAAAAGGCAGTGAACAAAGACACAGAGCGAGCAGAGGGCAGAAATGAGTCAGCAGAGGTTAGGCGCTGTAACGTGGCAAAGACAGAAATGCAAACACCAGCTCTGTGTTGGTTTCTTTACATCCTTATGGCATTTTAAATACTCTCAATGGGGAAAAAAAAAAAAAAAATCATACCGGAGGTAGATCTGGACCAGACTCGGTAATGATCTTTTTAAACTTTGGGCATACTTTCGCATCCAAAAACCAAGAAGCTTAACAAATTATCTTCCAATATAGCTTAGAAATTCATTAAGAACACAGTGGCATACAAACCTGAGGGTAATTTACATGGTTTCAAGTTATAACTAAAATATGCAAAGCCAGAAACGCATGGGGAGCTAGTATTAACGACAGCCTGAAAACATTTGCGGTATCGTTACTGTTTTTATTGGCTGGCTTTCGAGTATTACACCCATAAAGTTAATTCACAGAGGGCTGTTTCCAGAATTTGCAGAGGGCCTGTCAAACACTGAGACCTAATGAGGAGTGAAGCTCTGGCTCATGCAGATATTTAACAGGACTGGGAAACAATGCAAAAATCTAACCATCAGGGGGCAGCATTTTACCAGTGCATGCTGCTAGAAAAATTGCGTATTCCGCGATAATTGGCGAGAGCTTGCTGAAGATTGCTCTGAAATCTCACAGGCCTATATGCACATGCTTCAACCAGTTGCCAATTGGTTGCTGGTTGTTGCTGGGTGAAACTTTTTGCACAGGGTTGTAAAATGCTCCTGAAAAACTCCTTGCTAGCTTTAGTCACTAGCAGATCACAGCAGTTGCTCATAGTTTGCATGGGAGACAAAAACTCAACAAGGCGCTTTGAAACTATGAGGACATTGCTGCAAAATTGATCTATGCCAGACCCTAGCATAGATGTTTTTGGACACAAAGTAAAAGAAGCCATTTCCTTACATTTTGTTGAAAGCTTTAGCTAAATCAGCTGGTATTAAATCATTTTAAACACTTAGATTTTCAACTACACTATTCTGTCTTTTATTCCCCTTAAAAATTAGTTTCACACTTAGTATCAACCTGTAGCAGATCAACAATATCTAGACTGATATTCAAAACCTTTGGCTGCACCATCGGTTCATATAAATATTAAATAATTATGGCTCATTATGATTGATTGCTCTAGGGTCTCGTCATCATCTTATTGGCCGTTATAACGTTGGACTCATCAACGCATTGGGTGCAATTGGAGAACAATAAAGTCTAATTTTTATATAATACACACTTGAATTCGTGATTAGAGGGACATAATATGTTGGCAGCAATTTTATCCTTGGCCTTATTTTCAATTTCCACAAAACATTTCATTAAACCAAGTATTTGTTTACAAGTTGCTGGACAATGTGAAGAGAAGAAGGCCTAGAAAAATACGGTCAAGACAGAATCACACACTGAATTTCCATTAGTACTGATAAGATAAAGTACCGTACAGCCATGAGCAGCTTCCTGTTTAAAAAAAAATTGAAGGCTTGCATGGGAAAGTGCACAGAATCACTGAATCACTTGCAGAGGTCATTTGTCCTTGTGCTGCAGTACGTCTGTTCTTAATTACCTCCTGCTATGTCACACCACAGCACGCCAGTATTCCTCAGAGAGCTCCAAAGGGGCTTTCCCCTTTTCCCATGTACAGGGGCAGGACTCTGCTTTGGGAGTGGACATGCAGAGAACACCAAAACCCAACATGAAGAAATGAGGTTGGGAAACAACCGAGCAAACCTCAGCTTCCAAACAACTCCACCACAACAATAGACTAAAGATAGAAACTTTAAATAAGCCTGAAATAGATGACATCCTTAACTGCTGGACCTCCTAGCAGACGAGTAGATTTTGGGACAGTTTTGATCCAGCAGTTTAACCTCACAAAACAGCGTCTTATTTCAGGTTGTTTAAATACACAGAGTCCAGTCAACAGTGTAAACATTGTTCTTGTGTTCAGTCTTTCTAGGATTCAACTAACAATTCAAAATTACTGATTCTGATGTAAGATACCGATGTGGCGTATGCCTCAAAAACACCAAACTGACTATTTTTGTCTCTTTGATAGGCAGGTCTACTTGTTCCTATTGAAAGCACAAATCCCTAAACCTTGGTGCACAACTTTGCTGCCACATGGACCTCTGTTCACTTTACTCAAAATAACTTCCACTAAGAAAAGAAAAACAAAACAAAAAACAAAACTGGTACCCACACAGCACCACAAAGTTACTGGGAAGGGTGGATATGGAAGGAGTTGCCCCAAGAAATTCACCAATGATTGGAAGATGCAGCCCACAGATCAGACAAGAACCCAACCTCTGCTGGTCAGACTCTAAGGATTGCTCCTCAAACCCATTTAAATGTGGTTGCGTCTAAAACAGCAGCGAGGAGGAGCCAACTGTGCACCAACACCGGCACCTTTTATATATGGAACACTCCGAACACCTTACTTTACTCATTTAACAACTAAACAAGCATTAGCAACGGCTTTATAACAACCAGACACACTCAGACAACGTCAGTATGATAACAGGCTCTTTTTCAAAGCAATAAAAAAAAAAAAAAGAGCAACAAAGCATTAATTAACTCCATGCTTTGTTCTGGTGGACAGAGAGCACCATGGAGAGATCTGTCAGCACGTCCAACTTCAAAATTCATGACTTTGCACAGCGACTCGTCTATACAAGAGTACACGTCTGAGCGTTATCTAGAAGACAAAGCTGTGGCAGCGAAAAGCTTTCAGGGATCTGTCATGGTCGCACGAGGGCCATGACCTCAAGATCAAACAATGAAGTGTCCAACTACTGAGGCAGAGGTCAAAGGTTGCATGAGTGCCTGCGATAAAGCAGGAGCCTCTGCCTGAAGACTCGTCGTTATCATTCTGTCAGTGCTTTACAAGTAAGAAATATTATTACCAACAAACTTTCACTTTACCCATAAAGCTATTTCACAAGGTCAGAGTTAAAATGATGAGGAAGAATGCCAAATATCTGAATTGATGTTTCTCTCTTTATTTTATTTTATTTTATTTAGAAAAAGTGTTTGATTTTAATATTAGTTCAACTAAACGACGCATTCAAAGAGTCGGCTTTAGCTCTGGGAACCTGCAACGCACATTTGCTGTCACGACTTTCCCCCCACATTAAAAAAAACCCCAACTGATTAAAGAATAATATAATGGAGATTAATGCATAATTATATTATTTTCACTGATTAAAAATCACAATATCAAAAATATTCAAACTTGATTATTTGGCTTCCTCACAAGTTTCTGTGCATGAATATTCATAAACTTCTATTTGTTCCCATTTGTTGTCTGTCTGGACTTAGATGAGACAAAGTATTACCATGCTATGGAGGTATAAAACAAAAACTGGTGGTTCACATTAGCACTATAATAAGTTTAAAGTTACTGTGTCAACAGGTACATAATTCCCTAGTTCAAAAAGCCTCAGTATGCTCACATTCACTAACTAATACGAAATGCAAATTCAGAGCATATCAACTGCATTTAATATTGGCTGCAGAGGTGAATGTCTGCCTGCTTTATGGGGTTTGAATTCAGTCTTTCTATGTGGAGTGCATTTTCTGCCAGGTACTCGTGCGTCTTTCCACTGGCTAAAAACATGCATGGGGTTAGGTTAACTGGTGATCCCACATTGACCATAGGTGTGAATGTGATGGTGAATGTCTGTATGACAGACTGGCGTCCAGGATGTACCCAGCTGGGATGGGCTCCAGACTTCATGACCCAGACAAACCACTCAATTGGATAAGTGGAAGAAAATGGATAGATGGTTAAATATTTGAACAGTAAACAATAGTTCTGCACTCTTTGACTCATTGCTTGTTACTAAGATGGATGCACCTCCTTGTGTTAGCTGGCTTGTAACCAGTCTTGACTCTACAGGCCACCTCTGCAGTTACGACTGTTGCTTTTACAGAGCTAGCCAGGCTCTGTAACAGCACTGGGATGGTCACAGAAACTAATATCATGCTAATTATTCTTCTTTTTGGCAAATCTCCCCAGGCTAGAGTACATCTTTTTGGCCATTATTTGCTTATCCACGCATGACTTCATGTAGAAGTGACAGCAAAGGCTCTCGTTTAAATAATCCACAACTGAAGATTGGAACGGCTGTGGAAGCTAATCTTTTTAAAACATTAACAAGATAATTTACAAATGAAATGCTGTTAAATGATACACCCCTGACAAATAGTTCTGCAAGAACCTCCTGCAAATAAAATAATAGTTACTGGTTTATCTCCAGTTCGAGAAGTATGTGTGTGCAACACCAACACTGGTGGTGAAGGGTTCCCAGCAACTTTATGGTGGTTAGGTCCACACCTTAGCTCAGCTACTGATCATAACATTGCATGAACTCTCTTTATGGTTAAAGGTTACAGGAGTGACTTAAACAAGACAAATTTTCTTAAGAGCAATCCCAGTTTAACTCTGAACCATTATAAGCTGCGAGACAAGAGACCTACAGCTTCAGCCAAAAACCTAAACGACTTCCACAAATAACTGGAAAAAAAAAAAAAAAATGTAAACAAGGATGTCCTCTGCACCTTCTCTCTGTGGAAGACTTATTTGTTTTCATCAAGCTATAAAATCCTGACATTCAACATATGTTACAGAAGCTCTACTCCACAGTACCCGGCCCTGCACTGTTCACGACTTAATCTCTTTCCAGCCTCAGTCATCAGTTGGAGACACACACAGGGACAAACACAAATGCAGCCAAGCAATCAGAAATGTAGCATATTTCCATAATGAGGTTCAGAAGGTGAAACAAAGTTCTGCCCGCCTGCTCTTCATCTCTTCCCATTTCTCTGTGGGTGGTCTTATTAAATCCTCTCCATCGCCACGACCTCCTCTTTCCTCTGGCCGTTCAGAAACTCATTAGACTGCTGGAAGATGCTCATATCCAGGCTATTTAATCCATCTCTCAGGGCTGTCAATCTGTCTCTTGAGGTTATTTTTTACCTTAATCTCAAATAATCAAACTTGATCTATTGGGAGTACTGAGGAAGCTGCTGAGGTCTGGAGCATATTATGAAATCTGGCTCAAGCGAGGGAAACGCAGGATAAATATTAATATGTGTAAATCTCTCTTTTGAGTGCTACCTGTCCACTTATGTAACTGTGAGCTCTTAAATCAAGCTTCTTTACTATCATCTTGAGGACCGTTTCATCTTTTCATCTGGTAAATCCTAATTTGTCCGGACAAAATTTAAGTAGCTGAAATGGGTGGCATAATGACAAAGGGTTTATTATCACTCTTGCGGTTTTGTAGGCCTGTGTTTGGACCGAGTCAGGAATACTGAAGGGTCTGGCTCAAAAAAGTTGCTCAATTTCTCTTACTCAAGCTGTGCTTTGTTCAAAATGTTAATTTTACGACTGAGCAGTTTACAGACATGGAGACAGGGACCCATCATATTTCATTAATGCCTGTCATCTATACTTTAGGAGGTCAATAACAAAGATTTCTACTGGGGCCCATAGCAGAAAAATGACCACAATATATCTGCTGAAGTTGATAGGGTTGTTGATCAATACCAGTGACTCGACCATTACTCTGTCTCTGTGATAAGATTTTTGGCTTTCAACGCTTCCATTTCAAGCCCTTCTGTTGCTGAGCTAAGAACGGGGAAAAAAAGATCCACTGGACTTTAGAGAAACTCCCGAAAGTCATAAATTATTTGGCACCTTTAGTCGCAGAAGAGCTGCACTTTGCACATTCATTTTGGTTTTAGGGCAGGAAATGGATAAGAGTTCAGTGTACAGCAGGAGCCAGTGGACAAATATATCTGGGATATTAGTCAGACCACTGCAGCAGTGCTTGCTTCTCAGAATTCAAAAGCATTCTTAGTATTCTATTAGTTCAGCTGATTGGATCTAAATCCAGACAAGTGAAAAGACTAAAGTGGAAGCAGCTTACAAATGTACATAAAATGCATCTTAACATCCCAAAGCAACAGATCTGAAAAGAAAAGCTCCTTTTATTTTTCTTCTAGAGCAGCAACAGCTGTTAACACAAACTCGGCATATTAAAAGGTTTTTAGCATTAATTTGGAGTCGTGTCTCAGACCGGCAAATGCGTTAAAAGCATTTTTCCTCACATGTAATACAGTTTTTGATTTTGACAGGACAGTGAGAACGAGAAAGGAAAGAAAACGCATGGGTAGATTCACACCGTGGCCTCTGCCATAGCTTGAAGAAACATGGGTTGCTTGTGATACCCAGTGAGATATACCAGCACCTAAGGTTCATTCATCTTTTAGCTCCATCTTTGGTCTCAACCACTTCCAGCAACAAAATCATCCAACTCTGTAGCCTCTAAATGGTTGCCTTTCTTCAGAACTACTTGCTGCTGTTGGAGACGAGATGGGCTTACAGTTGTCGTCCTTGAGCTGCACACAGACAGCTGGAGATAACACCGGCTGATAAGCTATCCCTGTTATAATTCATTGAAGTCCACTTGAAGTCCAATCCAGCAGCAGTGATGGTTTCCATTGAGTGTTGAGTTGACATCTTCCATGCAAATACATAGGGCTGCACGATTAATCGTTAGAAAAATCGCGATCTCGATTCATACTTATGTGCGATCTCATTTCCAAATGACAACGATTTAAAAAAAAAAAAAGACGACGACTGTACCGCATTTTGATCCGGGACGTAATCTGCATGAAAACAAGCGCTCACTCTTCCTGCTCAACAAATGACAAGGGCGGAGCCTTATACCACGTGATACAGAAGCTGTGCCGTGTGATGCTAAAATTAGCAGGGTGGAGATGGAATTTCAAGCAGTACAACAACAAAATGTGAGACATTTGTTGTTTTTATGTTTATTTATTGTTTTTATGTTCAGTCTCAACTGTTACGAAGTTGATGTGCAGTTAATAAGTGCAATAAATATTTATACTGGAAAAGAAAATCGTGAGAGAATCGTGATCTCAATTCTAAGCCAAAAAAAATCGTGATTCTCATTTTATGCAAAATCGTACAGCCCTACAAATACACGCAAATGTAATAACCAAGCAATGACCAACATGCTACACCAAAATTGCAACTCCAGTGAAACGAATGAGAGAAGTTGGCATAAATATAAAACTAATAAACATGAGTTTAGCTGCAAAGTAGCTTTATTAACCTATAAAGAGTGAGAGTTTATTGCTAATCCTGGAATAGCTTTAATATTGGCTACTTGCACACAACACGAACACTAAACAAACTGGCATGATAAACTTGCTTACAGTGACTTCACTTTATGGGGGCACAGTCTGAGAAAGCTACAAGGTTTTTTTTCCCACCCCGACCACAAGTGAAATTGCAAAATTCAAATAAAAATACTCATAATGTAATTTGAATTAAGAATTAGTCCTGGATCTTAACTTTTAAGTGAGATCTGAACTCCTGCAAAGGTTCATTAGATGTACGAGCCACCCAAGACGTAATATTATCCTCAATCACATCATTAGAACTAGAACCAGCAGACATCTGGGCCTTTTAGGAATGCGATCAAAGACCACTCCAACAAACTGAACCCAGACGGATGGTTTAATTGCTATATTCAAATCTTATTATTTCTCTTCTTTTATGTCCAGGGAGTTGTATTTTAGATCTGTGGTCCACCTCATGAACTGCAGGTGCCATCTGAGCTGATTTTCAAAACTGTACAGGGACAAACCCGCCCCTTAGTGTCCTTATAGTTCAGCAAAAGGCCCGTATTTGTGACTCACCCCCTCCCATCAACTTATGACTTCTGTTGAGGAAAAGACTGCGATGCAGAGCCCGTACTGCCAATAAAGCCTCAGTAAAAAGGACAGAAATTGAAGTTCCTCTGTTGGTAATTTAGCTGCTCGGTGTATATTTCGATCATATTGCTGCTCTTTTGAGACCTCTAACTCGGCAGTTTCAAAACAATTAGACCAGAAAAAGAGCACAGAGACAGATGCAGCGTAGCAAAACAACCATAATAGCAATTATGCTAACTGTTCTTCCATCTCTGCAGTTTACCGCCGAATGCTCCCGAGGTTTGTGGAACTAATTCGATGAATCACGTGTGACTGGAGGTGTCCAGTTTTTAGTTTTAATCTCACGCCTGCAGCTCATTTCTTAAACATCAAAGGATCTGGATCCAACACAAACAGCAGATTATTTCACAAAGCTGTTTAGTGTTGTCGTGAAAGAGTTTTAAGGTTGTTGACAGAACTTCTTCGCCGACTCCCCACTAGCAGTCAGACCACGTCTCCTTTCCCTCTGCAAACAGCTGACATCTTGCTTTGGATGTGCCGGATGTGTCACTGATAAGGACCAGCAGTGTGGTCTGTATTCAGAGCTTCCTGCTGGTATCAATCACTGTCAGGATGCTTCAAACCCACTTAAGCTCCTGTTCTCATGGGTTCTAGAGATCACAAGCTGCAAGTCATCTAAGAACAGGATGTGACTGTTAAAGGGCTTTACTGCCTGCTTCCATTCACACACACATTCCTGGGTTGTGCGTTGCGAGTAATGATGTGGCTTTTATGAAAGCTGACACATTTACATAGTGATAATATCCTGTGACAGTTATTTAAAGTTTCCTGCAGGTCTTAATTCATGGCAGGACATTAACTTGTTCAGTGGCTTTGCTCCTCTAAGGAGCAAGGATGTGCCCGAGCAACCATCCAGATGTTTAAAATTTCCCTGGCCTCACTCGTCAATCACGGAAATACCAATCAGCTAAACGAACTAGTCATATCTGATTTGTGCACATAGTTGGTTCAAATGTGTCCATCCCAAAATAGTTAACACTGCACCTCTTTGTGGTGAGAATGTTTAAACAAGCAAGAGGAAGACACGTGCACCATGAAGTTCTGCAGTTCTTTGTTTTTCCACTTCAAACATCTGTATGTCAGCTGTGTGACTACTGAGTACCAAATCAATCAGTGGCAAATTTCAGTCCCAGAGCCTCAGAGAAAGACCATGTGACATCACTTCTGCAATGTGTTGAAGAACAAGCAACACACAAACAGGGTGTGGTTACAGGTGTGGTTACACTTTTCAAAACTCAATGGAGACAATGTCCAAAATACAAAGGTGTCCATGGCAACAACTAATCTGAGGAACCACCTGGTCAAACACAAAATACAACAAAAAGATGAAGAGAGTCCCATATTTGATATTCTAGTTCAAAGTCACCAAAGGACCTGCAGCTGACTTCAGCATGTCTGTTAACAACGTGTAAGAAGCAAATGATGATGAGCTTCTGAGACATTAACAGCTTCATCGGGATCGTCTTCAGGAATTCAGATAGCTGGGTAAGCTATTCTTAGAAAAAAGGGACTTTTCACAATGACATTAATCCACTCGACCCCACTGCTCAGGTGTGCAGGCTTTACCTGCAAGGAAAGAAGGCCTCTGCTAACATTAATCAGTCTAATATAACTATGGGTGCGTTCAATGTCACTCACAGCACAAACATATTTCACTGATCTTTAAAATCAATGCATACACTAGTCCATTTGTTCATGTTTTTGTGGAAAGGAATTCAATTCTGCTTTTTCTGTGCAGGTTTAAGGAAACCTAAGCCATGACTGAAGACCGACCAATCACAGACCTTTCCAGACCAGATCACTTGAATTATATTAAGTGGAATAAAGAGGGGGGAAAGTAACTGCAATTGGCTAAGAAGAGGACTTTGGAGAGTGGGGTTTGAAACCAGCAATTAGTTATTTTTCTTAATTTGTGAAGGGACTTCACCGTGGTTCATTTTAGGCCTTTTCTGGAATATTAACTACTGCAGATTTAACCAAACTCATTGGAGCTACAGCTACCAGATTTTAATGTGTGGAAGCATCATCGTATTACTGTTTAAGAAATCATTTTATGGTTGCACTTTTAGTTTGAGTCTTTACTGTAACCTCACAAATTAAGAAACCAACACTCTACTCCCTTCCGTCCACTTTAGATAAAAAAAATAAATAAATAAAAATGTATCAACCTTCTGCAAACATTTTCAAGTCCACTCCACTGAAAAACAGAAGCACAGCAGTTTAATACCCCTGCACCAAAGCCATCGCTTTCTCAATCACATCACTTTAAAAAAAAGCCATCAGTATTTGAAAACAGTACCAGTCAAAAGAGTGTCCAAACATGTGAAAATTAACTATGTATGAGTACACAAGTATAATCAGACTTGCTTCAGGCTGATTAGAGGCATGAGGAAGCATGCTAGTCTGAGTCCAAATGTGTGCACCCTGCTGCTGCTGCTGCTGGGAGCCGCTGTTTTTATCTTCCGTGCCATCGTGCTGTGTCCTCTCCTGAATGCCGAATGGATTCGGGGGAAATCACTGTGGAAATCGCACTAACCGAGATGACACAGAACATTAAGAAACTGCCAGGCTGCAGGCTGCATCTCAACCCATCACTCCTCCTTCACTCATATTTACTCAGTTTCACAACCGTAGGCTGACTACGGGGAACCCATGGGTTCAGACCGACTTACACTTCTTGACATTTTCTCCTCACATTTTCATCTCCTCTTCTATTTGCCTTCCTTCTCCCAATAATCATTTTTCTCCCTTAATACACTTCTGGTTTGGCATCGCTCCGACTGCTGAACATCATATTTGCTCCTCCTTAATGCCAGCCGTCTATTTTCCATCTTCCCTCTACAAATCCTTCTCTCGGATGTGGTTCTTGCATATTCCTCGATCAGTGTATCCAAAGTGTGTGGCCTCTATTTGAAACTTCAAATAATGAGTATAGCACTTCTGATATCCTTGAAAATGTACTGTTCATTTATATTTAATCAAAGCCTTGCAAAAAACAAAAAAGTGTGGTAGATTTATCTGAGTACTTAACTCTTTTTTTCACATAAAAAAAAGATAGTTTATAAAGTTCCCCCTGTGATTCAGGAGCTTGTAGAGCTACCTTTAGCAGGAATAACTTTTCTAAAAGACTGTATCAGTCTAACCCACACTTATTTACAGCATTGCTTCAGTTCAATATTTCAATGCATATTCTTGCAATCATGATACATAACAAAGGAAAATATAACACTGACTACTCTGTTGGGAACGAGCATTCACTTTGTACCTTATGTGATATGCGGTCCACATTATAGAAGAATTCATGGACATGCTTAGATTAGTCCTCCAAAATGCGAGAGGATGGATACACACCACTGAGCAGGAGACACGGGAGGGAAAGCACACACACCGAGTGCAACCTAATCTCCTCTTACTGGCTGAAGCTTCTGCTTTATTCAATAAGCTATGAGCTGCTGTATGATGGCACTCAGCTGGACTGAGGCCAACATGAAGAAAGTACATGTGATGCAAGAGAAAGAGTGAGAGGAGTAGTTACTGAGATATTGCTAAATGTATCCAGTCGAATGCCACTTGTTACTTATTGGGGCAAAAGTGAAACAACGAGTGACCGATCACTGCACTTCCATCTATCATCAACACTCTCCTATCATACAGGCTCTCAGCGGGATTAGAAACTATTAGGGCTGTCAATTACATGCTAAATCAGATTTACAGCCCATATAGTGTCCTAGAAACTATACTAGCTCACATGGAGCAAAAGAGAGGGGGGTGTGCACTGATCTGCTCTGCAGTCTATCACAGGGTGAACACAGACAATTATTCACACTCATAATATACTGAAATATGAATATGGCGGATGTTAATTGCTAATTTGGAAAAGCTGAGGCAGACGTGCCACGAACTGCAGTTCCTCTAATGGCCACTCGAGGCAACCTCCCCACAGACTCCCACGTTAAAATTTCTAGCTTTACAACAGAAACATACATATTTACAACATGCTGCAAAAACTTGTTCTTCTGTTAAAACTTTTATGACAACTTGCCTGATGATGCTTTGATGAACGTGCTTATTGAGACTGACATATGTCCGCCATGCAATAATAGTTAAAAATTAGAAGCTAAGACGTGGCGGTCGTTTCCATCTTTTATCTACAGCAGGGGTCCCCAACTCCAGGCCTCGAGGGCTGGTGTCCTGCAGTTTTTAGATGTGTCCGTGATCCAACACAAATGATTAAAATGGCTAAATTACCTCCTCAACATGTCTTGCAGTTCTCCAGAGGCCTGGTAATGAACTAATCACTTGATTCAGATGTGCTGACCCAGGATGAGATCTAAAACCTGCAGGACACCGGACCTCGTGGACTGAGATTGCCCACCCCTGGTCTATGGCCTACATAGTATCACCGGCAGACTCAGACTCACCTCTTCCTTTTTCCTTGCCCTTTCAGCTCAGATTGCACTGCATATAAACAGAGCAATTTATACCAAAACAACCATGGTTGTTTTGGTATAAAACATGGAAAAATTAGCATTCCTCTGGGATTCACGGAGTCCTCTACCACCAGGACGTGCGTTCTTTAATGACCAGTTTTTTTACTGGGTTTATAAAGACTAGAAGCGTAAATGAAAACTTCTGACTGTGGGCAGAAGCTGGAACTGATTTGAGCCCAGGCAGTCTTTTCTGGATTACACCATTTTTATTTCATCTGTTCAGCCCTTAAAGAACGCAAACCTGCCTGTTACATGTGTTGTGCTTCGCTGATCACTCTGTGGGGGAGCGAGAGAGCGAGAAAGAGAGGGGAAAAAAAAAGACACATGTCCAAATGAGCCAGAAATGAGTTTCCAACGCTCCCACGAACACTTCTTTGTTGTCTGATAAACGACTAATACTGGAGGTTAATAGGAATTCACCAAACAACTCGTTCTGGAGGTTAATGGGAATTTGCCAAAATGACTAAGCCTCAAGGTTAATGGGGATTCCAGTTCAGGGCTGCAAACAGCTGAGAGGATAAATTGGCAAATTTGCTACGGAGGAAATTACAGTTCCAAAGGCGCTGAACCGAAGCGTTTTTTAATATCACCTGGGAATGAATTTTAAGAGCAACATAACAACGTAAATAATGAAAACAAAGCTGCTCCATCAGCTGGCTGTTTATAAGTAACGACAGATTTTAAACTGCAGCTACAACCGTTAGGATATTGGCTGTTTATAAAAGCAGAGGGGATGCACATTTGTTCTGCCATCTTTGCTTTTTATTAGAGCATTTAAAGCACTTTAAACTTAATTTGATTTAAATCATTTTCTGAAAGCTACTTAGTGAAGATGGGAAATTGCACCAATAAACACACAAAGCAGCTTTACTGGATGGCTGACGCACACTCATCTGCACTTGGAAGTGCCAAATGCTTCCTCCTGCTCTCAGTTTAACTCATCAGATGTGAAAAATTCCAGACGAGAAACACAGATAAAATGCCACGGCACACACAAACATATTTGCACACATGCACGCATGAAGCACAGACCACCTCAGGAGGGCTTCTCATCGCCGCTCAATCTGTCAGCCTGACAGAGAGACGCATAGTTTGTCTCTGTAATGCCAGTACAGAGACAAACTGGTGTCTAGAGGGAGTCCTGCAACAGGTAGACAGATGAGTGATGCATAAAGCACAAACAATCTTATCTAAAACTTTAAACTGATCATTTTTCAAGCTGGAAAATATGAGAGATGGGATAATTCAATCATCTAATGCAAGTTTCAGTCCAACAAAAGGCA
The DNA here is from genome assembly GCF_900408965.1 of Simochromis diagramma. Lineage (NCBI taxonomy): Eukaryota > Metazoa > Chordata > Actinopteri > Cichliformes > Cichlidae > Simochromis > Simochromis diagramma. The sequence continues at coordinate 17,672,545 of NW_024386908.1, forward strand.
CTTCTCAATACTCTATTTTGCTAACAAACAGCTGTTTTGCTGTGTTTTTCCTTCGTGTTGTTTGTGTCATAAGCAGTGAGTCAGTGATTTGCAGCTTAAGATTTCAGGTTTAGTGGAACCGAAGGCTAAACAGCACTTCAGTGGACCTGCAGTCTGGACTGTATTTAGGACGTCTAGACATCTTTTTACCTGCAAATCACCAAATGAATGCTTTCAACTGAATTATTTCATGTGTTCACACCAAGTGGGAAAAACAGCTCCACATCCGCAATTTAACTTAAAATACAAACTTCAGGTTAAAAACACCTGGACTCGAGTTTCCTCAAGCTGCGAGAACAGGGACAAAAATGAGATGCCTCCAAACTGCTTTTTCACTTTTTCAGAGGATTGAATGAAACTGATAAGAGTTCAGTGCAGGCCTTGGGGAAAAAAACAAACAAACAAACAAAAAAAAACAAAAAACCAACTTTATTTCCTTACAGTGTTCCCCACACACAACCTTTACCGGGATGAATCTCCAGGTTTACTTCATTCATTTTAGATCTTCTTTTTTTACCTTTTCATCCATTAACAACCTCCTCGCTCTTATTGTGAAAGTTCAGTTGCTGCTAACAGCCATCCCCGACGAACACCATGTCATGGCCAGGTCACTGCTGTGCTTTGACCTGGTCATGGAAAGCATTTAGCTGCTTTCCAAAAATATCGTCCCATTCTGTTGTGGACTACAGCTGGAAACAGTAGGTCTTGTTCTCTTCTGTAAAGGAGCAGGCTCACACCACAGGCTGTTGTGTGGAGAGAAAGGAAATTACTGTTCTCTCAATGAAAATGCTTTGCTGATGCCAGGGATCAGAGAAGAAGTGTCAGACTTCTTGAAGCTGATCGGAAAGCAACAGTAACTCGAACAACCAGTCATCCCAAGTATGCAGAAGAGCATCTCTGAATGCACAACAGGTTGAACTTTGAAGCAGATGGGTGACAGCAGCAGAAGACCACACCAAGTGCCACTTGTGTCAGCTAAAAACAGGAAACTGAGGCTACAATTCACACAACACAACTACCCAAACAACACAACTACCCAAAATTGGAAAATGGAAAAGTGGACGATAACACACCATGTCACAAAGCTCACATCATCTCAAACAGTTGCCTTTAACATGCAGATGACTTTGCTATAGTCCAATGGCCTCCACAGACAAAAATCTCAGTTCAACAGAGCACCTTTGGATTTTGGTGGAACGGGAGATTCACATCACAGAGGCGCAGTCGAAAAATCTGCAGCAGCTGTGTGATGCCGTCATGTCAACGTGGATCAAATCTCTGAGGACTGTTTCCAGCACCTTGATGAAGACTTAGGGCAGCTCTGAACACAGATAATGATCATTACCATCTATGATGCACCAAGTGGCACATCTTTACCAAATAATCAGTATCAACTTCTTGCTCTGGCTTTTTTGCTTCAGACTGATCACTTGCATACATCACAGAACCTAATCTAGTTTCTGAGAATCATCAGCACTTTTACTGATGCTGGAAATCCAGTAACAATCTTTCCACGGTCTTCTTTTCTGTGCCCTACTCTCGCCATCTTTCCAACAGGCTACACGTCGTGTAATTAACATCAATGACTTATCTGTCAGAGGCACACGTGGGCATGAGACACTGACTGTCAGGAAGACAACAGAAAGAAAGAAAGAAAGAAAGCTCCATCCTTAAACTACTGATAGTGGTTCTGTAGATAAGACTATAGTTAAAACCAGCAAGCTGCGACAAACAATGTCTTTAAAACTGTGTGTGTCTTTAAAACTCTGTCTGTGTGTGTGTGTGTGTGTGTGTAGGTCTCTGAAAGGAATTTCATGTCCAATACACAGTCTGTTGAGGGTCCAATTTCCTGAGCAGTGTAGCAGAGCGCTGTATCTGGGGTGTGTGTGTCTGTGTGTGCCGCAGCAAGCCAGAGTCCGAACCTCAGCAGCAGCAACCAAGCAAGTGATGAGCATTGCTGGGAAGAGGAGACAGAAAAGCAGAAAAAGTGAGATGCCGAGGGAGGCAAGAGACAGCGGAGAGTACAGAGATGGGGAGCAGGCTGAGGTGACTAAAGAGCAAAAAATGAGGACAGTGTGTTTAATGGGAGTGACAGGCCAGAGCCTCTACACCCACCAATTACTGCGCGCACACACACAGCAGGTGAATCATGTTTTAGTGAGCTGAATAGCAGCCAGACAGCTTTTCTCCAGCATCAGAAGCTTCTCTTATCTGCACGACAGACGCTCTTTTCTGCCGTCCTCTTAACTACAGCTGCACTTGTGCACACAGCTCGTACTGTCCTTCTGTTGCACAAGAACTAATTATCAAATCAGGCAGCGGCTGCGTCATTTACTGCTGATATGATTAATATAAAAGCTGCGCATGTGGATTAGTCAATACTACTCTTCTCTGCATTAGCGTTATTAAACTCGGGGCTATTTGTTAGTGCTGTGTTGCTTATTATGTGCTTTTAAATGCTGCTCTAATGCATTTCTCTGCATTATTAAAAGCACTTTGATTCGCCCGTGTGTTTGAAAGCTTGTACACACTTAAACTTGCTCTGAATTACACCAGCAGTTCAAGTGAAGACCCAGAACAAGCTTTCGTCTCCGCTTTTTCCTCGTTTGATAAATTTGCTCCTTTTTTTAGGTGACAGATGAGAACAAATTAATGCCGACTCATGAAAAGCATCTCTAAAGACTCTAAATGTACGATAATGGGCGAGCAGCCACAGGCTTGTTTTTGTAATCCAAAAATCATCATTGAAAAACAAGAAAAATGAACTCGCTGTGCACTTTCAACACATTCTTCCCAGTGCTCTACTCTGAAATAAAGTTATTCTGACCTGAAGTTAAAGTTAAGCAACCCTACTGTCTCAGAGGCACGCACCAGAATGATACACAACATAACAAGCTATAGTACAGTCTAAGGTGCACCTCTGCAAATATTTTAACTGGAAACTACTCAGAGGTAAATAATAGAGCAGTCTCTTCTCAGCAGAGCACTACATGCTGCATAATTTCATTAGAGTGGTTCTCCAGATCTCTAACACCAAGACCTGCAGTCCAAAACGGTAAAGTTTGAGTTTATACGACCAAAGGATGAGTCTCACTGGAGAGGACAGAAGGGATGGGACTAAACGTAGGATAAAAAGTCTGAAAGTTTGTGTTTCTTTGAATTCTTTGTGGTAACAATGTTTCTTGGCTATAAATCTCATACTGTTGGAAAGTTTATCTCCTCTTAAATGGCACCAAAAATGCCTTTTTGTAGTTGAGCATGTAGGTTGCACTAATATAAAACTTGCCAAATCTTCTCTGCCAATGCCAAACAGCTTCTTCTGTTATTTATTGGACTGGATGATTGAAGTCTGTAGAAACTATTTATTCATTGAACAGACAGGGACTTCGGTAGGATGTGGAAGAACCTGCAGCCTGGCACCTCTTCATGCTGGTCAACACCTTGGTCATATACTGCTGAGGGATGGTCCCATTCTTCAACCAGCATTTGTCACAAGCCAGTCAGTCTGGTTATGTTGTTTACAGAATAAGCCATTTGCCATATGCAGCGAAGATTTGGCAAGTTGTTCATGGACGCAACCCACAACTGCATTTCCCCACAACAAAGAAATAACCGACCAAACACAGATTTCTTTACTTTCTGTAATAAGTTTAGATGTTTAGCAGTGACTGAACATTTTTAGCAGACAATCAACTGCAGACTGCATAAAACCTGCTAAAATAAGTTGCCAACCAGTTGAATTATGGCACTTTAGATGTTAGTTTGTGGCTGGGAATACGCCCCCTTGTAGAAATGCACATGAACAAGTAGATAGGTATTTGCTCCTGTTATACTTTGTTTAACCTTCACTTGGAGTCTGCCTAGTTGGTGCACTGTAGTTTAGTGCCCTGTCTGCTCCTAACAAAAATAATAAAACAAAGAAACAGGCAAACTGGCAGGCGCACAGATGTCGGCATAGAGTGTTGTGTTCACATTCTGATGAAAAAAAAAAAAAAAAGTACATTGCTCAGATCAAAGCAGACTTTCTCATACTGGCAGAAGTTTAATCTCCAACACTGATGTAACTCTGACCAAAATGGGAGAAAAAGAAATTAAACAGTGAAATTGAAAATCCAGTCTGCTGGTAGACGGGGCACGCTGACAAACGCCATGTACATGGGTTACAGAACTGAAGTAAAACACACCAATCATATCACCATTTGGCTCTGAGACTTGTTGGTATTCGCACAGCGCTTTAGCTCTAATAGCCGTGCTGATACTTGTTTACATCGCTTACATCCAACTGCCGCCTTCTGCACCGCCAACCACTGGACGGACTGAACTCCGTGAAGTCTCAGATGATGACCCCCAACTCTGTTTTTCAGAGAAAAGCAAAAACGCACATAGTTTTTGATGTGTGGCAGTCAAAATATATTTACCTTTTTGCCCTCTTACTGCCAAGACTTTGGGGAATACATTTGGAAAAAAAGCAAAAATTTGCATGTTCTGAGAGCAGATGGTTGGGGGCGGAGGTATCACCACCAACCGCTGTGACTCGGGGTTCAAACATGCATACAGCTGCAATTTTGCCCAAACAGCAACAAGACAAAGGTGAAAAATAGGAAGAAACTAAAACCTATTAGTATTTCTAAATGGGAAAATGACCAATCCACTGTGTCGACCAAATACACAGATACTGATGAATTTACCTTGTAAATGGCTGCAAATATTCCACAGGTGCTACAAACACTCCAAGAAACATTAAAATCACTCTTAAAAACAGTCCGGTTCCACTCCTCACTCAGCACATCCTGTTTCAAAACATCAAGATGGCGACAGTGAAAACACTCCAGGCTTCAAAAAAAGGACCACCAACATGTGACGTCATTGTGGCCATTTCCATCTTTTACACCATCTATGTAAAAGGCTGAGAAAAAGATGAATGGAGATTATTCAAAACTGTGGATCATACAAAGCTATTAGTTGAAACTAATAAGCATAATAGGTCCCTTCCGAGGATTAAAAGTGGGGCAAAGCCTTAATACGTCCCACTGTGGTCCAAATCCTGATGAAGAATCATTTGCGGTCTGCAGAGGATAAAACTCCTGACACATGGTAGAAATGTAAAGACATGAAAATGACGGGAGAACTGCCAGCGTCGGCCTCGAAAGCCTTTTATCAATCAAGAATCCCACTTTTAAACTCCTCGCTCTAACCTCCTCTGATTCCGCACTCCTGTCTGTTTCACTTTCGTCATGCCTTCGCCCTACCCTGAACATTTCTTTCTCCCGACACAACTCTTTCCTCCATGACTGCTCTGATCTGTTTGCTGCAAAGCTTGGCATTAACAACAGCTGAGTGCACATCAAATATTCGATGGAAATCCATGAAACGCCTGGAGATCTATCAGTGTCTGTGTCTGGAAAGATAAATCAGAGTAGAATCGAGCACATATGGGCTTCTGGAGGCAGATAACAATAGTTTTATCTCTGCAGTTGAAGCACACAGAAAATACATTGTTAGAGAAGTTTAACCACTTTAATCCATTACCAAAAAAACATTTTCCACCAAAAAAGTACAAAACACAGAATTTAAAGCTGAAACATGCTCAGAAGATTAACACAATTGTGTCATTTCCAGAAAACTCTTAGTATCATCATAAGAATTGTTTTTATTAAAACCATTCAAATGCTAACAACTATGCAGCTATGTGCACTTTTAATTGTAATGCTAAAATCAGAATGCTAACTAGCTTGTAATACGAAAAGCTTCTGATATTCCAGATTCAAAAGGAACTCATCCATCAGAGGAAGTGATGCCATTTTGCGATGTCAATGATATAGCAACGTCTTGTGTTGACATTCTCTGGGTTGTGCAACAACACAAGACCAGAAAGAAAGAGCAGCGTGTCTGCCTCTGATGACGATTTAGTACTTTAAAAAGCTACTTTGAGGAAGTTCACCAAAGAACAAAACTTCTGTCTTGCAAAATATGCAAAGAAAAGTTTTCCCAGCTCAGCTGACCACTTAAAGCAAAAATATGACTCCATCAACCCCAACCGATCACGGCAGAAGGCTGTCCCTCACTGAGCTGGCTCTGCAAGAGGTTTCTTCCCATTAAAAGGGAGTTTTTTTCCTTCCCACTGTTGCCAAGTGCTTGCTGTTACAAGGGGTATCGTCTGATTGTTGGGGTTAGGGGAACTGATGAGTAGATGTGCTGGTGATGAATACTTGTGCATTTAATTTACTAACTCCTAACTAATTCATGACACAGGTTACTGCCAATATTTAATGCCTAAAAAACAGCACGTCTTATTTTTAGCGCTTCACCAATAAACCAACTGCACCCGAGTATAGAAAACAGCTCAACTTTGATAAATCACCCACAAATCTAACCAGCCCTGTCAGCACCATTTAGTGCAACATCCCAGATTTTACTGTATGGTGGGAATTTGTGCAGCTCCTGAAGAGTTACAGGGTTAAGTTTAATAATAATGATTAAAGTAAGCAGTTAATCTATACTTTTATTGAAAAGTTCCATGAAAATGCCACCTAGACTACTTTTTTTCCTTGGCTAAATGCAAATTTCTTTAAATATCGTGATGCAAAGTTGAGGCTATGCCACTCACCCCAGAAAACAACCCTCCCTGGAGGGCGTAGAAAGAAAGACAGGCACACATCACGATAACGCAATAAAGTTGAAGGGGGAGATCAAACTTTCACACATTTATTCATTTAAGTCTTGGCAAGAAGGCTACTTAAACATATCAAAATGACAATTTCCAACATGAATACCATCGCAAATATGTTTTCATCTGCATCTAAAGCAGTTCTGCTCAAACCTTCACTCATCCTGCTACGTTACTCCTAATTCTTCAACCGTGATCTAATTTAAACCCAGAGGCGTTTGTTTGGGAGATTTCTGTAGCTGAAATGGATAGAAAACAGACATTTGCCTAAGAGGTGGAGCTTGTTTTGGTAATATGCAGGAAACCTCACACTGATATGAGACAGACTCACCGACGAGCACACCCAGACAGCGGTGTGTACGTCTGTGTCCTTGAGAAATAACCCTGAAGCAAATCTGTGTGTTTATCAGTTGCTGGCATTGATGTCCTCCTGTTTGGCAGCTCCCTATCCCTCACACTCACGCACACACACTAATGAAATGCAGCTTTAGTATGCCATGTCTGCCTCCCGTGGAGTCACACACATGCTATTTCCCCATCTACATCACTCACACATTTCCATTTCAAACCCCGTAACATTGACACGACCTTGAACTCGAGCCATTCACACCACCCTGAATTCCTTCCCTCTGATTATTTTTATGCCAATCAGCTTTCAAATTCAGCTAAATATTGTTGCTGCATTAATGCGAGATTCCAGCTGCTCCACACTTTGATTTAACAGGAGGAGCAGATGATGGAGGGGAGAGGACCATATGCATCAATATGCTGTTAGAGTAACTTATCACTCAACCCATTTTTTATGCTATATGTCCTCGGATACAAATTCATTTTCTGAATATGTAATGGAGATATTTTTAAGCTAAAACTCGCCGCTTCCCAGGTTCCACCTCCTCTGAAGTCAGTTTGAGAACACGTATCAGGACAGGACAGCTTTTCCTCAGTGTTAGTAATGTAATAGACCAGATCAGCTATAAAATTGCTGGGAAACACCGAGTCCTGGCATTCATGTAGACCTTACTCCACACACTGCCCACTAAACTTGGTAGCAGCACTCCCCAATGGCAGCGGCCTCCCAAGTCGGACCACAAACCTGTCAAAGTCTCTCAGCAGCACCTCGAGGAGCAACAGAGAGCTCAAGGTGTTGACCGTGCCTTCAAAACTCCTACTTCTCTCTTCAAACAGCGATTCTCAGGATGGACCCGCTCCAAATATCCTGATGCCAGAAACCACAGGACGCCATTAAGAGGTCCTTTTGTCCTTGAGCCCACAGGTCACAGCTGTTTTGATGGCATGATCTACAAAATTTTAAGCAATTGGTTTTATTGTTGTGGCTAATCAGATCTGCTAAATACAACTATGAGGCAGGCATCATGTGTGTTTTTAGGGGTGTAACTGTTCTCCAGATGCACAGATTTGATGGTTCTCTTGGCGAAGGGAACGAGTACAGTGGGGCAAAAAAGTATTTAGTCAGCCACCGATTGTGCAAGTTCCCCCACTTAAAATGATGATAGAGGTCAGTAATTTGCACCAGAGGTACACTTCAACTGTGAGAGACAGAATGTGAAAAAAAAATCCATGAATCCACATGGTAGGATTTGTAAAGAATTTATTCGTAAATCAGGGTGGAAAATAAGTATTTGGTCAATAACAAAAATACAACTCAATACTTTGTAACATAACCTTTGTTGGCAATAACAGAGGTCAAACGTTTACTATAGGTCTTTACCAGGTTTGCACACACAGTAGCTGGTATTTTGGCCCATTCCTCCATGCAGATCTTCTCGAGAGCAGTGATGTTTTGGGGCTGTCGCCGAGCAACACGGACTTTCAACTCCCGCCACAGATTTTCTATGGGGTTGAGGTCTGGAGACTGGCTAGGCCACTCCAGGACTTTCAAATGCTTCTTACGGAGCCACTCCTTTGTTGCCCGGGCGGTGTGTTTTGGATCATTGTCATGTTGGAAGACCCAGCCTCGTTTCATCTTCAAAGTTCTCACTGATGGAAGGAGGTTTTGGCTCAAAATCTCACGATACATGGCCCCATTCATTCTGTCCTTAACACGGATCAGTCGTCCTGTCCCCTTGGCAGAAAAACAGCCCCATAGCATGATGTTTCCACCCCCATGCTTCACAGTAGGTATGGTGTTCTTGGGATGCAACTCAGTATTCTTCTTCCTCCAAACACGACGAGTTGAGTTTATACCAAAAAGTTCTACTTTGGTTTCATCTGACCACATGACATTCTCCCAATCCTCTGCTGTATCATCCATGTGCTCTCTGGCAAACTTCAGACGGGCCTGGACATGCACTGGCTTCAGCAGCGGAACACGTCTGGCACTGCGGGATTTGATTCCCTGCCGTTGTAGTGTGTTACTGATGGTGACCTTTGTTACTTTGGTCCCAGCTCTCTGCAGGTCATTCACCAGGCCCCCCCGTGTGGTTCTGGGATCTTTGCTCACCGTTCTCATGATCATTTTGACCCCACGGGATGAGATCTTGCGTGGAGCCCCAGATCGAGGGAGATTATCAGTGGTCTTGTATGTCTTCCATTTTCTGATGACTGCTCCCACAGTTGATTTTTTCACACCAAGCTGCTTGCCTATTGTAGATTCACTCTTCCCAGTCTGGTGCAGGTCTACAATACTTTTCCTGGTGTCCTTCGAAAGCTCTTTGGTCTTGGCCATGGCGGAGTTTGGAGTCTGACTGTTTGAGGCTGTGGACAGGTGTCTTTTATACAGATGATGAGTTCAAACAGGTGCCATTCATACAGGTAACGAGTGGGGGACAGAAAAGCTTCTTACAGAAGACGTTACAGGTCTGTGAGAGCCAGAGATTTTCCTTGTTTGAGGTGACCAAATACTTATTTTCCACCCTAATTTACGAATAAATTCTTTACAAATCCTACCATGTGAATTCATGGATTTTTTTTTCACATTCTGTCTCTCACAGTTGAAGTGTACCTCTGGTGCAAATTACTGACCTCTGTCATCATTTTAAGTGGGGGAACTTGCACAATCGGTGGCTGACTAAATACTTTTTTGCCCCACTGTATGTAATCGTCTGTTTGTTAGCAGGCAAGAGTCTACAGTTTTCAAGATGGCACTGTAAAATGTTGTGTGATGGTAGATGTCAATAACAGTTCAAGTGGATTTAATTTTAGTGGGGAAAAAAAATCAGTTCAAGGTTGAGGTCACACCAAACATGAAAAAATCTGTAAAAACTTTAAAGACAATTCATAAAAAATTTGTAGCTAATAAACAGCAGAATAATAGACTAGGCCTTGGGGGACCTTGACCTTCATAGTTAACACTCAAGGTCACAGTTCACCTTGAAAATAAAAATTTCAAGAAACCACATTGAGTATTATGTCATATGAAAGGGCGTGGAGAGAGCGGTACAACGCGCTTTATTTTTTTCCCGAGGGTGCTTGTTTGGATTTTGTTACCTTTTCCAAACTTTCACACAGAACCAGCAGCTCAGGGTTTGAGCAATTCACAAGAATCTTTTTTCCACATTTTTAATCAGTCTTCAGAACATCTTCCAGCACAAGACTGCAACATGAAACCAGTGAAAGTCATTTAAGCGTAAGGTTTAACAAGAAACTGAGAAAATTATGATTTCTCGTGGGAGTAACGGTTAAAAAACAAAAACAAAAAAAAGAACTGGAGAATGAAAAGTGAACAGACGCAGGGACTCAAGGTGGGATTGGACAATTAATCAAAAGGACTTCAGTTTTGAAAACCAGACATTAAAAAAAAATAAATAAATAAAATAAAATACACCAAGGCATATCAGCTCACACCTCCCTTTCTCCAGTACATGTTCGGTGTACTTTTAAGACCACGGTCCTTCTTTCTTTGTCATTTTTCCATTTATCTTTTTCTCCATCACCTTTTCGTCATGCTGGCAGGATGACCGTTCCAGTAGGCCTCAGTGTCATTCAGCCGCCTCCCAATGGAGCCTTTTGCAACTTCGCCGTCGTTCAGAACCAGAAACGAGGCCAAATTAGAAACCTTGGCATCAAGAAAACCTCCAAGAAATGCACAAGGCAGGAAGGGCATGACCAGCCGGTTATCAGCATCTGAACTTTCAGAATAAAAGTACGCCATTGCCCAGCAGTTCATCCACCACAGCTGGTGTTCATCTCTCAGATAGATTTAAGAAATAATTATTGAATGTACTCGTGTGGCCATAAAAACTTTGTGTGGGAAATGCTAAATTTCACATCTCATCTCTATTCTGACAGCAAACAACACGCGTGTGTTCAGCTCATAAGCGCCCAGCGGTTTTTCCACAGTAGTTCAGTCGCTCATTTACATCCCACACAGTCTAAATATATTCATCTTCCTTTCCAGTTCCACTTATGCAGCTAAAATGTTCATTTAAATACAAAAGAGCTGCATACATTGTTCATCATTTATCATATTTACTTGAAGGAAGCGGCTTAGTTTTCATCGTATTGGATGTAATTCTGTTGAGCTTGTCTTGTGTTTTTAAAGAGGCTCTCTAAGCTCTTGTACACTTTGGATTTACATGTGATTTATGCTAATAAAGAATATTGAGAACATCTGTGAAAATAACTAAACAAAACAAACCATTTACCTGCCACCCAGGGAGGCAGGTGAAGCTTTTTGTTTTAGCTGGTTTACTCTGAGCAGGCTGGGATGGCGCCGGTGTTTTAGTAAGTCTGGCTGTTTCTGCTGTGAATGACCCGTAAACCCGTCATCCAGTGCTGACATGACCGAGACGTCCTCGCATTCCTCCACAATCAGACCTGCAGCCATGAAATGTCAACACTCAGCCGCCCGCTGCCTTTCTCCCTCTGTGTTTATCGCTCTTCCCAACCAAACGCCTCTCTAATTGACACAACATTAGGCTTGCTCAAGAGCAAGATGCATGTAGAATATTTATCAGAGCGGACACAGTCAGCCAAAACCTGGAACAAAAGTCAACAACCACTTGGATTTTTTTTTTTGGTAAACTATTACTCAAAATGTCACTGATGGGAGTCTTAATTAAATGCAGCATATATGCTGCCAGATTTTGGGGGGTTTGAAATCTTTTGGTGAAATGCTCCTTTCCTTTCTGGTTCTAAGCATGCTTTCTTTATTAGCTGGGTGGAGTAGACCTAGTTCGTCATCCACTATGAAGAGAAGAGGGTGGGCTGCATTAGAGAGGCTGGAGAGATGAGGAAATAGAAGATGACAGAGGGGGGGAAAGGAAAAAGTGCTGAGGAGAACGGGTGGGAGGTTAAACGAGGAATGAGAAGAATTTAAAGGGATGATGAAAGGGAATAAAATGAGAGCAAATGGATGAAATAAAGAGAACGACGGAGAATAAACGCAGAGAAAAGTGAGGAGGAGAACCAAGGTGGGGAGCTGACAGAGGGGCGTTTCTGGCAGTGAGCACTTTCCATTACAGGCAAAATAAAGTGATACCATATGACTAATCACCTCATAACTGGAGCAGGATTTTACTACAGTACACACAGACACACACACACACACACACACACACAGGGGGGTGAAGTACAAGCGAAGGAGGAGAAAAAGAACAGAAAGTTGAGATGGAGCAAGAGTGAAAGAGGGGAAAGGGTGGAGGAGTGGGCTCATTCGCGGCAGACAAACAGACCTGCAGGAAATACCAACTGATGTGAGGAATCACAATAACACACAACAGGAAATAACAACTGAAACAGAGCAACAAAAACAGCTTTTCTGGAGACTGCACGGATAACAAACCAGAGGAGCACGCAGAAATCTGTAATTAGCTTTGGCAAAAATATACTCTGTGCTAATTGTGTTTACTACAGCTGTAAAAGGTCAGCACGTGTGTGTGTGCGCACATTTCTGGTTTATCTGCAATCAGCTGAAGACCTGAAACAATCCACTGATTATAACTAATACGCCAATCAGCAGAGGATTAATCATGAACGGTTTTCACAACTGAATAATTGAAATAAGGAACTAGTTGCTCCCTCCAGTCCATCACATGTGGTGGAGCCGCTACAAAATTTCTGAACCACAGCAGCTCTCGAATCAGAAACTGCAAAGTGCCTCAAAGTTATCCAAACCCATCAGCTGGCTGAGAAATCTGCCAAATTTCCAAGATAAAGTTAATCTGGGGAATGATACCAGTCAACATTATGTTTAGTAAAGCTACAGAGTGGCAGAAAATAAATTCGTATTTAACCCAAAATGCACCAGTAGTGTGTGACAGAAACACCAGAGAAATAAAACAAAAATAAAGAAATGTGCAAATACTGGAAATATGTCAGATATTTTATGGAAACTCCTGCTCCAAGATTTTATGATGACAATACTCATCAAATTTTAAAGGACTGTTTTACAATGAAAGGAAGTGTCTGGGAATGATACAGACGATATGCTGTAAATGAGGAATTTTCTTGCTTTAGAGTTGATACGCAGTAAATCTGCTTCAGGATCAACAGCAGTGTCGGTAAATGGCACAGAGGACGTCCTGTAAATCACCGGTGTCACACTCATTTCAGCCTGTGTGCCCCACACAGCCCAATTTGATCTTAAGAAAGCTAATAACCAATAAAACATGCATACCTGAACTGTTTCTCTTTCTTTAGTGCGAAGTAAATTCCAAAAATGTTCACAGTTACTGACGTACATCCAGAGATATTTGTCCACATTCGGTGAGACTCGTGATTACAAACAAATGCTGCTGTTGTAAGAGAATTAATCTGAATGGCTTCTTTGACTTTCACTCAAAGAAATAAATTTGTAAAATTACACAAAGTTTTCCTGGTAACTCGTTACTTTAATGTCGTCCTATAAGTTTCTGCTAATTCGCAGAAAATCTGTTTTGATTTGTTTTTTTACTTGCTGTAAAACAAAAGTTATATTGAATTTTAAAAAACAAAAACAAACAAACCAGACAACAAGAGTTTTCTGATACTTAATGGTTATCTATAAGAAAACAAGAGTAATTAAGTGATTTGTCTGTTACCTCAGAGTCCGTGTCAGTAAGAATGTTGAAAACTGAATCATTGAGACCTCATACAGGCCTACAGATACAGACGTGTTGAAACCCAACTGGAGACTAATGATCGAAAGGTTATTTAAAAAAATAAAAATAAATAAAACAACAACAACTCTGTGGGTTGTGAGTGGCTGCTACAGGTCAGTGACCCCCCTGTAACACACTACTTGTTGAATGCTGTCATTAGCTACAATTGGTTGCGAGGGCATATCGGTGGTGCACTGAAAATCCTCCTCACGATCGCGTCCATCTCCTGCAGACTGCTGCGGACGTCCATGGTTATCATGTATGACCAGCTACTCGCTAAGCTGTTGTGAAACTTGAAAAAGTGCCTTCACAGCACAAGGGGGAGCGTTTGAAGCACTTTTACTTTAAAGGTGAACATTTGTATTACACCTTATCAGGTTTTACTGAACATTCCGGTTATTTTAAGAACCAAATTTTATCTTAACGCCACAGTAATGAACAGAGATGCTCTTAGAAAAATGGGAGGGAGCAGAGTAATATCCAGCCATATATGTGGTTGAAGTTTCCCGTCACGTGTTGCCTCAGATCTTTGGATTCCTGCCACTTCCATGTTCCTTGTGTGTTTGCTGGAATTTCAGATACAGATGTGGAGCGGATGTTTGTCCAGGCAGACATGCGCCGTTTCAGATCTTACCCGGTGATACACTGCCAAATGAAATGCACGACCAACTATTCAACCCACACATGACATGCGGCTATTTACTGCTTACGACATTCAAATGGAGGTTAATACAAAGGGGCAGCAACACTGTAACAAACAAGAAGCAATTACAGGAAAACAGACACACAAACGCACACAGAGATGGATGAGAGACAAATGTCCTGACCTTCCCACAACCTTCCTGCCTCCTTCCCCACCAACACTAATTACCACTGAGATGCTAAAATGACCTAATGCGCAAAAACACTCCAAAAAAACAGAAATAAAACAAACTGTCCAACTCAATCTGCAGAGCTCTACACATGAAAGCAGATTTATTGGAGAGTTTCACATGCAGACCGAGCCAGTCGTGTTCAGTGTGGTGCATGTGTTCAGTGAAGAAAAATCTAACATGTGGTTTCATTTAGTCGTAACAATGTGACTGACTGCAAATGGGTAGAGCTCCTTTATTTCCACTGCTGTGCGCGAGACAGATGTAAACGGACAAAAGAGACAAAATGAAAAAACAACAATAAAAAAGACACACGCACAACACATGGGGCTTTGTCCTGAGAGCCAGTTCTATTTTAGTCGCACTTTTCAGCTGCTAAAATACTGGGATTTGACCCGTTCTGCTTCTCCTTATTTCCTCTTGTATTTATTCTGTTACGACAATGTATGCTCATATTAAAAAGCTTTAAATAATGAGCTCAGAGTATATGCAAGTAGTCCCTGTGAGTCAAAAGCTAATCCCCCCCATATGAAGATTTCCTCTCTACAGCTTTGATCGTCACCAAATTGCCCAGAGTTTGTTGCACGGAGGACCCCAACTTGTCTGCAAACACTTGCTAAACTTAAAACTCAAAGTCAAACTTAAAAAGTGGGACTTGACAAATCGAAATCAGAGACCGTCTGCCCTCAAAGCAAAGGTTATGCGCCTAACTGCTACAACCCACCAGCTCTTCAAGCTTACAGTTTGTCAGGGCCAGCCAATCACAGAAATTCCTCTTACAAGGGAACAAACTAAAAGATCTTTTTTCACACAACAATGAGGGACTTTAAGTTTCTTGTTAATAGAATAACAAACACCTAAACAACAAATAAATGACCTTTAGTTGTTATTAATCGTGCACAGTTTTAGTTGTTTTGCTGCTCGTAATAAATGACAGTTGACGTGAAGTTAGATAGTAACATCCAAATTCAGCAGGACATCTATCTATCTATCTATCTATCTACGTAACTACAACTACGTACTAACACCATATATCTACGGTTGGACGTCTGAGTCTCCCCCTGCTGGCCATTAGAAAGAACGCATGCTTCCCTTCTTAAGCTACATCCATGTTGTTCACGGTTTAACAAACATATTGACAAATTGAACATATATTTTAGAATTTTGTTTTGCATTTTTTTTAAAGTATTTTAATATACTTATTTCTGACTTAAACACTTTTAAGAGGCTCTTTAAAAAAAAAAAAAAAAAAAAAACAGTTTGTGAGATTTAATGCAAATGTTTCCAGGAAGAAGCAAATAAATCCAAGGAGAGAAGGAAAGGAAAGTAAGACTGATGCCAAGAACCGAAAAGAAAAAGAGCAAGGCACGGAGCCAAGTCATGCAGGGTCAAAAGCACAGGAAATGACACACACACACACACACACACACACACACACACGTGCGCACACGCGCATGCGCGCGCACACACACGTGCACACACGCACGCGTGCACACACTTTATGTGACCCTGATGCCTTCAGCATGACTCAGAAACCGAGAACAAGGTTTCTGCAAGTAATCAGGCTCTGAGCTCACCCCCTCCAGAAGCTTGGAAGAAGCTCCAGAAGAACTTCATAATGAGAGCATTAGATGACAGACAAGCCCACATAACAATGTAGGGAAAGAGTTGAAGTTAAAGATAATGCTTTACCTTAACACCGATTCCTAACTGAAAACATATTCACATTTCTCTGATCAGATGAAGGCAAAACACAAATTTGTGTAATAGGTCAAGGTCAAGGTAACTTTATTTATACCCAAAGGCAAGGTAAATTTGCTTTACAGAAAAATGACAGCATTTGGCATCCCTTTAAAAAAAAAAAAAAAAAAAAAAAAAACACACATACCTAGTAAATATATAAAGCTCACTGTGGCACATATATAGTAATTTTAATATTTCGAATCAAAAACAGTTCTTATTTAATTCAGTGACAGCAACGGGGACAAAGCTATTTTTATAACGCTTTGTCCTGCATCTCGGAAATAGAAACCTCCGTCCTGAGGGAAGAAGCTGAAATTCACCCCTTAGAGGATGGGAACCATTTTTAAGGATTGATAAAGCCATCCTCTGTACCTGCTTAGAGTACAGGGAGGCTAAACAAGACTGTGGCTCACCTATCAGACAACTGGACCATCTCACTATCTGATTTAGAGAGTTTTTCTCTGTGACAGAGGTCTGACCAAACCATGCCACCAAACAAAAGGATAAAACAGACTTAATAAAAGAACGATAAAACAAAGTTAAAATTTTTTGGTCAATGTGGAAATGAACAAGTTTCCTAAGGCAATAAAGGTGCTGGTGACCCTTTTTACAAACTGATTTGCAATTTTGATCAAAGTTTAGTTTTTCATTTATTATGGTCCCAAGATATTTATATGATTGTACTTGCTCTATTTTCTGACCTTTAATTAAAGTGACTCCGTGCCCATTTTGTTGTTTCCTAAAATCAACAACCATTTCTTTTGTTTTAGATATGTTCAGCTGGAGATAATACCACTTTGTTCAGTGGTGTGAGGAGTCTTAACAGATCTCCTGGCCAACAGGGGGCAGATGTCAGACATTCACTGTAACTTAGCTCTGCTTTGGTCTTCACTGAAATATTTTTAGGACTCAAAAACATAACAACAGTTTTCTTTTGCCTTTTTCATAGCAATGCAACCTCAAACTCCCCCAGCAGGCGCCAACATAACGCAGACTATATATAAAAGATGGATGTAGCTACAGTGAAGTCACCAAATTGTTTTGTAGCCAGAAGTTACCACATTTGGAAATACAACAGGTCCCGTTATCTGTCAGTAACCCCATTAAAATGCTCCAAAAGGCACCAAGAGACAGAGGGCCAAAGCATTTTTATAACAGGCTGTAAACACATTTATCCCACCTGTAGTTAGACTTTTAAACAATGGAGTCTACGGGACTGACTCACTTTTGGAGCCAGCCTGAAGCGGATTCAGGCTGAGTCTTGAAGTGGCTTCATTTCTCGGCCCTGGTGGTCATCAGAGGATGATGGGGATGAAGGTGAGAGGGTAGTCTTACTAAGCCATGAGTTTTTTTTATCCAATAATGTTGGAGAGCTGAATGAACCACCAACGAACTACTAATGGAGTTTACTTGGCATCCAGTGATAGGATGTGAGAAAAATATGACATCAAAGGAAATTGTAGGATTACCTAGTTAGCAGTAATTGTGTTTTCATAAGAAAATACAGGAGAAACTGGATAATTCATAATCATCCTGAACTTGATTCATTCTTAAAAAAAAAAAAAAAAAAAAAAAAAAAAAAAGCCCACATAATTTCACAGAGCTCTGTCCACACTGGGATGAGCTCTCCTTAAATAACCAACACATACAGGCACCGGGATATTGGAAACGGGAGCCTCGGCAGCAGAAAGCATGTCTTAAAATTATACAGTAGTCCCGGTTTTCAGGCCTTTTGGCCTCCATTTCGGAAATGAATCCGGTGCCTTTGATTAGAAGCTGGTAGTGGGGAGCATGGCTAAACAGATTTTCAGGTATCCACCACTGCGACAGATGTAAACAGGCTCCTTTCGCTTAAAGCAGAGAGAAGTCTCGCAGCTGCATAATCGTTTTGTATTCACAACACAGGTCATGAACTCGGCAGCAGACTACCTGGCAGAGAAAAGGACAGACAAACAAAATGTGGAAGGTGGGTGTTGGAAGTGTTTGGTCTGAACAAAGTGGGTGATCCACAGTGAAAAGGAGAAAGGTTAAGAAGAGGCCAGAAAGCCAGGAAAACTCAAGAGAGCTGAACAGATGCTCACCCAGCAGGTTAAACGTAGGACCACACAGACACACACAATCACAAAGCCACATCTTACAGCTGCAGCAACTCCGCTAAACTGCGTTAAACCTTTATTCAAGGGTAACGCTGCGTCAGAGCCACTGGAAAGTACTGACAGCCTCTGATTAGTGTGTATGTTTTCTCCCCACTTCCTACCCTCCTGCAGCTAAATGGGAATCATTCGACAAACATTACTGTAGTCTTCTAGGGGGAAGGAGCTGTTGACCTTTATTTGGCTCAGAAAGTGCCTGTCCTGTTACCCTGTTAACATCGATTTAACCTGGTTAGACTTGAAGAATCAGGCTGTACTTCAGGGCTAGATTTAAAGAAAAAAAAAAAAAATCAAGTTATAAAGAAATGCAGGAGAAACGCAGCTCAAGGAAAAAGCAGCCAAAAGCCACACTAGTGAATTTGCGAATGTCAGTATTGCTATGCTAACATGCCGGTTATAATTCACAATCTTAATACGATCCCCATGTAACACTTCAGAAAAAGACAGAAGGGCACCTAAGTCAGCAGGGACTCGTCTTCTGCTAACCATAAATGTTGTGTGCAAAAACTCATGCTAATCAGTCCAACTGTTGCTGAGATACAGTGGGGCAAAAAAGTATTTAGTCAGCCACCGATTGTGCAAATTCCCCCACTTAAAATGATGACAGAGGTCAGTAATTTGCACCAGAGGTACACTTCAACTGTGAGAGACAGAATGTGAAAAAAAAAAAAAATCCATGAATCCACATGGTAGGATTTGTAAAGAATTTACTCGTAAATCAGGGTGGAAAATAAGTATTTGGTCAATAACAAAAATACAACTCAATACTTTGTAACATAACCTTTGTTGGCAATAACAGAGGTCAAACGTTTACTATAGGTCTTTACCAGGTTTGCACACACAGTAGCTGGTATTTTGGCCCATTCCTCCATGCAGATCTTCTCGAGAGCAGTGATGTTTTGGGGCTGTTGCCGAGCAACACGGACTTTCAACTCCCGCCACAGATTTTCTATGGGGTTGATGTCTGGAGACTGGCTAGGCCACTCCAGGACTTTCAAATGCTTCTTACGGAGCCACTACTTTGTTGCCCGGGCGGTGTGTTTTGGATCATTGTCATGTTGGAAGACCCAGCCTCGTTTCATCTTCAAAGTTCTCACTGATGGAAGGAGGTTTTGGCTCAAGATCTCACGATACATGGCCCCATTCATTCTGTCCTTAACACGGATCAGTCGTCCTGTCCCCTTGGCAGAAAAACAGCCCCATAGCATGATGTTTCCACCCCCATGCTTCACAGTAGGTATGGTGTTCTTGGGATGCAACTCAGTATTCTTCTTCCTCCAAACATGACGAGTTGAGTTTATACCAAAAAGTTCTACTTTGGTTTCATCTGACCACATGACATTCTCCCAATCCTCTGCTGTATCATCCATGTGCTCTCTGGCAAACTTCAGACGGGCCTGGACATGCACTGGCTTCAGCAGCGGAACACGTCTGGCACTGCGGGATTTGATTCCCTGCCGTTGTAGTGTGTTACTGATGGTGACCTTTGTTACTTTGGTCCCAGCTCTCTGCAGGTCATTCACCAGGTCCCCCCGTGTGGTTCTGGGATCTTTGCTCACCGTTCTCATGATCATTTTGACCCCACGGGATGAGATCTTGCGTGGAGCCCCAGATCGAGGGAGATTATCAGTGGTCTTGTATGTCTTCCATTTTCTGATGATTGCTCCCACAGTTGATTTTTTCACACCAAGCTGCTTGCCTATTGTAGATTCACTCTTCCCAGTCTGGTGCAGGTCTACAATACTTTTCCTGGTGTCCTTCGAAAGCTCTTTGGTCTTGGCCATGGTGGAGTTTGGAGTCTGACTGTTTGAGGCTGTGGACAGGTGTCTTTTATACAGATGATGAGTTCAAACAGGTGCCATTCATACAGGTAACGAGTGGGGGACAGAAAAGCTTCTTACAGAAGATGTTACAGGTCTGTGAGAGCCAGAGATTTTCCTTGTTTGAGGTGACCAAATACTTATTTTCCACCCTAATTTACGAATAAATTCTTTACAAATCCTACCATGTGAATTCATGGATTTTTTTTTCACATTCTGTCTCTCACAGTTGAAGTGTACCTCTGGTGCAAATTACTGACCTCTGTCATCATTTTAAGTGGGGGGAACTTGCACAATCGGTGGCTGACTAAATACTTTTTTGCCCCACTGTATTTCACTAGAATACAGACATGTTTTTGAGAAACAGATGAGGAACAGCTAGCCAAAGAAAGTTTGAACTCAATTTAAATAAATAGGCAGAACTCAAGCAAAGACTGTATATAAAAGATGGATGCGGCCCAGTGCGTGCCCACTCTTCTTGTTTACAGACGCCACCTTTGTTATTAGAGTCAGAAAATTCTATTTGCACAATAGATACAAAAATGGCATTAGCATTAACACATTAGTGTGGAATCTGGTTTATTTCTGCTGAAAACTAAAGCGTTTTAACATGGGAGTGTATGGGGACTGACTTGCTTTTAGAGTCAGCCTCAAGTGGGCACTACAGGAACTGTGGTTTTTGGTCACCAATCTTACAGTCAGTTTACTAACTTGGTTTTCACTCCATGTAGTTTATGTGACCCCATGGACCTGAGAAGGATGGAAACACGAGAAAACAACCCACAAGTTAACAGCAATAAAAACAAAAAAGCCTATAATTTTTTATTTTCCACACTACCGGGCATAATTTTACCTGACAAAGTCCTAACAAAGTCAAGGAAAGGTCTGCCAAATCCAAAGGACAGAAGAAAAATGAACAGTGAAAGTAAAATGAAAATGAAAAAACAAAACAAAAAAAACAACAACAATAAAGAACTTGCTGATTCAATTTAAAATGTGCATGCTTCATCTGTAATCAGCAGTGTGTGTGTGTGTTCATCATGATTACCATCACTGCATGAACAGTGGCATGGTGATTGCATGATAAGGACAACAAATAGTGCTTCCACTTACTAAGCAGGAGACTCGCAGCTTTTCATACTAATTCATGCAAAAAACACACACACAGAAGGCTGGAAGCTAAACACGAAGATAAGATTTACGCAGAGAAATGAAGTCAAAGCAAAGCAATCCAGGCGTGTGGGAAAGTGCTGGAGTTAGACACTCAGATGTTGAAAAAGACAAAATAGTGGAGGAAAGGACAGCGGTTTGAGGTTTCCTTTGGTGGAGACTAGAGGTCAAACTGCAGCCATGAGAACACACATCCACACATCCTTCAGCTCCAGCCACACTGCATTCAGGAGACAACTGTGTGTGCAACCTCCACCACCTGCCTTTCCACATGTGTTAGAAGAGGTGAAAAAACATAACACTTCAGACCGCATGAGATCGGGCCGCCTCCCACCTAACCCACAGTCTCATGGCACCATGCAGGCCTGAAGCAGGAGTAAGCGCTTGTGTCTTTCACACCGTGTTTTATGTCTGATTGACACAAACACACCTACCTCAGCTAATAGCCAGCAGTATCAATGAGATGCCAAAGGAGCCTGCAGACAGGGGGCTCGGGGTGCGATCGCACTGATAGATCAACATGCACGCTGCCACACATTCAGCTGAAAATGCAGCTCCGTCCACACTTTGACTGTTTCCAAGAGTTTGTGGAATAAAAGCTACAATTGTTAAGTTGTTAATACAACTTATTAGTCTACTCTTCATGTGCAGCCATTATTACACATAAAGTGCTAACAAACTATGAGGACGTTGTGAAGGCGATTAAAGACAGCTGACATCTGTCCATCTATGGGCACTAGGTAAAGTGGTAAAGTGAGGGTGAATCATTCATCCACACAGGAGATAACAGAGCTGACTGCATGCAGTAATAGTACATAAATGCAAATTGAGGTCTGTAGAAGAGCGCCAAGTAGTAAGTAGAATACAGTTTAGGGAAATGTGTCCACTGTGTTTAGCAAAATAGGCAAATGTCCATTATTTTGTAAACAGTAAACGCTCCGTCTTTTATACAACCCCTTTTCTGCTCTTATCGACCACTCGGAGCGCTTTTCTCCAACCACAATCCCACAGCACTTTATTCTACAGTGACTTAAAGTGGATCCATTTGACTTGATTTCAGAGTGTAACAGTGCAGTTAGTTTCCCCACTTTGAAATAATCCTTATTTATCTCACACCGGGAATTTTTGCAGCTTCTCACTTCACACTGTCTGAAACACTGTTTTGGCTCCTGCCCCATCCCCTTCAAGCCGGTGGTTGTCAGACTTTTCCTGCCACACGACAGTCATTACCAACAAAAAGCATTCAAAACCAGTTTGCAGTATTTGCATAGACTTGTCTCCATGCAAACTACAGCCGAATGCAGCAATCTGCCGGAGCAACCGGCAATCACAGGGACGTTTTTAGTGCAGCACGTTCTTTGTGTGACCTAACAGCCAGCAACCTCCAGCAAACCCCTCACCAACCAATGAGGTATGGCTGGGTATCAATTTTGGGATTTTTAGAGTACCAACCAAACTACATCTGCACTTAAAAGCAGCGATTCACACTAAAATCAGTCAGCGCCACATTTCAGTATCTGAGCTTTGCCAGTGTTGCTCTTGCTAACAGCTGCAGGCACATACTGACCATTCAAGCTAAACACACTGAAAACTTCAGACTAGGTAGAGCTCTTTTACACTTTGGTATGAAAGTTAATGTAACTCATCCTCAAAGATACCTTTAGGTAATGTCAACTTATCAAATTTTACAACCGCTTACCTATCACACGCACACACTCACTTACTTTCAGGGCCATTTCCTTTTTCCATACTGCTTGACACTCAACTGGTTTTAATTACAGCCCACACAGGAAGACCCTCTCACCTCTAAAATACTCAGAGCACCAGAAGTCTGTTGACCTGAATTGCTTCACTTGCATTTATAAGAATAGTTCTCAGACATGTTTGCACATTTGACACAAAATAGAACCGCGCTGTATTCTCAGGCATCAGATGTTTGTGGGTTTCTCATTACGAGTCACAGATTTAAACACCGATACATGGTTTCAGTTAGATAGTGAGATAGACTAAAGTAAAACATGGTAAAGTCCCACAGCCAGAGAGCACATATCTTACACCATCACCCTCAACTAAAAAACAAATCCCCCGTGGAGTGATGAAAACTAAAAGTGCAACATATACCAACAGGATTAGCGATTAAAACACATCTTATGAGGAAAAGCTCCTATAAAGAGCTTTATTCATCAACCATTTTTAACTGATTTTATTCTTTTTCGTGGATAAATTTGTTGTTTGGATTATGAAATTGTCCCAGCGCAGCATCTTCAGTTTCACAGCAGATGAAGAAAAATACAAAAGCTTCACCTTTGAGAGTATTTGTTTAAACACCTGCCTATACACACACGTTTCTGTGCACACACAGAACAAGCTCTACTCTCTGCAGATTTGACACTAAAGCCACACAGAGAGGCAGTCTTGACCGATTTATGCAAACTGTATTTACTTGGGATTTTGATAAATGGAAATTGCTTTTAACAACTCAGTTGAATAGATTAATCACTTTTATGTATATAAGGAAAAAATTTTTTTTTTACTTTCTACAAGATGTAGGTTGAATTGTATCATTTGTCCTTTGGTCAAAAAAAAAAAAAAAAAAAAAAGTACCTAGGCATTTTTATTAAGCTTGGTGGAGAGGTGGCGCGTGAGTAATGGAAGAAGAATCTTGAGGTCAGTTTATGCTTTACTCCATATCATCTTGCATTTGGTCTAGCCCAATTGAACTCCACCCTTAAACTTCCTTCTGATTGGCTGACATTATAAGCATAAAGCATGGGTGGGGCTTGCCAGTCAGCACTGTGGTGCTGACTGCGTTTAAGGACATCCGCGCTCAGTGACATCATACAGAGACCAGAGTTCAGAGTGTTGAGACAAGAAAAGGAATTTAAACATTTTGTTTTGCATCACAGAAAATGTTTAAAAGTAGTAACTTATTCTATCAGCAAGCAAAAATCTAAATTTAAAAATCCTCATAGAAAAGAAACTTCATGTATAGATAAATTACAGTATTTTTACTTTTAGAGAACTCACAAAAACATCAGTGGCATGGACTGAACTAAAAAACTGGATCCTACATTTCCCAGAGTGCAATGCAACAGCCACGTAATGCTCACTTTATGGTAACCTCATACATCTAGTTTGTACTGCAGGAGTACGGTTACAGCCAGAGACAGCTTCTCTGAAACAAGTTGAGGGATGCCCACATAAACCGCTGGTAAAGAATAACTCAGACCTAACTTGGTAATAACTCAGCGTACCTGAAACGGACCTGATGTAAACCGGTATAAAGAGAGAGTAAAGAGGACTGTAAAAAGTTTCACAGCTCTGCTTTTATCATCTTAACCAATCTGAACAAACAGAAAGCAGTCAAGGACAACACACATACCTGCTACTCTTTGTACAACAAACACAACCTTCAGCCTTCAAGCTTCAACCTGGAAGCATGTTACACAAAGGCACTGTAACCCAAAGGCAACACAAATACACACGCACGTAATCAGCCTCTAAATGCTGTCCCATGTGACCTGACCTGACCTGACAGCAGTAACAACCATAAACTACTGACATAAACTACTGCCAGACATTCCTGCAACTAACTCTCATTTATTATTTTTCTAAAAAAATAAAAGAAAATATTTAAACATCTTCATTATTTTTCCATCTAAATCTAAAATCTAGAAAATGGGGCTTTGGCTCACAGACATTATTCTTACTTTGCTGTTTGGAACATTGGTCAACTTTAATGTCTTTTTTCTTCTGCTGCTCCCTTCAGGGGTCGGCACAGCGGATCATCTGCCTTCATCTCACCCTCCCCTGGCGTCCTCCTCTGTCACACCAACCCTCGCTTCATCTCTTGTACACGGTCCGTTGCTTTGGATGTTGGTCAAGTTTAATTTAAGTGCCCATTATTATAACAACATAAGACAGAAAATAAGAAAAAGCAGAGCAGAATCCAATTAATTCATCAAAGACTTGTTTTGGCACCAAATTATCTTTGCTTACCATTTCATCAGGTTCTGGTTATCTGAATCTCAACTGAGGACGAACATGTGGCTCAGTCATCGATAAATTAACTCCCATCATATTTCCTGTATGCCGGATGCTCCTTTTATCTACATTTCTTTTGGAGACAAAACAAAGCAGACGCACTGCAGTGATGCAACATCAATGTAAGCAGCGGTAATTCCCAGCTCATAATGATTTTATACAAAGTATTCCCGTCCTCTGGCTGATGCCCGCGGCATGTAGGTTTTTGTTAAATTTGGTAGCTGATTGCATTAGATGCAGGGACTTTGCTGTGGCTTAGAGATCTGATTCTCTTTTAAATGGGAAGCATGGTCTAAAGATTTTTTTTCTAAATAGACACCGGTCTTGTTTTGATACGGATAACCTTGGAGATTAGTTTTTAGCACGTTTCGGGCCTTATAAGACCTTCTCAGTGGATTTGTACAATAAACCCAGTAACTCCACGTAGTTCAGACATCAATACGCTATCAAAATCAGTTGCTCAACATGGGTGCTGCATTAAAACGAAACATGCCCATGCTGGTTTCCATTAAAGCACCTTAATTTGAGTTTTAATGGTGTTAAAGTCTCCGAATGATTTGTGAATGAGGAGGAAATGGGGCAGAGGTGAGCAGCGAGTGAGAGACAAGGAAAGGGCAAGAAGAGGAGGAGACAGCGCTGCTGCTTCATAATCGGATCAAGCAGAGGCCGTGAATGGAAACAGCGTTGGATGACCGTCACCGTCTCAATGCAGAAGCAAAAGCAAAAGCAGGAGTAACACACCAGCAACATCACGGCTCCGTCGGTGTTTACACAGGATGTGTTCAGCCTGGTGCTGAGCTGCGAGGAGGCGGCGCTCACAGAGGAGAAACAGGCTGAAGCGACAACTTGTTAGCCTACTGTAAAGAAGACCTTCTCAACAGGTGTAAATAAAGTGGTCAGCGATCATCACAACATCTGAAGGCAGCAAAGGCAGTCTTGGCAGCAGCTGAACCTCCTCCATAATGTCAGGTAAAGGCCCGGAAACCCAATATAAACTAAATGACAAAGCAACCCTATAGGAACAGACTGAACTGAATAATAGTTATAGATTTATAACAGATGTGTAAGTGCAGACACACAACGATCAGAAGGAAGCTTTTAGCTCCATGGAGGAAAAATTCAAGAACTACGACAAGAAATACAGCAAATGAAGCAATCGGACGTCAGATGCTGTGCAAGCTCTAAAGATTTACTGGTACATTTGACTCCAAAGTCCAGTTTGCCTAATCTAAGTGATCACTGTGCAGCATGCACAGTTCAACAGCTGTCTCTCTGTAAGTCACTATGCAAAGCCAAAAAAAAAAAAAAAGAAAAAAAAAAGGAAAAAGTCACCATTTTCAGTATCACCCAAGTACCTTACAGGCTGCCTGGTAATCAGGGCCCAGCCAACTACTAGATGACCCCGTCTCCACCCAAAATAATAAAAAAAATTGTGTTAAATAACCAAGATTCAAATTGTTTACAAAGACCAAAATAAATGTGATTTCTGCCTCAGTCAAGCGGCCCAAGAATAAGCTTTATAAAAGCAGATTTTTATGGTGGAGCTGCTGTAATGGACTGCATTAGACTGCGCAGGTGCTCCCAATAAAGTGGTCGCTGAGCACATGTGTCCTCCATGAATATTAGCCCGAGGATAGAGGCTTGTTTTACAAGCAAAACTATAATTACTAAGAGTTACAAACACAGGTGTGTTTTGGTGGGTTAAGAACTGAATTTTAAATGTTCCACTGTTTAAAAATTTAAACCTTTTGCCAAACAGAAGAGCTAAGACACAAGACTGAACGCAGAAGATCAAAAATCTCGCTCAACTCCTCATGAAAGAAGGAAAAAAAGCAAAACTACTCAACACCAAAAAGAAAGATTTTGAAGTGCATCAATCTTTCTAGTATAATGAACCTCCTGCTCCTCCTGTAATAGGCCCGTACAATAGACGTTAGCAACTAGAATAGCAAGTAATTAAAGGCATTGTATGAAATTAAATGGAGATAAAGAAATGCTGGCTGGAATCATTAGACTGAGGGGCATTGTAGCTCTCCTCCCTCAGTCCTTTTTTTGTCTTTTCATGTTTTCTATTCTTTACCAAGCAGGCAGCAGCCCTTTATTCATTTAATCATTACTCTGCTCTGAGTGTGACGCCTCACATCTCCGAGCACGCTGACTGACGTGACCCTGAATTAACAGAGAGAGACATAGACAGCCGGCAATACCCAGGTCGTTAAATGGCCCTCTACGCTTCCCACTCTTCATTCCGCAGGCAAATATCTATCATCATAAACTGCCGTGTGTGAGACAGAGATACAGAGTATGTGTGTACGTGTAAGCAGTCATGATGATGAAGTTAAAGGGCAGCTGGGGTGAAATAAATGGCGCCCGATGGTGCAGCGGCCTTCGTGCACGGCACTCCTGGGAGTTCTGCAAAAGCGCGATGCTGACAAAACAGACTTACAAATTGTTCAATCAACGAGACAATGCGATCTGACTTGATGGGATCCATTTTCCCCCTCCATCTCCTTCCCTCGCTCTCTCTCTTGGGGCTCCCCCTTCCTGGGTTTTTGTGATGTGGAGGACAGAATGGAGAAACAACGGGAACAATTTGCCAAATGTGTGTGTCGCACACAAAGCTCCCCTTGTGCCATTTGGGTTTCTTCTCCACGAGAAATTGCCTGGAATGTGTACGTGCTTTGCAGTATTGAAATTTCCTTGAGAAACACTCAGACAAATCAAGTCTCATCATCACTAAGTGTCCACAAACACAGACTTTTGAAATACTTTTACCGGCGACTGTCAGTCCAACTAAACCATAGCTATAGAGCAGTAACATGGTCAGACAGTGGATAGTTCAGATAAACACTGGGCAAAAGGAAGCTTTGATAAGACTCCCTGTGAATAGGTGAGCAGAAACTCAGCTAATAAAAGCAATCGATGATGATCATCTTTCGGCTTCTAAGTGAACAAAACGAGGAGAATTTATGCTATCATAACCAGAACATAGAAATAAAACACACGTTTCTAGCTTTCTACAAAGATATACTCACTACTCATAATAGTTCCTTCATTATTATGAGGTCACCCTCTCTACTTTTACGTTTAGACTTAAAACTTTCCTTTTTCATAAAGCCTTTAGTTATGGCTGGATCAGGTGACGCTGAATCCTCCTTCGGTTACACAGCAATACGTCTAGGCTGCTGGGGCATTCCCTTGGTGCACTGAGTGTTTCTTCTACCCTGTGTTTGTACACCACTCTGCATCTAATCATAAATTATTATTATTATTCTTTGCCTCTCTTCCACAATGTGTCTTTGTCCCGTCTTCCTTCCCTCACCTCCCTTTCTTCCTGTTAAAAGGGAGTTTTTCTTTCTTGCCGTTGCCAAGTGCTTATTCACAGGGGATCAATAAATTGTTGGAGTTTGTCTGTGTTATTGTAGGATCTCTTTTTTACTTTATAAAACACCTTGAAGCGACTGTTGTTGGGATTTGGTGCTCAAGACAACTCAATGCAGCAGAGACTCTGTCATTGTTTCTGTATACAGCTCTTCACCCACTCAACACACAGATTATTACAGGGCCATTTGTAGAGTTCAAATTTTAATGACCATAAAATTGTCAGACATCTAAACCAGCAAAAACAAAAAGATAAAGATGACTCCAAACCTCATATGTAACACTAATTTAAACTTGTCAAGCCAAGCATCAATAAAATCTATTTTCCTCACCTGGCAGGACGAGCATAGAAACAGACTTTTGTCTTCCGCTGAGGATCAACAATGCTTCAGATGAAACTTAGTTTGACACGTTTCCTCTTGAGCTCACAAATGAATTTAT
Source organism: Simochromis diagramma (assembly GCF_900408965.1). Lineage (NCBI taxonomy): Eukaryota > Metazoa > Chordata > Actinopteri > Cichliformes > Cichlidae > Simochromis > Simochromis diagramma. The sequence continues at coordinate 17,701,915 of NW_024386908.1, forward strand.
CACTGGAGGAACTGTCAAAATGATTGAGCGACACAGTAATTGTTTGCTGCAGCTCCACTTTGCAGTTCACACCCGTTCGTAGCACGAGCTGGCACGGGGGGCAGCAAGGGTTCATGTACAGTTCAAGACATTCAATTAACACACGCTCAGTTCTCTTGTATTCTTTTGAGAGGCTGTCATGTTTCGCTTCTAAAAGGCAGACGCCATTCAATGTGAACTGAACCTTGAGAAACACGATGTCAGCACTTACTGTGGTTCTGAAGTCAGCACCCGCTAACCCATTAGTACCAGCACAATATGATAGTGGTATATAAGATAGTTAATGCAAATGACCTAAAGGCAACCATACCCGTCCAGTCTGATTATCTGCAGAAATGCAGACCAGTATTATTTTTTGACGCCAAAGACGTGGAAGAATAATTTCAAATCAAACAGCTGACCACCTCATCAGTGGTCTCCAGCTTCTAACCCATAATGTCATCAATAAAATGTTGAATTTCCAACGATGGAAAACCAAAACTTTAAAACAAGATATGGAAGAGCAAGTTAAGGAAAACCAAATGCCAATAAGCAAACTGGCTCGCAAAAAGCATCAAGATTAAGCAGGTTAAATACTAGTGCTGTGCAATACTGCGATCGATCCAGTACAAAGTAAATACAGGGACAGTACTGCAGATACTAACACTGATCGTTTTGACAGTGCATGTTTGAGCACAGTTCAGCGAGCTGCAAACTGAACTCAGAGACTGCACTAGCATCGAACCAATAACAATGACCCTTGCTGAACAGCCATTGCACGCACTGGTATCAAAGGACGGCAGCTAGTGGCGGTTATCGTTTCTAGAATGGCATCACATAGCGCTGCTTTATTTATTTATTTATTTATTTATTTTTTTGAGTCTTATACTGCTAATGGCTTTAAACTGCAGCACAAGCTGACCTGTACAAGTCGTGCATGTGTAAACGCTTTAAACATTTACACATGCACGGCCACAGAGAACAAGAGGACTAGAGCACAGGTCGGTAATCAGTCAGGCTGGCTTCTTAAATCACCGCTCTCCACTCGGAGGCTCCCTGACAACAGCGGCATAATGAGACCGGCACATTAACAGCTGGACAAACAAAACACAGCAAAGCTCGTCCGCGTACACGCCAGCCTCAATCAGTGGCTCCAGACACACAATCCAAGAGGCAGGCTTGTTTTAGCCTCCATGAGAGCATTTCAGGGCTTAAAATGCACTCAGAACAACCGCTCCACAGTTAGAAAGTTGATCATTTAGCATCGGTTTCAGCGATTGAATCAATTTAGGCCTGCTTTCCCCCACACCTGCCTGGTAGAGGTGTTTACAGAAATCAAAAATGATTCTGCTTAAAAGTGCTTCTAAAACCATAAGAGGACATGAAAGGAACTGAAGACCGGGAAGTTATCCATTTATGGACTCATTATTTGATGCACATGCTCCAAGCACAGTATAAATTCACATTCACATAAATAAATAAAACAAATGTCTGTTTCACAACTGCTGAATTATGATGAGAGGCTCTACCTTTTTTCTATTGTGAACACCTAGCGACAGACGGCTGCATCCCTCATAGAAAACCCTCCTCAGAGCAAAAAAAAGTAAACTTTTTGATGTTTCTGGAAGCAGGATTTCTTAAATACACTGACAAGACTAAAAAATATTCAGAGATGAAAAGAGGGAAAGACGAACAGAGAGCACGCAGCTCTTTATCTTTAAGCCTGCTACAGTTTGCTGTTGTTTATTACCAACAGGCTGCATGACTGAGCGCGCTCATTATAATGTAAAGGAAGTGTGAGACAAACGGAGCAGCAATGAGCATATATCAAAGGTGTCGGCATAGTGCTGGTGGTGCGGGTGGTGCAGGCGGTTGGAAATAAGATGAGGAATCTCATGGATGATCGCTTTAAGAGGCTCCACATGAAAACAGCTATACGTTATAAATAAAGTGTAGTCTCCGAGTGGAGGTTCAGAAACACGGGAAAAACTGAGTCTAGACAGACTTTACACCAGTAAGCACAGACTGAAAACAAAAGATGGTCACTGTGACATCACCCGCCAGTTTGAGACCTCCTGTTCCCAAGCGTCAAATTTAGCAACATGAACATCATTATCTTGGTTTTGTGCAAACAGGCCATATTTGGATGGAGTTCTATTCATCAGCTGACACAAGCAAGCTTCATTAACAAGAATGCATTTATCTGATACGCCGCATGTATCAAAAATGCTTCAAAAGGCACCGAACCCCACAAACACAGGACAGGCCCAGCTCAACTCCCAGCATACAGGCAATAATGTATAGTCAACATTCACAACTCCAAATGTTAGAGTTTAAATGTGTGAGCTGTAAAAGATTTATTGCCTGTGCATCTCTCGCTCACTTCTTAAATTAACTAAAGAGATCGAAACTTTTTTGTAGCAGGTTGCAAACGTGTTTATTTCTGCTGGACATTTAAAGATGGCAGGCTATGGGGACAGACTCACTTTTGGAGCCCACCCCAAGTAGCCATTAGAGGCAATACAATGTGTGGCATTTGGCTCATTGATTATCTAATCATTTGATTCATAATAACTATTAAATGACAGAAGAAATACGTGGAGGAAAAAAAAAAGCATTTTCCAGAAGACAAAGTGACTAACTGAATATTATTAGTATATTTTTATGCCTACTGAAAATTATTCAGCTCAAGTAAATTAATTCCACCTTTTTCCAAGTCGAAACCCTTTGTCATGTTAATATTATTGGAATAAACATCCTTGCTAGAACTGCAACTAATTAAACGCTGAGCAACCCACTGGCTGACGGCCTGGACCCTCATTCCTCCTTCCTCCTCCTTTTTTTATGTTATTGTTTTTAAATCCCTAACACTTCCTGTTCATCTCTGCTCTAATAAAGCATTCGGTTTGAATGCATTACCTTCCACTGTCTGAAACCTCACAAGCATTTCTAAGTGTTTAGTAACATTGCAGAAACCTTGGAGACATAAGGCTACATTACTGCACAGAAACAGGACTGGTTACAGATCTGCAGCTACATTTCATTTCACGGTTTTAAAATAAGGAACTTTTTTAAATATTTCATAGAATGGCACGAGTCAAGTTCAACCCATGACATACCAGGAAGGACGATGTTGTGAGGTGATCAAAGGCCAAAAGCAACTAGACAAGTGAACAAAGAAAAGTCTAGCTGAAACTATTACCTATTACCATGAGTCATCCAACAGGTTTACTTCCTGTGAAGTTATGCACACACACATACACTTGCTTAGCCTCGACTAGCCAATCAGAGGAGGGCTGAATGTCAACTTGACCTGCTGTTAGCGCAAGTGGGAGGGGGAGGTGTGTTAGTTTGTCCATGTTTTGGGTTATATTTTTTATCTTATTTTTCATCTCTTTTGTCTTTATTCCCATTTGTAATGCTGTTATTGTAAAACCTTTACATTCCCCACAAATCTTTATGGCAAATATTCAAACTCAGCAACAATCTGCTAGGCTCTGGGGCACATGAGCGCCTGGGTTGGCTACAAATTTGACCGTGACCTCCATTGTTAGCACCCAAGGTCAAAGTTAAAAAAGGTTAAAAATGATTTTTTAAAGAAACGATATCAAGAAACATATCATGCAAAAGGGCGTGAGGAGAGCTTTGCAAAAAACATTTATTGTTGTAATATGACACCCTATGACATCACAATGACATCGTAACAGGCAGATGTCAACATGATGGAATAAAAACAGCGTGAAATATTGGTACAGCCTTTGCGCCCATACTGCCCTGTCTTATTTCTCCAAATATATTTTAAAAGCATCTCCGTGCCCAGCACTCATCTCGCCATCTGAAAGCGGTTATATAAACTATGTTTCTTTATCTAGGAGCCATTAACTGCTAAACAACAACAACAACAACAACAACAACAGATCAAGAAGTGCAAAACAATATCTTCTGCCAAGGGTTTACACGCACGCACGCACACACAGCTAAAAAGTATGTGAATGCTGTCTGACCTCTGACCTTTGCCACTCTCTCCCTGTGATAAATGACTGCAGCACAGAGAAAGCATGTCTCAGTCTTCCGTTGCTCTCTCTGCCAAGTTGTGAAACATAATTTTGGTCCATGCTTCGAATTTAAGAGAGCGGAGACACTTTTTTGCATTTCAACAGCAGCTACTGCTGCTCAGCGCTGAAAACAACCACGGACAGGCTGACAGGCTAGAAAATGCATTAAAAAATAAAAAAAATAAATAAAAATGAAGATGAAGATGTCTAGAAAGCTTTCAGAAGGTTTTACGCAAATATGAAAAAGATGTTGAACAAGAAGCCAACAAATACTACAAGGAGCTCTCCTATGAAGCTGCTCAGATTTTTAAAAAGTGAAGTTTCTAGTTGCAGAATCACTCAACACATGCTGCAGAACGTCTGCGCAGCACCCAGCAGACAATCAGCACAGGAAGCATTGCATCCATCTGTTAGAGACAGTTTGATCTCCAACATTTTGTTCAATTTCACAGCTTATAAATACAGATTAAAACCAGCCTCTGCCATTTTCTGCAACTACAGAAACAGTCTGTTCCACATACGGCTGTAAGAACCCAAAGCAAACCTGAAACAGGATGTTCGCCTGAATTTAAAAAGCAATTTCAACCAACAGTCGCTCTTTGCAAAGCTAAACTTTAACATACTTAAACACCAAAAACAGAGAGTGAAACTTTTCACTGCATATTAGTTACATTTAAATTATCACATCAGCATGTACTTGGACAGTATAGTTATAATAATCAGGAGATTTATTGATTCATTTATTAATAAATAAATAAAAATCTATACAAACATCTTGGGTTCAATATAAGGATTGATTAACCAGCTTGTCTCCATCAATCAATTCAGCTCTGAAGCAAACTGTGTGAAATTATTAATTAGTCATTGTTTCTTCAGTCAGTGTTTTCACAATAAAATACCAATAAATCACCTTTTTTGAAGATTTAAAAAAATGAAAAAACTTTCTTTTAAAGCTGCCGCATCCACCAACCTCATTAAGAAGAATGAAAGCTGCTTGCATGCAGATTAAACTGCTGGTTGTTCACATTTGGCAGATTTCTTGTAAACCTTGCTGCAGGCCCACAACAACCTCTCTCTTTCAAGCCGTGATACCTGCAGCGGTGAGTCTACAGAGGTGCACAGGATTTACTATTAATTTTAAAGCTTTACTTACCAATTATCTTTTCTGATACAGATTTACAACAAGAATATGTTCTTGAAGATTAAGTTAGCAGTACATGATGTAATTAAATTGACCTTTCTGGTGGCCACTAAAAGTAGACAAGAGGCCAAGCTACACACTGTTGAACACTAATGGGTGATACATAAATCAATGCACATTTTCAATAATTACTTAGAATTGCTTATATACAGTACTTGCGTTCAATTTGGAGGCATTTCATAGAGCTTAATTAACAAACTGGCAGACCAATATTCATCACAAACAATGATTATTCCCTATACTCCCAGGACTGTGTGCAGCACATGCAGCAGAGTAGCATCACAGCTTAGCGGACAGTGGCACGGTCACAGCCTATGGAGTACGATGCACTACTGCTAATTAAATTATACAGGCTTGTGCAAAATGCTACACAGCCTGGGATTCATGCAAAGTCCCTGAGCTAATAGCATGATGAGGCTGCAACACCACCTGCAAAACCACTTTTTTTTTTTTTCTCCTTTTTCATACCACACACATAAACCGTAAGAAATTGGGGACTTAACAATTTAGTGCTTCAAAAAGCATTATTTTACATAATAATTACTTTTACAGAGTAGTTGTGTATTTCATTGTAGCACTGTATTGTTGTAAATTCTTCCTCTGGATTAAATAATTATTTTTTATGTTTTTAGAACAAATTCTTCTATTTTTGTTTTTTTAAACCACAGCTTGCTAATAACCATCAGTTTTGGTTTGAAAGCAGAAGTAGAAATTAAACACACCAACACTATCTGCTTGTGCTTCTGTCTAGCACAGAAATCCAATTACAGCCTACTATCATTGTGTACTGTATATAAGCAGTAGCATAACTTCCTGTTTAAGCAGAGTATTGAATGTGGTGCTGTTACTCAACCACCAAATTGCATTCCACTTAAACAGGTTTCTTACAGTCAAGCGGTGGAAGTGCAAAGGTGACGCTAATGTATAGCTAAGCCCTCAGACTGACTGGGCTTCTGATGGATGAGAGCTTTACCAACATAAAAACACACTACTTGTTCAGTTGGTTACACAGTGCAGGGTGGGGCCAGAGCTGCTCTTTTTAATACACAAACACATGAGAGACAAAAAAAATCAAGCTCTTAGCAGAGGTGAGAGCAACAGCAGGTTCAGGATATAAAAAAAAAAAAAAAAAAAGTAAAGAAGAAGCCGAGCTGGAAGGACGCTGCATGCAGGCTCGGTAACATCTCAAAGTGGATAGCCAATCTGCTTGTTAAGTGGAGACCTACCGATCCTGTTTCTGGGCCCAAACATCTGCTGCTGCTTTGGATGAGCCTCTTGTCTTTTTAAAAAAAAAAAAAAAACATGCTGCAATACTCTGTCTCTCTTTTTACTGAAAAGAAGCCCCTTAAAACTACTCAGTCACCATTCGCAGCATCGCCAGCTTTTTATTAGCACCATTCATACGCGGCATGTCCTTGGGTTTTTAAAAACTGAGAGTATGTACTACAGTTCATGGTTTCAGTGACTGCTGTGGATGGGTTCATCACAGATATTGCTTTGGTGGAGCTTTGGTTTTCAGAGTCTCTTTGAACATCACGGACCACATCATGGGCTTTTCAGGAGAACAGTTTAACTCCCATCCTTTATCTTTATTAGCCGAACTATAGCCATAGCCTGTACTTAGTAACCAGGTAACACATCCTCTTGCCAACTTCTTCAAAGTTTTCCAACCTAGTTTAAATCCAAACTTAAAGCAGTGCTTATATTTTTTCTTAAATTACTTTGAGATGTCTAGCAGCAAGCTATATTTACTTCCAACTCCTCTAAACCTTAGAAATCCCCTTTTTCATGAGTATTGACTTAAATATCTTGTAGGACATTCATATTAATCATTTCTGTCACTGAAAGAATTTGGAGTCTTTAATTTTCTGCACTGATGTGGTGCAGAAAATTATAGACTCCAAATTCTTTCAGTCTTTAAGTGAAAAAGTGTTTGGGCCTGGAAATGGCTAACGACATCAAACTTACATAATAGATATCACCACGCTGGAAAAACACCAGCCGTTATCAATGATAATTCCTCTTTTTCCTTTGTTCCATGTCATAGCTTGCTTAGGCAGCGCTGGCATTTTCCATTAGATGTTAAATCAGCCAATAATTGAATGAGGAGTTGGGAAACTGCCTGAGCAAGCTAGCTTGCTACCGTAATTTATTGCGTAGAAACCTTACTCTTTTGTTTGAATCCAAACAACAAAGTTAAATGAATCTGGATGGTATAAAGCAGTTAATTAGCTATACTTGATTCCTCACATTTAGACTAGCTGTCTCTGAGAGACTTTGACAATATCCCCTTTTTTTGTTACAGACCATTCACTATGTAATGTAATTATTTATTACATTTACAATGTAATAAATAATTTGAAATGAACAGTTTATGAATTAGTGAGCGTTTGAGGTACATTTTGTTTCATTTTAGACACAGTCTAGAGACAGTCCTGTGAAAAACTAAACACACCACATGATTAATTTGACAATAACACGATAGCTTTATTTTGTGGGGAATTGTAGCTCATCCCATCTTACAAAATTGCTTTAATTCATTCAGATTTGCAGGCATTCAGTTACACACAGCTCTGAAGTATTATCCACAGCATTTCAATCAGATGGACCGTTTTAGATTTGTTGCTGTGCTTGGGGATCATTTTCCTGTTGCATGACCCAGTTTGGGCCAAGCTTTAGCTCTGGACAGATGGCCTCACATTTGACTCCAGAACACTTAGTACACACTATACTTTTGTATACTGAGGGATACATGGTTGACTCTGTGACTACAGGGAACCCAAATCATCACCCCTCCACCTCCATGCTTGACAGTTGGCATGTGGTGTTGTGCATTATGTCCAAATATTGCCACTGTGGTCTCATCTGTCCAAAGAACCTTGTTCCAGAAATTTTGTAGTTGGTTCAGATGCAATTTTGCAAACCTAAGGTGTGCTGCCATGTTCCTTATCCTTTCCAAACAAGCCATACTTGTTCAGTCTTTTTCTAACTGTCATGAACTTCAACCTTTAAAATGCTAACTGAGGGCTGTGCAGTCTGTGCAGTCGGACCTCTTGGGTATTTTGCAATTTCTCTCAGCATTACAATCTGACCTTGACACACCTGAATGCTCCAGACCAGGAAGTTACCAAAGCTTCCAATTTTATAGAGTTGGCCAAACTAATTGATGTTAAGTTAATCATGATTAGCAGCAACTGGTTGCCATTTACCTCATTAATTCCTATACAAGGGCTGAGGGTGTTTTTTGTTTTTTACCAAGAGTGTAGCCATCTCCCACACATTTCCACTCTGAGCTAACCGCGCAGTAATATCACAGTTACAAACTAAGCATGTGGCTAAAAGGTGCATAAGTGCACTTCCCAAACACATTAAACTACTCCTTTAAATTGTGTTGTTCTTTAAAACCAGCAAAAGGCAAAGGGTGCCAAATTTAACAACTTAAACTATCAGCTCAGCCCACATCATTTCCTGTTTCATCTGGGTTTTGTCTTGTTTTTTTTAAACTGTATAGCGAATATTACTTGCTGCCAGTTCTGATCTGGCCGAGCCTTCAGACCAGGGTAAAGCCTATTTAAGCAACTAGAAAAGAGAAAGGTAATCTCAAGGATCCAAAAGCTCTGTCGCCAAATGCAAAATGTCTCTAGAAGTTACCCAAAAACCACACAGTTAACCTGCTGACCTTCCAAAATGTTAAATGTCATAGTAAGAAGTGAAAAAGGAGGCATTGGCCTTTTATTTTCCTTTCTCTTAGCTCTCCATTTCTACGTAACCGAGCTGAAAGTCAGCCGTCCTGCTGAATCAACCCAGTGAGCAGCCAGTGAAATTCCCTTTACCTGCACTGTCTGCATCTAAGGCTTTTTCAATGTAAAGCTCAGCTGACGAGTCACTTCACTAAACAGAAGACAGGGTTTGTGTTGTGCTGTCCGTAGCATTGTGTGCAGATGAGTTAAAACTGCCCATTAAATAGCATGGCTTCTAGGAAAACATTTAAAAAAGGGGATTTACTGAAGAGCTTATTCAGACTAACACGGTGCTTTTGAACCATCGATTGCTTTAAGAACACATTAGAGATGCTATTTCATTGAGAACATTGCTTGAACAAGCGCCAGCAATGACTTTTAGGAGACATTTCCATCACTCATACTGACACAGTAAGCACAACCCGGTAATTGGCTGCAAATTTCATGTTAAAAAAAAAAAGAAGGAAAAAAAAGGTACGAGTTATAAAGTTTCTGGACACATCTGATCGACTCCCGCTCATTCAAACTTCCCCCCAGTGGCTGCAGTAGCTCAAACATGACAATGAACTGCTCAAGAAGCCTTGAAACTGCACGCTCGGCTGATTGGAGTGTCCTGTTAGCCCTAATAACATCAAACAACCTGAATCTAAACAGAGCTGTGTCGCTGCAGCTATAATAGTTTTATGGCTCCAGAGCCCAAGGTGCAGTGTGGAGGCTATTCTAATCCATTAACTCACACCATGGGCAATTACCTCCCCATCATGTACAGCAGTTCTCTGAGGCAGATGGCCAGCAGCACACTTTCCAAGATTCATAGTTCCTCGCATGAGATGGGGACCAATGTGTTTTAATGACCTTTGGAGCCAAAGATTTGACTAAGTACAACCATTATCTGGCTGCTGTTGTAATGGTTTAGGTACTTATGATCAATAATGCCTTCAAAAAACATCTGCTTCAACCACATTACATTAACTACAATGTTAGGGATATCTAACTGATGTTGAGTTACAGCTCAGAGTCTTTTAAAAAAGCCCCTCTCGTTGAGATCGGTATGGAATTAATGGGCAGAATCAATAAAAGATAATGGGTTCCTACAGCTGTTGTAAATTCCAATATGTGGAGTTGACACTGGAGGAAGTCGGTCTGGAATATATTATTGTCACCGACTCAACAGGATCAGCCCACTGGCTGAGGCTCCAGATGTTCTGAGTATTGATGGGTCCCAGCACATTCCGCTGTCTCCCATATGCCAGACTTCGTTTAGGAACCTTTAAATTAATTGTATTCTAACCCATTAGCAATATGCAAGACTCTTACATCCTGCAGCCAATCATTACAGCCGAGACTCCATATCAGCTGGACAATTTTAAAACTTTGGCAACTTAAAGTTTTAAAGTGTTCCTCAGTGGCAGCGGATTACACGGATGAAATCATGTCCACAAGTTGTTGTTTTTTTTCTAAAGAAAACGCAGTGATTGGAATATGGCTTTAATGCCGAATATCAACTACCTTCCATGCTAAGTATAAAACACCACTTAATCACAATGGTGATCGTTCAAATCGCTAATAACCGATGTTTGTTTTTAAACCTGAACTTTTGTAAGCGGAGTTTGGTGTAGCGTTCTCCAAACAAGGCATCGAGGGGAATTCACGCGTTGATAAGGAATCACGAGTGCTCTGGAGATCTTTAAAATCCTCCTTAAAGGCTTTTCTGCTGTGAAGGGCTTTGGGAGACTGCGCTTGAGGACGAACAATAGTTTTGTTTCTGCGTTAAGTATTCATTAAAGGTGCGGTTAAAAAGTAACAAGCAGGCAGCCAAAACGCCGCTCAACGTACCTCTGGATCCGCCGCTGGCGTCCCTCTGCGACAGACTGCCGACAGTATTCCCCAATTAAATCAAATGTTAGTTGATAAAACTCGTCCTGCGTGTCCTCGGTCCTTCAAAAAGTTGCCCAAATTACATCCTGGTGTTGGGAAGAGGGAGGAAAAGAGTGCCGACCGGAGCGCAGCGCACGTCTGCCCGAGCCGCTGCGGGGAAGTTTAGTTTAACAACATTCCCACGGCAAACAAGTGGACACGCTGCCTTCTATGTGCTTTACACGCCCAGGAATTGCACACCCGGCTCAGGTGTGATTCATATGGCAAGCCAACACGCACTCAGACACGCGCGCCGCTCACACGCGTATACTTCCAGCTTTCAAAGGAAGGAGCGCGTGCTTTCCGTATCCAGAGCCGACGCGAGCTGCACACATCCGGCAGGATCTACTGCCACGAGCTCCACTGGAAACGGCGCGAGATGCAACAAAACTGAGGAATATCAGGGTGAAGGCTTTTCCTCCTCCTCCTCCTAACACTAACCCCCAATGCCTGTTGGCGTATATGCTCCGTCAGGTTTGCAGCATCAAACACAAAAAGCATGCACAAGCTTCCTTTCAAAATAAAAGCTTATAGAAGGTTTAACCTTAAAAATCTTATGCGCAAGAATTTCCTTGTTCAGGATAGATAGGAGATGAGTCAAATGCACAAAAATAAGAGTGAAAAACAAGCTTCAACGCTAAGGAAACTTACATCAAGGTAAGTCATTGTAAAATAAGGGCAGTAACGATGAGGGAAAATATCTGGTCACTTAAAATGACCATAAAATCTTGAGAGACACCAGCTCTCTGAAATGTATTTGATTTTGCAGCTGATTCAGACAAATTCGAACCTCCTTTATTCTACATTCAGTACAGACTTTAGGGACCAATAGAAAGAATAAGTCCTATAAGTAAACCAAAGAAAATGGGATAAGACCAAAAATACATAATAAATAAAGGCTGCTGGGTTTACAAAACAACATAGCAGACCATCCAACCTGAGCAGGCAATGACATGCGATGGTTGGTAAGAGGATTAGGACCTACGGTTACTTTCAGTGCTACATTACAGCGTCTAGAGTGTGTAAGCACTGCAAAGTCATGTGCATATAAATAACATTACCATTAGAGTGACATGTAAGTGGAGACAACAAATTTCTTCTTTTGCCTCAAAGGAAAGGCAGGGCTTTATTCTAAAACACTGAAAACAAGAAAACCAAGGGAGACATTAGAAAAGTTTTAAGATCAATAAGGTAACATTTCTGGAAAGCTTGAGAAAATATCTGGGAACATTTGACAGCAGGAAGCTGAAGCTCCATGTAAGACGCTGTAAATTTTAGTTATGAAGCAGCTTTACATTACAACCCAATCATATAAGGCTTATGTGATTTACTCATGAAAGTGGCCACTTTCTCATTACTTTCATATATTGTTTTAGGAAGTATCCAAAACATACACGTTTCATTTAAATAATTTTTCAAGGGATCTTATATCTGTTTTCACTCTTGTATGCTTTTCATACAAGTTTCACACAAGACAGATACAAACTTCACAAGATTTATATATATCTTTTCCATATGGGAACAGTCAGGTGCTTTGGCACTTGGCAACAGTAAGAAAGAAGAACTCCCTAAAGAAACAAGAATGAGTCTTATGAGTCTTTTCTACATCTCTGCGTGGATTTGAGGCTTTTCAAATTCTAATTCTGAGCTCTAAACACTTAAAACATCAACTGTTTCCTTTCCACGTCTAACTGAACTTTCTTCAGACAAAGCAGCAGAGAAGGAGCAGAGAGCCTTTGTATGTGATTAAAACAGCATGCATCATTTCCTGCAGCAGCTGCTCCGTGCATGTGTTAATGTGCAGAAGGTATACAAAGTGTACAAATTAGCACATTAATGGCACCTTGGTGCATTGTAATTATTGTCCTCGCAATTACTTAATGTTTAGCAACGATTTGTGTTTCAACAGAGATTATTTTCTGTTAATTAAAAGTAAATACAAGCTTAAAATAAACGATAAGAACCTACTTATTCTTTTAACCCATAAAACGAGCTCCCTAAAGGGGGTTTTATTTTGAAAATCTCATCCGGAAAAGGTGTGCTTCATTGTCACCAAATTGCCGCCTTCGCAGTAAACTCAGTCCCAAATAAATAAATAGATAGATAAATAGAAAACAAATAGAAGGCAATTAAAGGCAGCCAAAACCCCTCCTTTAAATTTAGCGTGATTTAAGAGAAATAATGAACAGCACAGAAAACTCATTGAAATCAAGAAACAAGCCAACAGGCAGCAAGCAGAAGCTCCCAAAGGTGATGTTAGCCATGCTTTAGATTAAAGTTTAGTTTTAAACATATTCTGAACATGTTAGTTTTTATTTATCATCATCTATTTAAACTCCTCAGAGACACTGATTTGATTTCTTTTTCCTGTTTTCTACAGATGCTTCAAAGCCTGGGAGTGTGGTGGTGCTGCCTGTCAAGCCCTGTTAAGTGTGCAGTTGCTCCCGCTGTTAATTTGAGAGCTTGGTGGGCCACAATGGAGGCTTTGTTGTTGGAGAATTTGTCTAAGAAGTAATCCTTGACATTGGGCCATTCAGAGGCCTAACCTTTTGTTTCATAAGTCTCCTGAATGTTACAGTAGGCATCAGTGCTTTAGGATAACTTGGAGTGGTGGGAATTATTTTGTGTTGAGTTGAATAAGCTGCCAGTGAGAATGTATGTATGTGGGAAAGGTCAAGGGTCATGGTTGTAGAGTTCTCGTATATTTTAGGGCTATAACTTATAGTTTAAAGTTTGTGTCTGTTTGCTAGATGCCATATCTTGTTTTTCTAAGAGTGAACACATATCAAGTACTATCGTGGTTTAAAAAAATATAAAAATGACAAAAATGCCACTTATTAGTTTGTGAAGTTCCAAAGCTTTGTGTTGAACTTTTTACTGTCACCATCTTGGCTTTGTGCAGATGTCACATGTGGGCTGATGATGTGACCCTGACTTGTTGATCACTAGGTAGCCAACCTCTATGGCATAACATGTTTTGTTGTTTTTTAATGTAAATTGGACCATAAGTTCTTAAATGAACAGCGTGATGTAATTGGAAAGACATCAAGCTAAATATTTATAAACAGTGTAACAGTGTAGCAGCAGTGTAACAAAACTGCACACTGCATCTGAAAACATACATGGAAATTCAGGACATAAGGCAGAAACAGAGTTTGAGCATTTCTAACAAGCTAGAAATATTTGGAATGAGCACTTTAACCAGAGTTTAACATATCCTGAACTGTCTGAGCCAGCTGTCTGTAATTTCTTTAAGTATCTTCAGGAATAGTTCTTCAGCATTCTCAAAGATAGAGTCAGAGCTCTTCTGTTAGTTTTTCTGTCACCCACCACCATCACCACCAACACCACCACCCCACACCCCCCACTGCTTCAAGGACAGGGCTCTGAGGAGGCCAGTCCATGAATGACAGTGTTTGATGGTGTTTCATGATGTGTTTGTCTATCCAGGGATGATTTAATAGCACTGGCAGTGTGTTTGGGGTCACTGATGTACTGAAAAATGGAGCATTACCAAACAAATCTTTTCCAGATGGTATTGCATGGTGAATGAAAAAATCTAGTATTTTTCTACATTCAAAATTCCATCAGTGCAGTCCCAAACCACAACAGAGCCTCCACCATGTTTTACATATGGCTGCAGATACTCACTACAGGAGAGAGTTGTAGCTCCAAGCACTTGACACTGAAGGGCCAGATCCATCTCTGACGTCCTATATGAGGTATTTGCTGTATTTTCTCCTATGTATTCGGGCATATGTCACAGACTTTGAGTTGGCCGATAAAGGTTTGTTTTTTTGTTGCTTAAACATGTCTACTAGTCCTGCGTTTGGGTCCTCACTTCTGAACAGTCACTTCTGGCTCCAAAAATGAACAAGGCGGTAGCCAAAATTGAGGCTTCAAAACCAACGTGCAACTTCACAGTGGGTATGTCCATCCTAACAGACTGTCTGCCCCCTTGGGGATAAATAAAGTTATCAGAATCAGAATGCATCTATGGAAGCTATCATTCTTTCTTATAATCTGTGGTATTACTCAAGAATTATAACTTTAGTGAGCTCTTGCAGCGCTCCTATAGAATCATTGGAGATGTAATTATGATTGATGCCTCAGCAGGAATCACTGACATTGACATAAATAACAGCCTAAATCACTAGCTGTCTGACAAACTATTGAGATGACTGGTCAATTATCAGTTTGGCATTTGAAGTATCTGATCATACGCATCGCTAACAGTGTTTCTGGGCTGCAGGGCTGACTGATTGACTAACTGAGCTGTTAAATGTAGTGTTGGAATGACAACCAAGCTCTGTGTGTGTGTTTACACTGTCTCCTCAAACAAAGCCCATGTAAATACGGACACACAGTCTTGCGTACACATGCTTTCATGTGTTTCACAGACACCCTAAAGCTTGTCAATACACTTTACTTAGACTTGGGTCAGCACATAGAGACAAACACAATCATACGCACCGCCTGCCACATTATTCCTTGTGGCTTGTTTGCTGTCTCTGGTCATGCTCCGACTCATCCACTCAGTCACCAGACAAGAGCATTTCATATTAGAAAACTCTGCAAAACCCCGTATTTCAGTCAGTGATAGCACTAAGTATATCTCTGCACTGCAAATAAATCATGAGTAAAATAATGGTAGGAAATATAGTCTGGCCTTTGGCCTTTAATGTAGACAGCATTAAAGATTGCACAGGACATATTTATTCACTTTGACAATATACAGGGTGGGCCATTTATATGGATACACTGTAGTAAAATGGGAATGGTTGGTGATATTAAAGTCCTGTTTGTGGCACATTAGTATATGTGAGGGGGCAAACTCCTCAAGATGGGTGGTGACCATGGTGGCCATTTAGAAGTCGGCCATCTTGGATAGAACTTTTGTTTTTTCAATAGGAAGAGGGCCACGTGACGCATCAAACTTATTGGTAATGTCACAAGAAAAACAATGGTGTGCTTGGTTTCAACGTAACTTTATTCTTTCATGAGTTATTTACAAGTTTCTCTTTGTTCACAGCCATTGACATGTCGAAGAGGTTAACACGTGAGGAGCGGATCGAAATTGTGTTGATATCTGGTGAACGCAGTAACCGGGTCATTGCAGCAGATTTCAATGCAAGACACCCTACGACCTCCCGTCTCCCATGCTACAGTTAGCAAACTGCTTGCTAAGTTTAGTGAAACTGGTTCAGTGTTGGATTTGCCAAAATGTGGCTGTAAGAAAACTCTGTCACTAATGAAGAAACATCAGTGGCTGTCCTAGCTTCATTCAGCAAGAGCCCACAGCGTAGCACTCGCCGCATGTCACTGGAGAGTGGCATTAGTCGAACATCCCTTTCGGCGGATATTAGCTACTCACAAATGGCACCCTTACAAACTCCAGCTACTGCAGCATCTCAACGAGGATGACCCAGATCGGCGCACAGAATTTGCAGAATGGGCAAAACAAAAATTGGAACAGGACCCTCAGTTCACAAAGAAGATTTTGTTCAGTGATGAGGCAAACTTTTATGTGAATGGTGAAGTTAACAAACAGAACCACCGCTATTGGTCTGACACTAACCCACATTGGATGGATCCCTCCAAGATTGTTAGAACAACAAAAGTGATGGTTTGGTGTGGTATATGGGGTACAACGATAGTGGGTCCATTCTTCATCAATGGAAACCTCAAGGCCACTGGATATTTGAAATTGCTACATGATGATGTGTTTCCCTCTTTATGCACTGAAGCTGGCACGTTCCCTGAGGTTTTCCAGCAAGATGGTGGGTGCACCACCACATTATGGGTGCCAGGTCCGAGCATTCCTAGATGAACAGTTTCCTGGAAAGTGGATTGGCCGTCGTGGGCCAGTTGAATGGCCCCCAAGGTCTCCCGATCTGACCCCTTTAGACTTTTATCTTTGGGAGTCATCTGAAGGCAATTGTCTATGGTGTGAAGATACGAGATGTGCAGCACCTGAAACTATGGATACTGGATGTCTGTGCTGGCATTTCTCCTGCAGTGTTGCTATCAGTGTGTGAAGAGTGGGAGAAGAGGGTTGCATTGACAATCCAACACAATGGCCTGTATTTGGAGATTTTCAGAGTATTTTCCATAGCACCACCAGCAGCCTGGCCAAGTTTTTATGCCTCTGTGCCAAAGACAAAGAATGGGATAGATATCTAATCTTGTGAAGGTGACATCTCCTTCAAGACCACTTTTCAACACTAAAGTCGGGAACAACTTGGAGATTGTAAATGTATTTTACATCTGATCACTTGACTATTTACTTGTTAATTTCTGGGTCCAAACGCTTCTGCAAAATCAAGCACAAATTCTACCAGGGTTATGCGATTCAGCATGCACGTTAAGCAAACTTGTAGGACCACATTTATTCCTTCTCTTGCACACTTTACAACCCTTCACCTCACATTCAATATCTTAAATAATCAGGCCTTTGTTATATGTTAAAGACCTCATAGTGCCTTATCATCTCTCAGACTCAATCAGCACAGTATGCGCTTAGATCGGAAACAGAGTTGATATGTTATCACTTAACTAAGGTAGATCAGGAGCCCAGCTGTTTAATTCATGTAGTTTTCACTATATATTTTCCACAAGTATTGACTGACGGTAATGTAAAGTGCAACTAAACATACTGCCTGTTCGAGGTAATGCTAGTGCCTGATACAATGTTTCTTTAAAGCAGGTAATTAGTTCTGTTAAAAGTTAATTCTCAGGCTTTCCAGGATTAAAATCACTTCCTTTAAAAAGCTGCTTTGTTGAGAGTGGGATTTGAACACACACCTCCATATGGAGACCATAAGACCCTTATGCTTGGGAAACAATCAATGCTTGAGTTTGGTGCCTTAAACCACTCGGCCATCCTGACAGTCGAGAGCAGTGCTCACTTTTGAACACCTTGTGGGTAATTTTATTCAGATTTTTTGCCACAAATGTTTTCTTTGACCTAATAAAGTCCTTTCAACTTCTGTATATACACCAGAATTTGAGCTTTAGGTTGAAGGATACTGACACAGAGCGGTAAGTCTAGTTCTTCATCTAGCCCTTAGTCCAGTATTTCAGGCTATGTTACATTAAAGGAACTTTTTGTAATTATCCTCTGTAGACTTTAACAGAAACTCTCAAAAACAGAAGGCAGCATTTTACAGATGAGGATGTTAAAACGTCTTTTCAAAACATAGGCCTCAAATGTAGGTCAGCTGACAACGCTCAGATGATTTGAACATAGAGTCATAGCAGCAGGTACTTCACATTCTGTGAAGTAGGGAGGTTTTAAACATAAAGCAGGTATTTCAAACGTGTGGTTTCATATGATTTCAGACTATAGGCCCACTTCCTTTGGCTGATTATATTAGTTCTTGACATTTCACAGATGTTTAACAGCCTCACGCTGTCACGTTTTTTTAAACCCTGCCTGAAATTGCCACCAAATGTTCACAAATGCAGTATCTCGTGAATGCCTTAAGGGAGTTGATGTTTTATATCCAGAACCCTTAGAATTGAATAATTTAGTTCCTTCAAAGTTTTCCCATCATGTTCTTCATAGTTAATGAAGAACTGCTGGTTAAAGAAGGTGTCTGGAAATCTGTTAATTTTTAACCTGAAGGCTGTTGGAAGAAGGCAAGTTTAAGTGTGAGTCTCTTAACTGATTCTGAGAGACCATAAACTGACCTTCAGTAAAAAAAAAAAAAGCTTCAGTGATGTTTGACAGAGAAACTTTTAATTTAGCCACTATTTCATTTACAGAAATGATTTCTAGTCATGTTAAATGAAAGTCAAAACTTGTCAGGACTGGACTTTGAACCCAGGCCTCTATAACTGCACAGAGGCTTAATAAATCACTTCCAACTCTGCAATCAGATGTCATCTAAAGAGGCCAACTGTCCAAGATCTATTCACTGCCAAGAAGAGAGCAATGTGTGGGAAAAGGTGTGTCAGGAGTGGGATTTGAACCCACGCCTCCATTTATAGACCAGATGTCCCCTTGCTGAGGAAGTGCCTAACACTTGAGTCTGGCACATTAGACCAGCGGTCCCCAACCTTTTTTGCGCCACGGACCGATTTATGCCCAACAATATTTTCACGGACCGGCCTATAGGGTGTCGCGGATAAATACAACAAAATAAAACTAGTACCTGTACAGAAAAAAAGAAGATTTATTCATAACACACGTGAAGAGACCCAGGAAAACGGAGTTAACGATAACAAAATAACGCTGAAAACCCTGAATTTCACACCTGAGCCTCAACTCTCGCGGTCCCCAACCCCAAACGACTCACGGACCGGTACCGGTCCGAGGCCCGGGGGTTGGGGACCGCTGCATTAGACCACTCGGACATCCTGACATCCGCACAGCACAACTCACTGACTCAAACAAGAGCACTTATAAATTCCCTCCAAGCATTCACTGCATATATGAGTGTTCATTGTGCAAACTGTACCTTGACTGGTTGGCAGGGGCATGCACCCACAAGTTGGTAATTCAATTTCTAATGAAGTGTGTCATGAATAGTGGCAACTACTCATTTGGTTAAGACAGCAAAGACTTTACTCTCCCCTACAAACCCAGCGTTAGACACCTGACAGTGAACTATGACCTCTGATACCCACACGTCTGGTCAGCTGTCCTTGGATAGTGTATTCCTACTAGCTGCCTGTTTGTCTGCTTGTCACTGTCATGTTTGAATGGAAGCGGGCTGAAACAACACAAACAAACAACACAACAGAGAACAAATTTCAAGTGCTGAAATCAGAACTGCGAAGGCAGCTGGAGACTGCTGAGTGGAAACACTTCATGCACTTTATTTTGATTTCAAATCAGTCCTGAAGCATCTAATCACACTCCAGTGATTGGTCACAAAAAATGTTAACCCCTCAAGACTTTTAAAAATCCTCTCGAGAAAAGAAGATCACAAGATCTCTGCAATCTAAACAACAAGTTTTATATTTATTTTAGATGAGAGCACTCAGTTGAAGTGAGGCACAGTCCATATCCCCAAAAACATCATTATATGTTTAATTGCCGCAGTTGAGAGTTGCAGAAGAATACGGTTAAATTAGAGTATTTCGGCTACATGAACCTCTCAGCTGCTGCTTCGTGACAAATTTATTTTAGGCAGCTGGCTATTATTCAAATTTATGGACATTTATTTTAAAACGAAGCAACAAAACTCCCAAAGTATCCAAAATTCAACTTGAATGTGTTATTCAAGTTGAATTTTGCTGTAATACAGTGCAATCCAGAGTTACTGTGAGCTGACTTGAGTGCTAAGTTCAGGAAGCTGTGGCGTACAGAGTAAGATGTCCTTCCCTTTATGACCAAAGCAGGATAACGGTCCATGTTACAAAGTTCCAATCAAACCGGCTTGGTGAAAATGACAATGAGTTTACTGTACACAAATTTCCTCCGCAGTCACCAGATCTCAATCCGGTAGAGCAAGTTTGGGATCATGCTGTCATGTCAACACTGACCATAATCTCTGAGGAATACTTCCAGCGAGCCAAGAGGAACGACAGCAGCTTTGAAGGCAAACCTGGTTTGGAGAAACCTTAGGATACTCGTTAAAATGACTCCCTCGTTAAAGTTAGCGCATGTTTGCTGCCACAGTTAAACTGCCAGAAACTTTAATAAAGTTCAGCTAACAAGCGAGGTGAGGGTTATGGAAAACTGATGCAGGCTACTGGGAGTAAACAGGAAACAAACAGGGCTGCGTGACGTCACAGTGCGACATTTTATTGACCCATTAATTCAGCCCATCCATGGACATGTGGGCTATTTTTGTTTGAGCTGAAAGAGGTATTCAAACACCTCATTATTACAACGCCCACAGGTGTATGTGTGTGTGCGAGAGCGAGAGAGATGTTGGATGGGAATGATTTATGAGTATGTAAATTAGATTGTTGAACTGCTGAAGGACAGTGAAGAGAGAGACAGCACACACACACACACACACACACACACACACACACACACACACACAATATTGTGCTCTGTCAAAGCTGCCAATCTAAACCTCTGTTTATTCTCTGTTTTAAATTTGCAATAAACATTAGCTCTGTTTCGCAGCCAATAAAAGTTCTCATAATCTAAATGAAATGTTTACATTACAGAGACAAACCAGACCAAAGCTGCATGTAAATGGAGTCATTTCTGGAAAACAATGACTTTGCAGCAGCACCATCAGTATTATGGCTACATTCAACACACATTACTGCAAAAACAGAGATGAAAACTACAACAGGAATTTCAAAGACTGATGTAAAGATATTCAGCGTGTGTGAAAATGATCACTCATGTCCAAACTAATGCAGATTTTCTTAACATGCTGGGAAGTAGGTTTTTTTTGCAGGGAAAATGAAAGGCTCAATGCTCCTGCTTTTAAATGCAAAAGTTATTCATCAAATGCTTTGGATCCAGGCTGGAGTAGAAGTTGTTTTACTTGCTATGCCAGAAGAATATCCCCAATTACACCAAGGGGTCGTCTGTAAGTCTTATGTCTCTCAGGTCCTGCGTGTTAGCACATTGGTAGACTGTAGGTGCTACTCAGAGTCTTGCATACTATCAGTTTAAAAATACATCAAAAAAATCAACAATGTGGGATAATCCTGTTCATATTTGTCCTGTTCTTGGTTCCTGTTGTGGAGCGGACAGAAGTCATAATAGACAAAGGACTGCTTTGTGGCGAGTGAAACAAAAACAGTTTAATCTCTCCACTGAAGCCTCAGTGTGTAAGAGTGCATCTCTTATACACTTTTTTTTCTTTTTTAAAATCTTTGTGGTGAACTCAGCTGTGGCTTATTTTCCTTCCGAAGCCAACTTTTCAGCCAATCACCATTCGACCTATGCATAAGCACAGAGGGATGCGACCAAGTGCATCCAAGCCTCTCTCTTTGTTTTATTCCTACAGTTTTCTTATTCTTATGTGTGTTTTGTAGATGCTTAACTGAATTAAAATCAGGGGAGTTTGGAAACCAGGGCATTTCTTTTTATGTAGCTGAGCAGTTTTTACCTTAAACCTTTAACATATATTTTCTATAAGCTCTACAAGTACTACAGGCTCTATGAGCTATGAGAACTCATAAAAATCATGTTTAATGCAGACCATTGCAGTGAAAAGGGAAGGGTGACCAAATTGTTTCTTTTGACTCATAGAGCGGATATAAAAAAAAGATGTCACCTCACTGTGAGGCACAAACTGAGATTTTACAGTTGGCCTCTCTCTTCTTTTTTGAGTTTTGAAACCAGACTTGGTGAGAGCAGAGTGGGTGAGACTGAAAACAAGAAAAGAACTTGCCATTAACAAGTCGTCATCAGTGAGAGGCGTTGTCATTACTATGCTGTGAAGCCAGCGATCAAACTTATAAAGCCACTGGCAAAGTGTTCATGAGATTACAGAGCAAGAGTTGTTTCACCATAGACTTCTATGGTTTAGTAACCAGAGAGCGCCCCCTGTTGGCCATGTGCCAGGTGCTGATTTGGAAGGACAGCCTTCATGGTTGATGATGGAACACCTGTCTTGTAGCCCTGCTTAATAGCCCGATAAAAGTGAAGAATACACTATATGGCAGAAATCCTGTAATTCAAAATTCAATTAAGGTCTGGAACCAACTATTGGGCACAGTAAAGGCTCCTAAAATGTATCTGGATGCTCCAATGTGTAACAATCATGCCTTCAGACCCGGGCTGGAGGACATCACGTTTGTGACATGGCAAGGAAGAGGGATTTGTTCTCTCAAAGATATTTACATTGATGGACATTTTCCATCTTTTCAGCAATTGAGGGTGAAATCTGTGAATCTTCCTAATTCACATTTTTTCAGATTTTTACAGTTGAGACATTTCATCAATGCATCTATTTCACAATATGATTTGATTCCTCGAAACTCAGTGCTTGACAACTTCGTGTCAGTTGAGCCCTACACTAGAGGTGCTGTGTCTCGCTTTTACAGGGCCTTACTAGATATATACAGTCCTTCATCTGATACTTGTAGGGAGCAGTGGCAGGAAGAACTGGGGGTGGATGTTACTGATGATGTTTGGCAAGAGTGCATTAAGAATATATATTGTAGTTCTATAAATGCTTGATATAGTCTGATCCAATTTAAGGTTGTGTATAGGTTGCATGTTTCTCCCACTAGTAATAACTCTCTGTGTTAAGTGTTCAAGTGATCGAGGAACTTTATCTCACCTTTTCTTTCAATGCCAAAAACTACAGCTTTTTTGGAATCATCTGTTTGATTTTCTGACCAAAGCCATTGGCAGAGAGGTCCCATGTACCCCCTTTGCAGCATTGTTCGGGGTGTCTGAACCTGGATGGGCAAGGGACAAGACAGAGACGCAGGTTGTGTCAATGACTACACTTGTGGCTAGAAAGCTGATACTTCTGTTGGAAGTCTGATAAACCTCCTACCTTCAAAATGTGGTTGAGAGAATTTGGAAATGTACTCCACCTGGAGAAAATCAGGTTTATCTTGTCTAACCGAGAGAGAGTGTTTTATAAGATTTGGCAACCAGTCATTAGCCTGATGGATAAACTTAAGTGAAATGTACTCTGTTTTAACATTTATGTATGCTGTATTACCACCTTGTTGACTTGCCGTCCACCTTCTATTGTGTTCTTTTGAAGGTGATTGTTGTATCTGCTCAATTATAAAATCAATAAAAATATATTGAAAAAAAAAAGGCTAAACATGGTTAAATTAACCAGTTTAATGACTCCTCTTAGCAGAGGTGAGGCTCTTGTCCTTCGAGATGAGTTAACCCCCCCCCAAAAAAACAAACAAACAAACAAACAAACAAACAAACAAACAAAACATTAAGGTGAAAACTAACCATCTGTTGCACCAGGTTCTAAATATGCTTTTTGAGTCTTTAAAGTATTTTAATGGCAGAATCTGTTGGCAAATGGCAGTTTTTGGCACTTCTACATTGACTTGCCCCTTATTGGAGACTCGGGTACTCCACAAATACATCGTGAACATATGTGAATGTGTATGAGCAGAAGCATTCCACTCAAAACACATTTTCCACAGTCATGCTAGCAGACTTTTGAGTCTGTACTGGTTGATGAGAAAAGCTAATATCATTTTGTGCATGCTGCTTTCAGATCACAGGCATTCTTATCAGCATGTTTCCCAGTGAAAGAAATACACAAGCATAAAATAATGGTTTGATTGAGGTCCGTAAATGCCTTGTTTCCAGCATGGACTGACTGCGACCCCTTGATTAAATCAGATTTTCATACTTGTTTCTCAAAAGAAACACTGTGCTCCTTAAAACACTTCCAACACTGGGAGCAAAAGATAATCATCCTTTTGTAATTTGAAGACATTGTTTTTTATGAAAATAAAACAAAAGAACAAAAAATACAAGAAAAAAACACCCGGCCATTATAACACAGGCTGACTAAATTTTAAGGCCAAATATTGTCCCTATAGATCAGCCCATCGATCTAACTGTAGCATGTGTCACACAGAGACATGAAA
Source organism: Simochromis diagramma (assembly GCF_900408965.1). NCBI lineage: Eukaryota > Metazoa > Chordata > Actinopteri > Cichliformes > Cichlidae > Simochromis > Simochromis diagramma. The sequence goes on from NW_024386908.1 coordinate 17,726,352, forward strand.
TAAAAAAGGACAGGCATAACATCAGGCAGTGGGATGTAAATTGAATAGCATGAGAGAGCGGGACAGCACAATGAACCAAGGTGCATTTAGGATGTTATTTAAAAACCTCATTCACTCCCTCCCCATGTAATGAAACCATTTTTTTTCAGCAGCACACCCACTCCCCACACTTCATTTCTCTCCGTGTAAAAACCTTTTCTCTCGTAGTCTCTGTAATGAAGCCTTTGAAGAGACAGAATAACAGTGTTTTGTATTTCATAGAAAGAATGAGGGAGGCAATGATCCAGCACACCAGCTACTGAAGGAAGAAAGCCTTCATCTACTCCCAAAATATGGAAAATCAGTCTTATTTTTCAACCGTAACTGCTCTAATAGATTTAAAAATAACTGTATTCAAAGTAGATTTGCCTTGAAATTGAAATTAGAATAAATAAGCAGAGTGAGATGTATGGAACAAAGGGTTAGTTAAAGCCTCTGCAAACTAAATCCGCTGACGCACCAATTATGTTCCTCTCTGACAGGATACAGGAGTAGAAAGTGAATATTGATCGGAGGGAATCATACAGAACTGGTTTCATCTTCTCTTCAATTATGGAAGAAACAAATTGAGCAATTCCTCAAGTCCATTAAGGTACAAATGGCATATCTCACTTACATCAATACAGGACTTGTTAACAACCTGGACAATGCGCTGGGTAAGATTAATTGCCCCCTACTTTAAATGCCTCGTACCACATAATTTATTCCTCCAAAGCTGCCAACTGTTTCAGAGGAGCAGCCCCACTAATCATACATTTCAGCTGAGAATTTAACATCATACAACAAACTTAAGTGGCTATACAGGTGTATAGTGGTAGTAGTAGAAGAATTAACATCCTAGGACCTGGCGTCCACATATGTGGACATCACATTTTGGCTTGTCTAGACCACAGTATTAAATTTTGCTCTACAAGGGCCTGATATCCTCTACAACAGGTGAAAAGCTATTTCTTTGTTTTTACTTTCTTTTTTCTTTCTTTGTTTCATTCATCAGGTCCCAATCAGCCCAAATAGCAAAGAGAAATTAAAAATGCATGCCATGAAAGAGTTCGGGTCTTAGGAGGTTAATTGCAGTGATTGCAGTAACCTGGTTTGAGTGGATGGTTTAAGGATTCGGTGAAATTCTGGGGGCGATTAACACCTGTAAAGCTTTTCTGAAGCGCAGACGTCTTGTTCAGTGTCGGTACAATTAATCACATTCAAGACTTTCTTATTAAATTATCCAAAATGCGTCAACAGCACAAACTCTGATAAAAGGTCCAGCTGTGTGATTGGCTTAGTCGGAACTCATTGGCACACTCCCGTTAATGCCCAACCTCAAAGCCAATTACATTTTAAAAGCTTCAGCTATATTAAGAATTCAACTCTACTGCAGTTTTTATGAAGGGGGAAATTAACTATAGAAACCAAAACAGGTTTTTGGATCAGGCTGCAAACATGTTTATTTATGCTGTAAATTTTGAGATTTTAACATAGGAGTCTATAGAGATTCACTCACTTTTGGAGTCAGCCTCAAGTGGACATTAATGGTACTACAAGTTTTTACACTCAAAAGTAGACTTTTCATGTTTCAAACAGTGTAAAATTTATTGAACATGAGCTCTTTGGTGACTTTTTGGGGGTCAACCTTGATGTTTCCTGGATCTTGGTCTGGAGCTGCATCTATCTTCCAACAAGCCGATGACCCAAAGCTGACAGCCAAGAAACAAAGGAGCCTGCGCTTGAACCTGACTCACAAACACACGACAGTAGCAGTACAGAACAAAACTCTTACAGTTTTAATTCTGTTTATATTCAGTGACACCATCTTGGTAACTCGGGGTTGTCGGGCCTTCCAAGTGGGAAATCTGAGTTTAAGGTTACATAACAGATTCAAATTCCACCCTGAAACTCATAAATTCTGACTTCTGACTTATCCAGGAGCGCACCATTATGTACACATTATATTTGTGTTTTTTCATAAATTTACTAGAATTCCAAGCAAGAATTTCAAAGGTGAAAAATGAATTAAATCCAGTTCGGAATAATTCTGTAACATGACAAAATGTGGAACAAGTGATGTTTTCCACATGCACTGTATGTTCTTTATCATCATCATCTGATAGCCTCCCTGAATGGAGTCTGCGGCACTCATGAGGATCATTTTGTGCCCGTTTTACTTGAGTGCACACAGAGCCTGAAGCAGAGAGCCTGGCTTACCAGAGAAATTTGATAACCATCGTTGTGATACCAGTTATCTCACACTGGGGTGTTAGCTATTGTCAAGCCCAGCTAATGCAAAGAAAGTATTAGCTGGATGATCCAGTGGGACCCCATGAAACACTCCAAAACATCATGCATCATATTTTATGCAAAGCTAACTGAACCTTGTGCTATATTAATAAGACAATAAAATAATATTAGCATTAGAAAACAAGTCTTATTTGAATGTAAATCTGAGTTCTGATGAATGCACTCAGCTTGACTCTATTAGAGAACAAAACCCCCCAAACTATTTTCTGTTGCATACACTTCCAGACCTCTTGAGGTGTAGAGGGTGACTTTGCCTCCACATCTAAACAGGAAAATAAGTTAAGTCTGGGGTTAAAGTGGGATTCAGTAGATGTAGTAGCACTAAGATCTGTTGGAGTGACTCACCACGGAGAAAAGAATCTCACAATGTTTTCTAAAGTGAGCTGAAGGAAATTTTCTTTGAGTTCAGGCTGTGATCAGTTGACCTGCTGCTCTTTGTGGATTTTAAAAAACGGAGTTAAACAAAACCACAGCCACTGAGCACCTGTCCAACACAGAGCTTTACAGTGCAAATCACCACAGTACTGCAACAGTACGCAACATTTGAATAACACAAAGTTAGTACAGCTTAGTTTGTTGTGCAGGACATTTCACAATATGAAAATTCATAATTTATCAAAAAGCATCCTATAAAGGTCCAATATGTGATGAAAAATGGTGACATAACATGTCATTAAATCTGAAGTTTATCAAATGCCACTGAGCAGGCCTTATCGTTAAATATAACCTCTCCTCCTCCTCTCCTGTTTTCTTACACCTTTCTCCATCTGAGTGAAGTTAGCATGCTTTCTTTTCTCTCCCTCTGAAATGCAGCAGCTGGAACTTCAGCTAGCAACACACTGTGTGACAAACTGCACACAAAGAGGTGGTGTTTGTGTTTTTGCTGATGTTTGTTGAGTTGGCAGAAACGTTGCATTTGAAATTACCTGCCTGTCTTTGACCCCACTGCAAATTATATAAATGAACATAAATTAACCAGCCTGCTTTGAAAATGTAAGGAATAGAAAGCAAAGATATTTATGTAAAAATTAGGGAGTAATAGTAAAAAGTTAGAAAAATAAGTATTTAATTAAAGTACAGAAAATTCTACTTAAGTACAGAAACGAAGTATCTGTAATTTGTTGCTTCCCAAGTAAAAACAAACAGTTTTACATTTTTAGTCACAGTAAGCGACAAGTTCACAACATCATCTTAAAATTTCTTTGTATTATTTGTACAGTCTTTACCTTACAAAATAAACGCGCTTTGAGGCGACTGTTGTTGGCGCCATATAAATAAAACTGAATTGAATTCAGTTGAAAAATTCCAACATAATACTAAATTTCAAGGTGGTCAGCCATACGGGCCCTTTGAACAGCAGAGACCTTCACTCAGTCTGTCCTTTTCTACATTAAGTGCTGTGTAGAAAGTATGATGATAACCAAAACCATCATTTTTCCTAACCGAAAACCTTGGCTGACTAGTGAAATCCAGGCTCTGTCTTTGCTTGGTTTGATACCACCCCTCCCCTGCACCCCCTACAGAGTAAATTGGTCCATCACCATCACCCATCACAGAGCGCTCAGCCAGCTGGAGAACAGGAGCTATGTGAGGATGCTCTTTGTGGACTTCAGCTCAGCTTTCAGCACCGTAATCCCAGACATCCTCAACACCAAACTGGGCAACCTTCAGTTCAGCACTGTCACCTGCTCCTGGAACAAAGATTTCTTCACAAACCGGCCTCAATCAGTACGACCCGACCTCCACCTTTCCCACCCCACTGTCCTTCAGCATCGGATCTCTGCAGGGCTGCATTCTCAGTCCCTTACTTTACACCCTGTACACCTATGACTGCACACGAACCCACCCAACCAGCATCATCGTCAAGTATGCTGATGACACCACGGTGTTCGGCTCATCTCTGATGGAGATGAAACAGCATACAGGGTGGAGGTAGAGAACTTGTCCTGCTGGTGCTCAGAAAACAACCAGAAGCTGAACGTCCTTAAAACAAAAGAACTCATAATGGACTTTAGGAGGCGCAGACAGGTCCACTCCCCTGTGATTATGAATGGAGAACAGGTGGATTCTATCTCCACCTTCAGGTTTCTGGGCACACACGTCTTTGCCTATGTCACCTGGACCCACAACACCATTGCCCTGGTAAAGAAGGCCCAGCAGCTGCTGCACTTCTTCTGTGTCCTAAGGAAGAATAACCTGGACCAGAAGATGCTGCTGGCCTTCTACCGCCCCCTAGTGGAGAGCGAGCTCTCCTACTGCCTGAAGGGGCCACGGCTGAGAACAGGAAGGCTGCACAGAGGTTAATTAACACCACCCAAAAAAAAAATCATTGGCTGCCCTCTGCCACCCCGTGAGGCCTCCTGTCTCAGGAAAACCAGGGCCATCACAGATGACCCCTTGCACCTCACCCACCACCTGCTTGATCACTGCCCTCTAGGCCATTTGGACTGTTAACAAACACTATGCCCCCACACCCCACCCCTGCCCACCTGCTTCACCAATCTGATCCACGGCCTGAGTAACCCTCATCACTCGGGCCACTCACTCACACACACAGACTCTATATAGACCAAGTCTTTTCTTTGCTCTCCAAGCACTTTGAACTTGTTCTTAAATGTGTGTCTTTCTCTTATTTTTGCATACATTTCCCATATTTCTTATTTATTCCTGCTGTCTACAATTTGTATTTGATTCTGGCACAGCTGGTGTATAGCACCCATAATTTTATTGTACATGTACAAAGACAATAAAGTTCTATTCTTTTCCATTATATTCTATTCTACTAAAAACTCTTGGCAAAACACCTCAACCGTATGGAAACATTTCTAGTAAGCACCTTTAAGCAGAAATTCCTGTGCTGTGATTATTGAATCTTGCATTGTAGACTCACTTCCTGTGAGTTCCCCTGCAGCCCCACTCTGTTTACAGGTTAATCAGACAAATTGTATTTTTATGCTAACATAAGCTAAGAAGAACATCATGAGGCTAATCCTTTAAAGATATTAAATATGAGCTCATAAAATCCGACTAATGTAACGCCCATCTGTCTTCCTCAATAAACACGATGGGCGCTTAATTACTTTCTCTCTCAAGTCGGCTTAATGAGGGAATTAAACTCCTAACCCTGGTCGTGTTAGTGCCTTGCTCTACACAGTGATCTGGACAAGGAGCTGCAGAAGGCAACCATACAAAGGGAGACTGTGTGTATAAATGTGTGTGTGTGTGTTGTGAAATATGGCAGTGGTGGCTGCAGACAAAGAGCAGGTAGATTGATGATTGATTAGCTGTGGCTGTCTGGCTGACTGAGACTCATTGGCAGCCGTCACTTTGATGAATTACACCGCTGTGAAAAACACACTGCACTCTGATTACTGCCAGCAAGACTGGTGTGTGTGTGTGTGTGTGTGTGTGTGTGTGTGTGTGTGTGTGTGTGTGTGTGTGTGTGTGTGTGTGTGTAGTGGGGCTGATGGCCTGTATATAGCCTTTGTTGGGGCCTGTATGTGCAGTGCATGTGTGTTTGTGCATGTTGCTGCTGATACGCTTCCCTTCATGACTCTGAATTGCTCTGCAGGGATTGTTTTTAGTGGATGTTGCCAGTGTTGTTTCCATGCTAATCCACTGTGCCCATGTTCACACACCCAAAATCCTTGCTTAGTATTCTGCCGAGGGAAGCGTTACATCCCCACAAGTCTGACTCAAGGTCCTATACGCTGTTCATAAACAGAGGGCGATTTGTTCATATTTAACAAGACGGATGACAGGTATGTACCTTTTTTTGTTGTCCCACAGCTCCACCTGTCACAGGATGCACTGAATAATTTATGCCGATGAAATCCACTCTCTGCCTTTTGATCTGGCAAAGGCCGGAAGCATTGAAATTATGGGCGATTTATTTAATGAAAGATTTCAGGAGCTGACACGGGGTTGGACCCACACCGGTGTTTGATGGTTGACACTGATGTGGGTGGACTTAAGCTGCTGACTGCTGGTATTTTGAGATGAAAGTGCTTTCAAAGAAATGCACATTTTTAATTCAGGAAATCGGCACTCTGTTAGAAGGTGTGTGTCTATAACCCCAGCATTTCCCCTCATTGTCTCCAAACATCGTCATTTCTTTTATTCTTACTTTATCATGAAATAAATGTATCAGCCTTTATTTTTTGTGCGTCTACAGCTCTGCAGTGCAAATGCCCGAATGTTGCACCACAAATGGATCCACAGGTAAATTAGCTGAGAATATGAGCACAGCAACAAACCATTAATAGCTCAGCAGACCACGATTTACCAAACGGGCAGTTAAAGCAGACGGTAAAGCAATCACAGGCAGGCAGTAAGCAGTTTTTGAGATTTTTCTTGAGGATAGAAACAGGTTTAAGGATTGCAAAAGCAGAGAGGACTGTTTATTTCTCCAGCACAACAACAAGTGGAGGGGGGCTTTGATTCGACTTGATCCTCCTGTGATGTGTAGTGAAAGTATAAGGATCGGTGGCCTGTGGGGAACAACAGGACATGTCCTGGTGGCCAGAGGGCTGTTTTGGCCTGTGATGAACTGTCAGCTTGAGCACTGATATTATAGGTAAACAGGAGTGAGTCGGCAATTATCTGCATACTTGTCTACACCGTGGACAAGTCACCTGCTGAAAAAGGAAGGTGGAGGAGAGGGAGGTTGTTGCTGCATCTGAAAATAAGTGCTAGGTAAGGACCAGGCCAGGCAAATATATGCACAGTTATAGCCCGGGCACAATTTAGTGAATACATATCCATGTGTTCATAAAATATTTTATCATCTGTCCTTCATATTAACGAAATAATCTGAAATTTTAAGTAGAAGAAGAATGTGAAGAAAATAACTTGAGTATGTTGCAGACACACTCGCTGGACACTTCACTGAGTTGACACTTCATTGAACTGTTGTAATTCTTCAAAGGATAGATTAAGCATGAAGACATTTGGTTCATGCTCATATGATGGGGAATCTCGAAGTTCATACAGTACTGTTATCAATGCACACGCACTTTGTCGGCCACTAACAGTCACACTCCGGTGAAACCGTCAGGGCGACTTGGGGTTCAAAGTCCTGGTTAAAGATACTTCAGCATGTGGACTGCAAGAGCCAGGGAACAATCCACCCACCTTCACCCAAGGAGTTAGCCTCACTTCCTGTTCTTAGATGATAGGAGTGGCACCTGGTGTGGTCTTCTGCTGCTGCAGTCCATCTGCTTCAAGGTTTGAATAAAATAATAATAAAAAGCAGACCATCCTGTCTGGAACCAACAATAATGATGCATTCAAAGTCTCTTAAATCACCTCCTTCATTCTGATGCCGTTTGATCAGGAGGTCATGCACTGAGGTGCTGTCATGTGATTGGCTGATTTGAAATCTATTTCAACAAGTGGCTGAACATGTGTACCTAATAAAGTGGCCGGTGAGCGTATATTTAATGCAACCAATTGATTTTGTTCAGGTCAGCTCCTCAATCACGTACATTTCATGTATTGCCTCCACTCAGTATTCACCTGTACGCACCTCTGTCCTCAGGTATGTTTTTTATTGGTTTTTTTTAGTTTTTTGCTTGAAATCAGCATCATTATCCCAGACATGAGTCTAGTGTTTATTTCCCCTAAATATCTCCAATGTATTGTGAAGATTTCCTTAATGCTTGAATAAAAAGAGATTCAGTTGAATATCACCTCAATACCTTGTGTGCAAGTGTAATTAATAAGCAAAAGTGTCAAGTTGAAGTTGACTTTTAAATTGTTTTTACTAGCTGTCCCAATAATCATTGTCTTGCCACGACCATGAAGTCAGAAGGAGCTTTAAAAATGGATAAGAGGGATGGGACAATGAAAATCTGACACAGCAGCAGTTGCTGCAGGTGGCTTGGCTGTACAGAGTGGCTTCAGACAGCAGTCACATCTGTCTCTGCTGAGAATGTCCATCATGTGTACTGTAAAAGTTTGTGTTTAATCAATAGTGGCAGGTGAACCTCTCCATAGCAAGCTAGCTAGTTAACGCCAGCTATTAATGAAAACCAGAAACAATTAAGTTAAGATCATAAAATAGTCAAAACACTACTTCATATAACAATTACAAATTTACCAAGCACGCCGTCTCCTATTAATTACTGTATGTAATCTGATGTCAGTCACAGGTAGGTGTCCAGTAATCATTTGATCCAGTAATTTGGGAAGTGATGTTTGAATAATTAAAAACGAAAAAGATATTTGTATTGAAAAGAATTTTTATTGTCCTTTACACTCTTTGAGACTACATTTTTTTGTTTACAAAAAAAAAAATCCTTTAAAAAAAGAAGAAAAACAAAAACTGGCAGGGTCGATTTTTCAGATTTCAACTGATTCAGATGAACCACAAGAGCCAGCTGGCCGGCCTCTCATTTCATCACTCCTTCCCATCTTATATTATTTATTAAAAACAAGCCTGTAGTCCTCTAATATACATGAGAGACTAACACATAATCCCGCATACATATATCACGATTAGAGATGAAATGCTTCAGAAGTGCTGGTGAATTCTCAGATTTTAAGGATTTCATCATAAAAAGATGCCCCCACAAACTGCATCTAAAAGATGGATGTATCCACCATGACATCATGTCACGAAGCCTCAAGCTGGTTTTCACCATCTTGGTGTTGAAACAAGTGGGGGAGCTTCTGCCCAGGATTTCAGACAGTACATATACTCTATTAATCCTCATCTGCCTTTATTACAGAGCATAATTTACAAAATTTTATGAAATATGACCTAAAACCAGCGTTTGAGTCCAGACTCGCCTCCTGCTGGTCATTAAAAAGACTGCAGACTTCTATTTTCTTACCTTGAAGCCATTTTTTTTGTTGTCCTCTGCTGTGCAGTGCAACTCGAGCACTTGGAGCATTACTGCTGACGCACCACATTAACACAACATTAGACTTGAATCTAAAGGCAGGCTCATCATGTACAGTATAACGCACAGTCAAGTTACACAACCCTCTTTAAACCAAAACCTAATCAACTCATTTTCGCTCATATTTTCTCCTCACAGGTGTTTCAGGACTTTTTTTTTTTACCTGCGTGACTTCTCATGTGGGAGGTTAGGCTCCCCGCCTGACTGAAACTTTCCCCACATTTCTCACAAACGTACGGCTTCTCGCCTGTGTGGACTCTCATGTGGACCTTCAAGGAAGTGGTGTAAGCGAAGTCCTTCTGGCATATTTGGCATGAGTACGGCTTCTCGCCCGTGTGAATCCTCGTGTGACTTGTCAACCTGGAAAGGCGAATGAACCTCTTCCCGCAGGTGTTACAGACGTGAGGCTTCTCGTCCGTGTGTGTCCTCGTGTGCCTTTTAAGCTTTGAGGCGTTGACAAATCTATTCCCGCAGGTGGTGCAGAGGTAAGGCCTCTCACCCGTGTGGGTTCTCATGTGGCAGAGAAAGCTGTTGCTGTGGGCAAAACGTTTGCCGCAGGTTTTGCAAGAATGCCGCTTCTCGCCGGTGTGTATGGCCGTGTGCCTCCTGAACGCCGACGGGTCGTTAAACCTTTTTCCGCAGGTGATGCAGAGGTACGGCTTTTCCCCCGTGTGCGTTCTCATGTGCAGCCGCAGCTTATCGTTTCTTCTGAACGTTTTGCCGCACTTCTCACAGAAGTACGGCCTCTCATCCGTGTGGACTTTCATGTGGAGCTTGAAGGAAGCGCTGTAGTTGAAAACCTTCCCACATGTCATGCAGGAATACGGCTCATCGTCTGCGTGGATTCGTAGGTGATTTTTAAGCGTTGATTCATGTTCAAATGTCTCCGCGCAGGAGCTGCAGGAGTAAAGCTTCCCATCTATATTATTATTAGCAGTACCACAAAGTTCTTTTATTTGTAAACTATTCCTGCAGACTTGTGTGTTTTCATCTGTGTTGTTACAGACTTTCTTTGGTTTTGGCTCCGTTTTTAAGGGCATTCCTGAGTTTTCACATTTGACTCCTTCCTGTTCTCGACTCTCAGGTACAAAACAGGACAGAAGCTCGGCACTGCCCTCACAAACAGGAGTCACCATGAAGGCATCACTTTCCTGCTTTAGCACAAGCTGCTCTCCTTCCTCACTAATGCACAGCTCCTCCTGCTCCTCTTTAATCAGTGATGGTTTCTGATCCTCCGGATCCAGACTGGCGTTCTTCTCCTGGATAGAGATTTCCTCTTCCTTCTTTGTACAGATACAGCGTTGGTCTACAGGGACAAAGGGACACGAGGCAAAACGTGAGCAGATCGTTAGTTGGGATGTGACGGTGTGGAGAGACATTTGCCCTCCCCTCCCCGAACAAACACAAAGAAAAAATGCAGGTATAGAGAAGAACCCAGGTGTCCCAGTTTTCCGCTGGGACTTGAACTCAGCTTGCACCAGTGGATCCTTGCGCATCCACTGGTGCACCTGTACTTAAGGTTTTGCAAGTGAGCGAGGGGGATGTTACATGTAGTTTTACACTCTCTGTAGGAAGGTTTGGAAAGACAAAATGATCCGATGTGTCACGATGAACTTAAAAGGTTAGTGCATCAGTGACTGTTATTTATATAATATTGTTATTCATTGTAAAATAGTTTTAGGCGTTGTCAAAATGCTTCATATGTGTGTGGATTAGAGTGTGCATTTGCAAATCTTACTGTGTGCTTGTGGATCACACTATACCCATCTACAAACCCTTGTGAGGCAGTGGAAGCGATCTTAGTTCCTTCCAACAAACATGCCAACACGGGAGGTGGTGAGGAGGGGATAAAAGAAAAGAAACAATGGGTAATATAATAAGATGTAATATAATTTTATATTTAGGGCCACCATAAATAAATGGTGCAGTGTGAGGGGTATAGACACAGTGAGGGTGTTCAAAGAGTCCTCCTCCTCCTGTGCAGGTTGCACCTGTGCATCCTTGCTTATTGCTCCTCCAGCAGTCTCTTTTCTCCTCTGTCCTCCTGATACATTTCCTTCAACATTACTTCTTGCCATTAACTTCCGGGTCACAGCCAGAGGGACGGAGGAGACGAGGAGGCGCATATTAGAGAAAAGCCTCAGGTGAAGTAAAGATAATGTGTTACTCAAGGCTAACAACAGGGGTGCTGTCAAATAGTTCGTTTTGCTTAGCTTGCTTGGCTAATAATGAGAGCTGTTTGCATTCTCTAAATATTAAGGAAAGGCGCTTCACTGCTTCTTTTATTGCCTCCTTTAGCAGAGGAGACTCTGGACACCACTGAAAGAATAACACCTGCTTCTTCTCGAGGTTTCGCCTTCACATAAATTTATATAACCTCTAAATCCAGATAATGAGCTGTATTAAAATAATCAAAGTGTATGGAAGCTATAGTTTTATAGGTTTGCATTAGCAATATCTGCTGCTGCACTGCAGCATTTAGAGTTATGCTGGCAATACAATATAGAAGCTGTATTGCCAGCATATGCCACCACAGACACCCTGAAAAGGCTAAGTGATGGATGAAGGGAATATTTCAGTCACAGAACAACTTTGAAAATGTGGAAAGGAAAGAAAAATATATTTACTGCCTTTTATGAGCCACATGTGCCATGTTCTTTAACATTCACGTGTTTATATGTTTTTGTCATATTGCGTTTCTGTTTGAAAACATGCTTATTTTGTAGTCCATGTTGCGGACATTGTAGTTTCAACACTGAAGAACACTGTTGACGAGTCTAGTGTAAGTGCGATCTGATCCTCTGAGCGCTGCACTTCTCCTTTCTTAAGACTTTTTCTATTCTTCCTAACACATTTCCATTAAGCAAGTGGCTTTCCAGGAATTAGCCAAAAAATTGTAGACTTCTCAACCACACATAGTGTTCTTCCTGGTTAAAAAAAAAAAAGGGTCAGGGTCCACGCCCCTTCATGCGTAAGTAGATAACATAACATGCATCAGTTACAGTTAGTGACAGCTGTCACTGTGCAAGCACGTATGCTATTACAAGCAAAACACTTCTTAGTAATACACTAAGCATAACTATGATATGACCGTTGTAGAGAATGCAATGCGGGTAAGCCTATATTATTCATAACGGGCTTGACAAGATTAGTTCTCACAGTTTCTGTTTGACGGAAGGCCAAAGCCTCAAGCTAGGCAACTCAATCATCTAATAAAGCTAAAAACAGTTAGACAAGTTCCCTTTTTCATCAACATTTTACCATATATGGTAGTTTGTTTCGACCCTCACATCTTCCAGGTGTTTCCTATTGACTTACAATTTTCTTAACTCCTCTTTCGTCACTTGTTGCTGGGCAGGGCACAAATGCAATTTCAAGCTAAACGGAAGTCTGGAAGCATAGGGGCCATTCAATTTTGCCCATCTCCAATTTTTAAAATCTGATGGTCCACAATTTCCCCCTCACACACTGAAATCTGAGAAAATGTTTGAACATGTATATGTCAACAACTTTTCAAAATAAAAGCCTGAAGCTCTCTCTCACCATTAAACTGTCCCAATTTTAAACCATAAAATTTTCAGGTAAATGAGAGGAGGTTGAACAGAACATTATACTATAATATATTAATATTATGCTTTAAAGTTGCACTAATTCTAATGGGTCAGATGTTGAACTGTCTGGCAACAGGATAACATAAAGTGCAATTAAAGACAGACTCTATAGCGATGTGTCTAATATTTCATTTATTATTTTCTAACAGAGCCTAAGAGTGGGTTAAAGTTTTGGCTGTGTGTCTCCAAAAGTTGATTCTGTTCATCTGGACGTAGATGAACAGAATCAACTTTTGGAGATTTACTTACCTGGATGATTGAGAATGCATCAAGACGTTTTGGCTGTGTGGTTTTATTTCATAAAAGTTATATTTCTCTTTAAAAAAACATTATATTGACTCCTAGTAGAAGAATGAGCCCCTGTAAAAGCTCACTTTTTCCTAACTCCAGCACTCACACCAAACTCCATTCAAAAAACACGTGTTTTTAATTTTCTGCAGTCAGCCCTCTCTGTGTCCACATTCCGACATAAACGAAACGTTTCTTGTCTTAAACCAGGTGACATGTTGCTGAAACACACCTGCTGCCGTGCTGTATGTTACACACCTATTCTGTGCAGCTTTATTTCGGGGTTCCGGATGGTTTCAAGGAGTCTGCGCTGATGCTCCACTTCTGTCTCGCACTGCTCCATTTTACTTTCAAACTCTGTGAAGATTCCCTCAAATGCTCCATCCAGCCTCACGCCAATGACGCTCCTCCACCCACCAACTGAAGACATTGCTGCTGCAACAATTTGCCACACTCATCGGCTACACAGCCATCCGCAACAAGGTCAATAACAGGCTAACGCTACTGTCACTACCCGATCCGTACCGGAAACCCGATCGGTACCCCGCATGCGCAAATCTTACGTCACTTCCTCTCTTTGCCAACATTGCGACATTTTTTTTTATTAAACTTTATTTACAAACAACAGTATAACATACAAGGCACCATCATTAATCCGATTATGTTACATCCTCGGTTGAGCATTATAGCAAAACAAACAAACAAACAAAACGAACAAAAAAACCAAAAACAACAACAATAAGCACAAAGTTAAAAGAGTTAGCACAAAAAGAAAGAACAGTCATTGAAGGATTCGAACCAAAGGCAAAAACTAACGTGCAAAAAAAGGGCAGTCGTGATTATAAAATAGGGAGTTGTTTTTTTTTAACATAGGTTAAACTCTTTAAATAAAACAACAAGTTTATGGGCTTTCTTGTTATTCACAAGTTTCAGCGATTTAGCCCAGAGTCTAAAGTCATTCAGCCATCTGTTTATACATGGTTTAGCTTTAAAGTATCTGCATTTGTGAATAAAAAATTTTCCCATTAACAAAATCGTCCTAATCAACAGGTCAAAATCTGCATTCTCAGCAAGTATTCCAAATTTTATTACTGTCACCGTCAAATGTGGTAACTGAATTCTCCTGGACTGTAGCCAGCTCCACATGTCAGTCCAGAAGGAGTGCACTGATTCACAGTTGAAAAACAAGTGATCCAGACTTTCAATATCATTTTCACAAAATGTGCAGGCGTTCACATCTAAATTAAATTTCCGTCTTAAGAATTCATTGGTTGGATAAACCTCATTAATGATTTTAAAGTGAACCTTTTTTACTTTAGGGGAAAGAGGAAGTGAAATATTTTTTTTTCTTATCGCCTTAACCTCCATGGTCTCAAATTCTTTAAGGATATAATTTCTTTTAACCGGATTAGGGCAAATTTCGTTTATCAAAATATTCCTGATCACTTTGTTTGTAAACCTGCTGTCACCAAATTCAACTCCAGCTATGCAGAGCTGCCTCGGTCCAGGAGAAATTTTAGAGTGCACAATATCTTCTTTTATCATTGATCTCAAAGGGACTGGAATGGCTTTCACTAGGGATTTATATCTCTTAACAGTACATCTTACATCAAATTTCTCACAAAACGTCTCATGTTTTAATAAGATCCCATTATCATCCATAAAATGAGCTACAGCCCAAATCCCTTTAGATCTCCATTCATCCACGTACACAGATTTCCTACACAAACGGATATACCTGTTGTTCCATATAGGGGTATTGTGAGGAGTAAAGTTATGTTTGTAGATTAATTTCCAGTAGAGAAGGACCTGCTGATGGAAAGCTGAGAGTTTAACAGGTAATGAACTGCAATCAAAGTCACAACGTAACAAAAAGTCTATTCCAACGGATCGGGTATTGACAATACGGTTAGCGCCCAGTTAGCTCCTTGCATTTCTCAGCAGCTCTGCCTCCTTTTCGACTACCGGGACATTTAAACAATGGATACTTCCGTGTACAAACAAATTCATGCTTTTCTCCTCAACAGAGAGCGTTCCCCGATTGAACAACAGCGCCGTAAAATAAGAAGAATGGCGCCTAATTACAGAGTTAATAATACAGACTTTGTAATATCTCACGTGTAGATTAATCAGCCAGATGAAGTGTTTATCAATCAATCAATCAATCAATCAATCTTTATTTATAAAGCACTTTTCATACAAAAAATGTAGCACAAAGTGCTTTACATAGTTAAAAGCAGCCCACCCGACCCTCCAACTCACTCCCCACACTCTCATTAACATAAATGATGTGAATACACACATATCCCCCCCCCCCCCCCACACCCACACACCCACACACACACACCACACACGCACACTTAAAGAGTAAAAATTGGGCTGGGTTCACATGAGCCAAGTGAGGAAACACTATAACAGGGAGCCGTCTGCACCGAGAGCCGGTCACAGACCGCAGCCTCCAGGCTGGGCACACAGCAGGAGGGAGGCCAAGGAGCCCCCCAGCCAGGCTGAGAGGACCCCCAGAGCCCCAGCAGCCACGGTCGATCACAGCCCCGGTGCAGAGAGCCCCCTCCGAGGAAACACTGGAGATATGCCACAATAGGCTATATACAGGGTAAAATGTTCTTAAAAACATGTACGTTCTCTGCGGCCCTGAGCTCCTCCGGCAGGCTGTTCCACAGACGAGGACCATACCACTGAAAAGCTGCCTCTCCGTGAGTATGTGTCCTGACTTTAGGGACAATCAAAAGGCCAGTACCAGAGGACCTCAGGGTCCGCGAGGGTTCATATGGTAAAAGCAGATCTGAGAGATAAGAAGGCCCAAGACCATTAAGACATTTAAAAACCAATAAAAGAAGTTTAAAATCGATCCTGAAACACACGGGGAGCGAATGCAGCGATTCTAAAACCGGTGTAATGTGGGCCCGCCCTCTGGTCTTCGTCAGCACACGAGCTGCCGAGTTTTGCAAAAGTTGTAAAGTTGAAATATTCTTCTTAGGAAGACCAGAGAGCAGGACATTACAGTAATCAATGCGACTGGTAATAAAAGCATGCATCAGCATCTCCGTGTTGGCCCGAGAGAGAATAGGGCGGACTCTGGCTATATTTTTTAGATGATAAAATTCAATTTTGGTTACATGTTTAATATGTGGGATAAAACCAAGCTCAGAGTCAAAAATAACACCCAGGTTTTTCACTTGTAGCGAAGGACATAGTGAAAATGCCTCTAATTTAGACAAGAGTTTCTCTCTCTGAGCCTCAGGACCGACGATTAAAACTTCAGTTTTGTCCTGGTTAAGCTGTAAAAAGTTTTCTGCCATCCAAGATCTTATATCTAAAATACAGTTAAAAAGGGCATCCACTGGTCTGGTGTCATCAGGAGACACAGAGATGTACAGTTGCGTGTCATCAGCGTAACTGTGAAAGTTCACTCCATGCCTCCTGATGACACCGCCGAGAGGGAGCATATACAAATTAAAAAGTACAGGGCCTAAAACCGACCCTTGAGGCACACCACATGTCATTTTATGGATCTTAGAGGAGCATGTATCCATACTCACCATAAAAGTTCTGTCAGAGAGATAGGAAGTGAACCAGTTATGTACAGCACCAGAGAGGCCCACCATGTGTTTCAGTCTGTTTAAAAGAATAGCGTGGTCTACTGTATCAAAGGCTGCGCTTAGATCCAGTAGCACCAGGACTGAGAGCTTTTGGGCGTCCCAGTTACATCTAAGATCATTTAAAACCTTTAGGAGAGCAGTCTCTGTGCTGTGGTTCACCCTAAATCCAGACTGGAATATCTCCAGGATCTGTCTATCATTTAGAAAATCATTAATCTGAGTAAAAACAAGTTTTTCTAAGATTTTACTTAAAAATGGTAAGTTGGATACAGGTCTGTAGTTATTAAAATCATTACAATCCAAATTGCTCTTCTTCAGAAGGGGTCTCACCACCGCCTTTTTAAAGGCAGCAGGGAAGACACCCAACTGAAGAGAGCAATTCATCATGTATAAAAGCTCAGCCTCAAAAATCCATAAAGTGTTTTAAAGAGTGAAGAAGGGATTGGATCTAAAAGACATGTGGTGGGTCTCACTGTGGAGAAAACTTTCTGAAAGTTCTCAGCATTAACCAGGACAAAGCTGTCCAGTGTCTCCTCAGGTACAATCGAGCCCTCAGATGTGTTTACAAACATATCGCGATTAGATAAAATATCAGATCTGATGGCGCTGATTTTTCCCCTGAAGTGGTCTGCAAACTGCTCACAGAGTGAGTCTGTGGGGGTTCTTTGGGAGCTGTTAAAATCAGGGTTAAATAAATGATCTATGGTGGAAAAGAGGACCTTGGGATTATTTTTGTTATTACTGATTATTTTGACGAAGTATGAATTTCTTGAATTCCTTAATGTATTATTGTACACTTTAAGTTGCTCGCAAAATATTTGATGGTTGATAGTATTTTTATTTTTCCTCCACCTCCTTTCTGCTGCCCTGCAATTTCTTTTGAGTTTTTTGACTTCTTCGTTTCTCCAGGGTGATACGTGTTTTACGTTAATCTTTTTGGTGGTGAGTGGAGCAACGGAGTCAAGGCTTTTCTTCAGTTTGCTGTTAAAATGATTAAAAATCAAATCACAGGGTGCAGGTAAAATCACAGGGGGGCATTCGTCTAAAACCCTGGTAAAATTTGCAGCCACTTCAGAGGTTAGATAGCGCCTCCTCACAGTTCGCACCGAGGTCTCCCGCTGAATAAAACCGGTGATGTTAAAAAACACACAGTAGTGGTCAGAGACAGCCAAGTCAACAACAGAGGACACACTGGTGGACAGCCCATGGGTGATGACCAGGTCCAGAGTGTGTCCTCTGTTGTGAGTCGGCTGCGTGACATGCTGGGTAAAATCCAAACAGTGAAGAATGTTTAAGAATTCTTTTGATGCAGGGTCAGAAGGATTATCTATGTGCAGGTTAAAATCACCGGTTAAAATTATCATATTATATTTTGAATGTATGTTTGTTAAAAATTCTGAGAATTCCTTGATAAAAGCAGCACTGTCTTTAGGTGGTCTATAAATTGTGACAGATAAAACTGGAGGGCTGCTGAAAATAATAGCGTGGAATTCAAAAGTGGTAAAATGATCAAATAAAATTTGTTTGGAGGTGAGTGTGTTGTTGGCTAAAGATGCAGTCCCACCACCTCTCTCACCACTTCTAATAGAAAAAGAGAAATTAAAATTTGGTGGGGAGGCCTCAGTGAGAACAACTGGTGCATCCGAGCCCAGCCATGTTTCAGTTAAAAATAAACAGTCAAGTTTATTATCTAAAATTAAATCATTAATAATAAAAGACTTGTTCAACAGAGAGCGGACATTTAAAAGTGCCATACTGATTGAGACTGGTGGATTTTTGACAATAGAGTTGAATGGATGTTGATATTTTTGAAGAGGCCGGAGGTTATTAATGTTTTTGGAGTTACTTGATTTATGATAATTCTGTTGCTCTCTGTTTGTGATTATGACGGGTATTGTGTTGACTGTGGGAGAGAGAGGTCCGAGTCCAGAGTTTTGTGTATTACTGTTAAAAGTGGAACAAATATAGGAGCTGGGACCAGGGGAACATCAGTCAGTGGCAGACAGATCAGCAGGTAATGTCAATTTGGGGTAGTGACAGGGCGGTGTGCGGGAGTGCTGTACGCCAAATGCCAAATTGGCGGACAGCAAACGGCGTCCCCAGGCGTTGAGGTGGAGCCCGTCTGCCCCAAAAAGATGCCTCCTCTCCCAGTAGGCATCAAAATTGTTAATAAAACCCACGCCGTGGGAGACACAGGTGGAGGAAAGCCAGGTGTTAAGGCTGAGCAGCCGGCTGAAACGGCCTATCCCTCTGCCACAGGTGGGGGTGGGCCCGGAGATAAAAGCACTCACCTGCAACTGACCAAGGAGGCTGAAGAGTTGGAGCAAGTCCAACTTCAGCAGCTCAGATTGCTGTTTGGGGATGTCATTGGTGCCGATGTGGATGATGAGCCGGTTAACCTGTGGGTGGGATGCCAGAATGTTGGGAATTCTGTCCACTATGTCAACAACAGTGGCTCCCGGGAATGACAGCGTGAGCGCCCCCCTCATCCGCACGTTCCTGACGATGGAATCCCCGAGGACCAGCGTGGAGAGAGGAGGTGCCACCGGGGGCTGTTGGCCATCTGAGACGCCCGCGCCGCAGCACCGGGGGTGTTCAGATGGAGATGCGCCAGCCGGACTGCGTGAGTGACTCCCAGGTAGCCGCGCCGCGGGTCCTCTTCTCCGAGGAGCCCGGGTAAAGCACAGCTCTCCGCGGTGAGTTTGCACCACAGCGTCGGGTTGCCCACCGCGGCTCCGGGGGCGTAGTGGTGGAGATGGCGCAGACCTCAGCGACACAGCGGGGTGGCGAGGGCTAGCGGTCAGAGGAGGAAAGTCCACAGGATCCAGGACATTGAATTTATTCTCCAGTACTACCACGCCGGAGGGGTGAGGGTGCGAGAGACGGATCCTCCTGCCCCCTCTGCAGCCACCACGTGTCTCAACCACGGTCCATGGCGCTGGTTGGAGTGGAGTGGAGCTGACCAGAGCCTTGGATCTGGCCCCTAGCTGAAACCAGGAGTTCTCGTCCTTGGCAGAAGCACCAGCGACGAAAGTTGAGAGCCTGTGTTGACTGTTGCCGGGATCTTGGGACACAGCAGCTGGATGGTGCACTGTGTCGGCTAGCTCAGCGCTAGTTTACTGACAATTGACAGTGATAGTGGACATCATCATCACTATTCCAATCAATCTTCTCCACACAGACAAGCATAAACACACTCGACTATCACTAAATCAAATTTAACACACGTTTGTAATGGGGCTAATTCAGTTTACAATAGGGTTCATTCGCTCGGTCAGCAGGGAGCAGTATCCTCTTACACTGGGGAGTAAACTGCCATTAAACAAACAGAAGGCAAAGGAGCTTGCAAAGAAAAGCGTCTGGGCTTCTTTAAGTTGCTTGAAGACGTTTCACCTCTCATCCGAGAAGCTTCTTCAATTCTAAGGTCAAATGGTGGGGAGTCCCAGATTTAAACCTAGTGGGAGTATCCCCCCAAAGAGGGACAAAAGGACCCCCTGATGATCCTCTAATCGCCTGAGCCAAGGTGTGAAAATGGGTGTGGGTCCCAATCAGCCAGGGTTTCGGGTGAGCTCATTGTGAAACCTGGCCGCACCTTATCATGCGATTTCCTGAGGTCAGATGGCCCAGGATGTGAGTGGGCGTTAAGGCGTCTGGGGAGGGAACTCAAAACTGGATTATAGATGGCAGACAGTTGGTGTCGTAAACCACCGCCTCTGTTCAAAGATGGTCGCTCACAGTATAATCTTTGTAGAGATTGCCATAATTGTTGTACATTTCTGTGCAAAAAAAAACAAAACAAAAAAAAACAACAACTTTTAAACCCGGGGGTTACTCCCACTAGGTTTATATCTGGGACTCCCCACCATTTGACCTCAGAATTGAAGAAGCTTCTCGGATGAGAGGTGAAACGTCTTCAAGCAACTTAAAGAAGTCCAGACGCTTTTCTTTGCAAGCTCCTTTGACTACGATAACCTGGATGACTGAGAACCTTCACAGACAAATGAACATAAGAATAAGAAAACCCCTGCACATGCGCGGTACAGATCGGGTAGACCCGATTTGTACGGTCCGACTTTGCACATGCGCAGTAAGGATCGGGGAGTCCTGATCCGTAACTATCTTTTTATTTTTCGTTTTTGTCTACATTATATTGAAATGCTTCATTATTGGAAACATTTTAAGAGATACTTATTATTCTTTACATCTTAACAGATACTCTGACCCGTAACTATCGTAAAACGCTTCGACCGGAAGTAGACACCTTTCGCGCATGCGGGGTACCGATCGGGTTTCCGGTATGGATCGGGTAGGGACACGGCTAGTTTCTTTTTTCTTTTTTTTATTTGCACAGAAATGTACAACAATTATGGCAATCTCTACAAAGATTATATTTTCCCAACATGAAATAGTATCAGAACAGGCTGAATTCCAACATATAGAAGATAGATAATAAACAGGAAGTACAAACAACAACAAATAAATAAATAAAAACAAACCCCAAACAGAATCAAAGCAACAAAAAAAAAAGCAAAAAAAAAGACGTTCTACCTTAGGGGTTTTCTAGCAGATCTAGTTCAATAATCATATGATTCAGATCCAGAGCTTGTTTTTTGTCCATAAATGTAACAGATGAGAGGAAGAGGCAGAGTTCCTTGTGAAAAGTAAAAAAGGACGGCTTTGTTTTCAGAAAACGACATTTGTGAATGAAGAATTTGCCCATAATAATTATTACATTTAGAACATTTTCAAGCTTCTTTTCTTTTCTTAGAGAACCAAAGATAATATCATTTTTAGAAAATTCAAGTAAGTTTGGAATCTTTGGAAAGAGCCAGTAGTGCACATCGTTCCACGGGGCTTTACAGAATATACAATTATAAAATAAATGTATTTTTCTGATCTCTTTCTTTTGATCACCAGAGAACAGATGTGAGATGGAATTTGGATTGGATCTATAAGGGAAAAAAACATTAGTAAATAATTCCCTAATTTGGGAGTTTTTTAGACTGTTAGCTGTAATGTTATACCCATTTACCAAGAGTTCAGGGAGGTCAGGGGATCTATAGTCAGGGTTTTGAAAAAGATTATATGCTGTACATAGAATGTTTTGAGGGATAGCCTTAGTAATTTTTTGAAATTCTTTGTTATTTATTTGCAGATTATAATTGGTGTTGAAATCTTCTAATAGAATTTTACCTCTATCATTTAACAAATGCATCACTGACCAGATGCCCTTATCGTACCATTTTTTTTTATAAAGATTGATTTGACAGTTCCATACGGGAGTGTTGTGTGGGCTATAGTTATGTTTGTATATTAATTTCCAGTATAATAAAACTTGCTGGTGAAAGGAAGAGAGCTTTATGGGGAGTTTTTTTTATGTCAAAATCACATCTAAGTAAAAGATTAATTCTGCCTAGATCTGAGAATATTTTGCTTGGAATGTGAAACCAAAGGCTATTTTGACTTCTTAAAAATGACCTAAGCCAATTTATTTTTAGGGTGCCATTTAAGCTGTCAAATTCAATAGCTTGCAAACCTCCATCTTCAAAATGTTTGACTAAATTACCTTGCCTAATATAGTGGGTTTTGTGTTTCCATATAAAATCAAAGTTTAGCTGGTTAATAGATTTGATTGCTGATTTAGGCACTCCTACCGCATAGGATATACTAGCCTGGAGATACTTTCCATTTTGGTGAGAAAAATTCTACCCAAAATCGATAAGTCTCTGAGCCCGGTTATTTAAATGAGTTCTACAAATTTGGATTTTCTCCCAAATATTAAGGTAATCTAAATCAGTCTTATTCTTGGTTATATACACACCCAAATATTTGACAGTGGATTTAACAGGAATATTAAAAGTGTTAGAAATAGTACAATCATTTAAGGGTAAGATCTCACATTTGTTTAAATTTAGATTTAACCCTGAAGCTTTTGAGAAAGTTTCAATAATCTGCAGAATTTTGGGGATTTCATTCAGGTTATTTAGGAAAATAGTTGTATCATCGGCTAACTGGCTGAAGGGACACAGCTAGTGACACGCCCAGCGGTTTCAATTTACTTCCGCCGGATGTCGGTGGATGTCCGGAAGTATGTAGGTGGAGTTTAATTTTTTCTGTTATTATTTCCATCTATTTAGCATTAAAAAAAATACAGGCAATTGAATGCAATTAATAACATAACAGTTAAAAAATTTTTTTCAAACACATTAAATTAATTTAATAAGAAGGTTTAAGGCTTTGTAAATAAAGTTTAATTTGATTTTTGGTATAACAAGCGCTGGTGTATGAGTGAGATACTATAGGTACAAAAACGTTAATGTGTATAGTATAAAGTGCATTATAAGAGTTTCAAACTTTCTCCAGGTAGTAAATAATATTCATTTTCTGTATTTCAATCTTCTTCTTTTTTTTGTCACTTATCCAGGTCAAGATTATGGAGGCTAACTAGAGCAGACTTCCTGGTCAGCTCCTCTGATGGGGATACCAAGGATTTACCAAGCCAAGTGAGAGGCATAAACAGTCCAGTGTGTGACTGGGTCAGTTGGGCCTACCCAAAACACCTTACTTAGCAGACATCCAGGTAAGGTCCTAGTCAGTACCCAAGCCTCCTCAGCTGGCTCTTTTCAGTGAGTCACCTTTCTCCTCTGAGCCTCTCCTGAATGACATGATCTCAAATGATCCCAGGGGCTGTTTTCCCTGGTCTCCAGAGGCAAATTAGTCCCAGGTGTGTGGTCAGGCTACAAGTGATTCAAAGCAAGGAATGAAGTCACCTCACCTGGTGCAGGATTATCTGGTCCTTAGCCATGGAGCTTGGTTTGGCCTGGCCCCTCCTATGATACCACATAAGCTGGCTATAGAGACACTGAAGGTTACACATGTGACGCTTTCTATAGAAATCCAAAACAGCCAAAAAAATATCTTAGAAGCAAGTCTTGAAAATCTTATGGGAAATTATTTAGAAGCTTTATCTAATTTGAATTTGATTTTTAATAAAATCATCAGCCAAGTTTGATGGAAATGACTGCTGTCAGTTTGAATTTTGTATTTTTATCGTGTCCTCTTCTCCTCTGTTTTCATTACACATAACTTTGTTTCACCATCACTAAAATTTTTATAAGGCAGGTATGATAGTAGTGTGTGAATCAGTGCTGCTACCATTACATTTCTCCTGCTGATATACAAACATAAAATTGTCAGGAAACCTCTGTACCTCCTGCAGGATCTGTTCGCCATCACAACTGGACATAAAACCCAGTGTAAAGCCTCCATCCAGCCCTGCCATGTTTTCTCTCTTTGAATTGCTCCCCATTGGAGGCGTTTTATGCCTCCGGCGAAGAAAGAATATTTACAACAAGCTGGAATTTTAAACATGAAGCTGGGTTTGTTTTTTCTGTTTTTTCTCACTTTCCAGAGAAGGTCTTAGTGGCTGCTTTATGGCCAACATATTAGAGCTGGGTGACAGCCGGTCTGCAGTATCACCACTCAAGGACTAGATGTGATTCTTGGCCATTGCAGTTCTCTGACTCTGAGAGAGAACGAGGCTTTGTTATGAGTACCCAGCTCCCTAATCTCTTCTCCCAGCGCCCTTCTGTCCTTGGTGAAGCTTGACCTGAACACTGCGTGCCGGTGTGAATGCAGAACGTTTTGTCTGGCTTTTGCCCAAGGCTGCTGCAGGTTTTGGTGAGTAACGAGTCACGCTCTCAACAGCGTTTCCTGTGGAAATAAATAGCCGCACGTATGATATTAGAGTATATGTGGATAGTGCTTTCATCTGTGACCTGTCCTTTGAGCTACGCAGGATAAACACAGCGAAGCCATAAATCAAAAGGAAGGTGTTCCAAGGCACTCGTCGAGCAGAAAATAAAGAGCAAAACAGAGGGGTGTTGCTTTTGCTGCTTCTTTATTTATTTATTTTCAAATAGAAAATATGAAAATGAACTCTCTGGCCCCTGGGCCTAAATCAGCAATACACAACAACAGTGTAGAAAGAAGAAAAAATGGAAATTAAAATGAAAACGCACAGCAAGCTTTCTCGTAAGTGTATACTATTGGTTCTTACAACACAAGAACAAGCTGTAGAGGAATCCAGTGGCTTTCATGTCGGCCACATACAAACACAAAGTTGGGATGCTGTGTGACATGTAAATAAAACACACAATGCAGTGATGTGCAAATCTCATATGTTTAATTCACAATAGAAAACAGAAAACACATCAAAAGTTTCAACTGAGAAAAAGAAATATTATTTTAAGAATATTTTAAGAAAAATATCAGCTCGATCTGAATTCCATTTAAGGTCTCAGAAAATTTGGAACCCGGGCAACAGAAGGCTGGAAAAGTAGTTTAACGTGGCAAATGGTCAGTAATGTGACTGGGAGGATTTTAGAGAGACAGAGTTTCTCAGACGATGGACAGAGGTTGGATATCTCATCATCTACCCCACAAAATATGATCAAAAGACTCTGAAAATCTGGAGAAATCTCTGTGTGCAAGGGACAAAGCCATCAGTCAGTTCTGGATGCCTGTGATCTTTGGGCCCTCAGGCAGCACCACATTAAAAACAGACCTGGCTCTGTGATGGAAAGCACTGCATGGGCTCAGGAACACCTCCAGAAATCCCTGTTTGTGAGCACAAAAGCTCTATCATACAAAGAGGAAGCCATATATGAACATGATCCAGTCATGCTGCTGTCTTCTTTGGGCTAAAGCTCATTTAAAATGGACTGAAAGTGGAAAGCTCTTCTGAGGTCAGAGAATTTTCAGTTTCAAACATTTGTGTTCTATTCCCAAAGAGAAGGACCACCCGGCTTGTTTTTTAAGTCCTGCCTCTCTGATGGTATTGGGGCTGCAGTGCCCATGGAATTGGCAGCTTGCACATCTGGAAAGACTCCACTAAAGCTTTACAAAGATTTTAAAACTAATGAATATCAATTTTTATCAACACAATTGTTTTAACATGAGAGAATATGAAAAGTTTTTTTTCCCTAAAAAGATGTTTTATAGTTCTTGTATTGTTGAATGGTCTTTTTTTTTATTACAGCTGAAATAAAAACTCTTCATATGATATTTACAATTTTTTTCATTGTGCCATAATGTCCTAAAATTTCAAACTAACACAGTTGCACTAGAGGAGGTACAAGCCTCTTTACTCTTAAACTGGTTTAAACTGGTTGATGACAATGATTTGCGTGCAGTTATGAAAAAATTCTGACAAGTTCAGCTATTTATGGTGAAAAATATTGTCAGTATTAATTTTACGTGAAATAAATAATGCGATATGTAACCAGATATGACACGTCACTTAAGTAACAATGAAAAAGGTTTCTTAAGCCATTTGTATGTTATTTATATTTTTCTTAATTCTTGAAAATGACAGGACACATTTACAGTGGACAACATTCATTAGTGAGAGCTTATGCTTTTTCAAATGTCAGTTGTCATGCTACTTAAATAAATGTATTTTCTCTTCTAATAAACAATAACAATCACCTTGCTCATAAAACTTAAAAATAAATCCTCCTCCCTCGTGTCCCTGCTATGATGACCCATGGTGATGAACCACATAGAAAAAGAAGTAAAAGTTGAAGCTGTACTGTGTACAAGTGGTAGATCTTGTAAGAAACACTTGTAAAGTTCCACCTGTCCTCACTAAGGTGTTTACTGTCTGTTTATAGCCACAGACAAGAACGTAATACCTCAGGACCTGCAGTTATACCTCCTATAGACTCACCGATGTAGTAAATCACTCTGCAAAGCACCACGTGTATGGCAGGAGACCATATTCAACCCTGTAATTAATGTTACAAATGGATAGTTTTTATTAAAGCATGAGAATCACTCAGATTTTTAGCCTCTCTAAACCAGCTGTGAGATCAATAATAATAATGAATCCTGCATCTCATCCTACCTGCATATTTCCTGCTCTAAATGCCCAGCATCTGTTGCCATTTCCAGGAGGAAATAGCTTTTTTATATCTGAACTAAATGAACGGCCTTATAATGGGCAATGGAGAGCACGGACATGATGAAACATACAGCTGGGGTCTTTCTGCTGATGTTCAGTTTATTAAACTAAGGCAAGGACGCCTCCTGTTGGTCATGTAGGATCTGTAAAACAGGCAACAGGAGAGGAAAAACATGAGTCACCTGCCATTAACAATAAAGTGACAGTAAATGTTTACAGAGAACATTTAACAGAACATAAAATTTCATTTTACCCTCATTTTTTTCATGCATAACCCAAATTGCATCTCATACAACTGCAAGACTGACCTGTGTAATGATTTGCTGCCAGAACTTCACAGTCTGTTGAATAGTGACGTGACCACACTGTCTACAGACAGGTGCTTGTGGTTGCCTATGGATACCACCCATGGGATTTGCACCTATGGGCCGGTTCATGGCTCAGTAGTTGTTAATCATTTGTAAGTAAACACTTTATACTCAAAGCCTGCTTCATATTATTCTTTTGTAAAGTAACTGCATTTCTCACACAGGCCTGCACATTCTGCTGAAACTATTTGTTAATCAGTCAAACTTAAAATGCTCTAAAATAAATAAAATTGTCTAAACTATTTTGAATTCTTTGTTACTCATATTTCTCACCTCATTTGCTGCTGTAATGATTGAAGAATCATTCATTTTACTTTCTTTGAACTTATTGGGAAAAAAATGCTTAATGCACTGAAAGTAAAACTCTCAATTTACTCATCTACTTACTTTATGCTTCAGTCAATGCACCAGATTTGTTTAACCTTGCCTTTCCTGCTCGTTAATGCCTGTATCTGATTCCTAGACTTACTCTATTTTACCTTTTATACATATCTTTTATGGCTTTGTGCTTTTAACATGTTTTTCTTGATATGCATTTTATGCTATTCATGTGTATTAGTGACACTGACCTGTTAGCATACTTGGGGCTTTGTTATGGTCCTATAGTATTTCATATTTATGTTTTATTTTCTGTTTTTTATGTGAAGCACTTTGGTATACCGTTGGTTTTTAAATGTGCTCTATAAATAAAGATGTATTGTATTGTATTGTATTAAAAAATAAATGTAATTTAATTCAAATAAATAATGATGAAAAAATAACTTCCTGATGTTCTTTCTCAGTTCTGAGTGAAAAGCTTCAAAGGTTGAAGGCATTTTTAATGTCAGTAAATATTAAACAAAGTAAATATTAAACTGGTTACATAAATGAAGCAGCCCTGACAGCGCTCACACAGTAGGTAAGCAAAGGTAAGGTGAAGGTCTCCAGTCATATAGACACACCTGTACCCGCATTAGAAAAGGAGAAACGTAAAGATCAAGAGAATTTGAAGAAGTTGAGAAGAAAGTGTCTGACAAGGTAAACTATGATTTTGATGCAAATCAGTTGTGACAACCCAAATTAGTTTTGACTGAAGCATAAAGTAAGTAGATGAGTAAATTGAGAGTTTTACTTTCAGTGCATTTCTGATGTTTCTGGCAGTTTGGATCGTCAGGATTTTTCAGCAGCAAAGAAGCTGTCAAACACTTCTCTCTTGTTTTGTCCTGTCTCATCAAGCCTACCTCTGTCTCATCTGTTTGTCGTAATGATTAAAAAAATAAAAGAACTAATTTCCTTTAATCTGCAGGAATAACATTGTGCTCAGATTGGCGTCCTTTCATTAGAGACTTTTAACGGCTGGCTGCTGTCGAATAACAGGCTTCACCAAGCAGAACAATCCAATGCAAAAGTTTTGAATGTGCAATCAGCGTTTCCTGGTGACTGCTATCTCTGCTGTCTTTCAGATAACCTTCAAGTGTCAGAGAAAATAATGCGCTGTCATCTTCTGGCTGGTGGCTTCAGTTTGAAGTTTGATTAATTGCTTTGTTGCTGCAGCAGCCATCAGCAACAGTCAGCAAGTTCCCAAAAGGTGGCAGCACAGACTAATACCCCATCTCTGTGTATATATGTGTGTATTAATGGCATGCTGAGGACTTGACTACTCACGGGGAACGAAAAAGAAGATTTAGGTGTAGGTTACGAAGAATAATACTTGTGTAATAATAAAGTGATCACATATTTGGAAAAGAGATAATTTTTCAAGAACAAAGATATTTATTTGGACGCTTAGACTGTTTTGCAGAGTAAGATTACATTTGTTTTTAAGAAACTGGAAGTTTTCAGTGGATTTCGTCTGCTAAATGTGTTGTTTTTATAAAAGTGTCCTCACACTGCACCGAGTGTATATTAAAATTAATAATGTGTCAGTTAAGTCTTTCTGTAAAGGCTCAAACTGAGTATTAGGTCCTTTAAAACAGGATGTGACATGAGAGGACTGGATGTGATTGAAAAACCACTTTGGACTGGACTATACTCAAAGATCAGCGTGGATGTGTAAGCTAGGTTTCATTTAGTCTGACTAGTGAGGATAGGGCAAGTGAAGTCTGATAAGGAAAAGATAATCTGGATAATGTTGAGCTCGCTTCATATTACAGATACAAAGACCCATATCTCACATGTTGGGGTGGCTGTGGCTCTGGAGGTAAAGTAGATCATCTACCAATCAGAAAATCAGCAGATTGATCCCTGCCTATTCCAGTCTGCATGTGAAGCAGTTTGTGATCTTTATGTGTAAAAAGTGCTATATAAATACATTTTACTTACTGATTTAATTGAGTTCAATTGAACTGAATTGAACAATGTGCAAAAGAACTGAAATCAAATTATAACCTGTAAGATGAATTGACAAACAGAATGAGGATCCAAATACACACCTGTGGGAAGCAGGTGGAATTTCAGAGAAGATTTAAGAGAACTGAGTCAAACATGTGAGGAGACAATCAGAAGCCGGTGAAACATATTAGGAGAGAGCAGGTGATCGTGCAGCAGTGAGGAAAAAATAATGCATAGAAGATGTGAGAAGCATGCAGAACATCAGCAGCTGGAATCTCACATAACCATAAAAAGCTCAAAATTGAACAGCTAAACAGCTGTCAGCTAACAAAGACTGATGTTCCTGATGTTAGAGTCAGGGTCACAAGGCTTAATGTCAGGGGTTAAATACTTAATTATGACAAAAAGTGTCCTTATAAAGGATGCTGGTATAAATCTGTGTGTGTGTCCCGCAGAGGGGATCAGTCCCCGTTTCCTGTTCTGGAGCATCTTGTTGGTCAAACACTTCCCTCAAGAAAGAGTTTTCTCACGCTGTAAACCACACACACACACACACACACACACACACACACACACACACACACACACACACACACACACACACACACACACACACACGCACAGTTAAAATAAATACACACATTTGAATCTCAGTTGTGCTTTAATCCCCATCCTCTCTCCATCATCTGCCTTTCTGGGGTGTCACTGTGGGTCACAAGTGCTACTTCCTCTTTTGGTGACACAAGGGTCAGAGGTCAAAGTTGAACATCTGTTTGGGTTTTTTTTTCTAATGGTTTGTGAGTATGTGAGAACAGAGGAAGAGAGGGTGAGTGGGAGTGAAACCATGGGGGAGTTTAAAAAATAAGTCATGGAGTTATGGCATTTTGTGTGTGTGTGTGTTTGTGTGTTAACCGTTGTGTGCGTACATGCACACACAAAGCAGAGCCCTTACATCTGTTCTGCGGACTCAAACTCAAATGAAAAAAGGAAAAGCATAAAAATTTCACTGTGATGACTTTGATTTAGGATTACAAATATTAAAGTACTTGATATGGGAATGCTTGGTACTGAAGTGATGTAAATGTGAGTGTGTGTGTGTGTTTACAGGGCACAGGTCAAATTGGTCACTTTCTTGGGAAACACTGGTGGATGAGAATCTCCTCACACGTCGCCTAGCCATGCAGTAAGGACACTCTCAGACCCACTGATAGCTCACAGTGTCCCTGTTGACAAATCCTCCCACACACACGTCTGGTTTGGCTGCTGCCCCCAGGCTGTGGCCTCTCAGCTGGGACACAAAAGCAAATGGAGTCCCAGGCTCCGTGTTGAGGATCTGTAACCTTTGTAAGAACATATCCCAGCACTACAGGGGTCTCCAGACCACTCTCCCCAGCCCTGGAGGTTGGGTCCTCTCATGGGTGTAAAAGTCTGAGTAATTACTTTTCTTGTGCTTCAATATGTTATTCTTCCTAAGGGAATAGAAAGAGAAGATCCCTTCTTCCTATCTTCTTTGATAAAAACACTAAATGCATTTTTCTGTTTTTATCTCGAGGCGTAGACTGAATGAAGGCAATAGATACAAAACATTATATGTTTTTGATTTATAGACTGACTGTGTTTTGAGCAGGAAGTCTATAAGTAACGCTCCCCAGTGCTTCTTTCTACTTCTTCCTGGGGTTATCCTGAGGCTTTCCCAGGCCAGATGAAATATTATTAAATGTCCTCAGTATGTTTCAAATCTAATTAATGCTCTAGAAATCCTCTAATAATGGAAGGTCTCCATAATGTATCAATTTTAGCTGCTGCTTTGCAGAGCTTCTTATGCATATTAAAGTTCCTCATGTTTTATTCTTTTGTAATCTTATTCCTTTAGTCACTATCCAAAGCTGTGACTCTATTGTAGATCCTTGTTATGCTAAACTGGAACATATCTTCCAGAATCAACATCATACTGAATTAAATAAGACTTGACAGTATTGATTGATTCAAAAAAAAAAAAAATCATCAGAAAGGGAGAAGCAGGGGTTTTCCCCCCACTACTTCTATTCAACTGTGCTTATTTTGTACAGCCAGAGCATGTGGAATGCGGTTTTGAACTTGCGGATGGGCACATCATGCAGAGGGCAGATACATGAGAAGACCTTCTTCGTTTGCTTGTTGACTGCTTTCTTGAGGTCATTGACTGACCATTGACTGATCATCTTGTAGATTTAGTGGACCTGCTGCACTAGGCGCAGCTTGTTTTTCTGAGCTTGTTGGTGTGCTTCTTTGAGAAACCCACCCAGAAAAGGCACAGAAGGTAGCCATTGGTTGGCTTCATATTCAGCAGTAATGACCTGCTACTTCTTGACCATGGAACAGCATCCTTGCATGGGTCAGGCCCATGCTGTGGAGGTTGGTAAGGCTTTTCATGTCTTGAACATCCCCAGCAAGAAGCTGGAACACCTGATCGATCAGTGAGCCTCACCTTGAACACCTCCCCCTTCACACCATCTGAGACGGTTCTGGATCTCTGAGTCCTGCTGACTGGGGTCTTGCAGAGATTCTGGATGCTGAACATGAGTGGTGCCTTGACACCAGTCCGTTTTGGAGAAAGCGTCCACAGTCTTGGATGGATACTGTCCACTAACTAAACTTGCTGACTTGAACCATAAAACCGAGGACTCAAAATACAGAGTCCAGTCAATTATCATCAGTTGTTATTAATCTCTGACTCTCTTCCACAGTTTGTCTTTAGGGGTGACCAAATTCATAGGCTGTATCCTTCAGAGGACCCGGCCTTCGTGGTCTACGTGGCCCGGGTCTTCAGAAGGCTGGGTAGGCCGGAAATGAGCAGCTGTGAAATTGGACGTCTAGCCTTCAGTTTTACATCACCAGCTGTCTTAGTGGAGTTTAATAAACTCGGCCTTTCTATCTAAAATATAACAGGACACTGGCGTAAATTCTCAATCATCTCACACTTCTGTTTAATTAGTTTTACATTTATTGAGCTATGTGAAACTATATACTATACTATAACTTTAATCTCAGCCAAACCGATTTACTCACAAATAAAACACTGAAAAAAGCCAAACAATAACATTTTTAAGTTATCTAAGTGACTTATATATCATGTTTAACCTGAGTAGAGAAAGACTGCGGGGGGTTGAAAACGATGTGCTGGGAGTTCGCTGTTATCGCCCCGGCTAGCTATCGAGCTGTTGGGTAACAGACATCTCCAAAAATGTCAGAGCACTTTTGCAAATGTGTGATATCTTGAAAAACCGAGCAGATATTTGAAGTTTACACACCTGAAAATATCACAAAAGTTTATTTTGTGACCCAGAAAGAGTAATAAGAGTAATATTAAAACTAAGTAGCGGCCGCCATTGTTGGAAACTGGAATTGGCTGGGCCTTACTGAATT
Organism: Simochromis diagramma; assembly: GCF_900408965.1. Classification (NCBI taxonomy): domain Eukaryota; kingdom Metazoa; phylum Chordata; class Actinopteri; order Cichliformes; family Cichlidae; genus Simochromis; species Simochromis diagramma. The sequence goes on from NW_024386908.1 coordinate 17,759,154, forward strand.
CTGGGATATGGTGGGCCACGAAGGATACACCCGACGCATCCTTCAAATTTGGGGAAAAGGAGGACACATTTGTTGGCTGCATTCGGAGGAGTCTACACCACACATCGATTACATCATGTAATCTACATATGCGGCCTCGGGAGGATGCAGCCTATGAATTTCGACAACCCCGTTTTGTCCTCCCTCTGGTTCTGCAGGAGATTTCTTCCTGTTATAGGGGAGTTTTTCCTTCCCACTGTCACCAAATGCTTGCTCTTGGGCCGGGAGTTATCTGATTGTTGGGGGTTTCTTTGTTTTATTGTAGGGTCATTACTTTATAATATAAAACACCTTAAGGTGACTGTTGATGTGGTTTGGCACTTTAAAAATTAATGTGAATTGAATTAAGTTAAGTCAGTGATCCTTAATCTGAACAGCTGAATTATCAGATTTTACATATTTAAATTGATATTTTTGGAGTAGTAATTTAGACTGTCAGGTCCTGTCAAGAAAAAAGAAATTTGGAAGGCCTCCAAATTTGGAGGTGTTCCTTTTCTACAAATTACCTTCATAACTGTTTTTTTTTTTAAACTTTATAAAAAATATAAAGCACTGAGCACGAGTCTTCCGTTAGGTGAGAGGTACAATCAGATTGGAAAGCTCCCTCCCGCTGCACTGTGCCGTAAATAGCGCTTACACTTTTCAAAATAAAATTAATGGGAAAAAAAATAATATTTGAAAACTCTACCAACATTGAGACACTGTTATGGCTCTTATATTACCAACCACACATAAGTTAAAATAGTCTTCTCTCATATTAACCTGGGGGGAAAATTCCTTTATTTCATTTGAAACATACTCCTAATTTGCCCGTTTACAAACAGCATCTCTGAAAAAGGCCGATTTAATCCTGATTTGGCTTTAGTTTGACCTAAATTTATCCTTCTATCATGTACATGAAGTATTCCGAAAAAAAAGAGAAAAAAAAGACAACCATCATATCTGAGAGTGCGTGCGTATCATTTATGCCGCACGAGCGCCATAACGGCTTCTGAGCGGACACGATAGTGATCGTAATATATAGGCATTTCCTGTCACCGTGCCTTCAGTATAAACCGCAACCATAATAAGACACCTCGAACAGGGATAAAGACTGCGGAAGAGACGCCGTGACCCGTAAACCTGCGTCAAAGGTTGGGTAAGTGCTGGGGTGAGCTCTCCTTCTTTATCCTTCTGTCATTCGCAACCAGGCGACAGCATCTTCAGTGTGCCGTAACACGACGTCTTAACTGAGGAAGGTTAAGAGATGGTGCTCTATTGATGTGAGAGAGCCAGACTTCATTGAGCATTCCTCCAGTTTGAGTCGATTTGGCTCTTACTGCTGGCGCGTAGCTTCAAAATAAACAGTGTAAAATATCGGAGTCTTTGAGATGTGAGTCTTCATTTCGGCACCGTGTAATGCACCGTGCACACACAATTCAGAAGAAAAAAAGCGTTTTGCTGCTGGTCGTGGAAGGAGGCTGGGTCGATTACAAGCGGTACAGTTTAAAAAGTTTAAGGATTTATAAATTTACATCTTCTTATTATTTCAGTTATTCTTGCCGAATATTAGATTGGATCACATTGGTTTAGAAAAATCATACATCTTTATATAATGTCTGTTTTTACTGGTCCGCGTGTTGAAAGTCTTCCAACTGTTTGATTTCTGAATGGAGGTTTGTTGATATTAATGCGTGGCAGGACTGAATCACAATGAAGGACGCTGAATGACACGTGAAAATAAACCCGATTGATCCTCCCTCCATCCATCCATCATATTTTTTTATGCATGCAAGACTTGAACCTCGTCCTTCTGAGTGCAGCAGCTTGCATGAATGAAAGACAATACAGTGTGCTCTCTTCAGTGCTCCCGCTGACCGCATCAAAGGTCCCGGTTTCTGTTTTAATGCTAGGCATTGCAGTTTCACGTGTGTACCCTGCAGGCTCTAGGATTCACTCAGGTTTTAGGGATGATCTCCCATATCAAGCTGCTGTGTGTGCAACCACACGAAATCAGATTAAAGAGTTTAAAGTGTCCATCATTATAAATGTGCACATGCCAAAACATTAGAGCAGGTTGAGGTCCCTTAAGGATCGTGTCATATTTCACCTTGTTAATTAAAATAGCATTATATTTACTCTATTTATATATATAATATCAACTAATTCTAGTTATTTTAAATAAAATATTAATATAATGACTTTACGCATCTGTGTGATTTACCTAAAAATGTTTGATTTTCCAACAGAGGTTAACATATTCATACAATCATACAGACAGATTGTTTGTGCTGTAGAGGTTTAAATAAAAGTACTACACATGATAAAAGTAGATATGCCAGATTAAGGGATATTTCTTTAGCTGCATGTTTGTAAATCCACTTTGCTCTTGACATGTCAGCAGGCTGTTGAGGAAGCCTATAATAAACCTCCTTCTCACCCTTAAACTGGTACAAGTTTGGAAATCTGATAGGAGGTGACTTTGTATCAAGCTGTCTGAATATACAGAGTTTTACTGATTTTTATGAGATTTGAACCTTCAAAATAAAACTCCTTTTTTTCTTTTTAACTATAGGGATTTTCAGTTTATAGAAACTGCTGAGCATACAACACAGGCTGAAGGGCAAAAAAGGAGACAAATGTAATGTGGGATCAAGAATATGTGTAGTGAAAATGAGCACAAACAATTTAAAATAATGAGTGAAAATGACACAAGGACATTTTGATGTAACGTGTAACAGATTAGGTGAATGCATTTAGCATGCGTACACATGATGACATTATACATGTGCAGAGAACGAACGAGATGTCTGTATTCAAAGCATATATAGTATTTAAATATTTAACTGCCTCAATATGCTGGTTTTAGTATTACTTCATGTTATTCCTGCATTGTACAAGGTGTTTTAAAAAATGGGGTGTAAAGTGTTGAATCTACATTGTTGACTTTAAGATTTTGTGTCACATGTGCTGGTAATAATAGTGATTATTAAAAAAACAAACAAACTAAACAGTAAATATCGTAAATTCTGCAATTGTTCTTTTTGTGTACTAGTACAGTTCTAGTCATCATGAACTCGTATTTTAAATTGAACTAAGTTGCCAAAATGATGAACTATAAACTAAGGTATAGATAAATGTAATTATAGATATTATAAATAATGATCTTCATATTATATTTTTCAAAACCACTAAATTATTATATGGACTGGTTCTTACATAGTTCTTGTTTATTCTATCTAAAGAAACTGGTTTCTTACTCCAATTAGTAGAAACCTGTTCTGCATCAGGAGCCACATTATGGAAATTTGCAAAGAGAGACAATTAGCATTTTTCTATATTTAACTGTGGATTGTGAGTAATTCAGTGTAAGCACATCAACAGTACTCAGTTTATTTGCAAATACAAAGGTTTTATTTTGAAAGACTTGGATGGAAGTGCTTCTTCATACATGATGTAAGCTGACACCATCCACACAGACAGGCAGCAGTGAGTGGAGCAGCTGAATCTCTTGCGGAGCTAAAAATAATCAACTTTTTCCCTCTCCAACTCTCACCGTATTTTGTTTCTGTTCCTCTCCCTCCTTTCTTCCTTTCTTTTTTCTTTCCTTTGTCTGTTTTCCTTGTTTTTGTTTTTATTTGCTTTTTTTTTTTTAAATTCAAGCATTCTGAATGAGACGGTGTTGATAAGGCTTATTACTTTACTCTGAGGTAAGACACTTGGTTTTATTACTACCATTGTAGTTTTCTTATTAAGCTGCTTCAATTTAAACAACTCTAAATTAGGTTCCTGAATTATCCACATGTAGTTTAAGTACTGGGCTGTAGTGTAACACAGGTGTTCAAGGTTAACTTACTTGTGAAATGATGCACGTACATTAATTACATCCTTCTGTGATGGTAGTAAAAGGGAAAGTAATACAGTAATAAATAAATAAGTAAAGAAGTTAACAGTAGGCAGAAATTTGAGGTGAAACTCTGCTTGAAACGATACACTTCTTCTCCTGTAAGTCACACAGTGATAATTTCTCAGCAATAAGGCAACAGAATGCTGTGTAGTGGCTGCATATAAAAGTTGAACGTAACCGCCATGTAGTGATTCAGTAACTAGCCTTTGCATATTTAGTAGGGGTGCAACGATACACAAAATTCACGGTTCGGTTTGGTTCGATATTTTTTCGATACAAAAAAAAATGTTCATGCCTTTTTAATTGATCATTTATTAAAATTATAAATATATATTTTAACTCAAAAGTACAGTTTTTAAATTTAATGTTGCTGAAACAACAAAATAAAAAAAATAAATCTATCTAATTGAGAAATCACTCATCTTTGGAAAAGAGAGTTTATTACAGAGAAATGTCTCTTTCCAAAATAAAAGCTATACTATACGCTTCTTCTGGGCTATATTCTCAGCAGCATATTAAACATATCAGGTCCCCATAAGGAGAATCATGTGCTAACGGCTGTCTAAATGACTCGGGTAAAGTTTGTAGCATGCATGCTTGTTGTTTTTGTCTGCTTCCACTTGTCTTTGCACTAGGATGATGTCGGCGTAAATGTGCAGTCATATTCGTTGCGTTCCCACTAGTGCTGTCAGCGTTAATCTCGTTAAAATGATATTAACGCCATAACGCGGCAAATCTCCGTTAACAAGTTACCGCGGATCGCCCCGTGCTTGGGGCTGGACGGCGTCAACACGTTAACAAGCTAACTGCGCTAAAGTACTAGTTCCCACAAATTGAGCATTGCGTGGCACATCCGACATACTGTTTTACTTTTGTCCATGACACACTTACCATCAGGGTCATACTTCACATGAAAACCAAGATAGTTCCAAACGCCAGATATGAATGAGGGTGGGGGAGGTTCAATTTTGGGTAGCGTTGAGGTAGTTGCCATGTTGCAACGAGTTTCAAGAGCAGGGCTTAGCTTCTGTCTTGCTAGCTTGCACTGCGCTCAGTGGATCTGCACTCGACAGTGCAGCCTAGGCGGAGTAGTCGAACGCAGATCCACTGAGCGTTCAACACAGACAGCATCGTCAGAAGAAAAGTTGATAAAATAAATAGAAAATGTTGTATTGTTCGATACATATGCGTACCGAACTGAAAGCACTGTATCAAACGGCTCAATATCGATACGAGTATCGTTGCACCCCTAATATTTAGGCCTCAACATTAGCATTTTGCCAGGTGTCATGCTAGTTTTCTGAAGTCAGAAGTGATAATGAGGTAGAATAAGTGATTGGAAGTGCACACAGAGGGGCACTAGCTACTGGCATGCTTGGGTATCAAGGTGCATCCAACTCTACAGGTGCAAAACCCAGAGCACGTAACTGCTAATTCATGCTAAGTAAAAGATTTGAATAAAATATTTGTTTTTCACTCACAAAAACTTAAGCACAGAATTCTTGGATGAGTTGTACCTGACAGCAAGCCATAATTACTGTTCAGTTAGTCCCATTAAAAACTGCTTCAGCAGCACAATCACAATATCCAAGTTACTGAGTAGAATTAGCGGACAAGGTCTAGCAGAGAGCTAGAAAGGGGTCACACCCCTAACCGTAATATTTAGCAGTACAACGCCAGAATAGGTCATAAAAATGTCACTCCAGTACAGCTGTTATAAGGGGGTAACTATCCAAAGAGGCAAAATCTGTTTTTTGTTTTTTTTTATTTTTTTTGGTACCAGACTGTAAAGACTGTTTTCTGTTGTAGTTTGATCATTCAACATGGGAGCATTTGGGTGTTGACTCACTTTTAGAGGCAGCCTAAAGTGGTCACTAGAGGAACTGCAGTTTTTGGCACTGGCTTCATTATCAGCCCTGGGCACTGCTGCCATTTCTACATAAGATAGAGATATGCTCTTTAATAAAAAAAAACAAAAAACTGTTTACTTTAATATCTGGTGAGTATTTGGATTTATTACCAAGTATAAATATTAGCTATTAGCTTAGCATACTGCTTACTGTCATCTGTTGGGAGGTGTTTAATAATCTACTGATATTTTTCACATTTTTCCCCCTTGTGTTTGAGGCATATCATATCTGATTTTGTTACAGAACTAATTTTAAAAAAGGGAAAAAAGACATGTTTAATTAGAGTCAACGCTAAAACAACACACTTCACATAAAGCCAAACCTTTGTAAATAAAGTTGAAATTTGGGGAGTTGTTGTTTCAAGTTAAACAGCTGCCCCTGCTGTTACACCCTCTACAAGAAGCCTTGTGTAGATGAATTAGTGAAGTTGTGCTTCAAAATCAGTTTTAGTAATAAAGAATTATTTATGTTGTTGTGATAAGTATAAGGACGTTAAAGAGATGGTGCAGAAATCGGCATCTGGTCTGAAGGAAAAACCCTAAAACCTGGAAGACTTGGCTGGATTCCCACAAAATGAAATAGCTGGCAAAGGACAGATGCAATGATACCATAAAATATAATAAAACAGCTGGTTAAATAGTTTCAGTAAAATGAACAGTAATACATTTTTTTCCTAATGTGGCCCTAATACTCTGTCGTAGGCTGCAGACTTTTCTTTTTCTCTTTTGTTCTATTCTTGGATCTTTATGATGTCACGAGTAAAGTCGAGTGCATTTAAAAAACGGCAATCTTTGACCAAAGCATCAAGGAATACAAATGAGTTTTCAAACACATTCTGAGGATGTTGAAGATGTGCTAGTGAGGTCACAATTTTAACCCTAACCCAATGTAAAGAAGGAGGGCATTCATGTCACAGATTTGAATCGCAGAGCCTGGGGTTATTGGCTCTGTGCATTAATCAATTACAGAAGTAACAACGGCATCATGAGATCTAAGATGAGGCTTTTCCAACTCTTAATATTCACTTAACATTAAGCCACCATAAGCCGGCCGGCACATAACTGGACGGTGTCCCTGAAATAGCTCTCATGCCTCTCAGAAGCCTGCGTGTAGCACCGAGAGTGTGTGTGCACTTTGTGTGTCAGGCCAATGTCTGAACTTCAAAGCTGCTGCTGCTGCAAGATTACATAAAATGATTATTTTTTATAAAAATTATCTCAGTTGTCTTTAGTTTAGTGTGGTTTGCATGTGTTGGCTGATTTGGGGCCTTATTTTTCCAGACTGACTCAGGACTCATATGGAGCAGTTGGATGGCGGCAGGGCCTTGTCATTTTGTGGCAACAACAGCACTGCCTACAGTGTGAAAAATGGCGTGCTGAACAATCCTTGCTTCGTGGATGCTCTCAACCTGGTTCCTCATGTCTTCCTGCTCTTCATCACCTTCCCCATCCTCTTCATTGGTATGTAACACACTGCTGTATTTGTGACTCTTAGAAAAAAAAGTTTTTCTTCTTGGAAACTGCTTTTAATTTTTCATGTAATTAATTTATGATAAATGTCAAGTGGGAGCTTTTTTCAGATTTGTTATGGAATGATTCAGGTGTATTTGAAGGACTAAATAAAGAAAATAAACATTTTCACAGGTAAATACTTATCTGCATTATGAACACAAAAGAGTTTTGATATATCTGCAGCATAAAGTCACAGCTGTGGACCCTGTGTTATGTTTTAGTGTTCCCTGCTTATATCTCTTAAAGCGTCGCCTTCATTACTGGAGTTCACTACAGTTGTCAAGACTGAACTAATCCAGTGAGGATTACTGGATCTGAGTCAAATAGACTGTTTTGATCTTTCTTCTTATTGTGTCACATGCACTTCATTGTGTTTAATGGATATTGGTCTATACATATTCTAGGTGTCAGCTATTGTTTTTTGATATGCATTTTGAAGCCTCTGTATTAGTGTTTTGGCTCCTGCTGGATTTTGGACCCAGATTTTTGGGTGAGAGTGCTATCATCTGAGGCTAGTAAGCTGTATTAGCAAACTGCATTTATGTAAACTATGGGTGCGATGTGGAGCTATGTTGTCAGGAGCACTTTGCTCCTGGTAGAGTCTCCTAAGACAAATTGGATCAGGGTGAGGTGTCAGACAAAAAGCTGACAAGCCCTTTGATGAAAAACAAAATTAAGACTCCAGTTTACCCTGCATAGGACAGGGTCAATGGGGCCCCACGCTGGTGCCAGAACAGAGGTAGGCTTTTTGCTACTTGTATAACAGTTTTTTTTCCCAGTCGTTGAGAGCGTTGCTTCCATGCACCTTTAGGCCGGGATGGGTCCAGACTTACCCAGCTTTCATGTTTTTTGTCACCCCTACAGGGGTGTTACTGGGAGGAACGGCCTACCCGATCTGACTGTTATTGAACCTCTGTAGTAATGACATTTGGTTAGTTGATTTTTGTTAGCAAGTGATTAATTGCGTAATAGTCATCCTCATAATGGTGAATCAGGGACAATGATGTTATGTTTCAAACATTTTGAACTGCAAATGTACCAAATTTGATCCAACAGAAATGAAGGCCCTGTGGGGTAAAATAAAAAACTAATATTTACTATGTCATAGTATTAGATATTTTAGGAAACCATTACCTTTGGGATTTAACTAAAATTAATCAATTGTTACTTGTGAGATTGGAGCTGATTGGAGTTTAGTTCCACACTCAATAACATCTCTATTGCTCAGTGAACTCATCATTTCCCTGCAGTTATGGCGTTTAGCTGAGAAAGGTCATGGGGTTTATGGGAGCTGACATTTTTTAAAGGCCAAAAGAGCATCTTTATTTAAAGTATGAAGCAATATGACAGCGTCTCAACTTGTTTCTCAACAGCATAGGAGAAAAAGATTTGCTTCAGGGCTGGATTTAAAGTCAGTGTTTTGGTAACATTTGTATTGACGCTTTCTTAGTTCAGAAATTCTGGCTATACTTTAGCTTTTTTTTTTAGGTCTTATAAGATTTTGAAGAAAGGCCAAATATAACCAATGAACTGATAGACCGGGACCAAAAAACCCCCATATTGGCCTAGCCATTTCGAGTCAAGATTTCAGCTATGAAGCAAACTGACCGAACCCAGCAGTCGTTAACAAGCATTTTTTTTTTCTTGCAGTCATTATTTTCCCATCAAAGAAAGCATATGAGGCTACTGAAAGAAGGAGGAGAACTTAATTGCATGGGAAACATGGCAGGAAGGCAATGATCATAAGGCCAGTGTGATTCATTCGTGTTTACGACTAAAAATAGATGCTTGTGAACTGTAAAATATGTTTAGGAGCATGTGTATGAATAAAGAAAATATAGGTTTCAGCCAAGCAGCCCCTATAGTTTTTAATACAACACCAGTAAAGATGTTCTGCACATTTAGATTACTTTTAAAATGAACAGTATAAATGTACCAATAAATTATATCCATCCATACATCCATCCAGCTATTTTCTGTCACTTATCACTTTAAAGAAATGAAACCTTTTTTTTCATGGGATAGTAAAATATATAAGGTGACATTAAAATAGTGATTTGCTGACTTCAATTGCCTGACAGGGATGTGGTCAGAAAGTGTCTGGAAAGAAAGGAACAAAACCCCTTTTCTAGGGCTTTGAAGTGAATGATGAAATCCCTTGTCTGACTTGTCTGAGCTGTGTTACTGTAATCTTCTATTCTAGCATGACTCTGTGTAATCTGACTGACTGAGCAGATGTGTGGGTGATTTTAACTTTCCCTGTTGTGCTCGCTCTCTTGGGAATACACACACGTGCACTGTTTTTGCTATCTTTGTGCGGTCGCTCATTGACATGATGCGTTTTCTTGCCCTTCTTACCCCAAATTTAACCCCAGCCATTAAGCAAAATCTTAACATGAAAAATGCAAATGTTTTGAAGATCTGTCACATGTACTCCTATCAGATATGTCCTTGTGATAATAGTTTTGAGACAAACATTGGTCCTCAGAAAGATAGCAAAACACACACACACACACACACACACACACACACACACACACACACACACACACACACACACACACACACACACTATAATTTCAGAGGACAAGCATTACATTAAAAATATGTTTTTATTTGTAAATGTGATGATTTCTGATATGATTCATGTTTAAGAAAACACATCTCCATCTGTAAAAAGAAAAAAAGCATTAGGTCCCCACAACATGACAAAAACTTGGAGCACACACACATATCCTTAAAGGCAGTATCTTGACATGAATGTCATCGTTAAGCTGCTTTGAGGAGTGGTTAAGATGGGATTAGATCGATGGTTCAGTGATCCACTGGGATCTTGGCTGTTGTTGCTGGAACAAGTAAAACACACAGGAACAAAAGAGCAGTCAAAATGAGTACTGGCAAATTATTAATTGAGAATATTGTGTGGGTTAGGTTTGAAAATATTAATATTCAAGTTCCTACACACCCATTTACGCTTCGTTTGATTTTTCCCTTGTTAGACAATGAAAAGAAAACTAAATATGAGTAATGACAAAAAGAAAAATGCCAGAAAAATTAAAGAAAACAGAAAAGAAGTAAGAAGAAAGAGGTTGAAGAATGACGAGGGATTGATCAAACTAACAAACAAGAATGAAATATGTATTTATTAAAGGTTTCGAGTCATTGCAGGGAATAACTTACTGAATGCTTGGCTGGTTATCTGTGTTGTTTGCATTTGTGTGTCTCGGTGTAGTCAGTATTTTATGGGAATGGTTCTGACCATAAGCCCTCAGCTCTCTCCCCGAGGACTCACTAATTGATGCTTCCTGGTTGTAGTTTTTCATGGTCTCTGTGCCCTAAGGCTCCAAAATGGCTTCAGTCCATTGAGTTAAGAGCAGAATCAAATCTAATAATAGAGACTGGTGGAATAAATTAAACTCTATTACTAAAGCAGCAAGACTTTAATTACATGTAGAAGTAAATGCTGTAGAAAAAAGGCAGACTTGGAAAAAGTCCATATGCAAGTAATTTGATAATTACATACTTACTCAAATTTATTTTCAAGCACAGATAGTAAATATTTGATGGGTACAAGATTGCCTAACATGAATTTATTAAGAATATAATTAGCAGTTTGGACTTTAACATAATTAGTAGTTGCTGCCTTATTGAACGACTGTATCATTGATTGAATATGTCTTAATACATAAGGTACTTGGTACCTGAATATACACTCACCTGACACTCTATTAGGTACATCTTACTTGTACTGGACTGAATTATTTTTTGCCTTCAGAACTGCTTTAATTCTTCATGGCTTTGATTCAACAAGGTGCTGGAAACTTTACTCAGAAATACTGGCCCATGTTGATATGAAGGTATAACCATTGCTGAAGATATTTTTGGGCTGCACATTCATCATGTAAATCTCCCAATTCACCACATCCCAAAGGTACTGGATAGTATTGAAATTATGGAGACCATTTAAGTAAAGTCAACTCACCACAATGTTTATGGAACCAATTGGAAATGATCTGAGTTTTGTGACATGGCATGTTGTCCAGGTGGAACCACCTTCAGAAGATGTTTGTGCCAAATTCTGACCCTCTAATCTTAATGTTGGAGCAGAACTTTGGACTCATCAAGGTGAAAAGACGGATTCTTATATAATGCATTTCTACTTTACATAAGCACTTTCTACCTAGTGTTTGGCCACATTCATACTCACATGAACACATCGGGAAGGAGCTTGGGGTGTAGTACCTTCCCTTAGGCACACATGCGATTTTGAGTAGCCAGGGGTCAAATTAGTAGATGGCCTGCTCTAACTCCTAAGCTACAGTCATCTCGTTTTCTCAAACCTCATCAGACCAGACAATGTTGTTCCTACTACTGTCAAGTTTTTGTGAGCCTGTGTGAATTGGCACCTACATTTTCTGTTCTTAGCTGACAGGATTGGCACCTGGTGTGGTCTTCTGCTGCTTCAAGGTTTGATGTGGTCTTCTACCTTGGTAGCTACGAGTGGTTATTTGACTTACTGTTGCCTTCCTATCAGTTTGCAGAAGACTTATCATTTTCCTCTCACTTTTGGCATCAACAAGGCATTTTCGCCACTGCTCACTGGATAAGTTATCTTCTATGGGCCATTCTCTGTAAACCCTAGAGATGGTTATGTGGGAAAATACAAGCAAACCAGGAGTTTCTGAAACACACAGGCCAGCTCATCTGACAACAACCATGCCACATGGAAAGTCAGTTAAATGACCTTTCTTCCCCATTCTGATACTCAGTTTGAACTTCAGCAGATTGTCCTGACCATGTTTACGTGCCTTAATTTGTTTTAATTTGCGGTCAATTATTGTTCCAATTTGCTTACAGTTTTTTCTGATTGCTTAAGCACATTTTTTGTAACTATTGGCTAATTTTGCAAAACTCTACACACAAATAAGAAAACCTGTCACCCAATCATCAAAACCTTGTAGTTCTCTTGCAAAAGCGAACACAGCTAGATTAACTCTTCACACCTTCGTAAAAATGGTGTTTCCGTATCAAACAGTACACACAAGCCATCATCTACTAAGCACACAATGCGCCAACTGCACACTGATGGTATGAATAAAAAACACATCTGGCTTTTGCTTTCTCTGTGCACAAGGTAGGCTATGTCAGTTTGAGCTCATACTTCTGTCATAGATCCATAAGCATAGAGGGATCCAAACTTCAATCAGAATCAGAATCAGAATCAGAATGGGGTTTATTGCCAAATGTTGAGCAGGTTTACAACATTAGGAAATTGCTGCGGTGCTTCAGTGCAAACATGGTGTCATAAATAACACTTAAATAGACATGGAAAAAATAAAAGTAGGGATAAGAATTAAAAGTGCTACGTGGAAAGATATGTGCATGAGATATACATGAGATATATACATGAGAGTAAGAATTAAGAGTGCTACGTTGAAAGATATATACATGAGTGCAGGTGGTGATCAGTGCCAAACATGGAATGATACAGTGAACACAGCGTAGGGTCATGTGTTAGTGGCGGGGATAGTCATATGGTTATTGTTCATGTGTCCAACAGCAGAGGGGAAGAAACTGTTCTTATGGCGAGAGGTTCTGGTGCGAATGGACCGGAGCCTCCTGCCTGAGGGGAGCAGGTCAAACAGACTGTGACCAGGGTGAGAAGGGTCAGCTGAGATCCAAGCTGCACGCCGCAATGTCCTGGAGGTGTACAGGTCCTGCAAAGATGGGAGTCTGCAGCCAATCACCTTCTCAGCAGAGCGCACAACACGCTGCAGTCTCTGTTTGTCCCTGATAGTGGCTCCAGCGTACCACACGGTGATGGAGGAGGTGAGGATGGACTCGATGATTGCGGTGTAGAATTGCATCATCGTCCGTGTTGGCAGGTTGAATTTCTTCAGCTGCCTCAGGAAGTACATCCTCTGCTGGGCTTTCTTGATGACGGAGGTGATGGTGGGCTCCCACTTCAGGTCCTGGGTGATGGTGGTACCCAGGAAGCGGAATGAGTCCACAGAGGTGATGGGGGTGTCAGTCAGGATGATGGGGGGGAGTGGGGGCTGTGTGCTTCCTGAAGTCCACAATAATCTCCACTGTCTTCTGGGCATTCAGCACCAGGTTGTTGTGGCTGCACCAGGACACCAGACGTTCAACCTCCCTCCTGTAGGCAGACTCGTCCCCGTCCGAGATGAGTCCAATAACGGTGGTGTCATCTGCAAACTTGATTAGCTTGACAGACTGGTGGGTGGAGGTGCAGCAGTTGGTGTACAGGGAGAAGAGCAGAGGAGAAAGAACACAGCCCTGAGGGGAGCCGGTGCTGATGGTCCGGGAGTCCGAGACATTCTTTCCCAGCCTCACATGCTGCTTCCTGTCCGTCAGGAAGTCAGTGATCCACCGGCAGATGGGATCAGGCACATTCATCTGGGAAAGCTTGTCTCGGAGATGGTCTGGAAGGATGGTGTTGAAGGCAGAGCTGAAGTCCACAAACAGGATCCTGGCGTAGGTTCCTGGGGAGTCCAGATGCTGCAGGATGAAGTGTAGGGCCATGTTGATGGCGTCATCTACAGACCTGTTGGCTCTATATGCAAACTGCAGGGGGTCCAGGAGGGGGGCCGTGAGGGTCCTGAGATGGGAGAGAACTAGGCGCTCAAAGGACTTCATGACCACAGATGTCAGAGCCACGGGTCTGTAGTCATTTAGTCCAGTGATCCTAGGTTTCTTGGGGACAGGGATTATGGTGGAGGACTTGAAGCAGGCAGGCACATGACATGCCTGCAGTGAGGAGTTGAAAATGCCAGAAAACACTGGGGCCAGCTCGTTTGCACAGTGTCTGAGGGTGGCAGGAGACATGCCGTCTGGGCCGGGAGCTTTCCGAGCATTCAGACTCTTAAACTGCTTCCTCACATCTGCTTCATGAATATGAAGAGTTGTGGTGGGAGGAGTGGTGTGAAATCCTCTTTTGTGTGGGTGAGGAGGGGGGTGTTGTAGGTTGAACGGTTTGAAGGTGGTGATGGCTCTATGGAGGGGGGAGAGGTGGGGAATTAGTGTCCAAAGTGTCTCTATTGTTGGGGCCGTTGGAGGTGTGAACGGCCTGGCCTGATGGCTACGTCAAAACGACAGTAGAAGTCGTTAAGGGTGTTGGCCAAGAGCCAAAGTTCTCAGTGAGTGGGGGGGTTTTTAGGCTTGTAGTTGTGATATTCCTAAAACCTTCCACACAGAGGCCAGAGTCAGTCTCTCTGAATCTGCTGCTGGCATGCTTCGCAGAGTGCTGATGTTAGCAAATGTCCACTTATTATGAACCTGTACTTGGCCTCTCTGTAGCAGTCCTGTCTCTTCCGCTTCTGAACGCTTTCTCTGTTCCAGCCACAGCTTTTTGAGTTTAGGAGTAAACCAGGGTTTGTCATTGTTATAACTCACCCTGGTGCGTGATGGCACAATGCTGTCCTCGCAGAAGTGGATATAGGAGGTGACAGTGTCCGTAAACTCGTCCAAGCTGTTAGAAGCAGCCTTCATTGTGTCCCAGTCTGTAGACTCCAAACACGTGCGAAGCTCCTCCACAGCCTCGTTGCTCCACAGTTTTTTAGTCCTCACGACAGGTTTGGAGAGCTTCAGCCTCTGTCTGTACGCGGGGATTAGGTGGATCATGACGTGGTCAGAAAGTCCGAGTGAAGCGCGGGGCACCGCGCGATAGGCCCCGCTGATTGTGCTGTAACAGTGGTCCAATGTCCTCTCCTCTCTGGTCGGGCATTTAATATACTGCTTGTATTTTGGAAGCTCATGGCTCAGATTGGCTTTGTTAAAGTCCCCAAGAGCAATGATGAGAGAGTCCGGGAATGTCCGCTCCGTGTGGAGAATCTGCTCCGCGAGTGCGCACTGAGCTGCCTGCGCATCTGCGTCTGGCGGGATGTAAACAGCGGCCAGGATGAATGAAGCAAACTCCCGCGGAGAATAAAACGGTTTGCAGTGGATAAAAAGATATTCCAGAGAGGAAGAGCAGTGCTGAGCAATCACTGTCACATCTGTGCACCAGCCACTATTGATGTAGAAGCAGAGACCTCCACCTTTGGACTTACCGGAGAGAGCGGCCTGCCGGTCCGCGCGCAGCAGATGGAAGCCCTCCAGTTTGAGCGCGCAGTCTGGGATGTTCTCACTGAGCCACGACTCCGTAAAACATAAGACACAGGAGGAGGCAAAGTCTCTGTTCATGCTTCTCATCAGGGCCAGTTCGTCAATCTTATTCCCGAGTGAGCGTACATTAGAAAGGAAGATCCCAGGAAGAGCGGTTCGCAGTCCGCGTCTCCTCAAACGCACGAGTGCGCCGGCTCGCTTCCCTCTCTTTCGGCGTCTCGCTTTCCTGGTCAGAGTCAGCAGTAAATCTGCCGCAGATGCGACAAATATTGGAAATAAATCCACAGGCGTTGTAGTCCTGTAGTTAAGGAGCTCTTCTCTGGTGTACGAATATCCAGAGGAGTGCCCAGACACAGAAGAAATGCACAAAAACAAAACAAAAGTAACGCACTGAAGCACCAGGGCGACCATCCGCGGCGCCATCTTGGTTCAAGTACTGGTGTTTATTCACACACATCAAAACAAACACAAGTGTTTATTTCCAAGTATAGGATTATTTGCAATCGCCATAATGACTATATGGGTTTCTTGGTCTGCAGTGAACATGCTTCCTCTGCCCCCAGCATCTGGTCATCTAGCAATTCTGTAAAGTAACAATTTCAGTATTTTTACATCAATGGTATTGGTGCGTTTCTCATTGGCATATGGCAGTGCTACAAATCTTTGTGCAAAGTGACTGTACTAACCGATTCTCATTTCAAAATGTCCTTATGATGCCTGCTACAGTGTAGCGGCTCAAGTTAGGCTGGACCCGTTGGCCAGCTACCCTCAGGGTCATTCCATGGTTGATTACATGGTCCACTATTGTAGCTCTGATGTCATCAGTAATTCTATTTCTTACTCTTCTTACCCTTCCTATCCCCCCTCCTCAACCTCCTCTCCCCCCTCCTTGTCCTCCTCTCCCCCCTCCTCGTACTCCTCTGGGTCCTCCTTGTCCTTGTCCTCCTCTTCATCCTATTTCTTCACCTCCACGTCCTCTTCCTCGGCCTCCTCTACTTCTCACTCTTTCTGCTCCCTCCATTGTACTCCACACACAGAGCTTACCTGTATTATAGTGCTTAGGCTGATTGCAAAGTGAACTAATTATCTAAAACAGTTTTCACACGTGACAGTGTGCCAGACAGTTGGCAAAATACAGTAAATAATAGCCATAAATGTGTATAGTTTTGCTAGGAGTGCATTGATCATTTGGAAATTGAGTGTAAAGCAGTGAGTTGTGTTTACAGTTCTGCAGAAAGAGTGCTGTGCAGTGGATTGTAGCTACAGGTTTGCAAAGTGTGTGTTACAAAATGGCAAACTGAGTGCAAAGCAGTGTTTGTGCTTTTAGTTTTGCAAACTCAGTGAGTGGTTTTGCTATAAGTATCAATAGTTTTAGAAATTGTGCTATAAGAATCACAGTTAGGGTTTAAGCATTCAGAAAAAACTGTAAAAAAGCAGCCGAACAGGTGTACCCAGTAAAGTATATTACAGTTTTTTCTGATGGCTTAATTAGAGCAGGGCGATATGGCCAAAAATATTTATCACGATATATATTTGAAAATTTGCGATAACGATATAACCGACGATATAATTGATGCGAGACAAAATACAACTCCACAACATGACTAGCGCAAAAAGACAACCTTCCATTTATTTTCACTTAAACAAGAAGCTGGTTTTTATGTAATTAAAAGCTTTATAAAAATGTAACAGTGCAAATGCAAATTCCTTGCTGAAAATTTAACCAAAAGGCATTTCCAGTAGAAATGGGCTGATATATCCTGAGCATAACCATGTATAATATCCACTGAAGTTAAAAAGAGGTGCTTTGCAACATTAAACTGCAGTGTGCCAAATAAAGTCAAATATGTATTTTTCGGACCATGAGGTGCACGGGATTCTAAGGCACATTAAGCGAAACAAAGCAGTCAGATAAATCAAACTTTATTCAACTCATTCTTCTTGCTTCCTCCACTTCTGTACCATTGATTCATTAATGTTGAATTCTCTGGCAGCTGCTCTATTCCCATGTTGTTGCAGTATATTAATGACTAACCTCGTATTGTGGATGGATTATCTCAGTTGTTCTCCTGACTGAAGTTTGGTCCGTTTACAGCATCCTGCCATGCGATTGCATTTGTCTCTAACTATCAGGAACTTTAACGTTAACTTTTATAAGTGGAAAAGTGTTAGTGTTCGTCCTCCAGCTTCACTGTTTATGTTATGCTAACATAGCTGTGTCGCTAGCGATCAGGTAGCACATCATTATATACCAGCTAGCCAAACTTCAGTAACCCTACAAACGTCACTGCTGTTTAGTTTCCTGTCTTCATATATGTTGGACGTGATAGCAGAGCTGTACGTTTGAATTTTTCCAGAAATCTCTGTCAGAACATGCAATATCATGCTTAGGTAACTACCGAAACTAGCGAGCTAACTTCCGCTAGCTTCCTGCTAACTTCTAACTCCGTTAAATGTAATAAATTTTGTTTTCATGGATGCCTGGAAGTTAAACTTCATAGTTTCACCTGGTTAAGCAGCAATGCTGATCGTTTTATTAAAGATGAAAGAATTGAGACAGTTTTTAACTCTCAGTGATGCTGCAGTGTTCGTTTGACCTGAAGCATACGGAGTTTAGGACCCAGATTACTCCCAGATTTAAGAGCATCTTAGTCCGACAAATACGACAATAACAACGGCCGCTTGCATGTTCTGCAAAAAAATGTGCTTTGTCGTGTATCTGACGGACAAACACCAAACCAGTTCCACATCACTGAAGTTGCACCATTTTTACAAACCAATTCTGGTTCATCTGTTTCACTCAACAATCGGCCATGTGCGTATGAAAACAAAGGCACTGCGCATGCGCGTTTTACTCATTCTATCGCGATATTTCATTTTCCTATCGTTGCCTAACATTATACCGGTATTACCGTGAACGGTATAATATGGCCCAGCCCTAGGCTTAAGCACATTTTTTGTAACTATTGGCTATTTTTGCAAAACTCTACACACAAATAAGAAAACTCTTCACCCAATCAGCAAAACATTGTAGTTTTCTTGTAAAAGCGAACAACCCTTGCTTAACTCTCCACACCTTTGTAAAAATGGTATTTTCGTATTCAACAGTTTACACAAGCCATCATATTAATAAGCACACAATGCACCAACTAAACACTGATGGTATGAATAAAAAACACATCTGGCTTTTGCTTTCTCTGTGCACAAGGTAGGCTATGTCAGTTTGAGCTCATACTTTTGGTCTGTAAACATAGAGGGATCCAAACTTCAGGTACTGGTGTTTACTTACAGACATCAAAACAAACACAAGTGTTTATTCCCAAGTCCAAACAAAACAGTAATTTCACTGAGGAAAAAAAAGAAATCAGTCTACATCGTGTTGTCTCTCTGGGTCCGGCCACAAAATTTCGTCAACATCACATGCAATGTCCTCGAGTCCAAGGCACCGGGGAAAATATCTCCTGGAATGGCGTATCCAGGCCTGACATGATGCCTGGTCAATATCCCCACATGCCTCCTCCATTGCCTGTAAAAGGGTTATGCATTGATGGGGATGACGGTCATAGACCTTCCAGCGCCAGGCAGAGAAGAATTCTTCAATTGGGTTCAAGAATGGAGAGTATAGGGGGAGGTTGAGTACAGTGAAGAGTGGGTGATCTGTAAACCAGTTGCGGACCGAAGCAGCCCTATGGAAAGTAACATTGTCCCATTGTCCCACATTGTCTGCTCTGGTCTCTGAACATTGGTGAGCATGTCATGTAAGGTGTCCAGGAATGTAATAATGTGTGCAGTGTTATATGGGCCCAGGGTTGCATGATGGTGAACAACACCATTTTGACTTATAGCTGCACACATAGTTATGTTACCACCACGTTGTCCTGGGACATTGATTATGGCACGGTGTCCAATAATGTTCCTGCCACGTCTCCTTGTCTTTGTGAGGTGGAAACCAGCCTCATCCACAAAAATCTGCTCATGACCCATGGCATCTGCCTCCAGCTCCATCACTCTCTAGACAAGACAAAACAAATTCAGCACAGCAGGCACATGCACAGCACTACAGTATGCACTTCCAAATTCAGTACCAATGATACTATAGCTTACCTGCACATAGTCATATCGCAGCTGTTTTACACGTTCACTGTTTCATTCAAAAGGTACTCTGTAGATTTGTTTAATTCGGATTCTGTTGCGGGCAAGTACACGACCTAATACAGAAATGCTCACATTTTGTATGTTTTGGAAGGTGGTGTCATCCTCAATTATCTGTATTTACTGTACAGCACTTTGGTCAGCCTTGGTTGTTTTTAAATGTGCTCTATAAATAAACTTGACTTGACTTGACTTGACTATGTGCTGCTGAATTTCGCATAGCCTTATGGAATTATTTGCAATCGCCATAATGACTATATGGGTTTCTTGGTCTGCAGTGAACGTTCTTCCTCTGCCCCCAGCATCTGGTCGTCTAGCAATTCTGTAAAGTAACAATTTCGGTATTTTTACATCTACGTATTGTTGTGTTTGTCATCAGCATATGGTATGGCAGTGCTACAAATCTTAGTGCAAAGTGACTGTACTAACCGATTCTCATTTCGAAATGTCCTTATGATGCCTGCTACAGTGTAGCGGCTCAAGTTAGGCTGAACCCGTTGGCCAGCTACCCTCAGGGTCATTCCATGGTTGCATACATGGTCCACTATTGTAGCTCTGATGTCATCAGTAATTCTATTTCTTACTCTTCTTACCCTTCCTCCTCCCCCTCCCCGTCCTCCTCTTGCTCCTCCTTGTCCTCTTCCTCTAACTTCACCTCCTTGTCCTCTTCCTCTAACTTCACCTCCTTGTCATTGTTGTCCTCTTTGTACTACTGCTTCACCTCCACGTCTTCTTCCTCGGCCTCCTCTAATTCTCACTCGTCTCACTCTTCCTGCTCCCTCTATTGTACTCCACACGGACAGCTTACCTGTAGCTTATTTATAGTGCTTAGGCTGATTGGAAAGTGAACTAATTATCTAAAACAGTTTTCACATGTGGCAGTGTGCCAGACAGTTGGCAAAATACAGTAAATAATGGCCATAAATGTGTATAGTTTTGCTAGGAGTGTGTTGATCATTTGGGAATTGAGTGTAAAGCAGTGAGTTGTGTTTACAGTTCTGCAGAAAGAGTGCTGTGCAGTGGATTGTAGCTACAGGTTTGCAAAGTGTGTGTTACAAAATGGCAAACTGAGTGCAAAGCAGTGTTTGTGCTTTTAGTTTTGCAAACTCGGTGAGTGATTTTGGTATAAGTATTAATAGTTTTTGAAATTGTGCTATAAGAATCACAGTTAGGGTTTAAGCATTCAGAAAAAACTGTAATATACTAGTGATCGTTTCTCTTTGTCTTTTCTAACTGCCAGAATATATTAATATGTTAAGATTTGAAGGTTAAATCTGGTCCTAATTTATCAAAGTATTCACCATTTTGTATGGTTGCAAGTAATATTATGCATTACTTCTGTGACTTTTCACAGTTGGGCTCTTGCACATGCTTTCAGGACCTCTCTTTTACAGTTTTTTTGTAACATAACATGAAATAAATATGACGTGAATTTTGTTGTCCTCTTAAGTTAACATATCTTCCCAAAAGATTCCTGATGCATTTAAAAGCATGGTTTGGAGTTGTTTTGATCATACACACAAATGCAGAGATTTTCAAAGGTCAAAGTTGTAAGTGATGTCATGTGTGATTCATATTTATGTTTAAAGTTATTTTCTTCATCCGTGAACAATGATTTTCACTCGGTTATGACATGAATATAAACCAGCAGAATTACTTGGAGAGTGTAAGTAAATTGATGCATATCAGTTGTGCTTTGAAGTCACATTTATAAACACATTTTTTGGATCCACCATCTATTTTTTTGGCTTCTGTTACGCTTTTCTGCACACACTCTCACCTCTGACAACATCGCAAGCTCGGATTCACTGTCTTGTGTTTTTGTCCAACAGGTTGGGGCAGTCAGAGCTCTAAAGTCCAGATCCATCATAACACATGGCTTCATTTCCCTGGGCACAACATGAGGTGGATCCTCACCTTCTTGCTGCTATTAGTCCACGTCTGTGAGTTTTCAGAAGGCATCGTCTGCAACATGTGAGACCTCAGAATGTTTTTTTTAATCAAACATAAGCAAATAAAAAGAAGCTTTTTTTGTTTTTTAGTTGTCTTTAGTTAAATAAATGGTTTGCATGTTAATTATTATATATTTTGTGTTTGCCTCTTACTGTAGGGTGATGGGTACCAACCACCTCCATCTCTTCATGCCAGCATTTATGGGTTTTGTAGCAGCCACAACATCAGTCGTTTACTACCACAACATAGAAACATCCAACTTTCCCAAACTGCTGCTTGGTAAGACAGTGAGGGGCACTTAATATGACCCATTTTGTTTATTTGACTAAATAAACAGCCAAGGAATTCTGCTTAGTCAATATAAAAGAGGATAATTAAGATTAGCATCCCTTCCTTAATTAAAACAGAAAAAACAAAAATATAAACCAATTAACTTGGTCTCAAATGTTCAACCTTCCCTTTGGAATTTTAACAAATAATTATAATCATAAAACAAAATGCATTCAGTCTCAGAAAAACATATCAGCAAGGCTGAGATGGTGTGAACGTGTGCAGAGGAGGAGAAGAGTAGATGTGCTGGACAAAGAATGTTGAAGAATGGCAGGAGGAAAAGAGGAAGACCACAGATAGACTCATGGATGTAGTGAAGGGGGACATGCAGAGGTTTTGTGTGAGGGAGGAGGATGCTGGGAGTAGGGTGAGACAGAGGCCAATGATCTGATCTGATGTGGGGACCCCCTAAAGGAAGGACCCAAAGATGATCTGAATTGGAACTCAAATAGAAAACTACGTTGGCCACAGTACAGACGTGGGAGAAGGAACATTATTAAAAAGTAGAAAGGGCAAGAGGTTGAGTGAGGAGTATCTATCAAAAAACAGACGCTCATTAGATGCAAGGATGTTTCAACAACAATTGCAGGTTAGCATGTGGATGTTTTGCAGACATTTCACGTGAACTTTGCTAATCCTAAGAACATAGACGTGCCTCGCTAGAGTTCATCCACTTTCTCAGCATTTCCTGAGATTATTTCCTATGTTTGCTAGGTGGTATATACTGTATCTATAAGCAGCTACTTCTCTTGAAGGCTTGTGAAAGCAACATCAACACTATCTCCATCCATTATCTCCATCCAGAAGAGTGTTTTAGCTTAGGTTCATGTATAATCTACAAACATCCGCCACACTGGCAATAAAGTGGACTCTTAAGCAGCACCTATTGCTGACAAGTTAAAGATCAAAAGGTTTATTGGGTAATGACAAGCCAATAGGGAAAGAGATATCAGTCACAGTAATTCTTGGGGACAGTTCAGGTTACGCCAAAGAGAGGTGGTCCACAGAACTGTTTAAGAGGGTTTTGCTCAGAGTGTGTGTGGTAGGTTTGGGGCAAGATACTTGGAAAGGGGCCATTTGTCTGTTTTGCACCATCGAATACAGTTGTTGCATGGTGTGACGGCCAAAGGGTGGGAATCCGAGACTTCACCTGGACTCAGAGAGAGTGGAAAAACAAAGCAGTAAACAGACCAGTGCGAGTGTGACATACAAATTATATTGCACGTTTGAAAAAGCATGTGAATTGACCATACACTCGACCATAAAAACTGGGAATGTGCATCCTGGTGTAAACAGAAAGCAAAGGCATGCCCAACTAGGAATGAATGGTTGATGTTTTCATGGTTTCCAAGAGTCTTATTTTCTGCATAGTCAACACTCAAAATAGACTTTTAATATCTGCTCCCTGGGAGGAGTTCCAAAAGGTCCGTTTCAATGACCTAAAGTTGTTTTTGTGTGGACAAGAGGCCAAAATACAAAGAAAAATTCAGCTTTTTAGGGTACGGTATGATCTTCCAAAGCACAAATATGATAGCAGTGATGCGGCATCTGTGACTGTCATGGTGCTTTTTGTCTCTTTTCTCACAGTCCTTTTCATCTACTGGGTGCTGGCATTCATCACAAAGTCCATAAAGTTGTGGAAGTTTGCCGAGGACAAAGGTGCAGCACAGTATGTCAGGTTGTACATCACTGCACTGTTAGTGATCCTGTATGGACTTCTGATGGCCGTGGAGATCAACGTCATCAGAGTGAGGGTGAGGAAATACATTTCACGCTACGTCGGTTTAGTTCAAGGAGCTTTGTTTCTTGTAGATTGCAATCATCCTGGCATCCCAAAATAGTTTTGTTTTTCTTGTTTTTTCCTGTGTAGATTAATTTTGTCTTTGTGTCTTCTTCTAGAAATATGTATTCTTTGCAAACCCTCAGAAAGTTAAACCACCAGAAGATTTACAGGATTTGGGGGTTCGTTTTCTGCAGCCTTTTGTCAACCTGCTGTCAAAGGTAGATTTTCAGAACCATTATTAACACAAAAAGGTTAAAATGCAAATTCTAAAGTATATAATTAAAATAATCTGTCAGTGCGCCCCACGGCAGCTGTGGTTACAATGTAGCTTGCCATCACTAGTGTGTGAATGGGTGGATGACTGAACGTGTAAAGCGCTTTGGAGTCCTTAGGGACTATGTAAAGCGCTATACAAATACAGGCCATTTACCATTTACCATTTTAATATTTAGACCACAAGTACTAAAAACCAAGAGAAGGAACTTATTTTGTGTTTTAATGCCTCGTAACCCGTGTGGTGTCCTCGGGTCAAAAATGGTCCCTAGGTGAATGGCAAACAAGTATATGGGAATCCCGAGGACACCACATGGTCAATATTGAGTGTGGCAAATTTTTACTGGAACGCAACTTGGCAGCACAGCACAGAAAATTCTTGGCTCGTTTTTTAGGCGACATATTGGTGGATGAATCCTCTCATCATCGGAGCCCATAAGAGGCCTATAGAGCTGAAGAAGATCGGCAAGCTGCCCATCGCCATGAGAGCCCTCACCAACTACCTGCGGCTTAAAGACGCCTATGAGGATCAGAGGGTGAGCAGATGGAGGCCGTAAAATGATTTAATTTCACTGCAGTGATTTCCAGTGGTTGTTCTAAATTAAAATATACAGATCTAATTAATTTCTCTGCTTTTTCCTTCTATCCTCCGCCCTCACAGACACCTGAGGACCCGGATAGGTCTCCATCGATCTGGCGCTCCATGTATCGAGCATTTGGCCGTCCCATCCTGCTCAGCAGCACCTTCCGCTACTTGGCAGATCTGCTGGGCTTTGCTGGGCCCCTCTGCATCTCTAGGATCGTTGACCAGCTAAATTTTGAAAAAGATGTTCCAGAAGGCAACAACACAACGGTGAGTGTTTAAGATGAATGACCTTTAAGAAAAGACGCCTTAGTACTGTTTACACAAGGCCAGCAGATTTTTTCTACACAAACACATTTGTTTATGGACTTCTGTATAACGCATAAATCAAATGTCAGCTTAGCTTTTAAACAGGTAAAGTGTAAGTTCTTTCCTGTCCATGATATACATGCTCTAGCTCTTATAATAAATGCAAAGAATTTTTCCCATGAATTTAAACCCTCTAAGCCAACCTGTTGCGGGAGATATGGTATTGTGACCTAAAAGTTTGACCTAAAAGCGATGGGAGCACTTAAACCTCCAAAGGGTTAAACCTTTCTTTCTTTCAAGCTTTTTTCCATCATCACTGGTTGCATAATTACAGTTCATTATGGAATATTACGGCGTGTTACGAAGTCTGTTTTTTTACTGTATAGTGTGTTTTATATGACTGATTCGGACTCTAGAGTCATTTAAATTTTGGGTTTCTTCGTGTTTTATTTTTTAATTTCAGTTAGATTTCCTGCCTTTGCTCTTTTTCCCACCGTGTCATTTCCACATGGTGTTCAGTTAGCAAATCAGCCTCCTGTGTGGACTTAATACTTGTAACCAAGCTTTCTTGTGTTCTTGGTGTTTTTTTTTTAGTTTTCCTTTATGGTCCTAGTTGATTTCCTCATACATAATGCTTTGGATGTTTGGTTGTTCACTTTTTTGTGAATTTTTTCTTAGCTGTGAATTTTTTGCCAACTGCTTCTTGCGTTTGGGTCCTCTTTCCTTTCAGAGGTGTATTTGTTTAAAAATGACCCATTCTGCTCATTTCCAGCTCTGCATTCTTGTTCTTGGACGTTTCGTGATTCACAGCTCAGCATAAACATCATTTTTCTTATACTAGGTTTTGGTGCTAACATGTCAGAGAGCTGAGTGATTAAGATTACCTCATTAGGAATATACACTCTCTCTGACATCATACATTTCTAAGAGTAGAAAAAACAGACTATTAAGCTTAGAGAGTCACGCCTGAGCTTTAGGCTCTCAGGGATTGTTTATAACATAGTTCATGTAACATAATACTAACCCTAATATTTGTTATTTAAAAAAATATAAGAATTCAGAATTTAACAATATAAAAACATCATAAAGTAAGAAAAAGCAGACCTCCAGTATATATAGTATGTTTTTAGAGATGAAGACGTAAAGACTTTAATGTCATTCGTTTTCCCTTCTGAGAAATCATCCTGGAAACCTGAACCTTTACTCAGGCATAGCTGATGTCTCCAACACCATCAACAAGACCAAAGCCTTGTTAAGTGTTTATATAAGATCATTATATTAGTGGTTAAGGGCAGATCAGTGAAACATCATGGGTCATTAACACACTATAACTGTTGGGTGGTCCAGTCAGCCAAAGAGTGACTCACTCTAAGCACGACGTCAACAAGGCGTTGGTCACAGTCGCCACATCGTCAACAGTTCGTGTGCGACGCCGTGTCTGACGTGATGATGATTAAGACAAAGTTAAAATGACATCACACACACTTTACGTGCAAGAGACCTTGTGGATGTAACTTTAACCAGAGCAGCTTCATGCCTGACTCCTAGCATGAAACCAAACCTGCGTTTCACCTTAACTTTTAATATTTTTCCAAATGTTTTCTCATTTTTTATCTTGAAATCCAAAGTATTTTTCCTCACAAATAAATGAGCACAAAAAACGCTTCCAGGACGTTGTCAGCAATAAAGGTTCTCCTGATGTCTGGAAGTTTTATTCCACTGAATTCCATATTTGCGTTTTTAGACATCAATGGTTGCAGATATTAATTTAAATTCAAGCAGATGATGCTGATTAGATTCAGTCACCAAGTTGCATCTTTTTATAGTAACTTCATACAGTTTCGGGGTTTGGAAATCAGCCATGAAGGACACATGACATCAGGTCATTTGCATAAATCCACAGAGAGCAGAAAATCTCCTCACGTACCAATTCTTATTTTAACCTCTAGAGGCAGGGCCCAGAGGGGCTTACAATGAAGTGACATGAATGCTTAAGTTATGTGAAGTTTTTGTGTTACAAAAGTGGATTTTTTAATGTGGCTAAATCAGCATAGTAACTGATGCTGAACACATAACCAGGTCAGGAGCAGGTTATGTTCAGAATTTGGTTTAAAATTAACAGGAAGCACCACATTTTCATGAATTCTTTTATTTACGGTACATTTTATCTGCATTTATTTGCAACTTGCAACAAGCTGTACTTCAGTAAACCCACCAAATGAAGCCTTTCTGTTAACGCAGTGCACACTGTGTGTTAACACAGTTAAAAACAGGTGCTTCACTTTCAGAGTGTGGTTAGTACGTCTGTATTGATGTAGAATCGAGTGTTCCACTTAAGGCTTTTATTTTGAAATGATACTTTATGTGGCATGGCCTTCACACAGTTAAAGTGACAGTGAGTGGGAGGCTGTGGAAAGGCCAGACTAGAATTGGGCTTTAGTTCAGTTGTCTCCCCTCAGTCTTTGTTAACTTGTTGTTTTATTCTTGAGTCTGAATTGCTCATTAACTTTTTGGATTTTTGTTATTTTCCTACAACCTCATCGCAGCAAATTCTATTACTAATTTTCAGAATTGCTTCTCATTATGGACTTTGTTATACTTGTATTAAGGCAGCAGTCCCCAACCTTTTTTGCGCCATGGACCGGTTTATGCCCGACAATATTTTCACGGACTGGCCTTTAAGGTGTCGCGGATAAATACAACAAAATAAAACTAGTACCGGTACCGAAAAAAAGAAGATTTATTCATAACACACGTGGAAAAGACCCAGGAAAACCGAGTTAACGATAAAAACGATGACAAAATAGCGCTGAAAACCGATAAAAACCCTGAAAACCATACATTTCACACCTGAGCCTCAACTCTCGCGGCCCGGTACCAAACGACTCACGGACCGGTACCGGTCCGAGGCCCGGGGGTTGGGGACCGCTGTATTAAGGTACTGAATGAAAATGTTCCTAGAATGCAGTTTTGATAATTCAAGTAAACCAAAAATTGTTCTTAAAATGGCTTTAAAAAAATTAAGCTAATCCATTTGGATGCATAGTAACATTATACAGGGAGTGCAGAATTATTAGGCAAATGAGTATTTTGTCCACATCATCCTCTTCATGCATGTTGTCTTACTCCAAGCTGTATAGGCTCGAAAGCCTACTACCAATTAAGCATATTAGGTGATGTGCATCTCTGTAATGAGAAGGGGTGTGGTCTAATGACATCAACACCCTATATCAGGTGTGCATAATTATTAGGCAACGTCTTTTCCTTTGGCAAAATGGGTCAAAAGAAGGACTTGACAGGCTCAGAAAAGTCAAAAATAGTGAGATATCTTGCAGAGGGATGCAGCAGTCTCAAAATTGCAAAGCTTCTGAAGCGTGATCATCGAACAATCAAGCGTTTCATTCAAAATAGTCAACAGGGTCGCAAGAAGTGTGTGGAAAAACCAAGGCGCAAAATAACTGCCCATGAACTGAGAAAAGTCAAGCGTGCAGCTGCCAAGATGCCACTTGCCACCAGTTTGGCCATATTTCAGAGCTGCAACATCACTGGAGTGCCCAAAAGCACAAAGTGTGCAATACTCAGAGACATTGCCAAGGTAAGAAAGGCTGAAAGACGACCACCACTGAACTGAAGACACACAAGCTGAAACGTCAAGACTGGGCCAAGAAATATCTCAAGACTGATTTTTCTAAGGTTTTCTGGACTGATGAAATGAGAGTGAGTCTTGATGGGCCAGATGGATGGGCCCGTGGCTGGATTGGTAAAGGGCAGAGAGCTCCAGTCCGACTCAGACGCCAGCAAGGTGGAGGTGGAGTACTGGTTTGGGCTGGTATCATCAAAGATGAGCTTGTGGGGCCTTTTCGGGTTGAGGATGGAGTCAAGCTCAACTCCCAGTCCTACTGCCAGTTTCTGGAAGACACCTTCTTCAAGCAGTGGTACAGGAAGAAGTCTGCATCCTTCAAGAAAAACATGATTTTCATGCAGGACAATGCTCCATCACACGCGTCCAAGTACTCCACAGCGTGGCTGGCAAGAAAGGGTATAAAAGAAGAAAAACTAATGACATGGCCTCCTTGTTCACCTGATCTGAACCCCATTGAGAACCTGTGGTCCATCATCAAATGTGAGATTTACAAGGAGGGAAAACAGTACACCTCTCTGAACAGTGTCTGGGAGGCTGTGGTTGCTGCTGCACGCAATGTTGATGGTGAACAGATCAAAACACTGACAGAATCCATGGATGGCAGGCTTTTGAGTGTCCTTGCAAAGAAAGGTGGCTATATTGGTCGCTGATTTGTTTTTGTTTTGTTTTTGAATGTCAGAAATGTATATTTGTGAATGTGGAGATGTTATATTGGTTTCACTGGTAAAAATAAATAATTGAAATGGGTATATATTTGTTTTTTGTTAAGTTGCCTAATAATTATGCACAGTAATAGTCACCTGCACACACAGATATCCCCCTAAAATAGCTAAAACTAAAAACAAACTAAAAACTACTTCCAAAAACATTCAGCTTTGATATTAATGAGTTTTTTGGGTTCATTGAGAACATGGTTGTTGTTCAATAATAAAATTATTCCTCAAAAATACAACTTGCCTAATAATTCTGCACTCCCTATATCTGGCTTCCTGTCTGATATCTTAGCATAGACCAGCATGACTCATAATTAGCTCGACCAAACCTGCAGCTCGTACACAACAAAACAATATAAATATCTCCCTACAATAAAAAGGGCAGAGCAGACAGAGATCAAGCAGACTGGTCACAGACAGCATTTCTGGCAACCAAATATACACCAGCAGAAGTGATCATAGGCATCAACTCCTCTTAAATCCATGCCAACCTCTCCAAAGGTCATAAAGCAGTCAGGGCTTGTAGGAGAGGCAGAACAGATGCTTTTGTAATGGCAGCGTATTTTCACACAGTCCACTTGGCTGGATGCTGGTATAGTAGATGTTAAGCTGTTGTCAGGTCTGTGCCTGCTGGTTAAAGTGGGTATAATGGGCAATCGAGATAGAGAGCAGAGCATGGCTGCATTTCTGAGTGACATGGAAAATTCCCCACTCACCTCACACTCTCTGCCTCAGTTTAACGTACACAGAGGGACTGCTGAGCGTCACTCTGGGATTTTTGAAGCAACAATTCATGTGTAATTTTTTCAATCCAGATTGATTTATCAGTGTATAAACATTTTTTTGTTTTTTACTGCGCTAGAAATGGGATACATGGATAAAATTCTAATGTGTATTTGTTTAAACGAATTCAGAAATGTAGAAACTAAATAATAAAATATTAGAATAAAATATTCTGTCTTTTTTTTGCCACAAATATAAATATTGTATAAAATTGCTGTATTTGAAAATGCCAACCATGCTTTCTGGTTTAAAACCCTGGCTACATGGGGCTCATGGACAAAGCACTGAGAATCACCATGAATGGCACAGCCATCATTTGCTTGGTTACCAGCTGAGGGATAACAATCAGTCTGGATCATAATTTACTTTCATCTTATTATCCCCTTAGAGTTGGAGGTCACTGCAAATCAATAGAAAGTGATTCTGAGTGATCGCCTTTATCCTATGATTACGTAAATGGGAGTAGTTCCTCTCCAGGTGACAGAGGCTCTATCCATGAGTGGTTTCATGAAAATGAATCATGGTTTAGTCTCGACACTCTCCAGAGCTCAACCTAAATGAACACTGATGGACTTTGCATCGATGTTTCAGACTTTGCTAAAATAGCAAGCGTTCCTTCCTTTTTAAGAGCTCCAGAGACTTCGACAATCATCTATTTTCCCACAAAGCCCATAGACTATATGTAAATGGTTTTAGCCACTACGGTGTAATTTGGGGGGGATTTCCCCACTTCTTGTCTGCATGTCCCTCCCTCAGCTAAATAATTTTTAGCCCCAGTGGGGATATAAAAATATAAAAATTCATCCCCTTCTCTGTTTCGACATGCAGAGCTAAGAGCCAATCCATAGCACAAGAGACAATAAATCTGTTTCTGACTTTCACTTTTGGGACTTGCGATCCCAGGACAGTAAAGATGACACTGCTTATGAGAGAAAGACCCCAATCCTGTTCCAATTCAACGTCTTATTTTTACCACTGCTGCTGCAGAGTGAAAACTGATTAAATGAAAGAAAAATGAAGTAGAATCTTAACATCAGATTTTACAGAAGATTCTCAATAAGTCCTAGAAATACTCTTTAGCTGATCATCTAGATAATTTCATAATCATTATATTAATAGTAATAATTTTATTACTATTAAACTGAAAATGTTCTGCAGTTGCATCTTGATATTTTTTATTTACACTGAATGATAAAGAATGTATTTTTGAAACACACTTATTTACATTGTTACTGATGAATGTCTAGAATATCTACGGAAGAGGATTAGGGCCACTGGAAAAAAAAAACAATTCTGACTTTAATCTCAGAATTCTGACTTTTTTCTCAGAATTCTGACTTTAAAGTCAGAATTCTTTCCTTTTTTTTTCCAGTGGCCCTAATCCTCTTCCGTAAATATCCGTCCAAGGTTGAATTGAAAAACATCTGTATCTGAGAGAATATTTTCACATATTTTTTAGCAAATTTTGGTTTGTGATTGAAATAGGATATGCTCTTGTTAATCCACCAGCTACTATGGTTTGTGGAACAGACAACAGACTGTCATCGAATGAGAAATCAGTTTGACCTCTGATCAGATTACAAAGAAGAATCTTATTTTTGTACCTGTTGTCTGCTTGTGTTTGTAGGTCACCCATTTCGAGAACTACCATATGTCTTCCTATGACCTGCTGCAGAACAGCTCCATCCTGGCTGTTCTTCTCTTCTTGGCTTTAATCCTGCAGAGAACCTTCCTTCAGGCCTCGTACTATGTCACCATTGAAACAGGCATTAACATGCGGGGAGCTCTGCTGGTGAGTGAAGCATCGTGGAAAATGAAAATTCGGACAGGTGTTTCAACACTCGGGTGTCACTTTGGAAAGCTCATCGTGAATGATTTCTATGATGCTTCAGAGTTTTATCAGCTCACACAGCCATTATCTGTCACCTCATGTGACACCAGGCTCTTTTAATTGCTGATGTAAGCGCCAGCTTAATAGCCACATAGAGGTTTCATTGGACACCTGTTCTGAAGTGTAACAACAGTCCAGTAGATTTCAGCTGGCAGTCAGTGTTGAACAGAAACATGGAGGAGGGTTAAAAATTTCCAGGGCTGATGTGAATCAATGATGTGAAAGCATTTAGTTAGCATTTCTATTTAATTCAGTTATGTAAGTGATGGGTTTATTTATAGTAGGAGTCCCTCAGTGGGATAAAGTCTTTGGCATTCTACATAGTGCTGACACTGTCCATTAACCTATTAAAACTTAAAGCTAAAACAGGTTTTTTTTTTTACAAATGTATTTAAAATGCTAAATTCTAAAAGAACGTGCTATGTTATAGGTATTTCTTTTCACATGTATTTTTGGCATTTAGTCTTTATAAAGACAGGCTTGTGCACAGCGGAAGAAACAACAAAGTTGCTTTCAATAAGCTAAAATTACTGATAAGTGGTAGTGGTAAAAACTCCCATGGTTAATGTAATTAGATGTTATCCAAATATTTAGTAGGCATTTCTGCATAATTCAGTTATGGCAGTTATAAATATATAGATTCCATTAATGGGATATAGAGTGTCTGGCTCTCCATTAAAACCCAGAATAACACTGCTAGTAATGAATATATTCATGAAAACCACTGTGCCATGAGCTGGAGTCAGCTCAGCAGCAGACGGCAGACAATATTTTATTTCACTTAAACTCTAAGATAGGTACTAAACATTAGGGGTGCAACGATACACAAAATTCACGGTTCGGTTCGGTTCGATACTTTGGTGTCACGGTTCGATATTTTTTCGATACAAAAAAAATGTTCATGCATTTTTAATTTGTCATTTATTAAAATTATAAATATATATTTTAACTCAAAAGTACAGTTTTTAAATTTAACCCTAACCCTTGTGCGTGTTTTTTATTTTGACAGCGAATGCGCACCTGCGGACCACTTATGTGCAGCCCTGGTTATTTAGCTCATCATATTGCAGCCACAGAAATTCTTTTGTCCATGAAACCATAAAGCTGCACTTTCTTTTTGCCTTATAGTCTGATTTGTCATAACTTCTCCGTTTTGTGGTAAGCTTTTCTTTGGCTGTCACTTCTTCACCCTGACCTGTCTTATTTGGCTCAGCAGAACTGAAATGCTTTTACACGCTCACTCACATAAGCTCAGCGATTCTCTGCGTGATCAACCTCTCATATGTTTAAGCTTGCTGCGGGAGATTTCACTTGTCATGTTTGCATAGTAAGCTAACGATTAATAAGACGATGTCAGAGGAATTGGTGCACAAATTATCATCACTCACAGATCAGTGCTGTCGCTCTCTATACACAGTTCACACGATTGCAAAGTGAAAGCAAAAAAACAAGCGCAAATTCAAACGCGACTTCAATATGTCACATATTGACAGTGGCTCACCGATGCCAATGACATAATTACCCAGCTACATTTCTGAAAGAATGCAAAAGCATTGACATATATTTTTCCTACAATAGCCCGACGGGCAGGGAAGAGATAGATTTTGGTAGCCCGACTGAAAAAATCGCTAGCTCCGGGATGTCGGGCTAGCGATATTGCAAGCCCTGTATCTGATTGAGGAATCACTCATCTTTGGAAAAGAGAGTTTATTACAGAGAAACGGCTCTTTCCAAAATAAAAGCTATACTATCCGCTTCTTCTGGGCTATATTCTCAGCAGCATAAGGAGAATCATGTGCTAACAGCTGTCTAAATGACTCGGCTAAAGTTAGTAGCATGCTTGCTTTTTTTTGTCTGCTTCCACTTGTCTTTGCACTAGGATGATGTCGGCGTAAATGTGCAGTCATATTTGTTGTGTTCCCACTAGTGCTTTCAGGTTAATCTCGTTGAAATGACCTTAACGCCACAACACGGCAAATCTCCGTTAACGAGCTACCGCCGATCGCTCCGTGCATGGGGCTAGACGGCAAACATGTTAACGAGCTAACTGCGCTAACACACTAGTTCACTAACCACTGTAATTGAGCAATTGCATGGCACATCACTTATGTTTTACTTTAGTCCATGACTCGCTTACCTTCAGGTCATACGTCACATGAAAACCAAATAATCCAAACGCCAGATCTGAATGTTTTGCAAGTAGAGCTTCACTTCTGTCTTGCCTAGCTTTCCCTGGCGCTCTTTCCTTCTGACCATCTGTCCCTGTGTTGAGCGCTCAGTGGATCTGCGCTCGACAGTGCACCTAGGCGAGTAGTTCGAACACAGATTTCATAAGGCGCTCACACAAGACGCATCCGTCAGGAAATTGAATAAAATAAATTACAAAGTTGTAATTTTTCGTACATATCTTACCGACCGAAAGCACGTATCGACGGTTCAATATTCGATAACGAATAATCGTTGCACCCCTACTAAACATCTAACCATTGTTTATTGAGGAACCAGATAGAATGTCCCAGTTCAAAGTGCTGGCCCTGACTCAACTATTTCAGTCAAAAAAAGGTTGGTATTACCATCTGGATTAATTTCTTTTGTGATTTGGTTCTGGGACCAGTGTGGGACCCCACACTCAATAAACACAGACATCAGGTGGGTCAGGTGGGTTCCACAGCAGCTTGCAAATGTTCAGTGACCTTTTAAAACAAGGTGGCTGCCTTCAAAAGGTTGGCATTATAGATGAACTAATATGTCTATCTATCCATCATCTTAAACTTTCCTTCATCTGTCTTGTTATCTGTCTTGTCTAGGCAATGATCTACAACAAAATCCTGCGCCTGTCCACCTCCAACATGTCAATGGGGGAGATGACGTTGGGGCAGATCAACAACCTGGTTGCTATAGAAACCAACCAACTCATGTGGTTCCTCTTCCTCTGCCCCAACCTGTGGGCCATGCCCGTGCAGGTAAGATAAGCCATATTCTTAAACATATTTGGATATGTTTTACTCCTATCAGTAGTTTTTCAAGTCAGGTCTTTTTGTTTCTTTGCAGATTGTGATGGGAATAATTCTGCTCCGTCATTTTATGGGCTCGAGTGCCTTGGTAGGAGCGGCTGTCATAGTTCTGCTGGCTCCGGTCCAGTACCTTATAGCTACAAAGCTGGCAGACACGCAGAAAATCACACTGGTAAAGAATATATTTAGAAATATAAAATAAATGTTTTCTCAGTTTAGAAAACAAAATTTCCTGTGTAATTCTGAACAAAAATCTTCTTTGAATGTCTTATTTGCTATTTCA
This sequence comes from Simochromis diagramma, assembly GCF_900408965.1. NCBI lineage: Eukaryota > Metazoa > Chordata > Actinopteri > Cichliformes > Cichlidae > Simochromis > Simochromis diagramma. The sequence goes on from NW_024386908.1 coordinate 17,794,334, forward strand.
GGAACACAGTACAGATCGTGTTAAAAAGACCACTGAGATCCTAAAGGGCATAAAGTTGTTGAAGCTGTACGCCTGGGAGAACATCTTCTGTGACAGTGTGGAGGAGACCAGAGGCAAAGAGCTCACCAGCCTCAGGACCTTCGCCTTCTACACATCCATGTCCAGTAAGATGAAAATCAGTAGCAGGAGTTTTAAGTATGTGAGCAGAATGTCTGCAGACCAGCAGAAATGGAATTTGTTTGGCATGTACAGAATGAATCTTGTTTGAAACACCACACATATATTCAGCGATGGTTTGCATAAATCATTTTTCTAGGAAATTATTTCCACAGTACAACTTAACAAACAGTTAAATTACAGCATTAATTACTGCACTTGGTTTTCAGGTGATTATATTTAATTTATACATTCTTCCCTTAGGCAGTATCCTTCAAAGCAATAGCATACATTTTCACTGCTATGCAGATGGTATCCAGCTTTATCTATCCATGAAGCCAGATAACACACACCAATTAGTTAAACTGCAGTAGTGGCTTAAAGATATTAAAACCTGGATGACCTCTTTTTCTAAATTCAGATAAAACTGAGGTTATTGTACTCGGCCCTAAAAATCTCACAAACATGGTGTCTAACCAGATGCTTACTCTGGATGGCATTACCTTGGCCTCCAGTAACACTGAGGAATCTTGGAGTCATCTTTGACCAGGATATGTCCTACAGTGTGCATATTAAACATATGTAACACTTAATATGAAACACTGATTTCTTAAATTTACACAATATCCTAAAAATTGGAAATATCCTGTCTCAGAGTGATGCTGAAAAACTAGTTCATCCATTTATTAATTCTGCACTGAGTGTTTTTTTTTTCATTCCCCTTTTTTGCTCACGATGTGTTTACACAAAATTTTGCATTTAATTATTAGCTATTATTAAACTCTTCCACAGTGTCCTGTCTCCCACCCTCACCCCCAAAGAGTTTCTCTGTATTATTGTAGGGTCTTTACACAATATAAAGGGCCTCAGGAACCTCTTTTTGTGATATAAATGAAACTGAATAATTGTTACTGTTATACAGTATTTGATTATAGAGAAGGCTCTTGTCTAGCCCACATTCATAAGTGCTGTTTTTGAATAATGGTTAAAACAATGCAACATTTGTTGTTCAAAAATACATTTTTAAAAAGGGACTTAAAGTATGTTATAAAGCTTGTATTGTTACCTAAATCAGCTAAGTTACTATCCTACCAATAAAACCTGTTCCTTTTTTTTGTGCAGTTTTCATGAATGCTGCTATTCCCATTGCTGCGGTTCTAGCCGTAAGTCAGTTTTATTACAACCTGTAAAAGAATTTGACTCTGCTTTAAATGTTCTACTTGCTTATTTCTTAAGCTATAATTCAACAGCATAAGGAAGAGATGTTAAACTTGTCTTTTGTTGTTTTTTTGCAGACATTTGTGACGTATCACATCCTCAATAAAGGAGGCCCCAGTCCTTCTCAGGCCTTTGCAGCTCTGTCACTGTTTCACATCCTGGTCACCCCGCTCTTCCTGCTTTCCACTGTTGTCAGATTTGCTGTGAAGGCTCTGGTTAGGTGAGTGTTTAGATTTATTTGTATTGTAAAAGGTTGTGGACAGCTGGTTGGGATGCTTTGACTGAAGGAGAGGGGATGTGGACATGACTAAACATGGAGTACAAACTGGACATGGCTTCAGCGGCAAATCTAATTAAAGGAACGTCAAGGAAACCCAACAACAGTGACGAGAAACTCTAAACTCCTGAGAGATTACCGGTATTGGAATCATCACAGTGTCACTGTTAATGGGCTGTGTGTGTGTGTGTGTGTGTGTATGTGTGTGTGTGTTCTTACAGTGTTCAGAAGCTTGGTGAGTTTCTACAGAGTGATGAAATTGGAGACGACAGCTGGAGAAATGGTGACATATCTGTTTCCTTCGAAGCTGGAAAGAAACCCATGGGGATGGTGAGTTACGATACCAGATCAATAAAAAAGACCAAGGAAAAGTGCAAAAGTAACAGTTTGTATTTTTGACTGCTACACCTCTGAGCCTGTTTGGGGTATTTGAACATTTTACCACTCAGTGAAATGCAGGCCTAATCGTGTGGCTGTCTGAGTCTTTGGTTGCTTAGTGTCTGCTCTGCAGTGGGATTATCACTGTTTGTGTTCAAATGGACAGTCAGACCACAAAGCTGAGTGACTCACATGATTCATTAGAGCTGTAATGGTTTTCAGATAAGATTGTAACAGGAAATTTAAAAAAACAGCATACCCATTTATGACATATTTTTTCGACTCATTTTATTCTCACTCAAAATCAGCTAAAATTAGACAACATAGAAAATAAAACCCCGTAACAGTAATACCGGATTTTGTTTTCATCTTCATTATCATTTTATCGCCTCTACTTAATGTTGAAAACACATTTTTTAGACATTCTTTAGCAACTAAACTTCTTATGTGTGGAAACTAAGCAGCAGTCATGGGGTGTTTACTAAATGTAAGACCAAAGTGGAGATATTTGGCCATAAACGTAGCATGTCAGCACAAACGCCTCATACCAACTGTCTGCACGATGGTGGAGAGATTATGATTTGGTATTGTTTTCTAACCACAGCACCTGGGCACCTTGCAGTCACTGAGTACATCATGATCTCCTCTGCACACCAAAATATTCTAGAGTCAGATGTGAGGGCATTTGCCTGACAACTAAAGCTTGACCCACAGAAATTGACTGTTACCTGCTTCCTAGTATCTCTAATGACATCAATTACATGCCCTTTTCTAGCTGGTCCATAATCCTGGGTTATGTAGCCAATATGGAGATCTTTGAGAGTGAAAAGTGTGACTTTTATGGATACAGCATCCTGGTACTTGGAGTACACTCACATATTGTAGCCTGACTACATCTTCTTGATGAACGTGTTAATACTTTTACTTTTGTGTGGAGATTTTAGTTGTGGAACTTCACGTGCGATTCAGAAACATTGATGAACTTTGTTTTTGTATCTGGATCATATAATAATAATGGAGACTGAGTCCATTGGGGCAACGTTTTCTGCTTCCAGAGGAAGTACAGCAGATGCAGAAAAGTCTTATGTTTATTTTCAAACGCTCACTCCCGTCTCTCCCTTTTTCTTTCGGTTGTCCCTCTCAAGACCAAAGCCATCAACAGGAAGCAGCCAATGCGCTACCAAATGGACAACTATGAGCAGCCAACCAGGCGACAGATGAGACCCTCGGAGACAGAGGATGTGGCTGTAAAGGTCAGGCTCAAAGTTTATGTGTTAGGGGAATGTTTACAGGGGTGTAGGTTAGATAGAGGCTATGATCACATGTAAAGTGCAACACATGGACCCACGTCTACCCATTTATCAATGAACTTTTTGTTTTTTTGGCAGCTTTTTAATTTGTAGTAATGGACACCTCTGACTTTCCAGAGCTGTAGATGTAGGATAAAGAAAGTAGATGATGGGACTGGAAAGACATCATTAGTATTGGAGCAGAAACCTTTGTCTTGATATCTAACCCACTGGTGTCTTGGAGGGTTTTCAGCATGTGACACTAAGAGTGGGGGTTATGAGCAACACATTTAGGTGCAATGAACTCAGTTGTCCAGACAGACAGTTCCCTCTTAAAGGTAAATAGTCTTTTGAGGATGGTTATGCTTAGATGCAGAGGAAAGGTTCCTGTTTTGATGGGAATAAAGAGAGAGGAAACTCATTCAGCCGCGTTATCGGCTGCCTGTTCAAGGCAGGTGCAGGATTTCCCTGACAAACACACCTGGAGAGTGGACAGCAGACACAATAAAAGCACGTTTTCGAGAAAAAGCACCAGATGGATAAGCACAGAAGGGCTGCGTGCTGTTGCTGCCACTTATCTCACTTTTATGAGCAGCTGTTTCATATCTTTATTGTTTATGCGTCCATGGATTTTTGCCTGCAATCATACATGCGACATGCGTGTGTGCACATACTCTCACTCCTCTCAGGAAGTGCAGGATTCACATGAGAATTTGCTGTCCCTTAAAGGGCCTTGTGGATGTGTCCAAGGTTTTCTCAGCCCCTCTGTGAAGACTCCTCTTCCTGTCCCATCCCTGTGGAGTGATGCTATTCCCCAGATGGCAGACCCCCAATTAGAGCGGTAGCTTTTCCATGCTTGACACAGACCTTGTTGACTTATCAGTGTAAAACTTGTTTGTTATGCATTACACACACCCACATATACAAGGTTATGGCCATTTAAAGGAGGCCTTTGCTTTTCCTTTTTCTATCAGATATGTATTTTGGTGGATGCTTATGTTAAACATCGCCAACCAACCGGCCATCCAAACTCCACACAGAAGGGTTTCTGTGTGGAGATCCAGATCCAGGAAAATCCAGACACAATGCAGATATAGCATTAATGTTAGTGTAGTTCCCTTAAAATTCTGAGAATAGAGGAAATAGAAGCTTTTGTCTTCATCATACAGGCTTTAAATCAGGTTCATAAAAGGTTTAACTCGGCTTCACAGGCTTGAGAAAGCTGCAGAGAAATACACCAGGGTTCATCTTGGTTTTTATATTTCTTATCTGTCAGTCTTTTGTTTTGTTCATTGTCATATTTACATATCATCAGGCCCATTTCCTGTAGCTGCACATTTTCTATTAAATATTTTGACTACATTTATCTACTCTCAGCAAAATCTCATCTTTTTATTTTCACTCCCCTTTTTGCACATCTCCTCTCCCTGTCCTTTCTCCTTCCTCCCTTGTCAAATTGTTGATAGTATCTTAACTTGCTTTCCATTTTTATATACCTCATCCTGCTTTTTGTAATCTTGGTTGTTTACTTTTGCTCAGGAGCATGGACATAAATCTGAGATTTCCCATGTGTGTTTTGATGGTCATGCATGAACAGCCTGCTCAATTGAGGTGTATTTGTTTCTTAGTCACTCAGTGTAAAACAATGCCTAAATATTGTAATCTTTATTTTTGGTGCTATAATCTTTTAAAAGAGATCTTTCATCATCTTATGATGCTCTTATATTCTTGATTCCTTTGGGATCGGGTCATCGGGAAAAGGAAGCTTTGAAGAAAGTTTCAGGGGGTGTCCCGGCATAAAATAATAAAAATAAATAAATGCAACAGATGGGAGGAATGTAAACAAACTCCATACATGAAGGGATGTAGACGAGGGATTAGATACACAAGTCTGCTACGTGCTGATCGGCGGGTTTCTGGACACAAATAATGAAGCTTTCAAAAAGAAATTTCATTGATAGTAGAGCTTAAATTTAAGATTTCTTCCATTTGATCTTGCTTTAATGCCACGTCGTGAAGAAGCAATGAGCGGAGGGTCATGATCCTTTATCCCATCCCTCTTCAGTCTAAATTTCCAGTGAACATATGTTTTTCAATCAGCTGACTGATTTTCATTGTTTCCATGTCATCAAAGGTGATTTCTAACCAAGCCGAGGAAGCTGAATCCTTCTGTTCTTTCTTGTGTTGACCTTTTTTGAGTCAGTAATGGAAAATAAAGTAAATTCCTTTTCATAAGACTCATCCAGCTATGCTTACTGGGGGTAACTGATTATGCAACTGGAAATGGAAGTAATTGTCATTCATTCATTTTTGGTTAATGTCTAAAAGCTTGTCTTTAAAGGGAGGTCTTTAATGGATTTTCCACTAGGCCATAACACTACCATTAAAGTCATTAGACTTTAGGTTAGAAATTTACATTTGGTCCAATAAAAATGTAAATTGACCACATTTTGTTATATTTAGCTTCAGTCTTTCAGATTTAATACACAGGCTGTAAAACATGTGTCGTAGAACCAAAGAACAACTTGTTTGGATGGTGAACTTATCGGAAACCATGAATACATACTGTATATTATATAGCCTGTCAGGCCTTTTAATGCAAACCTGTGATTTTTTGGCTGCATCGATGACACTGACCGTAATCTCCTACTGAAGTGTGAGTGGATCAGGCCTTCACACATCTTGCACTGACAAAACAGAGCTGTAGCACCTGTCCCTCTTGTGTAACAGATTTTTATTTGTCAGCAATCACCGAAGTGAACTTGATGTGAAATGCGTCACAGGATGACATTTGGTTTGGTGTCCCTCATGCCACGAGCCCAGTGTGTGTGTTATCTCAGCAGTGTTCGCTGCAATGCACTTGCTGTTAGCATTTCTTAAACTCTGGGTCGGGGCGTAAAGTGGGTCATGTCCTTTGCTCCAATGGGTTCACACGTAACAAGAAAACAGCACGTATTCATGTTGCATAATGGGAATTTACTGAGAGTCATGTGCTGGGAAAAAAAGCTCTTTAGCGCACTTTAGTTGTATAACCCTTTTGTTACCTTCTGATTTTTTTTTTAAATGTCTCTGTGTAGGTCACGGGTGGATCCTTCACCTGGGGAAATAACCTGTTGACACTGTCGGACATCAACATCCGGATCCCAACAGGTAAGACTAGACGACCGGTAGAATACTTTAAAGTTCAGGTTTGTATAAGGAGAAACTCTAGTATGTGGCAATGGAAATTTTATTTATGTTGCATATATTTCATTATATGTAAACGCAATGTGCTCAAAACACAAGAGGTTTACAATGCCTTAAGAGTGTAAACCTATACAGCTATTAAGTGAAAGCTTGTGGAAATAAAAAGGGTTTGACATATGTTATATATGATACATCAAACCTAATCATTTCTGTCCTGAACCTAACCTTGCTGATTCTTCTCCTCATACTCTTCCTTTCTTTTAATTCTCTTAGATGTCGTGACATTTGAGGTTTGTTCTTCAACAGTTAGATTTGGTGTACCTCAAAGTTCTGTTTTTGGGACCTGTTTTATTTTATATGTCACTTTATAGGCTACAAGCATAATGTTGCCTTAATATTTTAGCATTTGATTTTTACTTTCTTTTATTTTACTAATATTTTGGTTACATATTCATAGTTGATGTGTATCATATTTTCTCTTTAATGTTTTGTAATGTGGATATTTGTCAGACCCAGTTCTTTTAGAATTTGCTATATAAAAACACTTGATTTTATATGGTATACGGTGCTTAACAAATGTATTAGACCACCTGTCATGTAAACAGGAAAACACAAATATTTTAGAAATCTATAGGTAAACATTATGTTGTTATGTGTTAGACAAATAATACTGAATTTATGTTTTTATACCCATATTTAAGCTGGCATACCATTTCACCGATGAAATTAATTTTTCTGTTCAGGTTAGTTTAAGAAGGAAAAAAAAATTATTATTACATTTATTCATTTTTTAAAAAATGTGACAAACTTTTTTGCTTTAAAAAAATTAAAACTGTAAATATGAAAAAAATGAACAACATGACCTATTTTACCATTAAAAATATAATTTTGATTAAAGAGTTTGTGCACACTGGTGGATTAACCATTAGAGAAACTGTAAATTTAGGTTAGTTTTGTCACAAACCTTATATTCGGTGGTGGTCTAAAATTTGTTAAGAACTTTATAACATTAAACGCTGCTTTGCGTATTAAAGCAGTATCAGTGTTTAAATAAATACATGCAATCACAGCCAGATACTGACTCTGCCAAGTGCTTTAAATTTAGAAGCATACATCCACAGGGAAGGATCTTCTCACTCATATCATTGCGTATTTTAATACATCTGCTGCCTTTCACTTTCTTATGGTGGCTCTGTTCGCTGTAACGTTTCTCTTCTTGTTTTAAAATCTAGTTTTTGAGATTTAAGATCACAGTAAGTTTTGAGCTTGTCTTTCTTCTTTACTGTTTCAGTGTGACAAACACTGTTTTAGTATACATGACGCTGCTGTTACACCGAGAGCTGCGGTAATTCTGCACTCCTGTAACTGAAACACTGAGTGTCAGGAGACCATGTTGATGAAGCTGTTAACAGATGGACTTTACAGTATGTCTTACACGCACACAGACAGACACACACGCAGTTTCCCTCGGGAAGTGACTTGCTTGCCATCCCAGTCATGCTACTACTAAGACAACCAGGATTTGTTGTCCTGCCAAGTGCTGGTGTAATGTTGTTCGGAGTAACTGGAGTGTTATGTTTGTGCGTTTTTCAGTTTGTTTTAGAGTCATTACAGACTTTCAGCTCACAGTGGCTGCTTGCATTTAGGGGATAAGGAATATTAAACTAATAGTAGATCTGAGCTCCTTTTAAGCTTAGTTTGACTGGTTTTGTCTGAAAGTTTCTTGTAATCATATTTATAGATTACCTTGATTGTTATCTGAGAGATTATGAGCGGGGTGTATTGTTGATGTCAGTAAGTAGCGGGGTTTCTAAATGGTTAACCTGCCCTCCACATTTAATGCCTCAGATTCTCATTAACATACAATTTTCAAGTTATTGAAACATCTTATGACATATAGTCTTCTTACAGAATCATGAATATTTAAATATTAAAAGGTTACAGTGTGCCTTACGCTGTAATAAAGTAGCATCCACCAGATAAATTTAGCTAGAGTTAAAGGCAAGGTTAGGTTTGGGTTCAGGTCACGCCCACCCCCCTTTTATACAACTACCCCCAAATTAAAAATCTTTCATCTGAAAAATGTAATCGTCAAACGTATGAATCTTAATCTGAGAATCAGTTCCAGACTTCTTGCTGCCATCGATCGTACATTTTCTCAGTCTAAACTCAATTTGTTTTCTATGCTCAGTTGTGAATAACATCTGTGAGATTTGAAAATCATTGTTGTCATTTAGATTTTCCACAGCCTCCCAACTTGTTTTTAAAACAGGTGTTACACTTCATCGTCTGCAATCGTGGAAAAATGAAGCTTTCACATAACTCTATGCAGTCATCTGAAAAACGAAGTACTAAGTACACTGCATGATTCAAAAGCTTGTAGGGTAGGATTTCAGTCAGGGTGACTTTCATTGGTGCGAACTTTAGCTGTCGGACACATGGCCTCACATTTGACTCTACAATACTTTTGCATACAGAAGATTTCATGGTTGACTCAGTAAGTGCAAGGTGCTGGTATGAAGTGTATGTGCTGACATGCTGTGGTGCTGTGCATTATGTCCAAACATCTCCAGATTGTTTGTTCAGATGTAACATTGCAACCATTCCAAACCACCATCTCTTCAGTATTTGGCTGATTGTTTTGTCATGAATTTTAACTAAGGCCTGCAGAGTTTGAAATGTAGGTCTTTGATTTTTTGAAAATTTCTCTGAGTATTGCATAGTTTGAATTTTCTGAGATGTCCCCTCCTGGGAAGATTTTGGCATTGTGTTAACACGCACCAGCAAACTATCACAACATCTACTTTTCATTAGCTAAACCTGGCTCATACTTACCCTCTTAACTGCCATGGAAGCAGTAAAGGTTTTTTTTAGTTCATTACGTGACTGCAAAGAGTCTGTTTAGCATGTGGCTAAAAGAACATCTAATCCTTTCTCCACGTGGGTCACCAGTGAAATGGTGGCTTTAGGAGATTAACTGAGTTTCTAGGTAGTTTACCATCACCACCTTTTTCATTTCATTCTATCTCAGGTCAGCTGACAATGATCGTGGGCCAGGTAGGTTGTGGGAAATCCTCCCTGCTGCTGGCCATGCTTGGAGAAATGCAAGCCATCGAGGGGGGAGTCTACTGGAGCAAGTAAGAAAATATTTTATAAGTACTTAGTATCTCATGTGATATGCAAGAATCTGTTAAATGTAACAGAGGATCCAAAGCTGGTGGATTAATAATAAATAAATACAGTAGCTGTTTTGGTGTGCTGCAAATAATTAAATAGAGGAAGTGGAACCCATGTTCTAAAAGCTTTGTATTTTGTATATGATGATATTTGAAATTTCTTCTGTTCTTTCTATGTGTTTCTATGTGTATAAACCTTTTAATTTTTTTTAATGTATCAGAATGATAATCTCATATTTCTCATTTTATTTTGTTTAGTCAACATTTAAGTACTTTCAGTTGTTTTTGTTTCACGCCATTTTTATTTTACGCATCTGGCCGCATATAGTACGTCTTCATGACCATGATTGGGAACAAATGTAAACTAATAATCTCTTGTCTGTGCACAGAGTAATGCTGACAGTAACGAGAAGAATCAATTACTGGCTCGTTAGTGTCAAACGTCCAGCAGCGACATTCACTGTCATTTAATTTGCTGCTCTCGTGGTCATCTGGGATCTGTCAGCTTCTCCTCTGGAAAGCTTTCCATTTATAAAATCAATTATGGACGACTCAGTTACAGTCAAACTATGATGTTTAAAAGCATTATGTTCTCCCCGAGTTTAATGTAATTGCCATTCATTTGCTAAAATATGGGGGATATTGAGTTACACCAAAGATGCTTTCATTCATTTTATTATTTAATTAAACTGCATAAGACAAACTGGTTATTCAGCCTCACAAACCATAAATGACACTGGCTGAATCAATTACGAGGAGGATATTTGGTAATAAGCAGAGTTTCACCCACATTAAGGTGTTAAAATTGGGAGGTTACTTGAATAAACATAAGTGTTTATGTAGAGCTGTGGTCAGAAGTTTAGGCCTGTTAACTTCTCATTAGTTATCATGATTGAACACAACTAAAGTCATTAAAGAAATTAAAGAAGTCATTTAAAAAGCCCCAAATACCATGATATTCATACACAGATTTTTAATGTGCAATGTGAAGCTGGAAATGGAAACAAAAGGTTGCTGTAGGTGTCTGCAGTGTGCGCCGTCATATTAGACAACTGTCCGGTGACTACGACTCATTTTCTTTCTGTAATTCAAGTTTCAGTTGCTTTTTTTAGAGGATTTTTGAATTTCTATCGCCTATATATCTGTCTTTATATTCTTATATTCTCTTTGCACACTAACCAGTGTGGTTGTGTGGTTGTGTGTGTGTGTGTGTGTGTGTGTGTGGTGTGTGTGTGTGTGTGTGTGTGTGTGTGTGTGGTTTCTTTCCCTTTACCTTCTGCTTTCTTGCCATATCAGGCAGCCTGATTGTGAGGTGATCCACGAGGGGAACATAAGGTACCTTCTCTCTGGTCTACAGTCATTTAAACACAGACTGTAAATACTCAGGCTTGAAAATAGGTACTATTTTCCCACTTGCATACCCTCATGTTATTTTAAAGGGGTATATTGGCAAAAGCATGAGTATCTTCTTGGTGTTAAATTAGTTTATTAGTCATAATTTTTTATTACAGCCAAAAAGGTAACTGCCATCTTTCACTGCTCACTGAGCACAGCATTTCCCCATCAGTTTAATATAAAGAGGTTACAAATCATTCCATATCATTTTTTATGCCTTTCAACATTTACATTTAGCAGTTTGGATGATTTTTTTTTATTGCTCACCGTGTGTTATGAAGGTTAAGTAAGTAAATCGCATTAGGAAGTAATCTGAAGGTGTGATCGGCTGTGGTTCACGAGCCCTACAGAAACCAGTGCTGATATCAGGTAAAGCAGTTTCTGTGTTTACCAAGGACACTTTCTATCTGGTGTTTGCTGAGTTAGTGCAAAATTGTACTGAAATTCGGAAAAGAACCACGTGGACATGCACAGCTGTCATTGAGAGTTTTTACTCTAAAATCTGCTGCACGTTTATACTGAGTGGCAGCACTGAGGTTTAGCCTGAAGTTGGAGAGTGAGGTTAATATTGGAGATCTGTGGAAGCCACATAATTATCAGTACATTCATATTTCTCTCAAATGTTGAAGGAACACAATTTTTATCCTTACATTAGGATGTCTGATGCTCTTGGCTGATGATGGCCTCAGAGAACCAACATTCACTGTTTGGTTCTGCTTTGATGCAGAGACATTAATCAGTCTGAATGTTGTAGCAGGATAGCTACAACATTCAGACTGTATCGTCGTAACACATGCCTGATGGATCGATTACTTTATGTTATTCAGTGGTTAAACTGATTTCCATGAGCCAAGAGAACCAGTACAGAAGTTTAACACACTGAAAGCTCTTAGAGTGACCAAACCATCTGAGAAGGGTCTGAAACTTGCGTAACTCTTGCCGCTGTTGTAATGTTTTTGTAATGTCATAAGACTAATCTAAAAATATTAAATTGTTACATTACAGTGTTACATACTGAGAAACTAACTGCAAGAGAAGATAATTTATGTGTTATTTAGTTTCTTACAGCTTACAGCTGTTTAAAACACAACAAACATAATAAATAACATACACCACGTACGAAACTCAGAAGTATAAATGCTGTCCTCTCTGCAGCCTCTCTACACATGATGCTTTTAAACTTTTCTCTTTTTTTTCAAAGCTAATTTGGTTTTACTCATTCTTCATGTCTTGTTAAACTGTAGATGTAACAGTAAAATCGAATATTCATTGACATGCAAGAAACAGAAAAGACTACTTGCTCATCTATGCATATTTATTACATCAATCATTATATTGATTTTGATTAAACTGAACACGTCATTATTCTATAGGTTTATACACCACAGTGTTGCACTGTTTTTCTTTGTTCTAGCACTCCTCTTGCCAGATTCTCACTCACTATTTTTAAATATATTAGCTGACTTTTGTGTATGACTTTTGACAACCATGTAATTTTTGAAATGTATACCTTTCAACTCTACTCTACTAACTCTATTACTAGTCCTCCAATAGTACTGGAGCTGGAGAACAAGAAACAGTACATCCTTAAAATAACACTGAAAATGTCTCTGAGCTTAAATTAGCATGAGCGGAGAGTGAGGGTTAGGTACTTTTTAAAGTGCAGTCAGGGCGTATTTAATGCTGCACGTCCTTCTGTAAATAGGCTTGATTTAGCAGTTTGACTGAAGATTCTCTGTTTGTTGAAGGCTCTTCTGTTTATGCCTGTGCTCGTTTAAGCTGGGATATGATTCTTACACAAGCACACTCTCGGTCGCAGAAAATACACGACCTCATTGTCAAGGAAGCCACAAAACCTAATTATCACAGACAGACAATGACTGCATCACTTACACAGCTCTTCTTTTCTGGGTGGGAAGGTTAATTCAGTTAACAGCTGGCAGGCTGGGGTTTGACATGACGATGTGGCTCTTCCATTTGTTTTCATGTTTTTTTTTCTTCTTCGTGCTTTTGGTTTTCCTCCTTAAAAAACGAAGCAGCAGCTCATCTTTTGTGTTTTGTTATCGCTTTGCTTTTGTTGCGGTGGTCTTGTCCTTGTGTTCACACGTAAGCGCAAATATACATGCAGTGTACGGCAGTAGGCTAATTCTAACACACTGACTTTGACAGTTGGTCAGAGGCAGAGGAGTCTGACGAAGACATCAGGAGGTACTCGCTCTTCTTCTGGTCTCGACCTCAGAATGATGTGACCCTTTGACCCCTCAGTCTCACCTCCTCTTCTTTCTCCTCTGCTTCTCCTCCTCTTTCAGTTTTAACTCCATTTGTCATTGTTACTGTGCCTCAGAAGAAGTTGCCATTTTGCAAATAGCCAGGTTGTTGTTCTTGAACACATACATATAAGCTGTCTTTTCTATACCTATATAAATAAATATTATATAGTGTTAGTCATAGACAAAAACCATAATTCTTTAGTGAATACACAGCTTATAATACTGAAATTAAAAAGCAATGCAAGGTTGCCAGTTTATTAATGCAACATTATTTTACTTTTATGGATTTTTTCTTTTGTTTTGTAAAGAGGTAAAAAGTCCAGTAAGCGTTTCATTATTTTAACTTTTTAAATATAGAGATTTTCTTTATCTAATGCTTATGAGGACTTGAAATGTGATTGAAGTTCTTAAACCTGAACCAAGTTCAGTAAGACAGCAGCTTAATGAGGAACCACAGATGGATTACTTATTGGTTTATTCTTTCCTTCTTGAATGATTTTGCTACATCAGGTCATATTGTGTGTGTTCAGGACCGTCAGCCTTCAGAGAGTGTTCTGCTCATTGTGTTGCTTTTTGTTCACGTGCCGTGTGTTGTTTTTGTTTTTATTGCTGGGAGTCATTGGACCCCCCCCCCCCCCCCCCCCATTCAAAAAAAACAAACAAAATCCAAACAAACAAATAAACAGACTATAAACAGACTTTCTGATGCATTTGCGATATTTCTGCTAGAAGATAGCACCAAAAAAAAAAAAAACGGGAGCTGGCCACTTTATTACTTTTTTTCTCCAAAAAGGTTTATTTATAATCGCGGTTTGTTGACAGTGGCAGTTGGATGACAGACCTCTCAATCTAATGGCTTCAGATCAAAAAATATACATGTGGTGACTTTGAGGAAGACTTTGTTGGAAAGAATATTAATTTTCTTATGATTTGAGGGTAATATGGTGGTTGTAGAATAAAAATTGTAGGCATGCCAACAGGTTCAAAAGAAATTTTTAATTAGAACTTTTCCCCCCTTTTTTGTCTGTTAATTAGTCCACTGGAGCCTTCTCATTCCCTCAAATGGGCAAAGCATTTTGTGAATTTTGTAAAATCTAGATCATAAAAATAAATAAAAGTATTAGACTTATAGCCTTGCTAGTTGATTTAAAGTTTTAACAACAAACCTGTGTCAGAGGAACAAGGCCAGCGAAAGAAAAACCACAGCTGAAGGATACCCCAACCATAAATATAAAAAAATGAGATGAGAAATGGGATTTTTTTGACAAATTGTTAGATAATTAAAAAATGGTATGCAAAAACTAGAAATGTTTGCACACTGGTGACTTTCATTTTCAGGCTTTGAATGGTGTTTCCAGTTTTGGACTTACAACAGAATATACTGGGATTACATAGTCCCATCAATTACTAAATTTAAGATGAAATCAGCAGCTGGGAGCAAAGATGTAGTGTTCCCTCTTAGCCAACCTCAGGCACCCCTTAACCAACACCTCATCACATGTAGACAATCAGTAATTAAGCCTAAGCAGCACCCAAAGACTCCTTACACTGCCACCTCAAGGAGCCAGCTGTATAATAGACTTTCTAACAGGGTCTATATTTCATCTATACCTCTCAATATGCACAATTTAAGACAGTACAGTTCTGAGAAATGGCTGAATTCGGGTATCCTACACGTTTATATATATTACTTACTATACAGCCAGATTTTAACGGAAAAACAACTTTTAGAGACAAAATATTAGAAAACTGTCATCATCACAGCTCTCTGACCTCGTTAACGACTTCACACCAGAGCGGGTCTCAGCTCAGACTCCCAGCAGTGGTTTTTGACGTGTTGATGTTTGTATTCATGATTGTGTTGCTGTAGATGATGTCATGTTGTTTTTTATCATTATTAACTGTTGATAATTTGCAGCTCATCATTAACCTCATCCATGACCTTCATATTTATCCCTCATATCTGACAAGTTGTTTTTACATTGCAGTGGAGTTTGACAGATTTACAAACATAATCCTCCCTCTCTTCCTCCTCGTTTTGTTTTTGTTTTTATGTTTGGGTCCCACTTTCATAAAGCTGATCAGAACAGGAGTACTGATCTTATGTTAGCTTTAGCCTTTAGATACATACTGATAACTGTAAATAAAGCTGCAATGTTATATTATGGTGCTGAAGTCAATGGAGAGGTTTTAGAGAACAAAAAGAATTTCCCAGATTAAACTTAAAAATTTATATTTAAAACGTAATGTTGGAATTAAACACTAGTATTTTTATTTGTTCAAGAAACCAGATTGCTTTACTTTTTTTAGGTTAGCTTTTCCTTAGTGGATGACTTATTATATTAATAACTAAATACTTTAACAATCATAAGGATGCTGAACTGTAAGCAACATTGCTGTGAAGGTGGATCAGTATTCCTGCTCTTTAAAGCTTTATGGATGCATGACCTGCATTTTTTACCTGGTATCTGTTTGCCTCTATTTCCTGTGGTGCACACAGCAAGAACAGAAACTCTGTTGCCTACGCTGCCCAGAAGTCCTGGCTGCTCAACGCTACTGTGGAGGAAAACATCACCTTCGGTAGTCCATTCAACAAACAGCGGTGAGAACCCCACAGCTCACAGTTACAGCTCACCTCAGCGGTGCTTTGTGTTCACATTGAGAGCTTTCCTGACCTGTTCATGGGTGTTTTTCAGGTACAAAGCAGTGATTGACGCCTGCTCTCTGCAGCCAGACATTGACCTGCTGCCATTCGGAGACCAAACTGAGATTGGAGAGAGAGTATGCAAGTTTTTAATTTACCTTAAAAAAAAAAAACATAATCACATGAAGGGATTTAATTTATCTGTTTCTGTGTCAGGGCATCAACCTGAGTGGAGGGCAGAGGCAGAGAATCTGTGTGGCCAGAGCTTTGTACCAAAACACCAACATCGTCTTCTTGGTAAGCTTAAAAATTTCCTTCCCTTAAACTTTCTTTTTAATGTTCAAAACATTGGAAACCCTTCTGAGTTCTGTCTTCTTTTTCTTTTTTACAATGTACAATTTGAAAGTTTTTTTTAATGTAAAATAAAGACTTTTACTCCTAATTTGTAGCCAAATTAGATAATGCCATTTCTTTACAAGATTAAGTTCTGTAGTATTCTAATCTTCCCTTTTTTATATAATTAAATGTATCATGCAGTGATGTATTATGTGACACAGTACATTGTGGCCGTTGGGATAATGACAGTGAATGCTGTCATTTGTTTATCTGTCTGAGTAGTTGTGTAATTTCCTGCTGCCACCTCGATTTTTAGTCCATTAGCAAGCATACATTCCTCATTAAAATCCAT
This sequence comes from Simochromis diagramma, assembly GCF_900408965.1. Taxonomy (NCBI): domain Eukaryota; kingdom Metazoa; phylum Chordata; class Actinopteri; order Cichliformes; family Cichlidae; genus Simochromis; species Simochromis diagramma. The sequence continues at coordinate 17,811,011 of NW_024386908.1, forward strand.
CAGTGGAATTCTTTTATACACTCATGACCCTTTGTAATGTCTACGATGGTTAAGAAAAAAATGAAATGTATAATGAGGAGGGAATGTTTTTCTTTTGTGCTGTTCATATCTGATATCAGGGCTGGAATATATGCGTCATACACTCCCACATCGAAAGACATAAAACAGCCATAACACAGGCTTCATTAACACAGTATAAAACACATTATAGCATCCGCCGTCCTGTTAGCACAAAGATTAATGGACATCTGGCTGTTATCCTGAGGAGTTTAACTTGTGATGAAGAGCTGGATATAATCAAAATTATCTCAGAAATGAGGTAGAACAGGTAGTACAGAGACACAGGGAGAATTTACTAACTTTTACATGGTGCGACTAATCATTTCTGCTTGGAAATTTCACATTACAGTTTTTTCCATTGTTTCATAAAGTATAAATATCTATTTACGGATTTACCTTTATTTAACCAGGAAGTCTAAGTGAGATTAAATGTATTTTGCACAAGAGGAGCCATGCAAACCGAATTTATATAAAAAATACAACAAAAGTACAGCATCTACATCATGATGTATAATATACTAATACCTACCTGCCTCCACATGCCTCCTTTACAGCATTCCTTATGATGGAAACTGAAAGCTTGCTTAGGTTTAATCTTTCTGCAGATTATTCCATGTCCAGTGTTGCAAGAAAATGCTGTACATAAATAGACTAAAAATAGACTGTACATAAAAAATGTACACACGTGAGATCTCCCACTGGTCCATGACCTTCTTTTTTAAACCTCGAATTGAACAAACTGACAGTCAACATTTTGGTTTCCAAAAGCTTGAAGTGATGACCTTTTGACATCACAGATTCATCCAGCCAACATAGATACATGCTAATAAAAGCTAACAAGTGGACAAGGCGGCAGCCAAAGCTACTTGGCAGTCAAAGTAGTCTCTCCCCTCGTAATGGAAATTTAAAGACTGAATTTCAATTGGAGAGTTTTTGTCCAGCTATCATAAAGAGAGAAACTCTCCACAGAAACCAAAATCGTCTTTTGTGACTCCACAGCTACTTTTAGGTGCTCCCTTGTCACAAGGGGTTACCAAAGCAGGTAGCCCCCAAAAATGCCTTTGCAGATATAACCCCAAAGGGGATTTGTGCCTCCAGCCAGAAGCAAACCAGTGACCTTTTACAGTACTTGCCAAAAAATATGACACCTCTCAACTAGCTTTAAAGTTAGCATAGTGTATGGAGCAAGCCTCTAGTGGCCATTTGAGGAACTGCATATTCTTGCACTTCCTGTTGGATTCATTTTCAGGTTAGAAACTTTGTTTGATTTTTAAAAAACTTTTCTCATGGCAATTTTTTTTTTAAAAAGAAAAAACAATCAATGGTAATTTGTACAGATAGTACAAAATAGACTTTTCCAAGTAAGGGTTTGAGCATTAAGATATAGACTATTGTTTATACTCAAGAGACTTTTATCCACCACATCTCTAATTAAGGCTTTGTCTGTCATAAATCTGATATACATCAGATTTGCTTTTCATTTGAAAATAAACTCAATTTGAAAGTCATCATAAATACTTCTCACAAAATGTGATCCTCCAGGTATTCACTTATGAGAGTGAAACATGACAGAGCAGAAGACATATGTGTCAGTGTTACAAATGTTAGTTTAAACCAGTTGATTACATACGTATTCAGGACTAAACATTTTTAAAACTGAATACGTATAAAAGCATTTCAGATTGAGAAAGTCATTCGTCTGTCAGATTAACTGATATCCATGCTTCTCTCTTAAATCTTGCAGGATGATCCATTCTCAGCACTCGACATCCACCTCAGTGATCATTTGATGCAAGAAGGAATCCTTAAATTTCTGCAGGATGATAAACGAACCGTGGTCCTCGTGACCCACAAACTGCAATACCTTATACATGCAGACTGGGTAGGGCCTTCTGTTTGCAGGAACATACATGTCATAAATTCAGTTTTCATTGAGCCTTAACATTATATTGTGTGTTTTGTCCAGATTATAGCAATGAAGGATGGTACAGTCCTGCGAGAGGGAACTCTGAAGGACATTCAGACTCATGACATTGAACTTTATGACCACTGGAAAACCCTGATGAACAGGCAGGATCAAGGGCTGGAGAAGGTACGGTATAAATCTGCAGCTGTCTAAGTGTTTATTAAAGCTTTCTGTCTACTCTAATGTTTCTCCTATTATATCCACTCCTCCGGTGTGTAGGACATTCAGCAGGACAGTCAAACAACACTTGAGCGGAAGACGCTGAGGAGAGCTTTCTACTCCAGAGAGGCCAAGAACCAAATAGATGATGAAGATGAAGGTGACAGATTCCTTTTCAGTGTAACTGGTTGAGTCATGTTGTCACAGTTTCATCCTGAAAAGACTTGATGACACATAGACATAGTGCCATCTTAGGGTTCATTGTCAAAGTTTGGTGGAGTGCTTGTTTCTCCAAAATATTCTAGATTTACTGTAGGAAACATGTTAGTACTCAAAAGTCCTTCTAGTATTTTAATTGAATGTAACTTATCACTAATTAGCACCATGGCATCTTCAATACCATCTGTGAGGATTAAAATGGTTAATTTATAATCACCTTAAAATAAAAATGATATCTTCTACATGTGATTTTATTCTAACAGAAGAAGAAGCCGAGGAGGAAGACGATGACAACTTTTCCACGACCACCAACAGAAGGTCAAAGATCCCGTGGAAGGTAATCCACTCATCTGCACAATGACATTTTCTCATGATTTAAAGTGTTAGCAACAACATTAACTGCCACAAAAGAAAAATAACCTGAGCTAGTTTACTGGACAGTTGTTTGGTGTAGTGTTAGTTACCTGCTACTATTTTTTTTAGAGGAATAACAAGTTTGACCGACCAAATAACCAGTGACTACTGCTTTTCTTACTATGATCCATGCTGCTCTCTCAGGTGTGCTGGTGCTACCTGTCTTCTGGGGGGTTCTTCATGGTCTTCCTCATGATTTTCTCTAAACTCCTCAAACACTCCGTCATTGTGGCGATCGATTACTGGTTGGCTAACTGGACGTCGAAAATCAATAACAGTGCAGGAACAGGCATGTTTAATGGAACCAGACCCACCAACACCACAGTGCAGGTACAAAATGTCTGTCATGGGTTTTAATGGGTTTTACTGGGATTGTAATTGGTTTTATTAGGATTTTAATGGATTTTATTGGGATAATGTATTAAAATCACTTATGAACTGAATCTCCTGTTGACTCTCTGAATGTTGCAGAGAGCATAATAAGGGAAAATAAATACAAATTAAATGTACATTTTAACTGAATGATTAAAAAAACCACAAATGCAGAGATCAGAAACCAGTTGGTGACATCACAGTGGCTCTATTTGTATTTTAGAAACATTTAATGATAATATTAGTTTCTGACATGTTGCTCTTGTTTCTCCATGGTGTGATTTCTGTCTTGTTGTGTGTCACCAGGGGCAGGACTCCTACTATCTGCTAGTGTTCATCATCTTGTGCGCGGCTGGAATCACTTTATGCCTCATCACCTCCCTCACTGTGGAATTTCTTGGTCTTTCTGCAGCCACCAACCTGCACCACAACCTCCTCAACAAGATCATTCATGCTCCCATCAGGTACATAAAACAGAACTGCAACAAGACCAGAGTAGACATCTGTAAAAAAGCTCAAAGCTCACATTTAATCTTTTAAGCAAACCTACGTCTGCTTTTATAACCTGTTGGAAGTTGTTTTTGTCTTTTACATGCTGAATTCTTAGTCTTTTAATTTATATGTGTTTACTTGGTAGTAAAGGTGTGTGTAAAAGTTGTATTTTTTATTTTACTTATAACCTGTGCTGGTTTTTTGCGCTGAAGTGAGAATGGACCCTGGAGGTGAAGCTGTGCATTTGCTGGTTAATTAGCGTTCTGAGTTTGAAGACTAACAAATATCCTAAAGAGTGAAGCCTTTACATGGGAGCTTCGTGATATGTGGATTAACCTTTTTAATAAATCTGCTGACGGTTTTGATCCAGCACCTATGTCATTGTGCCATATGGCTCACCTATGGCTGTAGGAAGTGCCCCAAATAATAATAATAATAAGACTGGCACTAGAAGATGCAGAACTGAGCTTTTTCTGAATGGTGTCTTGGGTCACCCCTAACGACGGGGTGAAGGGTGCAGTCATTTAGACTACTGTGCATCAAAAGGTAGTTTGAACTTCTGTGCAGGCGCTTTGGGTATGTTAGACTTGGAGGAGCAAGGACATGGATGAATTATCTCTGGGCTGGGTTGGAAAACGCCGCAGTGTGCTGTTGGAAGAGTAATATGTGGTGATGAATGGAAGAGAGTCAGGGGAGCGTTGATTGTATTTCCTCGCATCACTTTTGTAAGTGGTAGAAAATCATCAGAATCAGAATACTTTATTGATCCCTTGGGGAAATTATGTAAAATGGATGGATGGATCCGCTGAACAGTGTGTTTTTGAGTGTGACTGGGGACTTTGGCGAACCATCCTCACACTTGAGCCGCATCTCTAAGGAAACAGTTGAGTTTTGTGTGTGTGGCTGCACTTGTCCCGCTGTTCTTCGCTCATCATCGGTCTTCGTAATTGATGGAAAGTTTTCTGTTGCTCTTTCTGCAGACTCCCTCTCTTTTCTTCAGGATTACATAACCCTTCTTTAAACACCTCTCTCCACAGGTTCTTTGACATCACTCCTTTGGGGCAGATCCTCAACAGATTCTCAGCTGATACCAACATCATCGACCAGGTAAACTGATGAATTTGCATAAGAGATAATGGACTCGAGGCCCATGAGGAAGGGTATACACAACTGCTGCACTGCACAGATGTTTTAATTATTATTCCTGGTTAGCCGTCAAAGTGAAGTTGTGATTTGTTTGTGTTTTGCTAAACTAAAAGAAGGAAGCAAACATGACTGAACTCCCACTTCCTCATTTCCTTTCATTGTAGCATATTCCTTCAACGCTGGAATCTTTGACGAGATCCACGCTGCTCTGTTTGTCAGGCATCGGGGTCATAGCCTCAATCACTCCTATTTTCCTGGTTGCCTTGGTTCCTCTGGCTGTGGCCTTCTACTTCATTCAGAAGTATTTCAGAGTCGCCTCCAAGTATGTCCACAGTGTATTTGTTGTAGCTGCAGCGCATAATTTTTCTATCTAAACAAATCAGGGAGTTTATTTAGATGCAGTGAGCTGAATCTCCTCACTGCAGGAAACAGGAAACATCAACTTGATGATTTATGGGAACATGAATTCTGAATGAGTACACCACAGGACATCATGCAAATAGGATTCAGTGTGTAATATGCATGTGTACACTTGTGCATGGGAGATTTCATATGAAGTGATATGCATACTGTAAAAACACCTCCTCTCAGGGACCTCCAAGACCTCGATGACTCAACACAGCTTCCTCTGCTCTGCCACTTCTCTGAGACTGCAGAAGGTCTCACCACCATACGCGCTTTCAGGTACACGTTTGTCTTTTATGCACTGAAATTTGCAACCCTTGTTTTTTTTCTAAAAATTGGTCAAAAAATGTGAACGACGATTTTACGGCTGCTTGTTGTGCTCTGCAGAAGATCATTCGTAAACAGAAGAAATCAAAACAGTGGTGAATTTTTTATATTCTTCAGTTCAAACTACTAAAGTTCAAACTGGAAATCAAGACGAATACAGAAGATAGCGTGTATTGGCATAGCTTTTGTAAAAGATGTACTTCAGTCATGTTTTACAGGCATGAACATTTTTTCATGTTTATTTTAATGTTTTGTGTCTTCTTTTCTTCTGCCTGTGGTAACTTGAGTTGAAAACAAGTGAACTTCTTTTAAGTTCCTGAAGATGTTTCAAATCTCAGGTTTTTCCACTTCTGATGCCACATTTAGATAAGAGGTAGAACATCGTCAAGAGCCTAAAAGAAGTCCACTTACTTTCATGTCAAGCCCATTAAATGACCTTGACCTGGATGACTGAGAAGCTAGACTGGCACTGTAAGTCAGCGGTTCTCAAAGTGAGGTCTGGGACCCGCAGAGGCCCAAAAAAGCTCACTGCATAATTTGCTATGAATCCTAAGTTTGTGCTGTATTATTACAAATATAAAGATGGAGACATTTTATACCAATGTTTGGGCCCAATAGACACTGATATGAAAATAGCAAAGTACAAGTACTTTGTATATACCTATAGTTTTCAGGCATCTGTACTTTACATGCCTCCTTATTTTTCTGACATCTTTTTGATTCCTATCGCTAAATTTTAACACAATGATTATTTCTCATCACTGCACACCTTCCAGACTTCCAGCCAATTTTAACCTAAATAAAGGGAACAATAACACATAAAAGACAACTTTACTGGTGTATCCATCATTGCACATGACTGATCTAAAAGATATAAAAATGAAAGAGGCAAAGCAAAGACATAAAATATTTCTGCAATGAGAGAGGAAATGTGCTGTTAGTGACATTATGAGAGCAAATGAAGACACTGGTCAGCTAGCTTTGCTCAAAAACAACTCGTAGAAAGAACGATTTTTTACTTTTGAGGAAAAGTTAAATCAGTACTATTGCTTCAGAGGAAACTATAGTATTGAATAGACCAATCACAACACCTGTGGGTTGCGTCAGTGTGACATGCAGTTCCATTTCTAGGCAAGAATACATCATGTTATAGTGTAGGCTACATACCATAGATTTATCCTGGAAGTATAAAGCCTCAGTCAGAGTGCAACAAAGTATCCCTGCATTGGTGCAGCTCAGCTCCTTATCCAGCTAGCTATCTGGCACGCGCGGCCAGGGCTTTATCTGCTGCAGACCGGCTTTGACTGGCTTTTGCATTCAGTCCTTCACAGGCATCACCTTTGCATGCCTAATTCCAAACTTTGAAGTTGAGTCCACACAGTGTGACTACAGAAGAGATCTCCATAGAAAAACATGACAGTAAATGTGTACATAAACATTTGGTTCTTTTGCATAACTTTTGAAGCTCTTTTCTGAACTGAGTGGTTTCGTATTTCGGGCTGACTGATAGAGCGAAATGACTGAGTTTGTGAAGTTATTGAAGATGATCTTTGCCTGTGCAGCAAGGCTTGGAAAAATCTGGAGACCGTTCTAATGGTCATCAAACACGTCTTTATTGAGGTGTCAAAACACTTCATTAAGGGTACAGGGAAGGTTGTCTTCATTATGGAATGAGTTAAAGTGTCCGTTAGCACTTTTTATCCTGTCACCTTCCACAGTAGAGCTGTTCAGAGCCCTTTAGATTGATAGGATTGCTGTCTTTGCAGCTCTCTGGTAAGCTGTCACAGTTTAGGTTTTACTTTCAAACATTTTGTGTTGTGCTTTGCTGCCGTTCCTGTGGTGGTTGCGAGAGAAGTATCTTCTTGTATTTCTGTATTCAGCCTCGTTCCCATCGTCCGGATAATCCAACATTAAGCAGCTCTCACGCTTTTTTCTCCTCGTTTCCCCTGAGGACTTCCTCTTCCTAACACACACAAATATACAAACACTGAAGGACTCACACACACACAAAAACAGTGAATCTGGTGTTGAGACAGATTCTTGGCAATCGTGGGATAGTTCCCATTATCGTAACCACTGGTCTCCTTCCAAACCACGTCTGGTTTAGATGGCAGTGATTTACTACTGAATACAAACAAAGATAAAACTTTGAGATTCAGCAGGCTGAAGTACAGTCGAGCTGCTCGCCTTCTTTAATTGAAAAACAGTGTACTTCTCTTACTTCCTGTTTGCGTTTTGTTTGTTATTTGTACTCCTTGTGTGAGTTTATTGTTTGTGTTCATTATTGAGGATTTAGGGGAAGATGATGTCAGCAAGTGATCAAAAGCCAAAGGCAGGAGGGCACCAGCAGTTCAGTGCATTGGTGAAGCCGTTAAACAACTGATGTGTCTTCTGTTCAATTACATGTTTGCTGCAGACACGAGGCTCGTTTCAAACAGCGCATGCTGGAGCTGACCGACACCAACAACACAGCGTACCTGTTTCTGTCTGCTGCCAACCGCTGGCTCGAGGTCAGAACGGTGAGAAACTCTTTTCATCGGACTCAGAAGAGGAGAAAGTGTTTGGTTATATAAATATGAGAGAGAGAAGATCTGAAGCTTTTGCTGCGGGTTGGGATTTGTTATGAATATGTTGTATTAGTGATATTTTGTTTCCTGATGTCTCTGCAGGACTACCTTGGAGCAGTGATTGTACTGGCGGCGGCGGCAGCTTCGATATGGAGTTCCCATTACGGGCTTCATCCCGGAGGTCTGGTGGGCCTGGGCCTTACCTACGCCCTCACTGTGCGTTTTCTCTTTTATGTATTCATTTTATTGTTATTGTCTTTTTTTTACTCTTCATTCAGTCAGTGAGTTGCCCTCCATTCGTAGTTAGACACTAATTTAAATTACTGTGTTTTAAAAGCAAGTGTTTCAAACCTAAATTGACCCGGGGTTACGCGGGAGAACAAACAAGCTGAGTTTAAATTATATTACTTACTATTTAATGGATCATTTCTGCTGTGTAATAAGTCTGTGTAAAGATGAGAACCAATGCAAATTTACACCTGACAACATAAATACAGCCAAATACACTCTCCTACAATAGAAAAATTATTAATCATCTGATATTTTCTCATGCAATGTGGATTTGCTGACAGCCTGAAAGCTTACTTTTACTGTTTGTGTGCGACTGGAGCTATTTGATTCAGAATGGAAGGAATTTATGATAGTTTGATTTGTGACTTATGCTTCTGAACACAGCTTTAGGCAGGACTTCACCAACAGGGTTCATTAACACATTTTGTGGCTCAAACAAAAAAACAAACACAAAATGAGCCTGTCAGGCTAGATTTTAATATAAACCATTAACAACAGCAACAACAGAAGCAACAGACCAATTATTCAGTTTGGCAACACATGGTGCCATTCAAAGTGATGCTGATGTATAAATTTGATCTCCATGCTACAAAAATGCCTCTGTGCAGGTCACCAACTACCTGAACTGGGTTGTGAGAAACCTGGCAGACCTCGAGGTTCAGATGGCAGCTGTGAAGAAGGTCAACAGCTTCCTCAGCACAGAGTCTGAGAACTACGAGGGCTCTATGGGTAACTCAGTGTTAGGCTGATGGAGCAGATATAGCAACATTTTGTAAATGTTTATTGTGATTTACATCCCTGTATTCATCATAAGCTCTTCTTAATCAGAGTCTTTCTAAGAACTTACTCCTCTTTTCATCCTTTCTGGAGGTATAGACCTAAAATATATAAACTTACTTTGTGGGGGAATTATACAATCAAAAATGCCTTGCAGTGCCCTCCACATCCGTCTCCAGCAGCCTTTAATAACCAGACAATCCCAGTAAACATGCGAGTGGTTTGCACTGTGGTTTCCACAGTTCCTCCAGCAAACCTTTGGGCCTTTGGTGTCTATTTACTGCTCAGCTTTGACGTCTTTGATGGAAAAATGTGGCCTAAACATGGCGGAGTATGTCTTTACATCTCCACCAGCAGCATCAGTATATAAAAGTGTGATAAAATTGCATCTGCAGTGCAATGGCACAAACTGTGGACTTTGTAAACACATTTATACATCTGATGTTACACATGATACACACACACACACACACACACACACACACACACACACACACACACACACACACACACACACAGATCTATGTATGGTTGTTTGCCAAAGAAATGGATTGGACTGTGACTGTACAGTACGCATGTGATGTGAGTAGGTTCACTGTGTTCAGTGAGTGTATGTGTGTAAAACCTTTTTCATAGTTTTATCTTTTGCTTATGACTCCAGAAGTTGTGTGTTTGGGTTTATGGACTGTTTCTATGGCGAAATGCAAAAGCTGCTGGCATCTTTTTTTCCCAGTTGAAGAGATGACAAAACATGAACACTTCATTATTTAATCAATCAATAGCATAGTACCACTGAGAGTACTAATGCCTAGCCAGGCCAAAATTAAACCTTACCAAACCCAACCAAACTATTTTACATGTTGTACAAAACGGGAAAATTTTTCGCTGGTCAGCCAAAGAACATTTCTCCGAGGCAGAGCAGCTACAGTATTTTGGTAAACATAACAAAAACAATTCCTGAGCTTGATGAATGGATAGAAAGTGAAGGGATAAAAAAGGAGGCATGATGGAATGAGAAAATACTTTATCTCAAATTAAAAAAAAAAAAAAAAACTGAAACAAAGGAAAGTCCAGTTAAGAACTGGCTCTCTGTCTCTCTGTCTCTCTGTATCTCATATGAGCATCATCCATCTGATTGAGTTTTCCACTGAAGCCTTTTTCTTACAGTAAATGACCCACAAAACCAAAGTCCTCACTGACATCATGGAAGCTTCCAGCAAACTGATAAAGGAGGATAAACGAGGAGTAAGCTAAAAGCAGGACTATGAAATCCTTACCTTTCAGTGCAGTAATATGATCAATGCAGGACGCAGACTCAGCTTTTTTGTAGCATGTCATAGGACTGCTAACACGCAAATATTTTCTTTATTTTCTTTAGTTGACTGTTGGAGGCCAAAATCATAACTGATATTAAAATATGAATAATTGCCCAGCAGCGGTTTTATTGTTTACTGTAACTCAGGATGGAGAGCGTTTTTTTTCTTCATCTTGTTTCAGTTAAAACAGTCCCCTTGGTTTATGACCAAAACAAACAGCACACTAACACAGCAAAGTAAACTTGATCAGAACTACATCTTCTAAACTGTAACATGCTACCATATTAATTGTGAGCATGTTGGAATACAGAGGTTAGCTGTTAGCCCCCCAGAGCCTCTTGACCTTTTCCTCAGTGCATTAGTAGCACTACTGGAACACACAGCCATGGCCCAAAAAGTCAGCATGCCCCTGTTTTAGTGCATATGTAGCACCAACATTAGAAACAAAATGAGATGTGAAAGAAACAGAGGCTAAATAACGGAGCATAAAAACACCAGGGAGGAAAGAATTGTAACAAACATGTGCAAAAGTGATCAAAATGAATTAATAATCAGTTATAAATAAGCAAATGAAATTTGGCTGCAATATTATAGCAAAGACGTGTAAAAGAACAAAAAACAAAACCTGAGGTGCAGTCACTCTGGCTGTGATTATACACATCTCTGCCCAGGGATCGTGTTCCTGTCATGAACCACTGTGTGTTCAGGGTTGTGGACTCAAATGCAGGACTTAGGTGACAAAAACTGAACATAAGATGAGCATCTGAGGCTGATTAAATAACAAAGTTCTATAATGTAAGAATTAGCAGAGAGCAAAGCATCCAGGAAACAGTAGGAATACCTCTTTAGAAAACACAGAGAAACCCAAGCTGAAGAACTCAGAGTTACGGTAAATGGACTGGTCCTTCTGTTACACTTTCTTCTACACCTAAGGGCGATTTCATACCTGCAGTTCATTCAGGCTTGTCTGAATCAGTCGATGAGTTTATAAATTTATAGCTTATTTTGTTTGTTTTTCATGCAGAGAAAAAATTCAAGTGAACTTTGAGAATGTTCAGTCCGCTTATTGGCCAGATGTGCAGATGTGGGCAACAAAAGTAAATATGGGAATAAGGTGCTATGATCAGGATTATTGGAGAACATCGAGAATTCACATTCATTTCACCTAGTCCATACTGACTTTTGCACATTTATAGTACCTTTCCACATTCCAGAATTCAAAGCATACGAGGCAAAGGGAAATTTGTTTGTTTTTTTAGCTTAGACCTGCAGTGTGCACCTCTTAGTTGGTTCAGATCGAGGTCGGATCACGTTTACATCATAGATGATTGGTTCTTCACCAACCCCACTAAGATCCTTCCTACAAAGGATCTTAGTGGGGTTGTTTTACACCTGAGTGCGATTACTGTGTTCACATCTGCACAAATGAACTGCACCATCGAGGAAAAATAACTAGAATTCAATTTAAATGCACTAAACACAGCAGGTGTGAAAGCATCATAAGTGCTTTCTGAAAGAGGAAACAGGCGGGAACCAAAACACAGTTGAAGACAATCAATGAATCTGTGAGTGTAGAGAAAGGACGAAACACTCCTCACAAGGGAAAACTGAACCTTTTAAAGTAAGGACAGGAAGTAACTAAAGAAACTAAAGAAACTAGACAGATATAAGGAAGAAAAATAGATGAGACAGAAAAAGGAACAGAATGGAAACACAAAGGGGAACTAATTACACACAATCCTAAAGTCAACAGTAACTGAAGCTAAGAACTGAAATCTGGAAAATAAACCATAAACAATGGATAAAATAGGAAATTGCCAACAACTGTGTGAAAAGAAAACTACATACTAACAATAACAGAAACCTTATCCAAAGAAACAAACACAAATCGAGTTTTAAAGGAACTGTTATAGTTTACCAATGCTTGCATAGACTGATGCCAACTGAGTTCTGAAGCCTCAAAAAGCTACAACTTGAGGCAAAAATTAGTGTCATTATCAGATAGAGTACTGGATAGAGTCTGAATCGTTCAAAAACTGCAGGATATTTAGCAGTAAAATCCTGTGGCATATAATCAGAATTTCAGTAAAAGGTCCACTGGCTTTCACCCATACCATCCTGAGCACACCCAGTCCCATCTATGGGCAAAGTCTCCTATCTGTGGTGTTATGACATGCTCCGCATGGTCTATAGCTCCTGTTTACACCATCCAGGACTGTAACATAGACAGTAGCAGCTGTAAGAGGTCTGCTTTTTGTTGTGGTGTTCTTAAACTTCAAGAGCTGTTTTCTGGTCTGAAGGGTCTGAGAGTGAGTAAGAATTAAAGTTTTAAAAAAGAGAGGAATAAACCACCTTCTGTGTCTCTCCCTACAGATGCCTCTCAGGTCCCTGAGAACTGGCCCCAGGACGGTGAGATAAAGATCCAGGGCCTGTGTGTGCGCTACGACCCAATGCTCAAACCGGTGCTCAAACACGTAAACGCATACATCAAACCAGGCCAGAAGGTAAATACTGATTCTGTGAGAAGAATGGAATCATTCAATCATTCAGGAGTTCTCATCTGGTAGGGTGGTGGAACTAGATTTCCTAAAGTTAATAAAGTCAGTTAATGCTGGATGTGTGGAGGCAAAGCTCCCATTAAGTCTACCATCAATACAATTTTATTTTCATCAATTTTTAAGTGCCTGTCCCTTAATATAAGACAGCCCACAGGGACTTTACAGAGTTCTTCTTCACTCAGAGGTCTGACACTGGCATACATGTCCATGTTATGCAGCATACCTTTTCTTAAGTTATGTCTGCAGGAGCAGTGAGTCACAGAGGTTTGCAAGGAACCGTGGGCCTCACTTAACACTGCAATGAAAAAGCAGTGTCATACAGACAGGAGAACATTTTCCCAAGAGGCCCAATGGGAAGTTCAGGGGGTAGAGAATATTTACTCACAGTAATGATTGGAAGGACCGGAGCAGTTTAAAACCCCTGAATGATTCTTGGATGGAAAGCAACTCCTTTTCATTTTCCTCAAAGTCTGTTGTTAGACTCTGAGCACCTCCTCCAAAACTCCAAAAGTGGAGAGAGTCCGTGTTACACCTATTTGAGTTGGGATTTTTTTTTTTAGAGTCAGAAAAAGACAAAATGGGGCAATCGTGGCTCAGGGGGTTGCGAAGCTCATCTGTAACTGGAGGTTTGCCGGTTCGATCCCCCTGCTCTCTCTGTCCTGGTCGTTGTGTCCTTGGGCAAGACACTTCACCCTACCGCCTACTGGTGTTGGCCAGAGGGGCCAGTGGCGTGATATGGCAGCCTCGCTTCTGTCAGTCTGCCCCAGGGCAGCTGTGGCTACAACTGTAGCTTGCCTCCACCAGTGTGTGAATGTGAGAGTGAATGAATAGTGGAATTGTAAAGCGCTTTGGGTGCCTAGAAAAGCGCTATATAAATGCAATCTATTATTATTATTATTATTATTATTATTATTATTATTATTATTATTATTATTATTATTATTATTAATAAAACATTAGTAAGCTTGGTTAGTGAACTGCATCTAGTTCATGTTGCAAACTAAGTAACAGACTAATAAAAGACTAAAATTTTTAAACAGACTCAGCAAGCACAGTAAGCAATGTTATCTGCTTAATAATCAAATTTAAAATCTAAAAAACATCATCTACTTAGAGAAGGTGAAGATGATACTCCTGAAAGATAAATTACCACAGACTTTCCTGTGCAAAGTAAAATTCTCCTGTTACTGTTTCTCAGGAATAACAGGCAAACATGCGTTGCTGTACGTTGTACCCTGAGAGTTTATGTATGGAACTGGCTAACTAGTGCTTAGCACTCTTCCCTCTGAACTACGGCTACATGTGCCTATGAAATAAAAATCGAACTAGCCCCAAACACAGAGGTTTTAAAAACCAGAGTGCAAAAATCCGTGGGTAATATATTGCAGTTGCTACATCCATCTTCTATACACAGTCTACGCTTGGCATGTATTTTATTCAGAGTAGACGTGCTTACGTATCCAAATGGTTGTGTTACATAAAAACGCACCTCCAGTACAGTAGGATACCTATAAAGACATAATTAAATGTGCTTTGGAGTGCTTAGTAATTCAGACCTGTGTAGCCTGGCTGACCCTTTCCTAAGGTGAACTTTGTTTTAAAGTGTGGAGTGTGATGTTGCTGGAGCTTTCTTTGAACTCACAGCCACATGCCTCTAATAAACTGTAAAATGACACTTGGTCACCAAGCTCCATCCACGCACAGCATGTAGCTGCTACCCTGTTATCACACAGGTGTCTGATGTCTCACAGCAGCATCAAGCGTAGTGAAGCTTATTGGTTTTTCTCTCCTCAGGTGGGGATCTGTGGCCGCACAGGCAGCGGGAAGTCTTCTCTGTCGTTGGCTTTTTTCAACATGGTGGATATTTTTGAAGGTGAGTCTCCTGTCATGCTGTTAGCTCTCCTCACAAGGAGAGAGCACGTTGTTTTTTTCCACTTCTTTCATCTTCAAGCTTTGCTTCCTGTCCCTGAAGCCTCCCTGTTTTTCTCTGGTTCGGTATGTTTATGTCTCATTAAGATAATCTCTGTTCTGTTTGGAAACTTTGCGGAAAGATTTCCCTCGGGGTTGTTTCTGTGAGTAGCTCTTGACCCAAGGTTCTACTTGACCCAAAAGGCAAAAACAATCACGCTGTTATGGTCCCCGTTTTTGGTTTCCAGTTTCCTCTGAGTCACTTACAAAATAAAAAACTTGCCCTTCAAAAGATGTTCCTGACAGGAGGGTTTACAGATTTTCAAGAGTAAAATTAAACTATTATGTGAGATTTAATTACTTTTTTGTGAGGTTTTGAGTGGATTCATGATTTCACATCCCCTTCTCCCCTTCTTTCTTTATTCCTTTTTCTTCTTTGGTTGATGGAAAGCTGTTGTGAGACTGTTTATAAAAGATGGATTTAGTCTCAGAAAAGAAGCCGTTGCCTCTGAATCTTGCAGTCTTCCTAATGGCCAGCAGGGGCAGCTTCGGTGATTGCATAAAAGAGATTTTGCTCTCAGCTGCTCAGTTTTTTATGTTTATTTTGTAAACTGTGGTCCCACTTAGAATAAATAATGCAACACTTTCTTTAGGATGCAGAAGTGTGGAGTATCTTTTATTTCTCGCTAGAATTGATCTACATCTTGTTGTCTTTGAAGATGAAGATCAGGTCTGTAACCACTCGTCAGACTGAGTCAGACTGATTTCAAATTGGCACTTTCATGGAGTTTCTTTGTCAGAATAAATCGACTTTTAGAAATGAGGGAAAATCTGTTGCTGTCTATGTAAACAGAAAGTCACATTCACTACTTAGATTCAGGCTCCAGTCAGAACCTCATAGATCTGAAACAGAACTTCTTCCACAGATAGTGATGTCACTGCTGCCTCTCCAGCTTTGCTGTTATATGGGGAAATATCCAGAATACAGCCAACTGGTAAGCAGATGAGTGGAGAACCCTGCTGCAAAGAGATGTATTGCTCCGTGTCTGAGATTGATTCTAACATGTTGGTAATCAGTCTTTGAAGCTACACTTTACACAATTTGTGCAAAAACTGGACAACACAAGATTGGAACAAAGTTGTCTGCTGTGACATTCAGATGATAGGATCAAAATTGGTGTAAACGGCATGAAAGTGTGGCTCTGTCTTGTCCTGTATTGATGGTTTAGGCTGCTGGTGGTGTAATGGTGTGGGGGTTTTTAGTACCAAGTGAATGACATTTAAACACCACAGCCCACCTGAGTATTGTTGCTGCTTCAGTAATGCCCCAGGTCACAAAGCTGAAATCAATTGTACTCTAATGGCCTTCACAGTGACCAGATCTCAGTCCAGTAGCCACCTCTGGGATGTGGAGAAACAGGAGATTCACATTATGGATGAGCAGCTGATAAATCTGTAGCAGCTCTGAGGAATGCAGCACCTGGTTGAATTTGTGCCACGAGAAATTAAGGCAGTTCTGAGAACACAATGGGCTCCAAGCTGATACTAACAGTGTCCTGAATATCACAGGTAGGATCGGGGACCAAGGGAAACCCTGGTGAATACCAGCACCAATACCAGATACCAAAAAGCATGCTTGACTTTGTGTGGGAGAGAGGAAGGAGACAGGATTTTGGTTATATGACCTGATGGCTCGTAACAACACTGTGGTACACAGTACTGCAGGAGTATACCAGACACATGTAGACTAGACTGTCAAACTTCATGACTGCTCCAGAAGTTTCCTGACAGTAAAGAGCTGTTCCACTGTTCCACAACTAGAACTGAAGCTGGATTGCTCCTCCTGAATCTGAGATGCTTGTTATGTGGATTCAAGCTGTCCATGATATTTATAGACCCAAATACGACTTGAACAAGCTTAATAGAGTTACTTTTATAAATCCAATATGCTATAAATGATCTGTCAGAGTGAGCAGTAATAAAAGTATTTAAGGTGACTGAGTCCCAGAGACAAAATGACGATAGATATTGCAGTGTGTTTTGTTAGAACTAAAGCACTTCTTATTGTAAATTATTCCTTTAAAAGGTGTTCAGTCATCAGCCACTACTGCAGTACTATGTACATGTTGGAGGAAATATTTATTCAGCTCTTTTTAAACACTCGTGCGAGTCCTGCTAAGTGCAAATCTGAAGGCCTTTTTGTTCTTCGCGTGCCTTGTTTTACTCTAAGAGAACCTGAAGTAGACTCTTGTATCAAAGAACTAGGATAAGGACATAACAAAAAGGCTCGACCCATTCTCCTGCACTCGTTTCCAGGCTCTAGACATGTTCCTTCAAGAGGGCAGAAATAAAGTCCTAAAGCTGTCTGTTTTAGTTATTGCATTTTGAAAGCAAGTCGTAATCGTACCACTCTGTTTTCACTCTGGCTGATGACGGCTGCTCCTAGACAGATTATTCAGACAGGGGTGAGATTACACAGTCACTTTTTCCATGCACTCACACACACAGCTGGGAAGACAGTTCATTTAACTGTAAATTTAAGACCATTGTGTCAGCAACATTTCCTTATAAAGCAGTGAAATAAAAGCAGAGCACCTTCCTGGTGATTGCTCTTCTGAGTGAGCTGTACAGAACAATCTTGATTTCATCACCCTGAAAATAAAACATTGTGTTCAGCTGAACAAAAACATTTGTTCAGGGTCGTTCATCGTGTCCACATGAAAGAGCTTTAGGAGAAAAGGGTAGATATTAAAGGTGGTTTAATTAAAGCAAACCTATACAAGTTTGTGCCGATGAGTGCAAATCCTCCGTGACACGTTTCTCTGCAATCAGGGACTCAGCTGGTTTCCATTCTGGTTATGTTCCTTTATAAAAACAAGGTTTCTGAGCACCTGTGTCATTTTGTAATTAAAATCTCCAGCTTACCACAACTACGTCACCATATGCAAAGAAATTTCCAATCTATGAGGTTCTGACCCAACTCTGGTTGTTTGTAGTTCAGTTGAATTTCTGTTTACATCGACAGCAACAGGTTTGCAATTTTTGATGATTTATCACAGATTGCTGACTTGACTTGATTTGCTTGCACTCTGATGGGGAACTGATGGCACACTGACTGATTTATTACTGTTTTATCACCGTCTTGATGCAGCAAAGTCAGTTTAAAGAAGGTAACTGACTGATGGCTGCAGACCTCAGCAGCCATTTCAAAGCAACAACGTTGCACATTCACTGTAAACATCCCAATCATTTTTCCGTGCTGCGGTTGTGCAGCAACGTTTTTCCATAGTGCATCTTTAACATAAAATATTGAGTAAGAGACATCAGCTGGTTTACTTATTTTTAATTGTGTCATTTTTGTAAGACAGAAACTACAACGTTTGAGCCGATGGGTAAACATGAGTTATTAACTATTAGTTGATTAGCAAATGCATCTATATTTCACTGTGGCATAAAACGAGGTGCCAACTCTGGCTGCCAAAAATATAAATAAAGATTAAAATAAATTGTACTTGATTAAGTGAACTGATGCTTAACAGTTAGTTTATACTGGCTGATGTCATCCTCCTGGTGAGAGGCCCATGGGAAAAGTGACATCACACCTGCTGGCGTGATGTCACCAAGCTTTGGTGATTTGTCTTATAATGCAGCTGTGAGATTTCCAGATTAAACAGAAGGAAAAGCAGCTTGAACTCTATTCCTGCAGCTGATGCAGAATGGGTGTTTTTTGGTAGTATTCAGGAGAAGGTCGCAGTGAGAACAGGACGCCTCAAGTGCCACTATAATGAACTTCATGAGCTGTAGATATAGAAAGAAAGTTCAGAAGAAAGCTGTACTGGATAATTTAACTGTTATTTTTCTGTTATGAGAGGAGTGTCGGTGGCTGTAAAACTACCTGGAATGTGAACACAGTGTTTTGCTTATTTGCAGGAAAGATCATCATAGATGGGATTGACATCTGTAAGCTTCCTCTGCAGACTCTCAGGTCTCGACTCTCGATCATCCTCCAGGACCCTGTCTTATTTAGTGGATCAATAAGGTAAACACTCGTGATTAACATGCCTACAGAGAACTTGACTATATCCTTTTTTAAAAAGTCTTTTTGAAGACTTATTATGTAAAGCCTTAGGATCTGGTTCCTCGCCATGTTTTCCTTCCCAGATTTTGCTGTTTATAATTTTATTCTTGTGTTACCAATCAGAACTATAATTTGTGCTCTCTGTGGTCCGTACTTCCAAATCGGTTACCTAAAAGGTAAAGAGAGGTAACAGCAAAGGTTAACATCAACAAAATCTGAATAAGATTTGTTTACAGAGCTTTAATTCAAATCTCCAAGATTAAAACCAGTAGTTATCTGCTAAAGGTGAACAGAAGCTTTGACTGTTGTTTGGTTCTCTAAAAAGTTTCTTATATACACAAAAAACTGATGTTGCGATGCACGTCAGAAATGGTTTATCACAAGGACTAATCACCCAAACAGAAACTCGACAAACCAAATGCAGAAACCAAACCAACACTCCACAAATGCACGGCACAGTTTAGGAGAGCCAACCCCACTGGGACAAGACTCAGCTGTGCACCTGCATGTAAAAGATAAATTGTCACTCTTTCGAGGCTGCCAGCACTCACATATTGGACAGACTAGACAGATGGTGTCAGAGACAAGTAAAGGAGGCCATCTATGTCCACTGCGAACATCTGTTGTTGAACAGCAGCAGCAACACTAGTCTTGAGATCTCTTCCCAGGTAATCCAACCCCACCTGCTCCTTGACATCAATAGCACACATGTGATGAACCACATGATTAATAGTGAGTGTATGACCTTCAGGACCACCTCCAATGTGGCATCTGGGGATAAATATCTGGGAATCTGTCAGCCGATTTAGAGCTATGCAAACCTCTTGGCAGCCACAAAAGTCGCCCCCTTGTGGCCATAAAAAAATAATCCAGATTTAAGACATTTTCATGTTGGCTTTGCTTTTTAGTCTTGGATGTTAGGGTTCACACTCAGGACTCAAGCACATGACACAGTCAAAGGGTTAAAA
This sequence comes from Simochromis diagramma, assembly GCF_900408965.1. Classification (NCBI taxonomy): domain Eukaryota; kingdom Metazoa; phylum Chordata; class Actinopteri; order Cichliformes; family Cichlidae; genus Simochromis; species Simochromis diagramma. The sequence goes on from NW_024386908.1 coordinate 17,831,034, forward strand.
ACTAAACAGTCTTCAGCTAATTCCAGCTGTGATAAATTCCATCTGGAATGAATCACAGATAAGGAACTTCAGGTAAGTAATCCTGTTTTTTTAGGGCAGGGATTCGAACTGTTTGTCTCTCGAAATTAGCACCTCTCCTCTTCAGTTTTCAAAGAACAAAACATGAATACTCTTAATTGGGTGGGCTTGGTGGGGGTCTGACTTGCCTTTCAGGTGTCTGGCTTCTAGCTCAGAGAGAAGATCAAACAGTGAGTATGAGCAAAGTAGTCACGATCAGCTTGGTATTTCAAACAGCCTCAGCAATTCTAACTGTACTGGGGGAGAACAGTCAGGCATCACCCAAGGCTCGAGACCCAGCTTAAATATGACGTTGATTGGTGATGAGTAGCAGGTGTGCCAGGCCAGGACTTCTAGAAGCCACACCCACCACTTCATTTCATACACTAGCAGAGAGGCAGGTACCACACCTAGACTACACGGGGACCATGATGGTCCATTGTTTGTACTCGCTGTAGTCTTTTGTGTTTTTTTTTTGTGGGTTTGTGGTTAATACTTGCTTGTTCCTATAAACCTGTTAATGTGGGGCATTTAGATGAATAATTTTGGGAAACGTAAGATATGATCAAAAAGTTTCCTCAATCAGCCCATAAAAGAAAAATACCAGATTCAAATCTTTAAATTTCTTGTCTACGTCCAAATGGCTTCCTGCAAATTTGTTCCTAGGAGTCCAGTTATGACCAGGTGAGCCGTGTGCTCTGCTGTTTACTGCAGATCGGACCGTGTGACTGCTGGCTATCGCCCTGCAGTTTAAAAAACCAGAACGCTTGACATCACAGTAAAGTCAACTGGAACATCCAGAGTTTGAGGGAGAACTTTTACTGGAAACAACCGAACCGTGGTGCACTCCATTGTGCTGTCATGAATTTGTGTTTTTTCCACACAACCTTGGCTCAGCACCTGCTCCACTCACCAGATATACCTCTGTGCACATGCCTCCACTTGCCCAGAATGAAATTAAGTCAGGCTGTTTTGACACACTAGATTTGATCCAGCATGCACGGCAGATGCACAAGAGCAAGTGCATATCGCGTCTGTTATGTTTGTCCAACTCTTAGAAACTGTGATGATGAAAATTGATACCAGAAACAGTGGAAGGAGTTTGTCTGGCTTGAAATTACAGTTGAAAAACTAAAATAAAAACTACACAGACGGTTTAGGGGGTGTCCTGTTCTCGTCTGATGCAGAAACACTGATGTTTGCCACAAACGTTAGTGGACCAAAATCTAAACATGCCGTCAGAGCACTGGCTCTTTTAAGCCTCCATAGCTGAGTGTCACACTGCTTGATTAACCACGCTCAGATTTGGAAAACCCGGACTCGCCTCATTGTGAGCTCTTAACCAGAAAGAGAGAAAAAAAACCCTCTTTGCCAAATCGTAGTCTGAGTTCTGTCCCGAAAGATGTTTGTCACATGACGACACAAAGTCCCAGCTGTGGGGTTAGCGGTTGAGAACGCAGTGGGAACTCTGGCCGGGACCTAATCTGACTTTTGTCACAGACGTCACGTACCGAGGAGGTCGCTGGAGAGATGAAGGACTCAGCGCCGTTTTGTGCGTACACACTCGCAGCCTCTGTGTGTTTGTGTTACCAGATGATACAGTGACTCTGTTTGTTATAAAAGACAAAGTGCATGTGCTGTTTGTTTGGACAGATATGCTGCTCCAGATAATTGTATGTGAAAGTGGGAGACGGTGAGTGCGTGTCTGTGTTTTGGCATTTTCAGCAGCTCTTGTTTATGTGAACGTAAGCCTGAGGTGAATGGTCGGCAGTGACTGCTTCACACTGTTATCATAGATGCTCTCACACAGTTCGGCTCTCTCACACACACACACACACACACACACACACACACACACACACACACACACACACACACACACACACACACACAGAAGTAGTAATGAATGCATTATTTATAATTATTTGAAATGCCACAGTTTTAAAACAAACATGGAATTAATTGTTATATTAACCCTTTGACCTTCTTAAATGCAAACAGGACCTATTCTGTTTATCTACACGCTCCTTATTTTTGTTCTTGGACTCTACTAGATTCACATTTTCAAATAATAATCTTCTATTGGCTGTTCACAGCCTCTCAGTTCATTTTCGGTATGAAATGAGTGATTTTAGTTCCTATGTTCCTCAGTTTACCCCAGTAATTTTTTTTATTGGCTGCCCCTCTTAAGCAGAAGGTTTAACCAGCAGGTGGGCGTGGCTTCCATGTCCAAGATGACCATGTTAGGGATGTCAGCTCTCTAAAACAGCATACAGAGACAAGAGTAAAAACAGATGCCTGAAATTGAGCTTTTGGCCCACAGGGATTGCTTGTACATGTGCCGATGTCATTATTTAAATCTATGTTTATGAGCATTAAGCTCAGTATAAACATCTCACAAAACAAGGATAAACAGAACAGCTTTCTTTTTAATTATTTCTTTTTTTACCATTTTCTCCTTCTCTCCTCGTCTCTCCTTATTTAACATTAGAACTCAGTGCCTTTGACTTAACAATGATCATTTAAAACCGCTTTGTTTGCTTTCTTTTTCCTGTTTGGCCCGAACTTCCAAACTTGCAGCCCACTCTGCAAAAACCTGTTGAAGACATGCGCCTGACAATTCAACTTGTGTCAACAGTGTCAACTTGACTTATGATTTATGTGGCTGTCAATCGAATGTATAAAAATATGAAGATGTTTTTGAATTTTTTTAAACAAGCAGTATGAAGAGTAGACGAGTACTAACCTTCACTTTAGAGCCAAATTTAACTCAGTTTTCAGCTTGATTGCTGTACCAGTTAAACATGTTTTGGTGTTATAATCAACAGAAAACTGCTCATCGTGCTATTGCTGAATGGCTGACATTAGATTTACTCCAAGTAATGAGCAGCCTGAAAAAAATCCTTTTTTACTTTTCACTTTTCAGCCAGATTTAGACATAAAATGATGACTTCTTTTGTGGTCTTTTGACAACACTGATGTCATCCAAGGACGTCTTTTGCTTGTTTGGCATATTTAACTAAGTGGGTCTTAAGATAAATTTCCAATTTCCATCTATCTAGAAAAGGTCAGTAATATTTTTGCTTCGTCCTGTTTAGATAATTGGAATTTTTTGTGCTCAGAGTGCAGCCAAGAAATGATCCATCAGCTGTAGCGTCCACCAAATGCACATTTTGTTCATCACATTTTAAAATGCACACACATGTGATCCGTCTACTGCAAGACTAAAAGATCATTTGAGAGTTATATGGAACATTATGGCAGCTTGTGCATCCGTATATTCATGCAAGATATTAAAATGCGGAAGGTGAAGCTGAATGTACATAACAAATTGTGTTTCTGAAGGTCTTCCAAAGCTTTTCTTTAGCCATTGGCTGCTTTTTTACTCATTTTGAATCCAGTCCTTGTACCTAATCATTTTCAGAGAAACATTTTGGGGTTTTTTGGACTGAACAATTAGTCATTGAAACATAAAAGACACCTAACTGAAGGGATGAACCAGTGTTGTGTCCACACATACCAGACAACTTAGCAAAGAACCAATTTAAATTTATGTTTAGGCACTTTGTTACTAGCAGCCTGTCACTAAAACACATCGCGTGCGCCATTTCTTTAGTTGAATCTATAAAATATTTTTATAGATATTTTTCTCATCTTGGCATGGTGTGCTATGTGTCTTTCAAACATTTGGGGACAGAAGAAGAACTAGAAGGTCAAGCAGCAGATGAGCAGTTTCTGAAAGGATTATCTGTAAGAAACACGACTACAGGTCAGTGGTGTTGGGAGCATCTGATTGGCAAAAGCTTTATTTTTTCAGTGTGACAGCGATCCCAAACACACTCTTAATGCAGTAAAATAATACCTGGATAGAAAAACACACAGTGGAAGACTATCAGTCATGGATCGGCCTTCCCAGATCCCCAAGCAGTGTGGGATCATCCTGACAGAGAACAGAACAGAAGGCAGAAACATCCAAAGAAGAGCTCTGAATGTCCTTCTTGTTTTTCAGTTTCAGTCATTAGGATGAGGTTGGATGTAATTTGGGCAAAAGACTGACTGGACCGAGGCTGAATTCTTTAGATCAGTTTCTGCCAGTTGTCCTCACTATGAAATAAGATTAAATATAATTCATTTAAACAAAACAGGGATTAAGCAAAGCTTAGCCCAGCAAGCAAGCCATTCATGTTCCCGAATGTTTCTTCTTCTTTTTCTTCTTTTCATGACATTAGACTCTCTATAGAAATGGCAGCAAAAGTGTATAACGTGGAAGTGTTGTGCTGATCAGTCATTCGATGTGTTTTTGGCATTTTTATTCATTTAAAGGACTCACTTTCCTTCCTGGCTGCCCAAGACTAAAAAGACAGTAAAAGTTGCTGAAACAGTTCACATTCGTGATTTGTGATGTCTTTGTTGGTCTTGGGTCCATCACTGTCTTTATCAGCCTCTGCAGGTGGTGTATTAAATCTATGGTCAGTCCATGAGAGGTAGAAATATGCTTTTTTTGTGTTAATGATGTTTACTTGTTGCAGGTTTAATCTTGATCCAGAGAAGATGTGCACTGACGATCGACTGTGGGAGGCCCTAGAGATCGCTCAGCTTAAGAACATGGTGAAAGCTTTGCCTGGAGGACTAGGTGCGCAAACTTAACTCGAGAAAGAATGCAGCTTATTGCACCAAAAGTCGGTTTTGAAGTAGAATACTTGATCGATGTGTTTGTGTTTAGACGCTGTCGTGACAGAAGGAGGAGAGAACTTCAGCGTTGGGCAGCGGCAGCTCTTCTGTTTGGCTAGAGCTTTCGTCAGAAAGAGCAGCATCTTCATCATGGATGAAGCCACAGCATCTATAGACATGGCTACGGTGTGTGCTTATTCATGGCATCTCGTGCAATCATGTACAGAAGCTTTTTCCTTAATAGAGATATATTTGTGGGATAGTAATTAAATGTTATCGTCAGCCAGTTTCATTTTACTTATGTAACCCCAGTTGTCCCAAAAATACTAGAGAAAGAAGCAAAAAATGAACAAAGCAAACAAAGAAAATGAGGTTATTTCTAAGGCATCAGTAAAGAGAGACATGACATCATCAACAGCTTGAAATACATGTAACTGGACTGGAGGTGGGTTGCAAAGCAGTTTGCATCGCGACAGCCCCATTTTAGCCTCGCTCTACTTTGGATCACGTTTACAGCAGCTCACCACTTCCTCACCTGACGATATGGTTTCTATTCTCTGTTTCGTCTTTCTGTCTTGCAGGAGAACATCTTACAGAAAGTCGTGATGACGGCGTTTGCAGACAGAACAGTCGTAACAATCGCAGTAAGTCCTTCAGTCTTTTATCCTGTTGTTGTTACTAATGAGGCAAAAAAAAAACTGCTGAGGTCAGCTGAGGTTTGTACAGATAGATGCAGATATGTGGCTCTCTTTGCACTGAGCTCTATGTTCATCTATCATTAAATTATTTACCCCACAGATGTTTCCTTTATCTGTGCCTTTTATTAATGGCCTTTCCCACACATCAACAGTTTGTAACACATAGTTCCTTATGGATTTAGTGACTTAAATTCAGTCCTCTTGTCCGGTTCTTTTATTTATATGCTTCCCTTTTTTCTGACTTTTGTCTCTTTGTGTTGCTGTCTTGTCCTGCTCTGTTTTTCTTTCCTTTCTTTTTCAATCTGCTGTCTCCTTCTACTTTTTCCCAAATCCCCCCCCCAACCTCCTTCCTTTTCTTTTTTGTTTTCTCACTTTTTCTTTTTTACTACATCTACTACATTTTCTGTTGTCCTCCTTCATCTCCCTTTGTCCTGCCACCAGCATCGTGTGTCCTCTATCTTGGATGCCGAGCAGGTGTTGGTCTTCTCCTCAGGGATCTTGGTGGAAAGTGACTCTGGTCCCAACCTGCTAGCACAGGAGGAGAGCCTCTTCAGTGTGCTAGTGAGGACTCACAAGTAGACCCGGATCAACACAGACCACTTTGGCTCAGCCGACTCTCGGTCTCTCCTGTTTTCTTCCATTTTCCTGCCTGTTTCTGTTTCTTTTCCTGGCTGAGCCACAGCTGACGTCTGACTCTGGGTCTGCTGAAGCTTTATTGCCACTGACAGCCTGGTTGGTACAAGAAAATACTGCATGCTCTTTTAAAGATATTCCTTGTGGATGCAGTGCAAATTTGACGACAGTCTTCAGTGTTGTGACATTGTTTGTCCTCCAAACTAAAAATTGAGAAGGGATTCAGTTAGAATTAAACCTGAATTTGTATTTTTAGTAGCTGACTGGTTCAGATGCTTTACATTCATCTCATTCAGCAGGTTACTGGAAAATTGGACTGTATCAATAAAATGGGTCTTTGGACATCTCTTCCAAAAAGAATAACATCATCTCCAAAACTGTGAAGAGTCCGCATATTTTAATTTTATAGCAGCTGACCAGTCTATAAAATTCTTACCAAATCCTTCCTTTGATCCAACAAAACTAGTTTAAAACATATTATAATTTTATTAAAACAAAACATTACACTTCACTTATTATGTTTGTGTTTTGTGTCGTCCCTGTGTGTCTCCAGCACCGTGTCCACACCATCCTAACAGCTGATCTGGTCATTGTGATGAAGCGAGGCAACATCATGGAGTACGACAAACCTGAGACGCTTTTGGAGCAGGAGGATGGGATGTTTGCTTCGTTTGTCAAAGCTGACATGTAGGGACACGCGGGACCCAACGGCTGACAACCTGCTCAGTTTCTTGGGTTTTTTTGTTTTTGTATTTTTTTTTACCTGAATTACTTTCTTGTTGAGGTGAACAGCCCTCTGAGAGACTACCCCACTGCAGGGAATCCAGTAACATACTGTTTCTACGAGAAGAAGCTTCCCTGTGCACTCACCAAATGGAGACAGGGTCAGCTGTCAGTCAGTGGGTTTAAGAAGTTGTACTAAAGAAGTCAGGAAGTAAAAGAAGGTGCTTTGGGTAGGCTTGCTAATCAATGAGTCCATCGGTTGGTTCATCCCGTTTTTATTTTGTTTGAATTTAACAAAACCCAATTACACAAACCACAACATTACTAGTATTTGGACTGGAAAGTGAAATAATAAAGATATATCTTATATGTGATGGATGGCTAATGTAAACTACAAATGAATATATTTTCTCACTTGTCTCATAGAAAATCTAAAGTTATTTTTCCGACTTTCAAAATTTTCTCAAGATCTAAACAAGAAAATAAGCAATAAATATAATGCTTGCAAAGCTCACAGTATCAAAATGGGCAGCCAGGCATATCTTTCCTGTGCTCTAAGAATAAGAATAGTGAGAACAGTTAATAGTTAATAAAGAACTGATAAAAAGCAAAGTTATTTCATTTCTTATTGCCAGTAAATCCCACGAATGACCAAACCTACTATAAAATATGTAATATGTACACTAAATAATGCAACCACAAATACAAAAAAGTAAGTCTTAAAAACTGCAGTTGTGGCCACTTGATGCTGGCTTCGAAAAATCTCCACAGATCCTGTGTCAAAATGTCTAAATTTACAAAAGAAATGAACATGTTGATGAAAAACGTGTATCTCAGATCGGTTGCCTGCAGTTGCTAGGTGAAATCGGCCAGAAAGAGCTGTACGGAGCTGCACTGAAAACCTCTGTGGTTGCTTTGGTCTGTATCAGATTGCTGCGGTTGCAGGTTGTGCAGCAGTGAAACTGTGAGGAATGTGATGAAGACGGTAAATGACGACTGTTCACCTTCAAAGTAAAAGTTGTTCCTTTTGAAACGTGTTGGTTTTGGCACTAAGACACAACTTGCCAAGACAAGTCAACATTTCCAATGCAAATCTTCAATTCTATTGACAAAACAAATGAATCAGGGGCAACTTGGAGTTCAGCATCTCGCTCACTTTTGACATGCAGACTAAATGAGCCAAGAATCAAACTACCAACCTTTTGATTGGTGGACAACCTGCTCCTCCTCCTGAGCTAAAGTTGGCCATATGATAGGTGTCTAGGACTATACGACCCATTTAAATTGCATATATGTTTAAAGTTAGGCAATACTAGAACTAGAACTAGACATCTCACCCATGTTTATGGCTTTGGCACCTTTTGGATTTGAATTTTTCTATGTTTGATTAAACTTGTGGATGCACTTTTCTAACCAAGCTAATAAGCACTAGCTGATAGCTTTTGGCTCCATAAAATGTCAAGATAATGCTAAAGCCATGACATCATTATTGTTATAACTACCATATTTATATGAAATCTCTCTGAGAGCACCCAATATGGATTACCTGCCTTAACAAATGCACTGTTACCTCTTTTTAACACATTTTTTTTTAATGGATTTGAAAGGTTTTTAGGTTAGAGTATTAAGACAGAGGCTTATGTTTGTTGGTCTTTTCATGGGATTTGTAGACAGTAGGAAATACATTCAGTTTATTAAATAGGAGATTTGAGATTTTATTTCAGGTGTTGAGGCTGTGAAAAGTGTAAAATGTAAAGATTTAATAGTTGGAGAGTGAACAGAAGTGTTGTTTCATATTAATAGATATATTAATTTTTACAGTCTTTAATTATCTTGTGTAAAATATTTGTTACTTTTTAGATCATGCACCACCTCTGTTTATACTGACTAGCACCTGTATTATGCAATAATAATGATGGAAGAATTTTTAAATGTATTTAAAATCCTTTTTAAAAATGACTGTTGGCTCTTTGGCCATTATTTTTCTGAATAACACAGTGGAAGGATTTTAAATCGACCCTTTTGTATTCTACTCTACTTTTTGACCTTAAGTTCTGCCATAGAGGTAACACTGATAGAAATGACAAAGCCGATGGAATCATATGGTTTTGTTAACCAGTTTAAGAATGCATTTATAATGATAAATAACACAGCTGATTGTTGTGGCCGTTCTTTGACTGAACATGTGTTGACATTTTTCACGAGATGCCAAAAATGAGACGTCACAAAATACCAACAGGAGTTTCCCAAGTGAAGGCTGGATACTCTATTTCTGGCCTACTTCTCCTTCCTCCCTGTTCTATCAGTTGTACGTCTATGCCTCCATTAGTACAAACACTGTAAGGTGTCACGGCTCGGCCTGCAGCCAGTGAACCTGCTGTCTGTCTGCGGTCATGCTTTGCTGAACTTTTTATCCTCGGGGACAATAGATACCCAGCATGCCTCCCGTTAACTCCAGAGATGCTTCATGGATGTTTGAGAGGGCAGTGATGTCTTTTCTTTTTTTTACTGAGGAAGAGCAGTAACTTGCAGTAACTTAATAATCAGTTCTAGGGGCTGAAATTTAGAGCTACATCAATCTCTATTTTGCACATCAATAATGCAACATTGGTAATAAATCGGATGAAACCAAATTAGAGCCCATAGGAGAGAGTGAATTTTAGAGAGGGAAATTTAGCATTCACAAGGTGAACATAAAGAGGAGTCCATATAGTTAAAAAAAAAAGAGCTTTTGCATATGGGAACTGCTCCATCTCTTTGATGGGCTGATATCAACATGTTTTTATATATTTTTATTTTTAAATAATGAAACTTTAACACACTCACTGTTTTTATCAGACTGATTGGATTCTCCTTGGAAGTCCTAGCTAACACTTTTCATTTTCTGTGCAATGCATTGTGTAGTAGATTTAGATTTAATGTTTTCATGTAGCTTTGTTTAAAGTGTCCATTAAACTAGGAGAGTTCATTTTCTGCTGGAAATCCTGTTAGAGGCAGACACTTTGTCTCTGCATGGAGAGTTATGAAGGCATTTTACATGCATCTTCATAACCATAAGCCACCTTTAAAAATTAAAAATGAACATTTGATATATCATTTCTTTCATCTTTACAAAAAAGTTGTAATGTTGGCTAACTGAAATCCTAAAAAAGCTTATTGATGGTTTCTCGCTCGGCATGTATAATTCAATTTGTGTGGATCAGGTCTCCTGAAATTTAAACTGTAGGATGATGTTGTGAGCTGTTGTACATGTGTAAATGTTATTTTAGTCCATTGCTAGGTGGTTGCTAGGCAATGTAATGGCATCACAATATCTGACATAGATAAGAACCTTTGGGGGCCGGAGATGTACCTGTGAGCCAAGTTTGTCTGCCCGACTTCTGACGCTCTCGGAGGGGTTTGTGGACAAAGAATCAAACACACAGCAGAGATGCCAGAGTCCTTTCTTTTGCATTGAAAGAAAAATATTTGGGAGACTCAGTATCTCATAATTATGACTGTTATCTCCCAGATAAAAGAAAACTTCTCATCATCACAAGATAATGTACAATAATAGAAAAATGCCACAGAAACGTGCCTGACAGTGTTCACACTGTGCAGTGGGACAGGAAATGGAACCGCTTCATAATGTGCTTGGGAACTGTTGTGTTTTTAATCATTTTGAGATTTAATAAGCCATTTAGTGATGGTTCTTGCTTCTGTTGGTTTCAAATAATAGAAATAGTCAAGATTCCTTGTCACTGTCACTACAATGCAAGTTTTCATATATAAACAGCAGAAGTCGTCCCTTTCTGTAGTTAAAAACACACGCAACATGCATATCAATGAATTAATAGGCTATTTAATTAATAGGCAGGCTTTTTGAATATATAAAATGTCTTAAATATAAATGTTACCCAAAGGAAACCAGCTCATTGCCATCACAGTGAATCCATTTGCGCTGCCACTCCTGTGCTCTCAAACATAAAAATGGCTGACCAACACTTACGGGTCTCAAATTAAGTGATAATAAATCATACTCGTGAGCCAAGGTCTCAGCTTTTGGGTGATATTTTCAGTGCACAACAGTGCAACAATATGTAGTTACAGCTCAGCATTCAGTGCATTTCTTTGGGATATCTTTTCTAACCTCTCTGGGAGCGGTGCTATTGTCCCTTTATATTATTGTATATTCATTAGACTTAATTTGCTTTTGGACTAAAATTTGAAACTTTGTACTGTACAGTGTTGAATGCCAAACATGATTTTTCAGCCTTTTCTTGTTTAAATATCTTACATGTTTCATCTCAAGAAGTTGTCACTTAAGCTTTTGAACTTTGTGGTTTCTCTCATTTTACAACTTGTTTTAATATATATAACACAACGAGATGACACGTGAGGTTTACCGTCACACTTGGTGATCACAAGCTTCGCCTGCACTTTTCTTTCCCCTGACAGCTTTACCTGTAACACTGAATGTCTTTGTTGTTTTATAGCTTTATATTCTGTCCCTGCAGTTCCTCCAAGTCCTCGTCCGTCTCCTCTGTTAGCGATCGAGTGCTCTTCCTCTTCTTTGATCCTCGTTCAGCAGCACTTTTTATGCTCTTGGCCACCGTCACACTCATAAATCCTTTGTTTTCCTTGCTGTGCTTCCATGCTGCTCCTGTTCTGAACCTGCACACGGCTGCCCTTGTAAACTCATCCTCTCACACCCCAAACCACTTTTTGTCTTCGAAGCTGACATTTTACACCAAGAGCAAAAAAGCAGTGGTGCCATTTTTCCACGTTACACTTTGCACAGGTTTTTTCACTCAAAGAATGTCTCTTTTCGAACAGGTTTCACGTGTGTTTTAGTTTCTGGGAACAAACAAGTACATAAAAACAGCGAACGGGTGGAAATGTAAGGGAACTGCATGTAACTCATTGTCGGAGCTATGCAGAGAGCTTTACTTGCTTTCATGAAGTTGACTGTTAACAGAGAGCATCGTAAATGCTGACATCTTTCTCACAGATCAGTTTGGAGATGGTCATTTTTTTCTGTATGTACATTCTGTATGTAGTAGCCTGTATAGCCAAGGGTTTAAACATATATATTATTAAACTGCTATTATTATGTGTGCCTGATTTCTTTTTTTTTACACTTGTAATAACAATAAAATGCTTTTGAGTGACGTGAGGCTGTTTGTTTTTGTTGGGCTGCTTTCACGGCTGTAAACTCTTGACCTTTCCTACCTCAGGACACAGGCCAGGAGTCACGGTACCCTCAATACTAGATGTGATAAATTGCTAAATGGCGCCCCCTGATGACTGTTTCTAAAATAAATCCAAATACATGTACTAGGAAATTGCACACATTTCAGAAAATATATGAAAATGAGAGCCGTTAGGTGTTTTTTTTTTTTCTTTTTTGTTGTTCTTAATAAACTTTTCCTTGTTGAGCTTTTGTGTTCATTTTAAAAGACGTGTTTACAGATTGAAACACAAAACCAGTCAAACTGGACACTGGTTTTTATCAACAGCTGATGTTTGTTTTTGTTTTACCTGAACTCAAAGAGTCATTCCTGCATGAATTATAGCGGCACAATCGAAATCTTGCCCTTACTTTACCCGACACCCACCTCTCAACCATCCTATAGCTGTATGGGGTTGTCCCATAGGAACATTTAGCTTGCCTGGAGAACACCTCTGTGGCTTGACAAATTTAAACTGGATAGAAAAGACGGGTAAATATAAAGGTTTTTACAGACAGTTAAAGACAACTGAGTCTAGTTTGATTGGTTTCATGGATGTAGATTAGCAGGGAAAGTGCTGACTTTGTGCCCAGCTCTAACTAAAGTCCCTGCAGGTCCGATTGTTCGGCTTCCATTAAATGAAGGTAGGGTTAGGATTACCGCCTCCAACCTGAGTAAGAGCTACAATTACAGACAAGAGTAGCTCCTCCCCTCTGTAAAATGCCAAATAATGGTCCAAATGTGACGACTTTCCTCTTCACTGTTTTCCATGTTTCTTTGATATTTATATGCATGAAATTAGCCCTTTATGCACATTCTTGATAAAGTGGGTTAAACAATGACCGAACTTAAGAGACATCTGTTTTAGTGCTTAAAAAACTGCCAAAAAAGTAAAAAACAAAACAAAAAAAAAAAAAAACCCTATAAGATAAAAAGATTCTAGGGCCTTCCACAGCGGGCCGTTTCGGTGGTTTTGCCCTTTCCCACTGCCTTTGAGGGGGGCCTGAAGGCAGCAGCGCTCTGATCCGAGCGGGTCTTGACTCTGGAAGTGCGTCAACAGCAGAGTGGAGACCGTCCCAGCCCTCAGAGGCTCAGAGCAGAGGCGGCGCGCTGCCTTCAGTCCGAAACATCTCCGAAAGGCGACGGAGTTATAACTGCTCGTTCGTCTTTGAGCGTTTCCCTGCTGGTGGGCATGCTGCGTCCGTGCGTAAAGACGCACTGAGGACTGTTTTCTTTGCCATCGGGAGCGGCAAGCGGACAAGAAGATGTTGGCGAGGAAAAGCATCATCCCGGAGGAGTTCGGTCTCCCGGGGCTCGTCTCCCGGATGCCCCGCAAGCCGGTGTTCAGGGACCGCGTGAACAAAGCGCGCTTCATCGCCAAAAACGGCTCGTGCAACTTGGCGCACAAGAACATCCGCGAGCAGGGGAGATTCCTGCAGGACGTCTTCACCACGCTGGTGGACCTTAAATGGCGCTTCACGCTGGTCATCTTCACCACGACATTCGTCAGCAGCTGGCTGCTGTTCGCCATGAGCTGGTGGCTGGTGGCATTTGCGCACGGAGACCTGGACCCTACGCGTGAAAACATGACCGACTGCGTAAAAAATCTGAAGTAAGGAAAAGCCTGAGTGCTTTCATGTAACCTGTTCCAAGAAAACGAGGTTGTTAAAGTGTGTTTGGTGTAAATCCGTCAAGTTTTGCTCTGTCGAAATTCTTTCTGTATCCGTCTGCACTTGATCCAAACCTCCCAGCTCCCACCCGCCTCCTCTTCTCTTCGCCAACATTCTCCATTTTTAAACTGTGGAAGAGAAAAAAGAGGGAATGAGAGAACTTCTGCTGCGTTTATTTCAGGCAAATAAAAGAGCAGAAGCAGAAAGATCGCATGTGGTGAAAAGTTTTTTGGCACTTCCATGTTAGCGCATCCACCCTCACCCCCATGAATCCTTACCACAGGGAAGGAGAAGACAGAAAGGCAAATAGGAAATTTGCTTTTGCTTCTTGCTTGGAAATGATCAGAATCCATTGTCGGGAACCACTTGAGGTGGCGGTTCCATCTTCCATTGAAATACTGCTTTATTTTCACACTCCCTAAATCTCATAATCATAATCATCATAACCTTTTCACATAAAATTTTTTCTCTTCTGAATTTGCTGATGAAGCGTCTGCACTTTTATCTTATCTGAATTTCAACTGCAGGACATCGACTTGTTCACGTGCTTTTTAATATTGACGCACCAGTGATTAAAAGACCTTCATGAATATTACATCAAAAGTATTTTTGGAGGTCAGCTCTGTTTTTTTCTATGTTTGTCATCATTTCTTGCTTTATGAATTAGTCTTGTGGAAAAGTAGTTGGGGAGCAAATGTCGTGAGTAACAGGGTTTGACCAGACCTGATCTGAAGACCGCAACTCTACTTCCTGTTAACTTCTCAACATCCAACATGTATGTGAATAAATGACATTCAGGGTTAGGGTGCATTTTAGTAATATGTTTAATCAAACTGAATAAAAACCTCAATTTGAAACATGACCTTATACATCAAGTATCTCACATGCATTCTGACCGCTTGGTAATTGTGACCCCATCCCTAACCCCGATCAGCCATGAAGACCTGGATGTTAGAGGTTAAGCCCATTGTGCATGAAATTGGTTGCGATTCAGGATGCGGAAGGCAGGGGGCGCTGTCGAAGTGCTCCTCAATGAAAAAGAGTGAACTGAGCTGAACTAAAATAATTATTTTACCTTTTTTCTGGTTTTACATTGTTTCTTTCACAGTGAAGCTCATTTCAACCATGAAGCGATAGGTCCAGCAGCACCAGAGGAATATTTCACAATAGTTTATCCCCCAGGATATTTGATTTAACTTGTCTTCCCCTCTGCAGGTCGTTCACATCAGCCTTCCTGTTCTCCATCGAGGTTCAGGTGACCATCGGCTTTGGAGAACGTGTGATAACGGAGCAGTGTCCCACTGCCATCACCGTCCTCATCCTGCAGAACATTGTGGGACTCATCATCAATGCTGTGATGTTGGGTAAGGTGCATGAAGTGTTTACCTCAAACCTAAAAGGATCAGCAGAAAATCGATGGTTAAAATAAGACAGAAATATCAACCTCGCTCAGTTTTTGTCGCCTTGGATGCTGTTTATACTTCAGGGCTGCTTTAATTCTTCATGCACAGAGTCACAAGCTGCTGGAAACATTTCTCTGAGACTTTTGCTTCATGTTTACATGACAGCATCACACAGTGTCATGTCAAAGAAACCAGTTTAAGATTTGAACTTTGTGGCATGAAACATTTTCCTGCTGTAAGCATGGATGCGGTGTGGCTATAAAAAAATGATCATGGTCAGCAACAGTGCTCAGGTAGGCTGTGGTGGTCTGAGGCTCAAAGTATACCAGAAAACTATATCTAATAAAGTGTTTTCTTTTGTTTGAGAAGCAAAGCACTTTGGATGTCTTTAAATTTAGCGCCTTTGAGTTATTTTGAAGTGAAATTTCTCCTGAAAGAGACGAAAAGAAACATAAAGCATTTCTGACCTGCGGGTTTAAAGCAGCCTGGCTCTACAGTGCACAATTCCGGCTTGACCCTTTGCCCTCTTTTTAATTATGTATGATTCTGACTCTCGGGTCAGATAGGTTACAGGACTCATTTTTAACTTGAAGAAAAAGGGTTCTGTTGACATCTTCGTTTCCGCTCAAACACTGGCAATGAAGCCATTTTGACTCTTGGCATGTTAAAAGAACTGCGGTGCTTTGTTCCATTCTGACCTATAAGTACTGATGCGTGCATAGACGCACCTGCTCAGGTTAACCTTGCCGAATTTTACCTCCTCAGGTTGTATCTTCATGAAGACGGCTCAGTCGAACCGTCGGGCAGAGACGCTCATCTTCAGCCGCCACGCCGTGATCGCAGTCCGGAACAACCGGCTGTGCTTCATGATTCGTATCGGGGATCTGAGGAAGAGCATGATCATTGGAGCGACCGTCAGGTTACAGGTGAGCCTCTCGTTTTAACCATCAGTAAAATCAAACTCGCTCAACATATGTTTTTGTGTTTTTCTACATGAATCTGAGACATTTTCCATCTAATTGCTGCTCTAAAATGTCAGCTGCCACTTTTTTTTAATAGAAAGTGTAAACTTTGTAAATACGCCTATATAGCTTTGCACATACTCATTTTATATGTACATAGAAATAAAGGTGAAAAATCAGAAGAAACACACAAAGTAAAATAAATACAAATCATAACTAAACAATAAAAACAAAAGAGAAAACAGCACTGCACCACAATCCAAAGATTTAAGACATATAAATGAGACCTCTCACAAATCTTTCCCTTACCAATCACAGTGTGGGCCACGGCCCCCTAGTGGGCCTAGAACGTATCGCAAGAGATCTTTTTACAATAAATACTTTGTGTTTTTGTTCAGTTAACTGAAATAGAAATTTCAGAGTCACAGATTAAAACTTTGATGTGACTCAATCTGGTAAACTTACAGGCAAAAAAATGAAAGCGGGGTCAGAAAGGTGGGTCTTTAGTTTGGGTCTTTAGCCAAAAGATAATGCTTTTTTAAAATGATCTTTGGGACCGGTTCTAATAATTCTGTTTAAAGTTTCAGTGAAATATTCACATTTTTAAAAGATACGGAGCAACTCAAACGTGGGTTTAGAAATGTCTATTATTAAATGTTATTCCTCCTTTCCTGATCTACTTTTGGTCCGTAAGTTCTTTCCAGGTAACAACAAGACAAAAGTTCAACAAGAAAACCATCAGAACATCAAAATGAATTATTGAAAACACAAGAAAAACTTTTATTACATGAGTGTTTTTTTCTTATGTGATGATCAGAGTTGTTGCATCTATTACAAACTGAAGTGCGACTTTTTTTTATTCTTTCAATGAATAAAGAACCAACATGTGAAAGACGTTTTAACCAGATTAAGTTTTCATCTGTTGGTTGAGCTGTTTGTGGCAGTTTTATCTCCGTGAGCACCTCCAGTCTAAGAAAGTTACCCACATTTATTCACGTAACACAACTTTAGTAATTACTCACTACAAAAATGCAGAAATGATCAGCCGGGTACTTTTCTTCACTTTAAATTATATACCCCACCTCTCTAATCACTGAAGTATCTACCAAAATAAAGCAACAAGTAGCTTAGTAAGAAGGAAAGCTTAGATAAGGGGCTGCAGTAAAAATATAACGCCACAGGGGCAAGAGGAGAAATCTTCAGCTTGACTCTACCTCGATGTCGCTATCTCACCCAAATATCTACAGACCCACTTTCAAATATATTGGGATGCTATGTGAAGTGCACAAATCTGATAAATCCATATTTTATTCACAGTGGACACGGAAAGTGTTTAAACTTACCAAATGTGGCATTTTAAAATATAAGAGAAATATGAGCTCATTTTTAATTTGATAGGATGTCTCAAAAAAGTTGGAAAAGACTGTCTTCTTTTAACTACAGTCTGTAAACATCTGGGATCATCTGGGGAGAAACCTTCGGGACAGGAATGATGTCTGATTCTAGTCTGATGGAGGATTTTAGTTGCTCAGCAGACCAGAGCCCAAGCATTAATGCAATGTGCCGGGCATCCAGCACTGATTCTCAGCCTCATTCCTCACGCACAGAGATTTCTCCAAATTCTCTGAATCTTTTGATTTTATTTACTGTACATAGAAAAATAAATATTCTAATTATTGACCTTTTTCTTCTGAAATTGTTCCACAATTTGTATATGCAACATTTTGCAGATTGGTGAGTACAGCTGAGTAGAGTTATGAATTGAGGTTGTACCAAGTTTTATTTGAAGGACTTGGCTTGAACAGGATCAGGCCCTGGGTGATATCAGTTACATATGAAGTCTAATATGTCTAACAATGTGGTTGGTTTTTAATTACTTCAGAATTCACTCAAAATCAATTTTTTTCTCAGGTTTAATCGAGCTGTTAGTTAATTAGGACTACACTTCGTCTGCTTGCAGGTTGTGAGGAAGACAACCACACCAGAGGGGGAGGTGATCCCCATCCATCAGATCGACGTGCAGACAGAGAGCGCTGTGGGCAGCAACAGCCTGTTCCTCCTCGCCCCGCTCATCATCTGCCACGTCATCGACAAAAACAGGTCCAGAAACACATGACGGAGGCTGTGGCTTTATTACACCTGACTGAACCCCACTTTGTGCTCTCCACAGTCCACACAAACAGATAATATGCGATGTGTTATCAACCAGAAAGCCCCTCGGCTGATTTATGATTAACAGAAAATGGCAGAGAGGAGAGAATATTGGCATTTGGCTGCTTTTGCTTTAAAAATAATCCAAAGTAATTGTTTTACCTTTAGTTCTTTTTAAAAGTTAATCACTGGAAAAAGAAAACTCATAAAAGTAACAGTGTAAGAGTGTGAGATAAGAAGATGAGACTCATTTATGCCCTACCGCCACCTGCTGGACAAACACAGACTTAAAGTTTAAATAAACAACTAAAACAGAAACCATGTATCACCTGCACATACTCTGACATACTCTGATATTTAAACCTGGACTCCCCCCACTCTGCCCTCAGCCCGCTGTACGACCTGTCAGCCATGGAGCTGCAGTGCAGCGACCTGGAGGTGATTGTCATCCTGGAGGGAGTTGTGGAGACGACGGGCATAACCACGCAGGCACGGACTTCCTACGTCTCCGAGGAGATCCAGTGGGGCCACCGCTTCGTTCCCATAGTAACAGAGGAGGAGGGCGTGTATTCTGTCGACTACTCCAAATTTGGCAACACAGTCAAGGTAAACGCTAAAACAAAAAAGATCCTGGTGGACTTTTGTTCATTATCATCATCATCATTAAATCACAGCAAAACATTGATTTGGGTCAGTGTCTCTTCCCACTGGTGAACTTGGTTTAAGAGATGTTCGCAAAATGTTCTCTTGTTCCTCCTGCAGGTTGCGACGCCATGCTGCAGTGCCAGAGAACTGGACGAGAAGCCGTCCATCTTAATCCAAACCCTCCAGAAGAGTGAGCTTTCGCACCAGAACTCACTGAGGAAGCGCAACTCCATGAGACGCAACAACTCCATGCGCAAAGGTGCAGGAAGCAGTGGGAGTCTCCGCAGGAACAACTCAGGCCTCGCCGTGCCTAAAGTCCAGTTCTTCACCCCGACCGATGGAGGCCAGAACCTGAACGCCGTCACCTGACATGAGGCCTACCGTCTGCTGGCTCCACTGCTCTTCCTGGTGGGGAGGAAGATCCTGGGTGTTGGTGCATCTGTCTCTCTGATTGGACTCATTCTTCTTCTTTTCACTGGCATATCTAGACTTGTGTCTCGACACGTTCACTGTTAATGTTCCCTGTGTTTACGTTCATGGTTTAAAATGGGTCCTGTTCAGATTACATTTGTGATCTCTAAGCAGTTAAAGTAACATTCCTCTGCGCTGACAGAAACCCAGAAAGCAGATACTAAAACAGATAAGAGACGGATGGAAACTGCAGAATTGGTTGTGTGAGCTTAAACTGATTTCTAAATGACATACAGTGCTTTTCATTCTGAAACACTACGGTATAAAACGTGCAAAAGTGGCTTTAGCCTGCATTCTTTCTCATGGCCATCAGGGGGCTACTCCTCTGGCTCCCAGATCTTGGCTAAAGCCTTAAAACTGATGTCAGTAAACACTTTTCTTTTGGGTTTTGGACTCAATCACTTGTATAAGTTTTATGTTCCTTCTGTAAATTATGGTCCTCATTAGAGTCCATAAGGATGATAAAACATGGATCAGGCTGTTTGCAGACGACTGTATTGGTTTGACCATCACTTCAGTGATGCATCAGTACACAAGCTCAGAGAGTCACAGATTACACATAGGAAGATAATCTTCCGGCTTGTTCTGGTTTTAAGTTACACCAGCACCACTGATGCAGAGGTTTCCTCTTCCCCTATCATTTAGAAAAATACACTGAATGCCTGTGCACTGTAAAACAGAACTGTGGATGAGACATGACCAATGCGGTGACCATAATCGGTCCTTAACTTATATAATGACTGTCATGTTGTATTGTATAAGCTCTGAAAGTTATTAATTAACAGGAAAGTGTTCATTAAGCTCACTAATGAAGTCAGGATCACTTCTATAGACTTCAGTTCAGCTGGACTTTTCTCTGAAACCAAAGGATTTGCCCCCTGCTGGCCATTAGAAAGAATGCAGATTGTCTAAATTCGTCTTTCTTGTCGTTGCCCCCCCCCCCGTTTTCTTTGTTAACCTACACTAGCAATTCTATGCCTTTATCTCAATGATGCTGCACATCAGATACTCAGAATAGCAGCAATAGTATATTCTTAAACACACACAATACCCTTTGTGTTTGTCTGTGTGACCTGCCTGGTCTCAACTTCAGTCACCAGTTCTCTCCACTCAGAAGACGAGATGCTCCCTGACCCAGCTGATGTGTTCCACTTATTGTAATGATCCGCAGACAGAGAAAGCAATCTGAAGATTTCACTCTGGACAAACGAGAGGTTGCATTGAACCTTTTGTACCTTAATGGTTTATTTTAAAAATCAGCATGTTAATGTCTCGTGAAAATAAAAGATTATTCCAGCTTTGAAGTAGATTTACTGTAGCCATGGTGTGCACTGTGCAGAGCGGGAAAAGACTGGGATGTGTTCACTTTTACTGTTTACTGCAAAGGTGTTGTGATTCATTCAGAGTCCTTCTTTATCCTTCACCATCAGCTCAATCCTCTGTTGGCAGTTTTGAGACCACAAATAGTTTCATGTGAAATCAACCAGCTGTCGCATCAGCATTACTGACATGTTTGCCTTCACTGTATCTCTACTTGTTCCGCTTGGTTCCAGTTTCCAGTTCATTTCCATAATCTGTCCAAACCGTGCATGCTGTATTATCACAACAGCAGTACGCAAAAACACCTGGCTGTTGTAAGGGCAGACGCACTGCTTAAGTAATATTTTCTAATTAAGTTCACAATCACTACTAATGAGAAGTCATGGCAGTCATTCACCGTATGGTACTGATTTGTGTATTTTTCACGTATGGTTGTCTTTGTGTTGTTTGAGAATAAATACTTATGTATGCAAATGATGCAAATGCAAAACATGAATGTGGTTTCACTGTCTGTCTGTCACTGAGCAGCAAATGCAGAAACCCATTAAAAAAGATTACATAATTATACTGTTAGACAGTCTTTCACAAATATATAACAAACTCACTAATGCAGTTTATACACTGATTAAGATCTGCTTTTCTTCTAGGATCTTGGCCGACATACCAAATTTCCTCAGCTTCCTCAGGAAATACAGCCGCTGCTGAGCCTTCTTGACCAGCTGTGTGCTGTCAATGTCCAGGTTAGGTCCTCAGTGATGTAGACGCCTTGGTATCTAAAGCTGCTCACCCTCTCTACTTCACTCTCCCGGATAAACAGCAGCTGGTGAGGCCTCCTCTCCTTCCTCGTGTCTACTATCATCTCTTTTGTCTTATCGGTGTTGAGGGTGAGGTTGTTGTCCCCACACCATGACACCAGACCGGCCACCTCTCTCCTATAAGCCGCTTCGTCCCCTCCAGTGATGCGACCAATCACTGTCATCTGCGAACTTCAGTATGGTTTTATCCCTATTGGTGTACAGGGTGTAGAGGATGGGACTGAGGACGCAACGATGAGTAGAAGCCATCCAGCTTCTCCCTGTACTGCCTCTTAGCCGCTGTAATGGCTTTCCTCAGTCCATACTTCGCAGCTTTGTACTCTATCTCATTGCCTGATCTAAATGCAAGAGACCGAGCACGCAGCATGTGTCATAACTGACTGAGATAGAGAAGCAGATCCTCTTCTCTAATGGGAGGAGGCGTCCAGGGAAAGGCCTTATGATCTCCCGCCGCAGCGGGAACGCTTCATCAGCCACAAAGACATGGGGATGGGCTCCACGGTCTTCTCCACCAGGTAGAGGCTGGTCAGGAGACAGATGGAGAGTCCCAGCCCGAAGAGCCTGACCAAAGGTGGAGTTGGCCAGAATACCTTCCATATCCCCCAACATCAATGACGCGGAAGCGATACCCTGCATCCACAACTGCAAGGAGAACAATTGAAAAAGTTCTCTTGTATTTGTGGAACATGGATCCTGAGTTGGGGGGGGGTGCCTTCATCTGGACGTGCTTCCCATCCAGAGCTCCACAGCAGAGAGGGAAGTTCCAGCGCTCCTGGAATCCCTCTGCGATGGACCGCCAGTCTTCAGTTGAAGGTACAGCCATGAAGTCGTCCACTAGACAGTCCCAGATGGTCGTTGCTACCTGGGGGGTGATCTGGCACACCGTGGACACACCGACTCTGAAACTGAATGCGATGGTCCTAAAGGAGTCCCTGGTGGCACATATATATATTACATAATATATATTAGATATAATATAAAACAGTCAGTTGTGTTTTGTTTTAACTTTACGATGTCCTAATTTGATTGGTAGCAACTTTTACCACTACAGTGTGCCAATCACTCATAATTCCTAAACATGTCAATCAGGTAGGAACGAAGTAAGACATTAATAGAAATAAAGAGTTGGATGTTGACATGTAGCCCTTTCCTTTCTTAAATCATTAATATTTTTGAAAAATTAACCTGTGATAAGACATAGCATATCAAGATAGAATTGTTATTATCAGATAACTAAAGATGAACCAGCTTTCTTGATGCATTCTCAATTATCCAGGAAAGTAAACCCTCTGGGTTTTGGTCAGTGGTTGTTGATCAATGGTCATGAGAATTTGCATAATTATGATTAAGGAACTGACCTCCCAGCCCATTGTTCCCTCAGGTGGGCTGGTTTCAGTCATTATGCAAATGCACTGTTTATAAGATTGGGGAAACCTGCAGTCAGCTGAGACTGAAGAAGTCACTTGGATGAGTGACGAAACGTTTCTCCCACAAAACGCTACGTCCAGATGAACAGAATCAACTTTTGGAGATGAACCAAGCTGTTCAGAATTTTATCTAGCTCTCAGTTTTAAAAAGGCTGGTGACCCCTGCTATGGTCTGACAGCTGCAGTTGGATATACAAATATTCGACTGGTTCTATACCAGAATTAAACCAGGTCTAAGTAAAAAAAAAAAAAAAAAAGGACTTATCCGTTAAACTAGCTATGTAATTCCTAAATGCGTGTAGTTTAGGGTAGATTATTTTACCTGGATATGACTGGCTCTGATGAGCCTAAGGTACCAAACATGCCGGTGACGTTTATACCGGTTTTGTAGCTCCTCGGAAATTAAAACAGTACACAACACACGGAGCAACATTTATTGGTCCATTTTTCAGTTTTCATGCTGTGGTGTGAACGACCAGAAATGTGTGGAATAAAGGGCAGACTTGAACGAAGGCCAGCTTCTCAAGTCCATCCTACTCGGCTGTTGAAGAATCCTACCTACGTGACGTAGGTAGGATTCTTCGGAGCACCCTGTGAATTTGGACACAGCATATAAATTAACTCTAAATCATGAAATCCTTTTATTCATTGAACTCTTACAACTGTAAATGAAGTACCTTGGTAACCAAGCATATGATTTTTAAACCTTTTATCAACTTTATATATTTTAACCACTTTTATAACCATGAACTTTTTTCCCCCGTTTTCCTTTATAATCTAAACCTGAATCATTTCGGACGGGGCTACACTCCGGACATTCTTTCACCATGTTAAATTTACTCTTTCACAAGAGTTGAAATTCCAGAGTTAAAGTGACTCTAAATTGAGTCAGGATTTAACACTGACCAACACTGGGTAGTGTTATATGAGATTAACACTACAGGCTAAATTACTCCGTAAAGAGCATTATTTATACATTTAAGTGTGCATATTTTACTCTATTTAATTGATAAATAAACTCAGAATTAGAATGCATATGAAATATATAATTCCCTTTTTTTGGATTGTAACTTGTTGTTTGTGAAGGTTCTCAGTCATCCAGGTCAGCGTAGTCTAAGGAGCTTGGGGAAAAAAAGCGTCTGGACTTCTTTAAGATGCTTGAAGATGTTTCACCTCTCATCCGAGAAGCTTCTTCAGTTCTAGGGTCAAATGGTGGAGTGTCCCCCCAAGACAGACAATGGACCCCCTAATTATCCTCTACCTAATCACACGAGCCAAGGTGTGAAAATGGGTGTAGGTCACAATCAGCCAAGGTTTCGGATGAGCTCATTGTGAAACCTAGCCCCCCGTCATGTGATTTCCTGAGGTCAAATGGCCCAGGATGTGAGTAGGCGTTAAGGTGTCTGGGAAGGGATCTCAGCACTGGATTATAGATGGCGGATAGTTGGTGTTGTTACGGTTCGGCGTTGGCAGTGTATTGTTTTAGGCGTTTTGTTTTGGCGTGACTGTTATGTGTTTCCTGTTTTACTTTGAAAGTCTGTGTTATCTTAGTGTGCAATTTACGTGTCCCTGTCTCGTCAGTGTAAGCGTTGCCCCAGCTGTGTTTCCCTCTTGTTGTCCATTTCCTGATTGCGCCCTCTAGGTATTTAAACCCTGTGTTTCAGTGTGTAAGGGTCGCGATCTTCCCCCCCGTTGTAAATAGTTTGGCGCCTTGTGTTGTGATGTAAATAAATATCGTATTTTGCTTTAAAGAAAATAGTTGTCGATACTTTCGTTTTGGGATTATTTTTGTGGAAGCCCGTATTAGTCTTTTTTATGAGTTCGCCCTCCTTAAGAGCAGTGAGCTTGGGGGCCCTTTTTCCCTTATTTCTATTTTTCCTGAGTTGCACGCCGGTTGCCTAGGCCGGGGTGTAACAGTGTCGTAAGCCACCGCCTCTGTCAGCTATAATTTTTAAAACACAACTGTGTTTTATAAACTCTGATAGAGTCGTTGCATTTTGACATTTCTAATTTAAGACTGCTGATTTTGCTGTGTGCGTAGCAGCAAAGAAAACAAGAATGATGAGCGAAGCTGGACTCTGATAACGTCTTGCTCTGCTCTCTGTGTCAATGACGCCTCACATTGATTTTGTGAACAAGGTTTTCATTTTAACCACTTTGATTTAAATTTTGCGTAAATAAATCCATATGAGAGTTTTAATTTTAATGCACACTTTTAACCAAAACAACAGAAACTAACACAAACACCACTTAACAAAAAGCTGGCACAATAAAAGGTGATGGACTAACGTCAGTCATTGTGAGGATTATGTGTAACAGGACAAAGAAAATCCCTAAAAATACTTCATTTTTTAGATTTATGTTGTAGTTATGTTGTTATTAATTTTTTACTGAAATACTGGCAACATTTCATACCTCTATAAGCTACTGAAGTAGAGTGTTGTATTTCAACAAGCTTATTGAATTATAATATTATAGTTTTGTGTCAAGACTATTAATTTTTATAATCTTCTACTTAATTACAAATCCAGAACTAATTAAACCAGGATCTGAAAAAAAAAGTAATTTTGCTCAAAGATCCAAACTTCAGCTTCTGTTTAGGATTTACAGTCTAGCAAACAGAGCTTAGATGTAGCTCATCTCAACATTAAGATTCTGTTTCCATTCTTAACCTCATTTAATACATCTAAAATTGGACAGAAAGCAGCATTTATCCATTACGTCAATTTTTTTATCCACCATCTTAGTCAACAGTGTATTTCCTTCTCATTGCTCTCACAGCAGCATTTAAGGCACACAATGGATCATCATCATCTTTAGCTATGGTGAACAGGAGGAAATCCTCAGAGAACATGAAACAGCACAGCCGACACATTCACTGAAGGCTGGTGGTAATTACTCAACTCACCAGTGAGTGCTAATCATGTGTTCCTGTCAATATTAATCACATGATCATTGTATAATTTGCTAAAACTCAGTCAGTCGTGGGCTTTTTCTGCTTTATGGCTCCACACTGGTTTGCGTTTCTCTATGAAGGCGCGGATCCCCTCCTGCCCGTCTCTCAGAGCCAGGTTGTCGACCATCACCTTTGATGCGGTGGCATATGCAGCATCGCGACCTTGAGCCATTTGTCTTAGGAAGGAAACATACAGAAACAAACACCACATATTTTAATTTATATTTAATTGTGTTGTGGTTTGCAGTGTTTTGTGTTGTTTCACTTTAAATTTGTTTAAAAGGAAAAAGCTGAAAATTTAAATAGTTAAAAGTTAAAATGTAGATAGTTGGTTTTTGTATTATATGATTTATTTATTACATTTTATGTGGAGTGAATAAATAAAAGTATATTTACGGTGGCCCCTAAAGACAAAACACGTACGACCGGATTTGGTGTGTGGTAGTAACAGGTAAATGAACATTTTTTTAATTATTTGAATATATATATATGAGTGCTTGTGTATAAATACACAAACAATACACATATGCTTTCAATTGTGTAATGTGATCTAGGTAGCTCTGTTTTGAAAGGTCAGCAATGTGTTTTGGAGTTTGTACGTGCTTTGTCTGTAGGGGCCACAGTATATATTTATATTGAAACATATATAAATAAAACCACTTTTTTTACATTAGTAATTCCTTTTGTGCATAATTTTATGTTATTGTTAATAATAAATTAATTAAAGCAACAAAATAACCTGAAGATCCGGTTCGGAGCCGAAAGAGCCGACTCTTTTTAGTGAGCCGAACCGAAAGAGCCGGTTCTCTAAAAAGAGCCGGAGATCCCATCACTAATTCCTCTGAAATTATTGCCATGGAAACCGTCTGTCAGTTTACACACTGTAAATTCTCACCTTTGGAAAGTGGCCTTTCCGAGGGCTACAACAGGTCGGCTAGCTTTACAGATACGCTGGGCGATGGCTAATGTTTCCTCTTCCAACTGCTCCTCCGGCACCACTTTACTGACCAGACCGTGGAGCAAAGCATCATGGGCTGAGATGGGAGTTCCTGTGAACAACATCTCCATAGCAACCTGTTTAAAAGAAGGAAGGTGTGTATTGATTAGAGCTAAATACTAGAATACTAAGGATGTTTGTTCACAATTGAGTAGATCCAAAGAGAGACAACATGTTCTGAACACGTGTCCTCTTAGAAGAATCAAAATCCAAAAGTGATATTGACTTCAAGTGATCCAGAGCTGAATGACAGACAGATTGATAAACTCCAGAGAACAGCTTCCTGTTTTTCATGAGTGCCTCATAGAAAACAGGGTTTAACTGAGAACTTTTCTGTTGAATAATTTTCATGATGTTCATTTATAGACCAAGCTAAGACAGGGTGTAAATAAAGATTTAAAAAGGACCTCGTGTACCTTTAATTTACTCGTAGTGACTGTAATTACTTAAACCTTCAAAACAAATAACAAAAATGTTATAATTGATTATTAAAGAGAATAAACAGAAAACAGCCTTTAAAAAGCAGACGTTTTTTAAATGACTTCGGTTTATGATCATTTCTGATTTTATCTTGATCTTTCGCATAATGTCATGTGAATAACGAACTTTTCTAAGTCCTAACAAGAAGAAAATCTAAAAGTTTCCATCAAATGAAACTATAAAACCAAAAATAAATGGAGGACCCCTCACCTTCCTCGGCACCGCTCTGCCAATGGCCACCGCCGGCGTCGAGCAGAACAGACCCACGTTGACACCTGGAGTAGCAAAGGTGGACTTCTCCGTCACCACAGCGATGTCACAACTGGCAACAAGCTGGCATCCGGCTGCTGTGGCAACACCGTTCACCATGGCGATCACTGGAACAGGTATGTCTTGTATCAGCGTCATCACCTGCAGCACAGGGCGCAAATCATAATATTTAAAACGTTTTTCCTTCATATTTATATTTATGTGGAGATCTGATGTTTCCATCATTTGGGACTTTTAGTGATTTCTTTGAATTGTTCTAAGGAGAATAATGGATTTACACAAGTTGCGAAATTCAGCTCAAAGCTCAAAGTAACCATGACATTCATGCCCACAATGAATGGATGGAAACTTGTGACCAGAACTGTACCTGAGTGTCTGTAACAAAGCAAACAGTACAGTGATTTGTCAGCATGTAAGCTGCAGTCACAGTAAAAACACAAAACAAACAAACCAAAGAAGCTGAGGTGGATAGATCGATCTTTGACAGGGCAATCAGTGGTTTTGATAACAAAGTCCACCTTATATATAAAGTTTGTCTCTTTTTCATGTTATTTTAAATTAAGCAAATTTGGCTTTTTGGTCACATAAACTGTCTGAAAACATTTGTTTTTATTTGTTGTTTCAATATGCATGGCATGATTCATTACATTTTAATTCACAAAATTATCAATAAACGTCTCAGTGAATGACAAGACAAGAAGACAGAAACACTAACTGACCTCTGAGCAGGTATGAAACACCTTTGTGTGATATTCTCGACCCTGAGCAGATGTCAGCTCCTTCAGGTCGTGTCCAGAGGAAAACACCGGACCTTTGGCTGAAATACACAAAACAAGGTCAGACTGGCATTTGGCTTTCTCTCTGTCACACACGTAATAGACAAACACCAACCTGATAGGATGACAACTCTGAGATCCTCGCTGTCAACATCAGCTAAGATGTTCTCTCGGAGAGACTCGAGCATGGACAGAGACAAAGCATTCCTCTTCTTGGGGTTGTTTAGTATTATTCTCCTGAAGATGAGAAGAAATTTTTTTTTTTATATATATTTCTTTAACATATTTCAGAACAATTTTCACCAAGGTTACAGAAATCATCTTTAAAATGATTCTGTAATATAGGCGTCTGCCACCTTTTTCCCTCTTTTATTTCCCATCTTTGATTTGGCTGAAGGTGATGATGTAGAGTGTCGTAAATAGATATTTGCCCCTTTCCTGATTTCTTAATTTTTGAATATTTGTCACACTTAAATGTTTCAGATAATCAAATAAATTATAATTTTAGAGAAAGGTCTGAATACCAGCAGACCTGCTGAATGGAGAAATCACTTAAATAGAGCCTGATGACCATGATCTAAAGAAACAGCTGAGAAACAAAGTCACTGCACCAATGGTGGCACAACCAGTTATTAGGTTTAGGACACAAATACATTTTCACACAGGACCAGGTACGTTTGGAGAACTTCTTTTCCTTAATACATGAAAACGTAATGTAAAAACTTCATTTTGTGTTGACATCATAGTGGGTGAAGACAGGAGAAAAACAGAAAAAAATGGTCTGGACATTACAGACAGTATAATGTTCACGTTGTTGCTCATGAAATTCAGATTTCGAGCTTTTGTGCATTTAAATTAAACCAGTAACCTGAAAACATGTTCCCCATTGTTTCCAATTCAGAATAGCAGACATTTTAACCGCTTTTCAATGACGTAATATTCATCCCGAGTGTACTTTGTGTGTACGTGTTGGTCTGACACACAAACTGAGGCACTGTACGGATCACTACAACAAACTGCTGTTGTGAAAGTCTTGCTCCATAATTGTTGTGCATCTGTATAAGGGACCAGATACGGTAACTAGCTGCACCTTATTCCGTCGCTTTGCTGCTTCAGTGTCAGCGGCTCCGCTTCGCTCTGCGAGTAGAGACGAGCGCCGGACAGCAGCGCGGTTTTCCTGCCTAGCTGAAGCACACCGAGGCATGTACACAGTACGCTCCGTGCCATCTTGCCCGTGGCCGCTTCGTCTTCACACTCACTTCCGGTGTTCTGAGAATCCATCCCGCCTGACAAACCATCCTACCCGTTGTTTCTACGCATGCGCACAACACGAAATTCACAGTGTTGCCAATTTAGCAACTTTGTCACTATATTTAGCGAGTTTTCAGACCCCCTTAGAGACTTTTTTTTTTCTAAAAAGCGACTAGCGACAAATGTTCCACGATGTGGAAGAGACATAAAGTAACCCTAAAGTAACCCTAACCCTCTCCAACAGCGTAGGTTACAATTACATCAGCATGACCAATTATGCAAATTAGGCGATGATGTCATTTTTATTATTATTAGTCCTTTATTTATCCAGGTAAAAAATCTCATTGAGATTAAAAATCTCATTTTCAAGAGAGACCTGGCATCATGGCAACAAAAGTCAAAATACACATACCACATAAGTATATAACATTTAAAACAAATACAATATCCCATACCAACATGTGTAAAATATACAATAACAGATCAAATTAAGAGTACATTAAAAACAATCACACTGATCAAAAGAGTTATTCTCTCGTTCCTTTAAGACAGACTTAAACTCTCCCAAGGTAACCAATTCTGATCATTTCAGTTCCTTCTGCAGATTATTCCAGGAAGCAGGGGCAGCGTATTTAAAAGACTTTTTCCCCAATTTTGTTCTGATTTTTGGGACAATCAATTGTATGATATTGTGAGAACAAAGGCTGTATTGGTTGTGGTTTTTACACATATAAACAGATAAATAAGATGGAACCAGCCCAAGGAGAGATTTATAGATAAAGGTCAACCAATGGGAGAGTCTGTGAATATGTAAAGATGGACATTTAGCAGCAGCATACAAAGAACAATGATGTACACGATTTCCACAGCCAGTAATAAAACGTAAAGCACAATGGTACACAGTATAAAACCTCTTTAGGTAGTGGGCAGGTGCATTCATAAAAAGCAGATCACCATAATCCAATAAAGGTAAAAAAGTTGCATGAATCAAGTGTTTTCTCACTTGGAGGGAGAAACAGGATTGATTTCTAAAAAAGTAACCTAGTTTTAGTTTTAACTTCGACACAAGCCTTTGAATGTGAGTTTTAAATGACAAATTCTGATCTATAATGATCCCTAGATACTTGTAAGATGTGACCATTTCAATTTCAGTTCCTTGAATTCTTTTAATCTTAGGAGACGTAGCTTACAATTCTTTGCCATTTGAGAATAACATGAACTTGGATTTCTCTGGATTTAACACCAACTTAAGTTGAGTTAAATGGGACTGAACTACATCAAAGGCAGACTGCAGAAATTGCAGGGTTTGTTCTACTGAAGGGGATAAACAATAAATAATTGTATCATCTGCATAAAGATGAAATGCTGCATTTGACAAATTATCACAAAGGTTGTTTATGTAAAGAGAAAATAGCAATGGCCCTAATATGGAGCCCTGCGGAACTCCTTTGGATACTGGGAGAAAAGAGGAAGAAGACCCAGCAGCATGGACACACTGTTTTCTTGCTGACAAGTAATTTGAAAACCAACTTACAGCATTTACAGATAGACCAATATTGTTTAGTCTATTTAATAAAATAGCATGGTCAACTGTATCAAAAGCCTTTGACAAGTCAAGAAAAAGAGCAGCACAGTATTTTTTGCAGTCCATTGAATCAACGATGTCATTAACCACTTTAATAGCAGCAGTTATTGTGCTGTGTTGTTTTCTGAATCCTGACTGATGTTGGGAAAGAACTGAATTTTTGTCCAAAAAGTCTTTCAGTTGTTCACTAATGAACTTTTCTAGAACGTTTGCTAGAACACACAATTTAGATATGAGCCTGTAGTTATTAACTGAAGGATCACCTCCTTTCAGCAAAGGGAGAACATAGGCAGATTTCCATATTACAGGGATCTCACTGTTCGAGAGGCTAAGATTAAAAATGTAAGTTATCGGTTCTGCTATAAAATCTGCAGCCAACTTAAGAAAATAGGGATCAAGTTGATCTGGTCCTGCAGATTTATTTAGATCCAACAGATTTAAAGCCCTGTGGACCTCAAAAACATTTAGCGGAGAAAAACTGAAGGGTTGGACCACAGATTCAGTTTGAGCGGTTGCAGAGAGAGCCTCTTGTTGATTAAGCTGTTTTAAATCTGGATATAAATAAATATCAAATAGAGATCCTGAAGAAACAAAAAGTTCATTAAAGCAGTTTAGAATGTCACATTTCTCTGTTAAAGTGCAGGAGTGTTTTATTTGTAGTGTTTTATTTGTGGCATTTCATTTGTAGTTATGTCCCCATAAGAAGATTTTATTATTTTCCAGAATCTTTTAGGATCGTTCAAATGTTTAGTAGTTTTTGAAAGATAGAATTCTGATTTGGCCTTTTTAATTAAGGAAGTTGAACGGTTTCTGAGCTGTCTAAAGATCAACCAATCCGCTTCGGATGTAGTTTTTCTGGCCTGCCCAGGCAGCATCCCTTTTTTTGAGTAGACTGGAGAGCTGAGGAGAAAACCAAGGGTTGTTTCTACATTTTACTCTAAATTTGCGCATGGGGGCATGTTTATTTATAATTTTGATAAAAGTGTCATAAAAATAATTCCATGCCAGCTCAAGATCAGTTATCAGGTAGATTCTATTCCAGTTATAGTCCCATAAATCATGAAAGAAAGCTTGCTCACAGAAATGCTTAAAATCTCGTTTAAAAACTATTTGTGGCCTTGATTTTGGGAGCTTCGATTGTCTGAATACAGCTACCACACAGTGGTCACTGATATCATTTGCGAAAACCCCAGTGTGAGAATATTTATACGGCATATTAGTTAAAAATAAATCAATAAGTGATGACTTTTCTGGGCATTTAAGATTTGGACGAGTTGTGCTGTAAATTAGTTGTGTGAGATTATATGAATCACACATGGATTTAAAACTGTGTGAGGCAGAGGACAACCAGTCCCAGTTGAAATCTCCGGCCAGCACAATTTCATTAAAATCTAAAGTAGATGGTTTTTCACTAAGTGAAAAGTTGGAGCTTGAGTGCAAGAAGTTCAGACTGTTTACAAACAGATACCAATGAATCGACAGTAACATGGAATTTGCTTTTTACATAAATTGCAACACCGCCACCCTTTCTGCGGCGGTCGCAACGGAAAAGATTATAGCCCGTTATTGCAATGTCTTTGTCAGTAATCGATTTTGTAAGACAGGTTTCTGATAATATAAGAATAACGATATCTAACTCTTTCACCCAAATTTTCACAAAATCAAGTTTGGGAAGAAGACTTCTGACATTTAAATGTTAAATTTAAAAGACCTGTTCGAGTTTTAAAATCACAAGGAGTACTTAAGCATTTGCAATCTGGACCGGGATTAGGTTGCACATTTCCAGATAAAAGACTTCTAGCGACTTTTAGGACAGCCAATAGCGATTTTCCTTACTGAGGAGTTGGCAACACTGGAAATTCAGTGGCGAACCGTCCTACCTTTGTGAATATAAGCTACAAACATACTCTGACGGGTAAAATTAATTGCCTTTGTAAATGTGACGTACAAGCATACTTTAACAGCTATATTTAGGTGTCAAATCGTCTTACCTTTGTTAATATGAGCTAGAGCAGGGGTGTCGAACTCCAGGCCTCGAGGGCCGGTGTCCTGCAGGTTTTAGATGTGTCCTAATCCAACACAGCTGATTTAAATGGCTAAAAGACCTCCTCAACATGTTTTAAGTTCTCCAGAGGCCTGGTAATGAACTAATCATGTGATTCAGGTGTGTTGACCCAGGGTGAGATCTAAAGCCTGCAGGACACCAGCCCTTGAGGCCTGGAGTTTGACACCCCTGAGCTAGAAGCATAATTTTACAGCTAGAATTCAGTGGCAAATCATCTTACCTTTGTTAATAAGAGCTAGAAAAATACTCTGATGGGTAAAATTACGTGCCAAACCATGCTACCTTTGACAATGTGACCTACAAGCATACTTATATAAATGAAGTGGCAAACCGTCCTGGCTTTATGAATGTGAGCTACAAGCCTACTCTGATGGGCAAAGTTAAGTGGCAAACCGTCATACCTACTTACATTTGTGCTGGAATTACTCTGTGACAGCAGAAATGTGCATAAACTACTTACGGTAGGCCGTTTTGCCAAAGTAGGACGTTTTGTCAGAACAGGTTTGATGACTTCTAGGACACGTGACCGGGAAAACGTTTCAACAGTCACTGGATTAGTGCTTCTCAATCATTTTCTGTTACGTTTAGATAACTGGCGCCCCCTAATTCTAGCATAGAGGCTCAAAATGGTCCTGAATTCCCTCATAGATGAAACACAATCAGGTTTTATGCCTAAAAGATAACAAACAATAAAAGACTATTACTAGACATTCTAGATTACTCTGAACTATAAAGTCTATACAGTCTATAAAGAAATGGTGATAGCTCAGTGAAACTAAGCGGTGGAACTTGTCCTAGATTAGATTTGATCTGTCAAGAGGCATTCGACAAGGATGCCTTGCCTCTTTCTAACTCTTTTTACGAGTTACCCAATTCTTAGCAGACCATATTAGATCCAGTAAAAGTTTCTCTTCTGGACAGAAATCTGATCATCACTCAACTGGCTGATGATACTCCTCTTTTTCTGAAGAAACCAAACCAAATTTCTGCAACTCTGGAATCTGTAAAAGTCTTCTCTAGAGCTTCTGGCTTAGATCTGAATATTAACAAGTGTGAAATTAGGAATGTTCCAGTACATCTATTTGTAATATACCAATTAAAAATGAAGTGCTATACTTAGGAATAATAATTACCAAGGATCAACAAAAAAGAGCATCCATAAATCTGGAACCCATCATCCAGAAAACTCAAAGTAGACTAAACCAGTGGATCCCTCCTTAAAAGGAAGAGTTCTGATTACCAAAATGGAGGGAATATTACAATTAACATATGCAGCTCTGCCTCTCCATGTGGAGAAAAAACTTTTAAATGACACTGACAAGATGCTCTTTACCTTTGTGTGGAGAAATAGGACTCATTATTTAAGAAAACCTGTTTTCATGAATGCATATGATAAAGGTGGTCTACATTTTATAGATATTAGCTATTTAAAAAATACATTTAAGATTAATTCGCTACAATATTTACAAAAATAGCCCAAATCCATTTAGAATGTTATTCCCCTCCCCTCCATTGTTGATATCTAAACAATATGCAATTATGACATTGATAAAATCACAATTAAGATATTTGCTTTTCATCACCAGGGCTTTTTGTCATGGAATCTCATCTATAAGCATAATTTGTGTAACAATAAGGACATTTTATACAGACACAAATCCCTCTTTTTGGAATACTGGTTTCTTGATAATATTACACATGTGGCTCAGTTATTTAATGAAATGGTAAACTCCTCTCATAGGATAACAAAACAAGTTTCATTTAAATTAATTCATAACATTTATCTGGCTAAAGTCTATATCCAGAAAGTACGGAAGCGTAGAGTTGCCACCCAGGCAAAAGAAAAATACAAGTGTATCACGTTATAACGTGAAAGGTTTATTGTTCTAACAAGATACTTTTCCTGTTTGTACAATATACTATCATGTTTGTACAATATACTTTTCACGTTTGAACAACATAATATCACGTTATTACAATATACATAATTATCACGTCCGTACAATATAAATATTATATTGTACGGACGTGATAATTATGTATATTGTAATAACGTGATACACTTGTATTTTTCTTTTGCATGGGTGGCAGCTCTACGCTTCCGTAAGAAACGCTTCAGAAAACCCCAAAACAATTAAAACTGTAGAAGCCTGCATTAGGGTCAACCTCTTTCTGTAGTTTCTTATTGCCCCTTAGTGCTTAAACAATCCTGCTCTAAACTGCTCTCTGTATATAATGAATTTTAAAGTACTTAAAAAAAAGAAGTTATTTTCTGTTACGCTCCGCTTAGGAAGAAGAAAACTATAAACAGATTTGACTACAAAATTATTATGATAAGTACATCTCTGCATAACATTGTATCTTTATTAACATTAAAGAAAAAAACAAAAACTTAAAAGAAAGAAAAACTTTATTAACGCTGGTTTACTGAAGTAGCTTTCACAAAGAGGGATGATTGTGGGCAATATTCGGCATGTTTTTGCTGAAAAAACTCAAGTGGCTTATCAGCGTCACTGGGGTGTAGTGTCTGTAAGTGACACCTTTATTTAGTTGGCTTTATGCTGTCTGCTGCAAACATTTTGAGACACAATAGAAATGGGAGGTTAATACGTGCAGATCCTGAAGGCTGCTCCAGAAATGATCATGTTCTAAATATTTGTTCACTTCTTTCCCAAGTCTATTGTAGGTTTGAGTGTCCACTAAAATAAAAATAAAAGCATCCTAACCTGTTTGTTTTTATTCAAGAAGCAGTATAGCTCTATACCATTTTTATTAAGAGAGATTAAACTTGTTATTCTGTCATGTAGTGATTGTGCTGACCTGTATGAAGCTTAGGGGCGATTGTCGCTCAAGAGTTGGGAGTTCGCCTTGTAATTGGAAGGTTGCCGGTTTGAGCCCCGGCTTGGACAGTCTTGGTCGTTGTGTCCTTGGGCAAGACACTTCACCCGTTGCCTACTGGTGGTGGTCAGAGGGCCCGGTGGCGCCAGTGTTCGGCAGCCTCGCCTCTGTCAGTGCGCCCCAGGGTGACTGTGGCTACAATGTAGCTTGCCATCACCAGTGTGTGAATGGGTGGAAAACCCGTGAAAACACGGGTACAGACTTGCATACTTGAGTACCGAGAAACGTCCCGGGGCTGTGAGCTTGGTACACTCTGTCAGCTGACTGTTAGCAAAGCTAGCGACTGAAAACATCAGAGCACTACAAACATGTTCTATGTTGACAACCTGCCCTAATAAAACTTACATTTTAGACACCACCACTAGTGCTGCTTGTGTTTTGAAATGCATTCTGGGATACCTGGCTGCCCCAAGTCCACACTACCACGAGGTCATAGCAATTGATTATCTAGACTTTGACGAGTGAGGCTGACAGATAAAATAAATTCAAGAACATAGTGGCAGGGTCAGAAGTGCAAAATGATAAATAAATACATCATTAAACAATTAAATGTTTCAATAATTAATAAAAATGTAAAATAAATAATCAATGTGTTATTTATTAAATACGTAATGAATTGTGTCATTAATTACATTAAATTTGAATAAATAATTTATTAAATGTTTTAAATAAAATGAATGGGCATTTAATCATTGAAATATTCATTTAAATATAATTTTAATTAATTAATGAAACAATTATTTAATGGCGTATTTAATTAATTCATTTTGACACTCCGGGCCCTCCATATTTAAACTGTAATCACATTTTATAAAAATAAATGTAATTTCACTGGTGTTGAATTAACATTTCTCAGTATTCTGAGAGGCTGATGAGTTACTTGGCATTTGTATATCAAGTAACACGACATTAGCGAAAGCCTTCACTGGAAGTCAGTTCCTGGTGTCAAGATCGAGGTCCAAGCCAGCCCCCAGGTTGTTGTTTTTTTTGGTGTTATTTAAGTATATAAGTATACACAAAGAGACATTGAGGCCTGCATTAAAAATAAAAAACACCTCTGAGTGAATGAAGCTTCAAGATCAACAAACACTGTTTAATGCATAATAACAACTAAAACATTTAACAGCATCTAAATGTTGCTGTTAATTACGACTAAGCGCCTTGAGGTGACTTTTGTTGTGATTTGGCGCTATATAAATAAAATTTAATTGAATCTACTGAGGGAGACAGTACATAAAATGTCAATAAGCACATCCACCATCTGGATTACTGTCAACAGGGAGTTTTTCCTCCTCACTGTCGCCCAGTGCTTGCTCACACAGGATAGTTTGATAGCTGGGGTTTTCTCTCTAATACTGTATGATAGGTTTGTAGCATAAACCTATTCGCTGGAACGTTAAGGACAATTCAACTACACAGCAAAAAGCATTAAACACCAAGTAGGCAAAGTTCTTCGTGTTACTCATGCATGAGGGAGAGAACCACGACAAGCGCCGTTCCTTCGCTTGACCCCAGTCGCTCTCGTCCGCTCCCCCATAACACTGCTCTTTTATTGAGGTTACATGAATATACATAGGTTCATTAACATATGACGTCTACATACAAACAAAGAGTACCTTGCCTGTGTGTGTGTGTGTGTGCGTGGGGTCAGAGTGTGACCCCATAAATGACTTCCCTAAACCTGCTGGTCTGGAAGTCCAGCAGTTCATCTAAACAAAAGGCACTTAGCCTAAAACAGATATAGCTATGTTTATCCTACCATAAAACAATAAGACAAGGTACGACCTCTCCCATGCTCCCAGAGTGCTCTGGAATGCACACAAAGTTTGCAGATTATTAAGGATCAAACCTCTACCAATCTAAAACTAATTATAAAACTCTAAGCATAAATGACAATCAGCAATACAAAACCTAACACTGTAGGTTGTTGATCTTACAGAACAAAACACAGATGAGACTCGTTATTTGCCACTTGAATTATAAAATGTCTAATCCATGGAATTCGAAAAAATCCAAATTAAAAATATATTCTAACTTTTGTCGTGTTTTCCTATGTTGTCAAATATGTCAAATCTGGGCATCAGTGATGCTATTGTAACATATTAGAACATGATTTGAATTGCATTGCCGTGGCAACAGGGAAACCAAAACTCAGCCATAACAATTTAACCCAAAAACATCATAATTTTTTATAAATCTAACCAAACAGGTTTTCTATTGGGAAGCAAGTGAGCTATTTTTAGTTAACAGGGAAAATTATAGATATCTGTAAAAATCTGTAACATACATTGTCTAACAAATTTATGGGTGCTACCCCTCAGCTGGCTTCCAGAAGTTAGCCAATCAGAGGAAAGTGGGCCTTTAACAAAGGGGCCTCAAATGGGCTAAATTATTTTTTAGATACAAATCAAGAAAAACAGTTTGGTTGATGTCCCACCATAAAAATTTGAATTTATGGATGGTTGAAAAAGGCACATAATGTATTTATTTTTTGAGCAGCATCATGCACCTTTTCATATCTTTGCTTTGAGACTTGGGCCACAGTACAGGTGAAACTGCAGAAAGCTCAAAATCTTCCTCCAGGAGTCCTCCTGAGCATCAGAGTGAGGTTTGGTCTTTCCTCCCCACAGTAATAGCACTGCAACACACACACACACACACACACACACACACACACACACACACACACACACACACACACACACGTCAAACTACAAATAAAGAACGGTTCATTGTCAGCCTGACGTTTTCTGCAGCAAACTGGACTTATCGAAGGAAGGGCCAGCAGTACGGTTGCACTTTTTTCTTAAGTTAAATGTGTGTTTGTAAGCGAATCAGTAATTAATGTCATTAGCTAGCTAGCTAAGATGAGTAGTCAGTGCTCAGGCTTTTACCTTAACCGATTAGATTTGTTTACGTATTCTACTCTCCGTGTTCAGAATGATGCCTCACGTGTTGATTCGTTATTTTCACTGAATGGTCATCTGTCCGACAGTGTGTCATATGGTTTGATTTATTAAAGATGCTGGAATAAAAAGGTCTCCATCTTGTGCAAATGCATATATCTATCAAAATTACATTCATACAACAATGAAATTATTGTTTTGGTTTGTTTTTTTAAAAAAAGGGAAAAAAAAGATCTGTGTTTTTGTAACATAAAATCAGGAATCCGCCCACATTAACTGGTGATAATCAGTTTCACAATATTCAGCACAAAATAAGCAAGTATGCCTCATTTCCTCAGCACAAATCTGTTGGAGTTTGTGTTTACCCTGACTGATGCGATTTAACATATTTAAAAGGAGGGATCAATGGACAGAGTACTTTATTGGCACACTTTTTGTTTTAATGAGCACTTGGGCTTTTTGCATTCAATACAGAGTTAATGACGCACATGGACTGGTACCCGTGTACCTCAGTAATATAGTCCTGCAACCGATCTGCTCAAATGACCAAATATCCTCCCCTCACGATGTGACGAGTGGTGTGACTGTAGTGACAGTCAAAGGCAGTCAGTGAAGATTGTGACAAACACAGAGGAGATCATTAAATAATCAATCGGGTGTTATGGAGTATAGGCTCGAGTAAATTTATTTGTAATGTTTTGTTCTATGTTGATATAATAAATTCTTTCAGGATGCCCTGAATGTCATTAGGAGACAAAGACTTGTTTTTAGCAGTTTAGAAATTGGTGATTCCACTACAGCCACCTCAGCAAATAAAAATACATTTTTCTTTATCTCCATTTTAAGACAATGCCCAGCACAGAGTCCTCTAAACAACCTAAGCCACACGTCTTACATTGAAAAATAGAGCATTAGAAACAGATTATTACAGCCTGGCTCTTTCAGCTTACAGCCTGTTTCTATGCTGATTGATCTGCTGCTTGGTGTCCATTACTCCCTCGTTTTAAATCTCATTTATCAATTTTAAATGACATCAGTCGCTCTGAGGATAAACACAAGCTCCACAAGATTTGCGCTGAGGAAACGAGGTCGATTTGTCTGTGAAGGTTCTCATTCATCCAGGTCATTGTACTCTAAGAAGTTTGGGGAAAAAAGCGGATTTCTTTAAGTTTCTTGAAGACGCTTCACCTCTCACCCGAGAAGCTTCTTCAGTTCTAAGATCAGAGAGTGGAGAGTCCCAGGTATCTTTGCAGACCTCTGTTTAAAAAGCACCATCCACTTAAAGATTAATATTATACTAGATAACATATAAATTATTGCCTATGTTGAACAGTTCCCATGTCAGCTGTCAGAGGTAAGTAAAAAAAAAAAACCCTAAGAGCAGAACGTCCGATCAGTGTGTGAGGACTGGCAAGATTTATTTATTATTTTAGATTTGAGGGATAAACTTTGATAGTTTGAGATGATGCTTTTCTCTTTGTGATTACAGGAGCTGCCCTCAGAGTCAGACCTCAACACCACCCAGTGATACCCTATATGTTCCCTCTTAATGCTGAATACACTTATTTAATCTTGGAGGTTTTTGTACCAACTCCAAAGTTAACTGATGACAAAGTACAAAGGCTATAAAGCTGCAGCTGTTTTACTGAAAAAAAAAGTTAAAAAGACAAAAGGTCAGAGTGATTAAACATCCCTGTAACTGGTGTCACTATGTAGGAGCATAAAATACCCGTGGTCTCCACCTGTAAAGCCATTCCTGTTTGTCTCATTGTTGCTTGTCTAGTACACCTGTTCTTCATTTAGTCTTTAATTACCACTTAACTGATCAGGTCAATATCCCAAAAGTTTGACTTGATGCTATACTCTCTTTGTTTGAGCAGTGTATTATAGTACTTGATGAAGTTTTGTTATTATGACCAGAATCTGTATCAGGTAAGAAACAGGAAGTGAGGCCAAAGCCTTTGTACAGGTGTGGGAATCTGACCTTTTTCTTTACTGCTGTGTATGACAAAGGTCGTAGCTCTAAAATGAGGTGAGAACGGTGGCTCAATCAGGTGTCCGGTGTCCGGATATGCTAATCTGCTCAACAGGTGTTCCTTTCCAGCTTCACGCATCAACCTGGCCACCTGAGGGTCAGAGGTCAACCTTAGATTAACTGTATGTTAATGTTCACATTCATATTTGTTCAATGTTCACAATACTCAAACAAGAACTGCCAACTTTCCAGTATTCTTGACATCCATCACTCTCATAAACAGCATTTGTGTGAGTGTGTGTGACCTCACATCGTCCGCCATCTCCACTGTGGGCCAGTTCTGATCATCACAGCCGTTAACCAGCAATGTCGGGCAGTTAATTCTGCCTACCTGTCAACAAAAAACACCTTTAAAACAATGTTACAAATAATAAAATAGGTCCAGCACTGACTTGTATTGGTATTTAACATGCAGGTGTTTGCAGTATATTCCAGCACTCACTTCGGCAATGTTTGAGGGGTCAGTGATGAACTCCAGACCAACATCTTTCCAGATCACTTGGTTGTCCTCATTCACACGCGCCTTGTAAAGCTGCCTGTCATAACATATTAGTAATTACGAAACAGCAATAATAATTTAATGGACCGACAAACACGGACCCACCTGGTTACTCCTTCAAACCTGGATGCGACTGTGCTCCCCTGTGCTGGATAATAGTGGTTGGAGCTGATACAAACAATACAACAAGGCTGGAATGAAATGACAAATTACGAAATTTGATTTATACCTCAGTTGGAGTAAGAAAGAGGTCAGTGGGTTAAGGTCTACTTTAAAGGTAAAAGAAGAGGAAATTTAAGTCATTTCCCTCGCACTCTGACCTTGATAATGGTGCTGTAGGCTGCCAAGGTGACAGCAACAAGTGAACCGAGAGAAAGACCAAAAATTCCAACTCTGTCTGGCATCACTTGAGGATGGTCCTTAATAATATTAAACGCCGTCTGAAGAGATCAGAATATTAAATAATAAGTACAGATGTAATGAGGAGTTTACAAACACTCATCATGGACATGAATGTCAGAGTAATTTTGGGCTTTTAATGAATTCTTTGAACTGTTCTTTTGCCAGAGTTGAATCATTGTACAACATGCGTGACTTTAAACAATAATAAATGGGTGCACAAGTTTGAATTTATTTTGGGTTTTCTATACATACATACACTCACTTCAATCTTTTTAAGTGGACCTGAAAGTTCTCGAGTGTCCTTTAACTTGACAAAGTCAAGACCTTTTAACTTCTCGTAAGTTATCATGATTAACTACAACTGATAGTTTATCTTTGCAGCCTAAAACGGATTTGTTTGACAGCACTCACTGAATTGACCAATACTGGAAAGAATGGGTCCAAGTCCAAGAAATGAAATTTGCAGCTGCCCACATGGACAAGACAAATGCCTTCTGGAGAAAAGTCTAATGGTCAGAGGGGACAATGGGAATTTTCTGACCACTCTTTCAAAAGCACATTTGTGAGGTCAGACACTGATGTTGGACAAGAAGGCTTGGCTCACAGTTTTCGCTCCGATTCATTCCAGGGGTGTTCTTTCAGGTTGAGGCCAGGACTCTGTGCAGGCCAGTCCAGTTCTTCTATGTCTTTATGGACCTTACTTTGTGCACTGGTGCACAGTCACGTAGGATCAAGAAGGCGCCATCCCCTCTCTGCAGAAAGTTGGCAACCTTGGTGCCACAGCATCTGCTGACCCACTCTGTGATTTCATGAGGCCTGCCACTTTATGGCTAAGTTGCGGTTGTTGAGTGTGAAATATTTAAGTAGCAAGGAAATTTCACAACTGGACTTGTGATATCCTATAATGGTACCATGCTGGAATTCACTGAGATCCTAAGAGCAACCCATTTTTTTTTTATTAATTAAGCAGTGTGCATGCCTAGCTGGTTGATTTTATACACCTGTGGCCATGAAAGTGATTGGAACGGCTTAATTCATAATTTTGGATGGTGATCTGTCACACAAACCTCAAAGTATTTCAGTTCCAAATTTTCAGACTCCTGGTCAAATCTGAGGTAATCCAGTGCCAAAGAAACATAACCGTGAGACGCGAGCAAGGCAGCACGATACTCCAGCAGCCCTCCACCACCTCCCCACATATCCAGCAGCCCAGGAAACGGTCCAGGACCTGAAGTCAGACAAACAGGACAAAATTACTTTGGTTCAAGTCATCCTTGTGAGCTAAAAACTCGGACATCAGGTGGATTTTTTTCCTACTCTTGGATCTGTATATTGTCAGAAAGAGAGGAATTCACTAATATGGTCACACCAGGCACACAAGCCCTGCCCGCATGTTTCAATGCCACAGCATTTAGATCAGCTTGAAGCCTGAGCTTTTGCTTTTTTTTTTTTTTTTTTTACATGTTACTTGTACACAGGCTGATTTTTATTTATTTTTTTTAATTTTTTACCTTTAGCCATGTTTAATATGAGAATATATTTTAAAGAAAAGCAGAACTGATTTTTTAAATTTACATTTCACCATTATGAAAGAAAAACCCCAGCCACTCTGAAAAAATAAAATCAACAAAATACGTATTTAAGAGAATAAACGTGTCATTACAGGTGCTGTAGGTGTACCTGGAGGTATAAACAGAGTCCCTTGCACTCCTTGCTCATTAATACTGATCCTCTGGATGCCAGGGGCCATGTACCATCTCTCTGTGAGGACTGAGACTAGAGGGGCCTGGTCCCTGAAGCCCTCGTGTCCACTGTGGACCGAGATGGTGACCAGCATGGGTGTGCACACATTCATCTTCCTTAACCTGGCCAATAATGACATGAGTTACCTGACAGATTAAACAAAAAGTAGCCTACACAAGCAAAAGTTAGTTATGGAGTTCAACAGGGTTCTGTAGTAGGACCAATACTATTTACTTTAGAGGTCTGTGTATGTTCTCTGTCATCCAGATCATGGTAATCTAAGGAGTTTGGGAAGAAAAGCAGCTGAACTTCTTTAGGTGTGCTGAAGATGTTTCACCTCTCATCCATGAAGC
Source organism: Simochromis diagramma (assembly GCF_900408965.1). Taxonomy (NCBI): domain Eukaryota; kingdom Metazoa; phylum Chordata; class Actinopteri; order Cichliformes; family Cichlidae; genus Simochromis; species Simochromis diagramma. The sequence goes on from NW_024386908.1 coordinate 17,875,106, forward strand.
TTCTTCAGTTCTAAGATCAAATGGTGGTGAGTCCCGGGTATTAAGCCCTAGGGAAGATACAACGGATAATAATTTGCCATCTCTGGACTGTGTTCTTTTCATTTCAAGCTCCTTAGATTATTTACATAATACTTGCTTCCCTTAGGCAATACTATCACAAAGCATGGCATTATTGTGATTGCTATGGAGAGAGCCACCTGCTGTGGAACTCTGTGTGTGAGGAAGACTCGTCATTTATAAGAACTACCAAGGATCCCTGAAGATTTAACTGTATCAGCTTCTTGTTCCTGTGACATGTGAGTTCCTGTGAGTTGTTTAAAATCCTTCTCTTCATATATTAAGTCCTGAGTGATCAGGCCCCATCATATCTTAGACCTTACTACATGGACATCTTCAGATGTCCCTTCCCATTGATTTTTTTTGTTTGTAGTAATAATCCATCCACAATACGAGGTCAGTCATTAATATACTGCTGCATAGGCTGGGCTGTGGTTACATCGTAAGGCTTTAAAAACTAAGCTTTAAAATGAACAGTGGTAACAAAAACTGAGAGAGGCTGAAAGTGATCACTGACTTTTTTTAGGGGCTTGTTCAGATTAAATAGAAGAAGATACAAAACATTAAAACATGTTAAAAACACTACAGCCTTAATAAACGCAGAGTAATTTGGACCTGGAAGCAGGGTTCATACGTCATCACTTAAGAACAAGATAACAAAACAAAAAGTAGCTGACTTGCTGTCGAATGGATTGAGTGAGGCCACAATGCTAAATCAATGGACTGTCAAGCGGTATTGCATCAGTAATTAGTCATTTTCTGACAGAGCACGGCAGCCACAGAGACAGGGGAGGTGCAGCAGATTGCCATGGAACTTTTGATAAGTTCACTCACGCCACAATAACTGGATTGCCAGAAGTGGGGACTGTTTTCACACTGGTTAGATTTACACTCTAAATGCTTCCTTTAGGCAGTATCATTAGAAGGCGTAGCATGCATTTTTCCTGCTATGCAGATGACACACAACTTTATCCATCAATGAAGCCAGATAACACACTACGACTGCAACGATTAGTTGCCATAATAGATTATGTCGACTATAAAAATTTGTTGATGCGTTATATTTTCAAATCGGGTAAATGTGTTTTTGTAACTGCAATACACTCCAGGAAGCTATGGGGGAAGTATTGCCTATATCATCTGCCAAGACTGCACTCAATACTAACAAAGAGCGTAGTGCAAGCAGCAAAACAGTTCAGTTTTGTTAGCTAATGAGGGAAATGTGATAGTAAACCATTAAACAGGAGTAACTACACTGTCTTATAGCTCATAGGCTCTTGCATGTCTCAAATAGCTGAAGTCATTACCGAGAGCATCTTCAGCATGGTTATCAGCAGCTGGGAACATCATCTCAAAAGCAAGCGTCACTCCAGAGCATATACTGCAATCGTGAATTCATGAACTGAATTATCTGGAAACTTTTTATTTTGGACCGGAAAATAAAATCTTTTTTATTTAATTTGAAGCTTTAACTGAACTTATGTGCAGAAGCCATTTAGGTTCCATTTAGCATTTTTATTTTTTAAATACTTCTAGCACTTTAATCTTTATTACCTAACATTTGTATTTATTTCGTTTTTAATCTGAGAGTCCTGTTGAATAATGTTAAAAATACGTTTGATTATTTTCAAATTCATATGAGTGATTGTTTTAATTTGCTGTGGGATGAGACAACAGGGTGATATTCACAAATGGGCAGTCTTAAGCAGGTGAGGTACTACAGCCTAGAACAGGAGGTTTGCCCACAAGAAAAGGTGATAAGAGTTATTGAAATAATTGTTGACTAATCGATTAATCAGAGAAAAATTGGCAGATTAGTCGTCAAATTTCTATCTAGATATGTAACACATCTGGACAGAAGTATGTCCAGACTACCTTTGCTGTTTGGGATTTAATGCAGACCGATGATGTCACTGGGGAAAAAGCCTGGAGTACAAATTTTGATCCAGTAATTAAAAGTCATTTATAGAGCCATGCTACGAGATTTACTAGAAGATTGAATGTGTTACCTGAGGCCTGGGCGGCTGCCCGGGACGGGCCGCATGCTCCACAGCAAACCCATGGGCTCTTTTCCTGTGTATGTGCCTCCGTAACTTAAATCTTCTGATACTGCAAGAGGGGGGGGGGGCAATTTATTTTTCGCTTTATTTGCTTTATTAAAAGTGAGATAACATTTTTTTTTATGTCATTTACAGTTCAATAGAACATGTGCAACAAAAACATCAAAAGTAAAACACCTTTTTCAATAACACTCACTGATTTTAGTTAAAAATGTAAAAAAAAAAAAAAGTAATAAAAGTAATAGTAATACCAAAAGTAAGACCAAAAAGTATTTGGTTGAATTTAAAGATTATGTAGAGGAAAAAAACAAAACAAAAATCCCACTGGAGTACATCTGTTGCATTATGTCAGACTCTGGGACACAGGAAGCCTTCAGCTGGACTACCTGTGCAACCTAAATGAGCTGCAGGTATCCATCTCCAGATTACCTGTCGTCACTTTGATTTACACCAAAGGAGCTGGAATGGATTCAATGCTTCCTGCTTCATAAACTAAATATGACTTTGATTATAGCAATTATGTGTGAATGTACAAATATAATTTTTAACGTCAGCTTCTTATGCATCTGTTCAATGGTTTACTTTATTATTCTTTTCAGGTACTTGGGGTTTTTTTTTGTATTGGTAAGTTAAAAAAAAGGAAAACAAAGAAGCCCACCTGACACGACGCCACTGTGGTCACTGACGTAGTGCCCGTAAGCCTCCCAGTCGTGCTTGTCCTCGGAGTTATGGAGGGAGCGGACGGTTACCGGACATCCCGGAGGAAGATTCTCCACCAACACTTTGAACTTCTCATCAACCAGAGCCCGACTCGGGGTGACGGAGAGGATCGGAGGAACGACCTGGGTCATGGCTGAGAACAGTCTGTGGAGAGAAACTGTGACAACTGAATAACACAGACAGGGTAAAGTTCATGTTCAATGGTTCATGTTCAAAGTTCATGTTCTGGACTGATGGCCAAAGTTCATTAACTTCATGCATTCTTCATGTCCCTTGCACGGGCGGATCTAGAAGGGTGGCATGGGGTGGCAAGTGGCACCCTAAAATGATCCCTTGCCACCCCAGTTTTGCATATGACAGTGTTGTTTATTAAAATAAGATAGCATTAACAGTTTGAGCGTAGTTACAGTCAATACTGAATATAAATGCTAAAACTGAACATATTGCATAGTGTCCCCCCCCTCCACCATTAACAAATGATTCAGGCCATAGCAGGACAGCTTTTTTCTTGTTTTCAGTAGCAAGCGATGGTTATGATTGTGCCAGAGCACATTTTGAACAACACCATGGGAATTTCGGATTTTACACAGGTGGTTGGATGTTACACTCTGGAAATGGAAGGAAGGTGAGTGTTATTAACCCTCTGTGGTCCACGGACACACTGCACCTCCAAATCACATGACTGATGTAAGCTGACATAGCAACACGCTGCAGCCACGCTGACTCTCTATTTCAGCTCACATTTAAAGTTCGGACTTCAAAGTTTTTTAATTTTAATTACAGGCCAGTAAATCCAGAGTTATGATAATGTATATAAGCCACGCTTTTTTCTAAATGCTGTCATCATGATTTTGAGTGTGTGTGTGTTTTAAAGCATTTTGTAATGACAGCGCGAAAACAGTAAAGAAAGAAAAAAAGCCACCTATTTCTTATTGGTGGAAAAATGCACCATGTCGACCAATTAAAAAAAAATAAGTCAACACGTGGGATTTGATTGTTTAGGAAGAGGGAAAGTTTTGGAAAGTTTTGGAAAGTTTTAGTACACAAACACTTGCTGTAATAAATAACCACTCCTGACATTTTGGAGATGTTAGCTCTTTATACAGTAAAGTTACAGTGGGATACAAATAATATCAGGCTGATCCTGCCACGATTTGTTCCCTCGGTTCAAATCCCGGACAAACAGTATCCCACAGCTGTTTATGTTTTTAAACCCATTTTGCACAGAGAGGCATTTTTTGAAAAACGTATGTGCGTATTGATAGCAATGTTGAATATTATTACACAGGGAAAAAAACAACTACATGTAAAATAATTACACCGTGACACCTCTGCCTTTCTAAATAGAGGGACAGTAACTGCATGTGTAAAACCTGAAGATAGTCAGATTAACAGTATTTTGTCTCTATCATTCTGCAATTCATCTCCTGTAAACAATAACGTGGCGCACAGCGTGACGTGGAAAAAGGCACATACCTTTAATGTTGCGTGACGAATCCCTCGTCCACACATAAACCCAAAAAAGGAGTTTTAAAAAAATCTCAGTTTTCGGTGATTCCAAACGCCGTTTACGTGCGGACGAAACAGCTGCGTTTTCAAAATCACCCGTGTACGTGCGGACGCAGCGTAAAAGAGTTAGTAGTTTATTTTCTTACTACCTGCAGATTACTTGTATTTGCTTAATTGTTTACTAAATGTTTGAGGTGTGAAATAAACCGCAATGGAGAAAAATACGGGTGCGTGTGGTTGGAGGATGTGTTTGTGCGTGCGTGTGTGCGTGAGCGGGGGGAGGGGGGGATATTTTTCTTGTAAAACAAAGTGGAGGTCCAGCAAAAAAAGTTTGGGAACTACTGGTTCAAGTGTGCTGCGTTCAAGTACCACATGTAAAATAACCGCTGTCCTCTGTTACCTTCGAAACGTACACCACGAAGAGACGATTTTCTCCTGAATTAGTTCCAACAGGGTGTGACAAACTTCCACCTGTTCGCTTTGTGGAGACAAGTTTCTCTCTCTTATTCTTGACGATTATTTCCACCGCTTCTCCCTGTTGTTGGTGAATTTTAGTAAAGGCCTAAATTAATGGACACCGACTGGATCCGTTGACTGCAGCCAGGAAGAGGAGGCGGGGTTTAAGGCGGGTTGTCACACGTGGGCGTAGACTATAAGTTTGTGCATTAAATTGTAAATGCACGTCATGCAGGAGGAAAGAACACTTACTCCTGACAGGGTAATAGATAATCTACAAACATATACTCTGATTTCAGCACACTGAAGGGCTGCCAGGGGAGTAAGGCCTTTCATCCTCCTTTATGTTCTTCCATATTTTCTTAAATGCGTAGAACAGTGGATATTTATATTAAACATGGCCAAAGGTTCAAAATATTCATGAGTATGTGAGCCAAAGATCAGGCTCTAGAAAGTCTCTGTGAAATCAAAGGCAGCAGATATCCTTAATGTAATAGCTTAGGAGTAACATTCACAGGAGCAAAGGCAAAAATGCAGAACAACAGAGCAGAAATGTCTTGAAGAACATTGCACTTCTCCTGTAGTTTAGATAACCTACAGTGTATAAAACAGCAACTCTCAGTGTAATGCATTCTTCCCAAATGGGCGTCTGCTGAGATAAATGAGAAATTAGTCTTAATAACCAATAATAAATATGTTTTTTAGCTACTCTAGTGGAGTCAGAAATAAAAAGGAGGAGGATTAATGTGGAAATGAGTGGAAGAGATCCACTTCATCATAATATTCTTGCAGACATTGAAAACTCGGAAGTAAGGGCACATGTGAAAACACAAAAAGGCCTTTAATCCAGCAGACTTTCATTGCTTTCAGAAAAAAAGTGGTCAGAAAGCACAGAGTTTGAGTCTGCAGGTGCACCTGGCCTCTCTGGTGGACTTTAAACTCTACCCGCATACTTTCCTCTGTAAATTCCACCCACATGTTGTGTAAATCTCCAGGGATTAAAGCAACACCAACTACAAGGTATTCTTCTGTTGTGTGTGAGCAAACTTTGCTGTTTTGGAGGTTTTTTGTATGCCACTTTCTACGTACCAGTGATCTGTTTTAATACACATTTTGTTCCCTGATCAGAAGTCTTCCAACTAACGAGACAGGAGCAGTCACCCTTACATGAATATGAGCACCCATGTGACTTTTACCTTTTAATCACTCAAATGGCAGCTAGCAGTTTTAAAACATTGTTTTGTTTCCAAACAGGTAACACAGTTTTTACTATTTAAATTACCAAATAATAGCTAAGTATTTAAAGTTTTCATTAATAGTGGTGTCCCCCCCCCCATCCCCCCCATTTACTTACAGCTACTGAATATTCATAATTTATGTGCTACAATTAAACTAAACAATAGCAATAAGTAAAACCTATACATAAATAAAGATGATGGACAAAACTAGAAGCTGGTACAGTCATGAGTCACACATTCCTCTACTTTCAGCCAACAGTTTATGACTTAATGTAATAAGCAAATAAAGAGACAGAAAATGATGTGAAGTAACACTATATTAGCAAAAAAGATCAAAAGAACCACAAAGTGTGGTAGTCTTCCATTAGTGATGAAAAATGGTGCAAAAATGGAAAAAGATTTTTAAAAGATTACAAAGTAGCACAAATTGATGGAAAAACAAAAGTAAACACACAATACAGATATAAAATGACACTAAACTATGAAAAGACAAATGTATACGTACATGAAATAATAAATACACGGAATATTTAAACTCACCACTTGACCAAATACCAGATATAAATTGTAGTTCTGCCTTATAACCTCCAGAGGGTGCTGTTCCCCGCATAATTCTTTTTGCTGTGTGGCTTTTCCAAAGATTTGGGTGAAGTATCAGCGCACTGTTGCTCCTTTCCTACCCCGACAGAAAATATTTCAGAAAAATAAAACTACATTTTTTTTTTTTTGTGTCCCGTTTGGATCTTTAGCCATCAGAATTGTTGTCTTAAGGCCAAGAAAGATGCCAAGCGGATTTATTTTACCAAGTGGATCATCATGGCCTTGCCATATTGGTCCATTTGATTGACCTTTATTATAATTATGAATTTATTTTATTTTCAGTTGCTACAAACGGGACAGACATGACTGGGGGATAGGACAGGGAGAGAGAATGAAAGAAAGAGAGGGAGAGAAAGAAAACCGAAGGGGAGAAGAGACGGTGAGAAAGGGGGGGGGGGGGGAAGGAAAAAAACAACAACACACAAACAAAACACCTGGATCACCTGTATGGAGAAAAAAAAACAGAAGAGAAAGCAAACAACAAAGAGCAACATAATAAAAAAACAGCACCATCACAATAAACTAGCTAGCAGTAGATAACAGTAGATATTAAATAATAAACGATATTGTGCAGCACGCAAGATAGACAGCGCACAATGTGCTTTGAGGCAGCAGCCAAGAAAGGTGTAGTCCGCGTCTGTGAATACCCGTGTGTACATCTGTGTGCATACCTGTGTGGATCAGCATGCTTGCATTCCAAAGGTTTCTCCATGTAACGATCTGCTAGGGAGTGTGGGGGAGCCACAGCCCCGTCCTCCAGGGTATGACGCAGGTATGGAGGAGATCCAGGCCCCAGATATCCAGAGGCCCCAGAGTACAAGGACCCGAGGAGGACCACCAAAGGGGGGGAACCGTGCCACCCTCCTGGGAAGAGCTGAGTAGAGCCCCAAAGGAGAGGTCACCCAGCAGCTACGGAGCAGAGGCCAGAGGGGGTTGCAGTGGCGTGCCCGCGGGCTCTGCCGGCAGCCAGCTGTGCCAGAGAGGACCGAGCTTCAGGCCCAGAGGCCAGAGGCCTGAGGGCATCCCACCCCCCGGAAGGAGCCCAGCCGGGCCACAGGCGCCCGGCCCCGCCAATCAGCCACCAGGAGTGAGCCGGTACATACATGAGCGCCCAGCCCCAGACGACAAGGACCACCAACACACCAACGTCTGAGGGCATCAGCCACCGGCAGGGAGTGTGGTGAGGGGAGGCCTCCGTACTTTAGAGGGCCTGAGATGTACCCAGAGAGGTACATCTCTCTGGGTACATCCCTCCCTCATCATAAAACTACATTTTTATGATGACCTGTCAGTTTAAGACCCACTTTTAATCATTGAGTTTTTCTTCTATGTGGACCAGTATTACTTCTGCATATTGAAACTATGCAGTCCATCACTGTGCCGCTTCTAGATCTAATATATATATTATATCATACTTAGGTACTATTAAACAGTACTGTGCAAAGCTTTTGAACTCTTGAAAAGAGGAAATAAGTGCGATGATTTATTGAAATGTGCAAACATGCAACATGCAGTAATGCAGTATATCAGGGAAAACAGAGTTTAAATAATTCTGGACTTGAAAGTTGATATTTAGTGTGACAACCTTTCAGCACAGTCTGAACTCTCTGAGGCAGCTTTCTTATAATTTCCTTAAACAGTCCTCAGGAACAATTCTCCAGGCTTCTTAAAGGACATTCAAAGGTCTTCTTTGGATGTTTCTGCATTTTGTTCAATTTTCTATTAAGATGATCCTCTACTGCTTCAATAATGTTGAGGTCAGAGCTCTGGGGAGGCCAATCCACGACTAACAGTCTTCCACAATGTATTTTTCTATCCAGATATGCTTTTACTGTGTTGGTAGTGTGTTTGGGATCATTGTCCACCTGAAAAATTAATGCCTTTGACAATCAGGTGTTTTCCATATGGTATTGTAAGATGGGCTAAAATCTGATGGTACGTTTCTCTGATCATAATTTCATCAATTTTAACGAAGATCCCCAACAACACTGGTTTAAATAGAGCCCCAAACTATGACAGAGCCTCCACCATGTTTTAGCTCTCTCCTGACCTCCTCCATGTACACTGATGATGATTGAACCACAAGTATCAAATTTGGATTCATCACTTCATTAGACCAGTTTTTACTGAATTTCAGTAAAAACTGGTGTAATGCATACACCAGCCTTTAATGTCTGTTACCTTACTTACCCTTACTTACTTCTTGACAGCAACCCTTCCACTGACACAATTTCTGATGAGGCTTCAGTGAACAGTAGATGGATCAACTGAAAGGCCAGATGCATCTCTCAGGTCCTGTGTCACATCCTTGCTGGATTATTTCCCATTTCTCAAATGTTCAACTGCTGTAGATAGTTTTTCTTAGGCCTGCTACTTCTTTTTTGTCCTCAAATTGTCCACCATCCTCAAAAATATTTAATGGCGCAGTGCACACCATGCATAGATATGCAAAATTGTCAGCTAATTGCTCTTTAGGAATCTTCTTGTTGGTGAAAAAATGCTATTTCATATCTGTCAAACTGTGTTAGCTTTTGCATTTTTTCTAGCTTCAACTAAATAAATTGGAAGAAATTGTGTTTGCTTGTAACAAAGAGCCTAAAGATACAATTTAAAACTGCTCATTTGTTAGTTGTCTGTTATATGTAGACACAACACTGGCTAAGTTTTTACTACTGTTATTATTGCTTTTAGAATATCAATAACAAAAAGTTGAGTTAGAAAAAATCTTGTTTTTCCAGTTAGAGGCACCAGCATTCTCAGGCATCTATGACAATCAACCTGCAGAGTAATCCTGGAAGTGCTGTTTTCTGGAGGAACTTATTTTCACTATTGAATTTCTACACTATTATGGTTAATTATTTACATTTTTTCTTTTGTAAATGTGACCTGTTGAACCCTTAAAAAATGATCATTTCTACATTTCTTAAACCCAGAGAGTTCTCATGCTGTGGGGTTCCGGAAAAATTCCCTAAGCAGCAGGTTGGAAAGATCTCATCTGCATCTTCAGATTTAAGCTTGATTGAACTGCCCAAAGTGATGATGCAGATCCTAAATGAAGCTACGGAATGACCCTTTTAGCACCCACACAGGATGCAGCAGACTCAGATTGCTTTGGGCTGATCAGATTATGTGGGCGTCTTTCCACAGGACTCGTTACGGTTGCTGTCAGAAAGGTTGTTATAAATCAAAATGTGGATCTTCCACTGCCTATGCATAATCAGACCGGCTGACATTTGGCCTTTTATATGGCAGATCATCACAGCAGTAAAATGCAAGTGTTTTCAGTTAAAAATGTTATTACCTCCTGATATGGCAGTTTGCAGCAATGCTTAGAATGCCCAGTTAAAATGTGAGAGGTGATAGATCTTTATGCCAATACCTCTACAGTCAATGTTTTCAATAAGTATACGTGATCAAATCAAAGACAACTTATTGCAGAAAACAAGAGCTCATGTGTTGGACCTGGAGGAAATATTAAATGCTTTGCAGCCTGAGTCCATTTGTAAGAAACCAACAGTGATCAGATCCTGACCTCACAGCAACTCTTCGATGGTCTAACTCTCATTTCTGTGTTTCAGCCAATGATGCTTATTCCAACGAAGTAAGATTGATAGAACTGATGCAACAGTCCAAGGAACCTGCAGACATCAGAGCCTTGCTCCAGTTGACTGAACTATGTGAAGAAAATAAAGGTACAGCCGTGGTTAGAGGTTTACACAAACTCAACATGGGCATTGGATGGTAATTTTAAGCTTCTAATTGTTATTTTGAACTGTTCTTGTTTCAGGGTGGAATGACTGTACGGCATACATCTTTAATGACTTTTGAAAAAACAAGAGGTTCACTAATCCACACAGGGTCAAAATTACATGTACAGGCTAAATTATATATGCACTCACTTAAATCTTTTTATAAGGGTTTCTAGAATGTATTTTAACTTGAGAAGGCCAAGGCCTGTTAACTTCTCATTTGTAAGCACGATTGACTACTACTGATAGTTTATCTTTGCAGCATAAAAAAGGATTTGCTTGACAGCGCTAGTTGGAGTGATCAGAACAATGGGAAAGTCCAAGGAATTCACAGAAGATCTAAGAAGGAGAACTGTAGATTTACACATTTCTAAACAACTGCAGATTCAAAGATCATCAGTTCAAACAACTGTATGTAAGTACACGTTATTTAGATGTGTCACAACTTAACCAAGGTCTGGACAAAAAATCCAAACTGTCACCCTTTTCTTGTTCAGGAACAATCCAAGAACTACCAGTTCTCAAGCCTGCCACGACCTGGAAACCGCTGGAACTCCACATCACTGTGGACAGTCACACCACATCACTATCCAAAGTTACAGAGCTGATCAGTAAAGATGCCTGTCCTTAAAGAAAATCCACACCTTCACTCTTGAATGATACTTGCTGCTACCCACATATACAAGCAAAGTGTCTTCTGGAGAAAAGTTCTATGGTCAGACAAGACGAAGTTTGAGCTATTTGGCCACAATGACAACAGGTATGCTTAAAGGAGTAAAGATGAGGCTTCCAAACCTAAGAGCAGTAACCACCCGTCAGGCATGGTGGTAGTAGCATCATGCACTGGGACTGTTTTGCACAAAATGCTTAGAATAATGAAGAAGGAGGACTACTTCCAAATTCTTCAACTTTACCTCAAATCAACAGCTAGAAGTTTAAACTTGGACACAACAGGACAATGATCTCAAATAACCAAAACTGGTTATGGAATCGATAAAGCGGGCTAACCTTAAGCTTGTGGAAGGGCCTTCCCAAAGCCTCAAACCTATTGAAAATTTGTGGATTGCACATAGAGCTGGGTCCATGCCAGGGGACCGATCAATTTAAGTGAACTTTACCAATTCTACCAAGAAGAGTGGTCAAATATCCAGCCAGAATTATGCCAGAAGCTTGTTAATGAACTACAAATGTACAAATACATACCTCTGACCCAAAAAACTAAACTTCTAAAGTAATTAAAGTTGTATCCTGTACAATCATTCCACTGTGGAAAAAGAAAAGTTCAAAGAACTCATTAAAAGTCCCAAATTAAATGGCATTCATGCTCAGGATGACTGGATGTAAACTTCTGACTACATCTGTGTTTCCAGATTGGCATTATTAACATGACAACACCAGCTGTTATTCAAGCTAATATTATTCAGTATGTGGCCACCATCTATGTCAATGTTTGTTACTTTGGTATAAGTCTGGATGATTATAATAAGACTACATGAAGCTGAGAGGTCCGGCATGAGCATTTCATTTTCAGAGATAAGTGTTGGATACAAAGATGACTCACTGATTTTCTTCTTAAACTGAAATAATAGACTTTTAACAGTTTCTCTATCACTGACTCTTTGTTGTGTGTTTTGGTGTTTTCACAGAGACTTCACACTTTGGTGGGCCAGCTCTGACCCTGGGATTATCTGGGACTGTAACACTATAATTTCTACACACTGATGGGATTTTCTGAGTTTTCTTCAGGAACAGAAATTCTGTCAGAAGAAGAAAAATCTGTAAAAAAAAAAAAAAAAAAAAGATCTCTGGGGAAGAGTGTGTAGGAAATGGACACACATACTAAACACAGTTCAAGGAAATGGAGTCAGGGTGATCTGTGCAAAGATACCACCACAGGATGTAGCCTCGCCCAATGTCTTTAATGCTGAAAGCAGCTTCTTTTTTTCTTTCTTCCTTTTTTTTTAAAAACCGGCCTTGCTTTGCCACATTCACCTTTGCTTCCTTCCTTTAATAATACACTTCCTTTCTCTGATTTCCCGCATTCAACTCTTTCATAAATGGCGTCCTCCACAGACAAAGTGATTGATTCTCAGTAGAAATGCCTTCAGAGTGAACAGGAAATTACAGTAACCATGTGAACAAACCCTTTACCCTGTCACAGTGGTTACGATTTAAAGCGCAGCAAGCAGTTTGAGTGTTTTATATACAATTACTGCCCGCTTTGCAAATACTGCTCTGCAAGCATTCATTGTAAAACGCTTCATGAATTTATAACAAATGCATTTATGTGACTATATGAGGCTGTTAATACATCAGTATTAATTCTGTTAATGTTCAATATTAGTTTATACACAATGCTTCACAACATAGGGGTCAGGTCCCTCAATAGGGTCACCAAATACAGCTAAGAGGTCGAGAAATAAACAACTAAAGTCAGAAACTTCTCCTTCTCAGAAAATTGCACGAATGCAGCTTTATATGGCTCCTTAATTTCTTTTCAATAAAGAGAGATTATTAGAAGGAATTGAACATCATTTATTGATGCGCAGAATGCAGTTTGATGTCGACTGCTATAAGCTGCTGTCTTTGATATCGAGTGGTCTCTGGAAACTTGTTTCCAGCTCTAGATTTTATTCTTGGACTGTACTAGAGCAGCTTTGTGTGATCCACAGTTACAAATGATACTTTTTTACCTTATACTTGATGTCAGTGCCCAGGTTAAGCTCCTCCCCATTTAAGAAAACGTTCGTCTCATTGGCTGCTCCACAAAGAGAGAAAGTTTAAAGAGCTGGTAGGTGGGGAGTCTGTGGCTGTATCCCAATCCAGGGTCTGCAGCCTTAAAGTACGCATTTCAAGGCCGATTACGTCACAGCGGCGCGCCGAAGGCTGTCCCAATTCAAAGGCTGCTCGAAATGCGACCCTGAAATGCGTCCTTCATTTCCCTGAATTTTAAGGCTGTGGCAGTGTAGACTTCGTGGCCCAACATATCCCAGAATGCATAGCGCGGCGGTGGGTGTGGATAATTTTGCCGAAAAAAAACGGCGGATGAGGGGCGGCCGAAGAGTGAACTTTAAGTAAGTACTGAATATTATGTCACTTATTTATGTGCAAATGTTTAATAACGAAGAACATTAAAACATCACTGTTGGCCACATGTCGGCAAAGTTATGTGACATTAGTGACGTTTGTACTAACTTGAGCCTTTACTTTAAAATATACACCGTTCAATAGCTGAGCTTAATCTTACAGAGAATGATCAAAGCTCATGTAGAAACAAAGAAACAAATGAACAAAAGATTTTCTCCTTCATTTCTGTCAAACAAAGCTGTATCCAGCTGTTAGTATCATGGTTGCTAGGCAACCTGGGCAGCGCAACGGAGGCTAGACCGTCCCATTTCACAAGCCTCGCACTTCCGGCCTCAGCGGTCTTTGAGTATGCGGCCCTTGAGGATCGTTGAGGCTGCGTACTTTAAGGCTGCAGACCCTGAATTGGGATACAGCCTATGAATGAGATGACTGTATTAGGGACGTGCCCTCTCTATGACATCAGACAGACAAGGAGTAGAAAAAAACTATGTAAAAATGCATTTGTCTCAAAGATATTACTCTCACACACAATCACCTCAATATTAGAAACTTTGGCCATGGGTAATATGAACATCCACTGTTAGAACAGCTTATAGAAAATAAGGAAAAGCTTTGTCTTCACTTGAATAAATTACCAGAGTTTCTTGGAGAACATTTTTAAAATGAAATCAAATGTCTTTTGTGGTTAGATTGCAGGTGACAAGTGACCAAATTAGGAAAACAAGTGCTGCTGATATAGGTCTGTCTGCCCTCTGTGTTTCTTTTTTATGATTTGTTTTCATAGATATGATTCCTATGAAGCCTCTGAGCTGCCTTACATTTGCAGGCTCAAGCCTGGGTTGAAATATGAGGCCCTGGTGCGTAAAGATAAGCATTTTTTGCATTCCTGTTTCCCCTCAGCTGTCCTGAGTTATGAGAGTCAGTCTGAATTTTCATCTGAGATCCACCTTTATGCACTGGCTCTGTGTGTCTGTTTACACGGCAGAAATCAGACAAAAACACATCTCTAAGAGGTCAGTGGGGGTGATGTGATCCTGGAACAAGAGTGTTAAGCATGTACACAAAGAACCTTTTGAAGTTCTGGTTGGTGCTTTCAAACTAATCAAGTTGGCTCAGGCAGGAAATTATAGTTCCTTTCATTGCCACCTCTCAGGGGTTCACTTCAGCCTGGAGGCTCTCACTTTTCCTGCAAGGAATGAATCAAAAATCACAGGATGAACTCTTTGATTGAAGCGCTGAAACCTTTTTATTTGTTTTCAATTTCAGACATCTGTTGCATGTCATGCAGCCAACCTGCTTCCAATTACTCCTGTTTCCCTGCGTGAGTTAAAAAAAAGGAAAAATCCTATTGAAGTGTTTTTATGAGAGGCATACTTATGCCGAGATATTGCACAGAGAAAAAAAAAGGTCTGAAGTTTAATATTCCCATGTAATTTTCTGAAGTGTCCTTGGGCAGCTGTCGGGCATGAGCTGATAAATTTAGTCATTTAAATCTGGTGAGTGGCCGCTGCACCTGCTGCATCTTGGCCTTATGCAAGAGTCACGATATCCATCTCCTGTTAAACCCATTCATGCACCAGTCTGTTGTTTAGCTACCAAAAACACGCCATCACAGTTACTATTGTTACTGCAGAGCAATGTCAGAAATGGAGAACCTCAGAAATGTTTGAACCTCAGAAAAGCAGCATCATTAGAACACCTGCAGCTGTTAAGAGAAAAGCAGCTCACGTTTACGTGCCACGTGTGAGACAAAAACTGTCTTGTGCTAACAGTAACAGTAAACACTGCAGGAGACATCTTGTGGGTCAGATTTGAACCTGAAAATCAGGTAATCACTCCTGGACTTAAAATCCCTGCTGAACTCCCTGCTGATCCCAACTGTAATTTTCACCTAAAGGCCAAATTCCTGTTTGGCCAGATGGGCAAAGTGTTAGCCAATCACTTTACAGTTTCACAGACTGCTCTCTTAAATTAAAACCACATCAATACAGAGGTTTTGCAAACAGGTGACCAACCCGTCTGTGACACTCATTGTCTGTGTGTGTCCCCCAGCTGGTTGTCAAAAACCTCCTTGCAGTCACTTTGGCTGCCACAGTCGCCTCTAGTTTGCATGGAAGATGGTGACATGTCTGCAGAGACTCACCAACTACCAGCTGAGTGACAGTAAAACTTTAAAAAGGACAGTGCAAACTGGAAATAGTAAATGTTTGTTCAAAGTAAAAGTCACGCCATTTGAATGACAATGTTGTTGCTAAGCTGCTAGTTAGCCAGTGTTTGCAGACCAGTTGCCATTTTCCATGCAAGCTATAACCTCCAGCAACCAGTTAAGAAGTGCTCATTTTTCCCTTTCGTCTGCTGGTTAAACCACGTCAACTCTCGAGCAGTGAGTTCATGATGTCACTCGGGTCACTCAGGTCCACTCTTTAGCAAAAACACTCAAAATGCAGTCTTACAAACCAGCTGATGATGTCACCACGGTTACACTTTAGGAAAGTCTTTATCTGATCCTGATACGTTTATCAGACGGAGACAAAAACAGCTGGAAATGGATGATAATGCTGTGCTGTAATATGTGGAGATAAGCACTTGTTTGTTAAACATATAAACGTCTGAGCTACACTGAGCTCTCACTGTTGGCTTTTTGGTGCTCCAAGTGGCCAGAAAATATAAATATTTCACTATTAAGCTCAACCCTGACACGTTCACACTGGACAACATGTTGACTCTGAACACAAAGAGAACCCGATCTAAAGAGGTTAGATCAGAAACAGTTACCATCAAGAAACATTGTTGAGCAAAGACAAAAATCTTCATGGAGCCTCAAAACATGCTTGAGCTTTATCAATTAAAATTATATCATGTCTCTCACGCAAGCCACCTAATTTGTGATCCCTCTTCTAGAGGAAATAGGAAGAACCTCAATTTATTGTTCGGATATTTTACTTAAAACCCCTGAAATTCCAGTTTTATGGTGGCACTGCAGGAAAACCATAACTCTGATGATCATAATAGTCTTTATGAAAGATTACTGACTTATGCAGGCCGGATCAATCCACAGATCCATAACTAATAATCTTTCATTACTTTAGCTCTTCACTGCTTTTATACTTAGTGAAAGTTACTAAAAGCAGGTAAGTGATCACCTATAAAACCCTCCTGTTACAGACAGAAAGCAGTCGAACATCACGTGACGACACAAACAACAGCTTTTATCTGCCTTTACAACACGTGCAATACATATTAGAGCAATACAGAGATGACAGAATACATCACACTCATGAAATATTTTCAATATCTACAAACACATCTGAGAATGAGTCTCTAAAGAGGCTCAAAGCTGCTACAGAAGCCAGCAAAGCATGAGCGAGCATCAGAGCATCATAATAAAAATTAATAATTAAACAGATGTTCACAGAGGCAGTGTTAATTATACTGAACAAATAGCACTTTTAATTAGGATTTACACTTTTAAGCAGGGTAGTGTGGATACACGTGTGATTGTCCCAGAGTCATTCCAGCTCCTTAAAGGTAAATATGAGTTGATTTTCTAACCTAATTTCTTTTTGTGAAAGTATTTTTGTTTGTTTGGTTTTTTAATTTTGAAAAAAAAAAAAAAGTTCAACCCAAACTTTCCACATTTTATAACTAAAAGAATTAAATAATTATTAATAAAGTACCTTTCCACTCCAGCGTCTTTAAAACAATGATTTCACAGTATGAAGGTTAAACTTCATAGCTTCATTAAGTGCACTGTGATAGAGGCACTGACTGATTAAATACGGAATGACATCAGGTGAGGGCATGGATATCCCAATGTAGACAAATTCATCCGCCACTGAAAATAGTCCCCCCAAAATGCACTATTTTCCTGTTTGATTGTTAAATTTAGAAAACAGCACAACAAAGAGGATTTTATTGAGGCTTTAAGAGCTGGAAATATTTTTTTTAAGTTTTGTATGTTCAGAGGGAGAAAGCAGAAGCGAGAAAGTATGTAGCAGAAACAGACAAACACATTTTTTTTTTTGAGAGGGAAGGGATTTGTACATGAATTAATTCAAGGACTGCAGAGTAACACCAGACTTAACCTCAAGTCTTAAAAAATGATCTCGTAAACATGCTTTAAATACTTCAATGAGAGCAGCTCTCCAAGGAAACACACCCAATAGTGCATTCAAAGTGAAATACATCCACACTGCCTGTACTGTACAGCATTTACTATCCCCATAGTCTCCAACCCCGCAGACTGGAAATGAGTTATTAAACGTCAGCTGTGTGAACCCAAACAAGCCAAACACCAAAAATGTCCTTTGGAGTAAACTTTCCCACTGGATTGGAACAAAAAAAACAGAGGGTAGGTGTGAACGCACCCTCAGATGATGTCATACCTTCCCTCACTGCTGCAAACCTGCTGCAGTTTTACTAAACACGCACACACATACACACATAAACACACAAAGGTAGTGTTTCTGGGGGTCAGGATGCAGATGGGATTGGCGGGCAGCTTTTGGGGGTGTGGTTGAGGTCTCTGAAAGGCTCTGAAGGGCGTTGACCCTGCAGGCGGGTCAGCAGCGTGGTCCGGCGGATGCTGCTGTCAGAATCCTGGTGGTGGAACCGGTTTCTCAGGTGGCAACAGCACGGCAGGCTGCGGGCGAAGTCCGACAGCAGGTTACCGCTGAAGATCATGTAGATCCAGGGGTTGCAGCAGCTGTTGAGGCTGGCCAGCAGGGCGGAGAGCGTCACAGCGGCATTCTCAGAGTCTGCAGGGGAAACGGGAAGAGAGATTTATGAAGCACACTCAGAGACGTCAGCAACTAAACCAAAGTGTTTTTCCTCTTAAAGTACATGTACTAGTCTGAAACACACTGGAGTACTGCCAGCCTGCCGGGCAGCTCTTAATAAGGTTTGGCCACCTTCATGTAGCTGTGGCCTGCAAAGCAACCCTGAGCGAACGCCAGTATTAACAGACCAGCTGAGCTCTCCTGCACCACCTGATAACAAGGACAGCTGATGCTGAAGGCCGCGTGAGACTCAGCAATTCTCTCCTGATTAAAGACGAATCGTTTGCGGTGAGACAGCAGCAGAGGTTTGGAGGGATAGAAATGGTAATAATTACTGACGTGATGGAGCCGCTGAGACAAGTTTCATTACAGCAGAGCAAATGGTTAAGTCCAGTGAGCCATTCAAACAGGAGTGCATCAAATAGAAATACATGCATTAACTACTCTAAAAATACATTATTTGGCCTTGCTATCATATTCAGGCCTCCTGTTTTTATGTCCTCCAAAGTCATGTGTTTGGAAGAGTCAGCGTATCATTCTGTTTGTAAGCACGATAACTTACATTCACCAAGGTCTTCAAGGTCAACTTAGTGATTTATAACGTATATAACCTCTTACAAGTGTGCTGTGTATTATCAACACATAGAAAGTACCACATAAAGATTTTAAATATCATGTCACATTTGACCTCTGACCTCTCCTTCAAGGTGAATAGATTGATCTGAAGGTCAAAGTGACGATAATGCTATGTCGAGCTATTTAAAACTTTTCGTTGAACTGCCATCGTTTGTATTGACAACATATAGCCATACGGTGAGTATGTGGATACTAAATATCACGTTACTTTGAACCTCTGAACTCTTCCTTAAGGTCAAATAAGGTAAAAGTTTAATAAAATGACTTTTATATTTAAAACTCTATAAAAATTCTGCTGCCTTCAATTCAGTTCAATTTAATTGTATTTATATAGCATCAAATCACAACAACAGTTCCTTCAAGGTTCTTTATATTCTAAGGTAAAGACCCTACAATAATACAAAGAAATCCCAACAATCAGCAGGCACTTGGCGGCGGTGGGAAGGAAAACTCAGTTTTAACAGGAAGAGACATCAAGCAGACCCAGGCTCCAGGAGGGGCGGCCATCTGCTTTGACCGGATGATGCTGGTATACAGGGGCTGAATCCCAATTCAGGGTCTGCAGCCTTAAAGGCCGCATTTTAAGGCCGATTACGTCACAGACTGAGGGACCCACTACTGCACATCATCTGTGAGGCTTTGCACCCCTGATGATCCACCAGGACAAACTCAGCAGTGTGTGAGGAAGAGGAGGCGGAAGAGCCAGCAGCAGCTGATAGATGGAGAGAATAGACAGACTGTTCCCTGTTTGGGAAGGACTGCTAGAAAAGTTTAAAATAACTAATTATCTGTCCTGAATCAGTCTTATTAAATAATTTAATCATTCCAGTGTTTTCAGTGTGGGAGAAAGTACTCAGGGCCTTCAAGTTAAACACTATGAAAGGCAGAAACAAGTTTAACATTCAGAAACCTAAAGTATGTATCAGCAGCAGAATGGACCTAAAAATGTTTGTTTCAGTTCTATGAAGCTTTGAGTATTTTGGATTAGTAGCACTGCTGTGTTTGTTGCATCATATTGCTGTAATTGTTTATAATCTTTATATATTCTGAGGTAAGTTGATCTATAGTGTTACATCATATTCTATAAGGATGTTATGTGTTTGTATACTTTCTGCCCAGTTTGACCCATTTAGCAGAAGCCAGCCTGTTTAAGGCTCTGATATCTATTCTGTATGACTTAAAGCAGTTATGACATGGTCTGATTTTCTCACCCAATAAAGGAATATTTAATATATCAGTCTACTCTTCATTCTATCAGAAACAGTTATCACAGCTTGTACATTTTCTTTTTACACATATATGTAAGCAATGAGCCAAATTTAGTAATGCCAACATACTGAAGGAACAACATTTGTCTCTTATATATAATACATCTATAGATACACTGTCAAAGATACTTGTCTTTGAGTGAAGATTTAAGGTCATAGGAAATATAAATAAATGCAACTTGAATCTATACTGAAGCTCAGTATTTGACACGGAGTTCAAACTCACGGCTGTAATAACTAATAATGATTAATATAATAACTATAATATTGGCCATATTATATTTACATTACCAAAGTGATATGACTTTAGTCTCATGAACAACATCAGCTAATTCTTATTTACTAACTAATCTTGAAATAACTGTTCAGTACAGAAATGAAGCCCAACAATCATGTTTTACTGTCCCGTGGTCTCAGCCTCAGATACTTATTAAATCACACAAAGCTCATGTAGAAACAAATGTATAAAATGTGTTCTCCTTTATTTCTGTCAAACAAAGCTGTATGAAACGTTTCCAGCTGTTAGTATCATGGTTGCTAGGCAACCTGGGCAGCGCAAGGGAGGCTAGACCGTCCCATTTCACAAGCCTACAAGCCTCGCACTTCCGGCCTCAGCGGTCTTTGAGTACGGCCCTTGTGGACCGTTAAGGCTGCGTACTTTAAGGCCGCAGACCCTGAATTGGGATACAGCCAGGGATTCTAAATGTCATATTGACCTCTGTCCTATGAACTATGACCTCATGTTTGCATTTCAGAGCTGCCTTTCTTTCAAGATGAGCCAAAATGTCTTCTATTTGAGAGAAATGATTGAGAGAATGAGCTGCATAGTTTGTTAGAAGTATACGTCTATACAAATCACCACAAATGTCCTAAGGTACATTTAAAAGAACAGCTAAAACTATGTAAATTTGTAGAAAATACAAAAGTGTTCAACTTTCTGGCCTACCAGAAGTTTCTCTTGCCGTGCTTCTTGTCATAAAACTGTTATTCTGCAATCTGTTGAACTTTTGTTGACTTTTTGGGGCCTTTATGTGGACAAAAATGTCATTAAACAACGTACATAACATTTAGTTGCTGATATGATCGCTGGTTCCCAGTGTGGCCCCGCCCATGTGTGTGTTGACAGAAACACAAATATGTAATCAGCCAATCACGGAGCAGCAATTCAGTGCATTTAGGCACGTAAACACGATGAAGATGACCTGCTGAAGTTTAAACTGAACTGCAGGATTGAGATAAAAGTGATTTAAGTGACTCTACAATACACACAGGGTCTTCTTGATTGCAGAAAATTGGAAAAATGTTGCCTGCTCAGCAGAGCATCTTTGGGATGCGGTGAAATGGGAGATTCGCATCGTGGATGTTCAGCAGACAAATCTGCAGCAGCTGTTTGATGCTGTCGTGTCAGAATGATCCAAAAATGATGTTTCCAGCACCTTGCAGAATCTTTTCCACAAAGAATTAATGAAGATCTGGAAGAAATAGAGGTCCAGCCTGGTCATGCCCATGTTCCTGATGACCAAAATACCAGAATTTAGACTTGAAAGCATTTGCTAACTGACCAACACCACTACATTGATCATTGTTTGAATTTTTGGCATTTTAAAACATTTGAAAATGAATCTCAAATCTGATATGTTCTAGTTTTTCAACTGTACAGAAACTCCAGCAGAACCCAACAAGCCCAACAGGGTCCCTATATGATGATACTAGAAAGCTTCATCTCTGCTTCAGCCATTAAATGCATGCTTTAATAACAGATATGGTTTGGAAGGAAAGAGTTGGTATTTGTGTAAGTTTGGAAGATTTCCCTGCAATATTGTAATTATTTAAGTTTTAATTAAAGGCCAATTAAAGGCTTTCTTTGTTTATCTTTGAGCCAGTTTAACCATGTGTGAAGTTTCCAGCTTTTTCAAATACCAATTAAAAAGTAGAAAATATAGAGAAGTGTGGCAGGTCACAGAGAAATTGGAAAGCAGAAACTTGTGGCCAACCTTAACCACAGAATAAATTAAAAGAGGAGATATGTGAATTTTTTTTATTTTTATGTTTTTATGTTTTTTATTAAACCTCAAGCCTGTGCATGTCAGTGCAGAGTAATTTTCCAATGATAGAAGTCAGGATATGAATTTTATTTTGCAGCTTCGGAGTCTGTTAAAGGAGAAAAGGCTGCCCTGGTCTGCTCACCCACTTGAAGAATTTCATTATCACTGTCATACAGAGCCTTACTGACTGGTGAGGGCATGAGTGCTGCTTCCAGCAGCTTGATGGGAATTCATTTTCAGGGAACATCAGGGTTATATCATTTTCTGGCGTAAAACCAGTCAGAGCTCTGAACTTTTTAAATATAATCCCTTTCTGAGTGCAAGGAACAATTTAACCACTTTGTCTCATTTTGAACCCAAACTGCTGCCAGAGTGGAGCAAATTAAAATGAAAGATTTTAACCAAACTGAGCCTCACGTGTGAGAGAAATGTTATAATATGCGAGACAGTAAACTGGCTCTGTCGATTTATAAACTGACCAAATGTTTACCAAACTGCCAAAAGATTATCAGCATATTCTATTTTGTAAGCTATGATCAAGATCTTATTTAAAGAGTTTAGAAATGCTTCATGACTTCACTGATTCAATCACTGTCTGTGTTTGCAAAATATTTTTCCAGTGGCGGAATGTAACAAAGTATATTTACTCAGGTGTTTTACTGATATGCAGTTCTGATGTTATGTTCTGCTCCTTTTCTATTTTGAGTGAGAATGTTGTGTTTTGTACTCCGTGTTATAGTTTTAAAATTTAAGTTACTCATTTTTATGCTGATGTTAAAAATTTATAAATAGATAGATAGAAGGTAAAACTAACCAGCAGTAAATCAGGTCATTAAAGTCATCTCCAGCTGCATCTTTAGAGTGATGGCAACATATTAACCTTTATGTTTAGCGCCTTAACATTTTTATGCTAAAACTTTTGCCCTGTTTGGCAACACTGTGTATAAATATGATTATTATTTGAGGAAAAGTCTAAACATCACTTGGACCAAACTGTTTTTTCACCGGAGGCTGCAGAGATTTGGAATTATTTTTTTTCATACCAGAAAATCTCACAGAAAAAAGAAAAATTTCGATTTTAGTTTGAAAATGTGGCTGAAATATCTTCAGGTCTGCAGTTACTGCCTGTGCGAAGCTTTGGCTCACATGCCTTAAATTTCTTTGCACTGAAGAAATGTATCTGTGGGTTTGTTGATGGTTTGCTCTTCAACTGTAATTTCTTCTTCTTCTTTAAGTACTTTCATTATGAGTACACTTTGTTTTATGAGGGTGCTTCATTTCGCACATTTTTAATATGTCACATTTTTTAATCTGCACTATCGGATGATCTAAGGAAAATGAGCCTTTAGCTCTATCTGGTGTAATATATGTAGTGCACATTGTTCTTGTTAAATAAACCCAAATCAACTACATTAATTAATTAATTAAAATAAAAAATTGTTTCACCACCTTGTAAAAAAAAGTTATTGAGCACTGAAGCACGTTTAAATTATTGCGCAAAATAACATCTGCATGCGGCACGAGGCTAAACACGTGCCTACCAATAGCAATATTACATTTGGATTTATAGGCTTTGCATTGTGATTTTTATTTAACTGGAGCCGCCAAGAATTGAACCAAAGACATCTTAATTAAAGAAAATTTGCTCTTTAGCATTCTTTTGATTCCCTTAAAATCCCTTCCAGGGAAGGTGGAACGTCTAAAGCTGCATTTTCAGGAGCTACAAAGCAGAAAATTTGACTGCAGACCGGGGTGGACAAGTGCGCTAATTTGTAGATGAGTGCAAAGCATTTTTGCCTCATATGTTGAGGGGATGTGCCTCTTTGTGGCTCAAAGGTGAACACATGTCTCACCAGAAAAGATGTGGCTCAAACAGAGACACGTGGACGTGTCTACAGGCTGAAATAACAGTGTTACAGGGGAATACGTGAGCTGTTAGCTTCCGTTTATTCTCACAAGAAGTTGTGATTCAATTTAAATTAAATTAAAAATCTGCATTCTGCCTTTAGCTTTGTAATTTCAAACCTGTGAAGTTCGCTAAATTTACTTAAACCTCAGTCTGCCCATTCGCTTTACTCACACTTTGCCACAAATGTGATTTATATTTTTAGTAAGGTTCTGGTCCTGTCAGCAGGTCACTCACCGTCCCAGGAGAATGTCTCATCCCACACCGACCACATTTGCACCGTGAAGAAAGGCGCCCAGCACACCACGTACGCCACCACAATCACAAAGGTCATCTTGACCGTGCGTAATTTGGCACGGGAGATGGTGCTGACGCTGCTCACCGAGCTCCGGCTCAGCATCCCGCTTTTGCTGGCCTCCGCGCTCTTTCTCCTCTGGGTTTTGTATCTGAGGTTCCTCCAGATCGTACGGCAGATAAATCCGTAGCAGAACACGAGCACGGCCACGGGCACCACGAAGATCCCGACCGTGATCCAGGTGATGTACGCGCGAACCCCCCACGGCTCCACGAAGTGCCCCCAGCAGTCGTAGACGGCTGAGCCGGGGCGCACCTCGCTCAGGGAGAAAATGCAGTACTGCGGGGTGCTGAGGACCAGGCTGCACGCCCAGGTGGAGCCGATCATGATATAGGCGCGCTGCGTGGGCTGCTGGAGCGTCTGCAGCGGGTGGCAGATGGCGATATAGCGGTCCACGGTCATCATCACCATCATGTAGGTGGAGGCGAACATGCCCAGCACCTGCAGGTGCTTCACGATGCGGCACAAGAAGTCCGGCCCATAGAAGCGGAACGTGACCTCCCAGCAGAGCTGCGGCAGCACCTGGAAGAAGGCCACCACCAGGTCAGCCAGGCACAGGTGCTTCATAAACAGGTGCATGCGCGACGGTTTCCGCCGGGCTCGGTACATGGCGAGCAGCACGCTCAGGTTGCCCACCACCGCCGCCACGAACGCCAGGCTCAGCACGGTGATCTCGAGCTTGGCCACCTCCTCGTTACGTCCGAACGGGTCGGTGTCGTTTCTCTTCAGCTGCTGCGTAAAGTTAGAGCTATCGGTGCAGTTTTGGTGCGTGGCATTGCAGGAGCTCACCGAGGGGAACGGCATGGTCACCGTTTCTCCTCCGGGCGCACGGAGGTGTCTGCGCGCTTGTGCGTAACCGTAACCCTCCTCCAGCGTGTACGGGACAATCGAGAAGAATTCACGGGTTAAAAATCCAGAAGGGATCCATCTGTTTCCCTGCGAGGTGCACAAAAACTCCAACCTGAATCCGAGCAGCAGATCTAGCCCCTTTTAAAGTACACTGCCCCCGAGAACCAGCCCTCTGCATGCCTCACTGTATCCAAAGCCCCACACACGCGCACTTCATCACCTTACTCCCTCCCACCAGCTCCATGCTTAGGATAAAGTGAAAGGGGGAAAAAAAAGTAAAAGACGAACATAGAGGACAAAATAAAAACTGAAAATACCAGATTAAAAAAAAAAAAAGAAAAAAAAAAAAAGAAAGAACGATTATTTATTTAGTCTTTAAAAAATTACTTTCAAGATCGACTCTTTTTTTTTTCTTTTTTTTTGTAAATGTCACTATAATAATTTGTCAGTTTCAGTTTTTGAACTTCATCTCTGACATTTTTGGAAAATTAACAAAAGCCACAAAATTCCAGTTCTGGAAGTCAGAAACTTTTCCTAAGCTACAAATATGTGAAATCAGAAGACCATAACTGCTGCTGCTGTCTTGTGACCCAGAATATTTTACTGTTACTCTCAAAATTTTTCCCATTTGCCCTGCTGTGAACCCCTTTTCCAGTAAATTAAAATTACATAATGGAAATTTAAAATGTCACATCTCAGGGTGCATACTGGACACCACGGGCCATATTATTGGAGAGAGAATCACAATGATCATGAGCAAGACTCTGGCAACAGTGGGGAGGAAAAACACTATTTAACAGGAAGAGACCGGTGACCTGTCCAGGATAATTTTATTACCAAAATCAAAGGTATATTTATATTTTCTCATCATAACATAATGATATGTTTGGTCAAACACAGCAGTATTTTGTGTTTTAAATATCAGTGGAGCAACATGGGGACTACAGCTCTGCCTTTGAGACCATCCCACCCAGTAGACTGCGCCAAGATGTCTGACCAGGATCAACACTGCGCATCTCACATCCCATAACACAACAAAAAAGACAAAAGAAATGATTATTCACTTTGGGAGGAAGCAGAATCTCCGTGTGTAACCGGTGTGTCCCTGCACACGGCACACACGTTCCACGTATTCACAGCATCTAGTAAAAACAGGCGTAATGATGACAATAATGAACTAAAACACACAATCAGAAACATCAGGGTGGAGAAAGATATAATTAGTGTTAGAAAAGAAATGACACTGACCTCTGCTACAGAGGAATTGCAGAAAAGGAGAGAGGCCAAACGGGTACCACAAAATTAGGGTTGCACCAAAGAAGAAGAAAAGGATGAGGAGGGGCTGATAATGAGCTGATAATGAAGATAACGACAGGCTTGGAGGTCTTAGAAGTCTGGCATACCACAAACAGTTGCAGGCAGCTGCTCTACTCGGAGCCCCTCCCGGATGGCCGAACTTCTCACCCTATCTCTAAGGGAGAGGCCAGCCACCCTTCGGAGGAAGCTCATTTCCGCCGCTTGTATCCGCGATCTCGTTCTTTCGGTCACTACCCACAGCTCGTGGCCATAGGTGAGGGTAGGGACGTAGATCGACCGGTAAATTGAGAGCTTCGCTTTTACACTCAGCTCCCTCTTCACCACGACTGACCGGTGCAGCGTCCGCATTACTGCAGCCGCAGCCCCAATCCGTCTGTCGATCTCCGGCTCCCTTCTCCTGGTTTAGAACACATTTTGTGTAATTATAAGAATATGTCATTTATGACCCGGTTACACACACATCCTGATACATCAACGGGGAGAAGGTGGAGAAGGTGTCCACACTTCCTGAGAGTGCTCAGGAAGGTGAACCTCACGCAGCATCTCTTGGTGTCTTTCTACTGGTGCTCCACTGAAAGTGTCCTCACTCAGCTCTGCAAAAAATGATAAAAACATCAGAAAACACCAGCTGGCTGCCCTGGAGACATGTTCAGCATCCTGGAAGACTCGGCCTAATCTGTCTGACCTGTTACCCTCAAGAAAACGTACCGATTCATCCACACTTTTCCATCTTAAAGCCATTATCATCCGAAACAATGAACTGAACCCCCCCCCCCCCCTCCCCCAACCAACACACACACACACACACACCAATTACAACACATGCAACAACAGTTACAGGAGTGCACTTTGATGGATTTTTAATGTGCAATAATGGACTTTTTAATGCACACAGTGACAACGAATGTATGGCACTGTAGAAATATGTTTTGTGTGCCTGAGTGGAAAGAACTGTTTTATTATTTCTATTTACGGTATAACTTATTTATATCATAAAATTAATTGAGTCAGACTTTGAGAGCAACTACATTTACTTGTATATGTTTTTTTCTGCGAGTCTTTAATAAGTGTTTTATAATGCGGTCAAACAAGCATTCAGTAATCCAACTTAAAAAATTAAAAATTAAAACCACCAAACTTGGGTGAAATAATGAATACCATTAGATACAACGCCACGGCTTAGCTGTCAGTTTACATTTTGTGGCATCACATGTAACGCCTGCAGGTGGATGAAACGATACTGAGCATGTGCAGTAGGCAGAAGCAAACCATGATGCTTGAAAACAGCAGATCCAAAAGGTAAATAAAATCCCTCCATGAGCATCAGAAGCCCACTTGCCAACAGGCTGATTTTCTTATGAGGAATAAAGTGTGAATCCACATTTGTTTTCAGTTTATGTGCATAATAGAAATAAAAAGATGACACCGCGACCATTAGAAAAAATAAACAGCAGTGCTTAAAGGCTTCCTGCACATTTTCCAAACGAAATTTGCCTCATGGGACCTTTAATTCTCCTCCTCTGTGGCAGAACTTGGTTGTCCCGCCGTCCTCTGCCAATGAAGTAAATAACGCCGTCACTTCTTGCACTTGCTGCCTTACAAGGCCACAACTTAGTATCTTAATGTTCAATCTATATGCAAAGAACGCAAGCTGAGCGAGGGGTGGAGAAAGCGGACTGTTTTTCATGTCAGAGGCAGAGCCAGCTGCTGATGCAGACGATTACATAATGTGTTGTGTTTAAACAATGGTGGGTAATGGTCAGGGCTGTCAGGAGTTATAGATTAATTACGCTGTGATTAGGAAAGCTGTCAGGCTGGTATGGAAAATGATGCATGGCCCATGCCGGCATGCACACTGATAAGGCCTCAGAGGAAGGCACACATGGGAAAAGGCGCATGTTACATGTGTATGATATACAGGTGCACACGGCAAACACACTTCCATGCTCTGTTTTGAAAGGGTTATGTGACCAAAGCCACAAAAATCAGTATTTTCTCCAAGCACGCATATATTAGACATATTGATTTCACTGTGCAAGTCTGAGTTTGGTTCTGGAGACCTCAGCAAAGCAGGGGAAACCACCTCAAAGCCAGAGTTCAGGAGCTTGGCAGAAGTGTTTTTGTCTGTCTGTCAAAATGTGCAAAATTCAAACATGAAACTTAGCAGGTGTACAGCTCAGTTCAAAATACAGGATCTACTTCAGCTGGTGCGATCCCAATCACAACATGGTGTCTAGCTTCAGTTATTTATATTATATAAACAAAAACATTCAGCTAATACCAAACAGGAAAGCAAAATCTATAACAATCGCTTGCTTTAAACCACAGACTGTACAGGGAGTGCAGAATTATTAGGCAAGTTGTATTTTTGAGGAATAATTTTATTATTGAACAACAACCATGTTCTCAATGAACCCAAAAAACTCATTAATATCAAAGCTGAATGTTTTTGGAAGTAGTTTTTAGTTTGTTTTTAGTTTTAGCTATTTTAGGGGGATATCTGTGTGTGCAGGTGACTATTACTGTGCATAATTATTAGGCAACTTAACAAAAAACAAATATATACCCATTTCAATTATTTATTTTTACCAGTGAAACCAATATAACATCTCCACATTCACAAATATACATTTCTGACATTCAAAAACAAAACAAAAACAAATCAGCGACCAATATAGCCACCTTTCTTTGCAAGGACACTCAAAAGCCTGCCATCCATGGATTCTGTCAGTGTTTTGATCTGTTCACCATCAACATTGCGTGCAGCAGCAACCACAGCCTCCCAGACACTGTTCAGAGAGGTGTACTGTTTTCCCTCCTTGTAAATCTCACATTTGATGATGGACCACAGGTTCTCAATGGGGTTCAGATCAGGTGAACAAGGTGGCCATGTCATTAGTTTTTCTTCTTTTATACCCTTTCTTGCCAGCCACGCTGTGGAGTACTTGGACGCGTGTGATGGAGCATTGTCCTGCATGAAAATCATGTTTTTCTTGAAGGATGCAGACTTCTTCCTGTACCACTGCTTGAAGAAGGTGTCTTCCAGAAACTGGCAGTAGGACTGGGAGTTGAGCTTGACTCCATCCTCAACCCGAAAAGACCCCACAAGCTCATCTTTGATGATACCAGCCCAAACCAGTACTCCACCTCCACCTTGCTGGCGTCTGAGTCGGACTGGAGCTCTCTGCCCTTTACCAATCCAGCCACGGGCCCATCCATCTGGCCCATCAAGACTCACTCTCATTTCATCAGTCCATAAAACCTTAGAAAAACCAGTCTTGAGATATTTCTTGGCCCAGTCTTGATGTTTCAGCTTGTGTGTCTTGTTCAGTGGTGGTCGTCTTTCAGCCTTTCTTACCTTGGCCATGTCTCTGAGTATTGCACACCTTGTGCTTTTGGGCACTCCAGTGATGTTGCAGCTCTGAAATATGGCCAAACTGGTGGCAAGTGGCATCTTGGCAGCTGCACGCTTGACTTTTCTCAGTTCATGGGCAGTTATTTGGCGCCTTGGTTTTTCCACACGCTTCTTGCGACCCTGTTGACTATTTTGAATGAAACGCTTGATTGTTCGATGATCACGCTTCAGAAACTTTGCAATTTTGAGACTGCTGCATCCCTCTGCAAGATATCTCACTATTTTTGACTTTTCTGAGCCTGTCAAGTCCTCTTTTGACCCATTTTGCCAAAGGAAAGGACGTTGCCTAATAATTATGCACACCTGATATAGGGTGTTGATGTCATTAGACCACACCCCTTCTCATTACAGAGATGCACATCACCTAATATGCTTAATTGGTAGTAGGCTTTCGAGCCTATACAGCTTGGAGTAAGACAACATGCATGAAGAGGATGATGTGGACAAAATACTCATTTGCCTAATAATTCTGCACTCCCTGTATATAAAAGATGGACATAGCCAGCATGACATCACAGAAAGATATTTTAGACACATGTGGTCTGATTGCAGTGGTGGTCCCTGAGAGGTCAAATGCACTGTGACTGAAGAAAACACCAGGAAATACAAAAACTCAGCAAATTTTAAAAATAGAAAATGGAAGTGTTTCTGGGAAAGAAAAATATTTGTCACTTCTTTGAACAGCTCAAAGAAGTGACAAAGTAAACAGTAAACAGTTAATAGCTAACGTGTGTCTACAGTATTATATGAGTCACGTGATTAAAGTGTGTCTCACGTTTTTGTTTCTGTCACTGTTCCGTCACGTTATTATGTCCCCAGAAAAACATTTTCCTTCTGTTTCGCAGTTGTTTTGTTTTTTGTGCTTTTGAGGTATTTTTCTGTTAGCTGTTGTTTTCTAAGTTGCAATGCGCTTGAACTCTCAGGGCCACTGTAGTTTTCTGCCCCCAGACTGGTTCACTTAAAGCTAACTCAAGCCCTGACACTGGCTGACTCCTGAAGCAGAATAAAATCCAAAATCCAAATCTGTAACAAAAAAAAGGCAGCTTGCCGTTAAAGGCAGGCAAGTAGGTAAACAAGTGGACACAAAGTTTGAGTCAAAAAATAGATTTTAGGCAGAACAAGTGAAGCTGATGTGAAGTGGTTTAACCGTTTAAAGCTTGGACCATGAAACAAAAGCCAGAAAATTCCCCAAAATTTCAAAATTTTTGAGAATGGAAAGTTTATTGAACCATTTGACAAATTTCTTTCAAAACTGGTGAAGATGAAAATTGCCTAAAATGTATTGTGGGTTTTATTTGTTTTTCAGGGGGAAAAAAACAGAAGGATGATGGAAAAGTCTCATAACTTTCACATAAAAAATGGGAT
Organism: Simochromis diagramma; assembly: GCF_900408965.1. Taxonomy (NCBI): domain Eukaryota; kingdom Metazoa; phylum Chordata; class Actinopteri; order Cichliformes; family Cichlidae; genus Simochromis; species Simochromis diagramma. The sequence continues at coordinate 17,906,516 of NW_024386908.1, forward strand.
GATACACTGAGCGCTACAGACTAAAGGTTTAAGTAAAATAAGTAAATTATTAGCAAATACTAGCAGGCTTGGTTAAAAAGGTGTAAGGCACAGATGCAGATATTTGCTAAACAGTCCAAAGTGAGTACAAACTTCTTATGTTTGAAACAAGTTGAAACAAAAAATGCTCCAAAAGGTAGCGAAACTGCAAACACAACGAAGAGGTCAGTGGAGCCACTGAACTCAAAGTGGCACTACTTTAACTTTAAGCTGTAATAGAAACTAAATGGGTGAGTTATAAAAGCAAATCTACTGTCTTCATTATCTTTATGAAGGAGGAAATTCTTCATGGAGACAAGTGCGTTTTGTGTCAGGCTGCAAACATGTTTATTTCTGCTGCAAAGTTTATGCAAAGAGGCTATGAGGACAGACTCACCTTTGAAGCCAGCCTCAAGTGACCACTAGAGAAACTGCAGGTTACAATTTGCATAGCCACAGTGGTCTTTTTTCAGTGCTTTGTGTGTCTTTAGGGATGTTTGAGTCTCTTTGTAGCTATTTTGGTAGTTTAATAAAGAAAAAAAAACACGAGGGTAATTTTAGCTTTTGGTGCGTTCTGACCTGTCCAGGGTGCACCCTGCCTCTCACCCTATGGCAGCTGGGAAAGACTTCAGCCCACTCAGATGGAAGGATGGATTGACTGATATGTTGATAAACACTTTTCCTAATTTTGACTCTTTCTCTGGAGGTGATGTGGACAAATAAGCACTGTGTCAGAATTTTTTTTTCCACAAAATTCACATTTTTCTGTCTCCTACCACATTTTTAGCCTATACATTTACGTGTTTGTCAGTCCCTGAAGGCTATGAGTCTCTTAACATCATCAGTTCAGGAATTTTTGTTCCAAAATAGATTATGTAGGTTTTCTGGAGCCAGAAGTATCAGCATCTGTTCCAGGCAGATCATTAGTATCGATCTACAACGCTATCAGGACTCACAGATGTGGATTTTCTGCTCCGAGGCTCTCCGGTACACTTTAATTAACTATACATTATCCTAGTCAGTGTGCTGGGCTTCTCTATTATCTCCCTGGGTCCAGGTTGGGCACTTCAATACACAATAATTCAATCCTAAATCAACAGCACGCCTCGGGTCCAAACTGTGAGAAGCCAGAAAGAAAGCACACCAGAACTGATATGAACTGAGATGCCAGAACTTCTTCCACCATTCAAACCCTTTAGTGCTGGCCAAAAATGAATCAAAGCCTCTTTTCTACTGGAAGTTTGTACCAAAACACATGACTCATGAGCTTCTGGATGAAGTAAGAGCTTCTTCTTTGAAAAGCTTTACAGCTTATTGTAATAACTCCAAATTTAGAGAAGGACCACAAAGAGTTTCAAACCAGCTTAAAAAAGACACAAAACGTGCAAATGTGACTCAGAACAGTGCTAAACTTTTTACAAAGAGGCTCAAAATGAACCTAAAATGAATTAAATTGGACCCCAAAGTAGCAGCTGGAAAGAAAAAGCTTTAGTGTAATCATGCACTTTGTCAGGGGTGGTTTGTGCTGGTGAGACTTAAAACTGGCTGGAGCAGGTGAGCAAATGGCGAGTGATTAAAAGAGTGATTGAAACTGACAGTTATATAGAGAAAACCCTGCAATCAAGCAACTACCTATGAGAAAGCACTTGGCAACAGTGGGAAGGAAACACTCTTTTAACAGGAAGAAACCTCAAGAAGAACCAGGCAAGAGGTGGCGTTGAGTAAGACAGGATAAAACATAAAGACATAAACAGAAGACTTAAATAAAAACGAATGATTAATCAGAAAACAGTTTAAACACCATCTACGATATGAATGTTTCTTTTATGTCCCTCTATGCCAAAGACACTAAACTGGTGAAGACACGAGGCAGGATAGATCCATGCTTTCACGTCAAGTGGGCCTCTGTCATTGTACTAGTTTTGTTTTATTTTGAATTTTGGATATTTTGGTGATCATTAGTTTACCTTGCTTCTTGCTTCACAGCTATCTTTTCTGTAGTTCCTGGTTATAGTTTTGGTTATAATACATTTTTTTGTTTTATTGTTTTACTTTGCGTTTCTGCCAGGGACCACCAGCTCCCAGTTGTTTAGAATTTAGTTCTATGGTCTTGTGTCAATTTTTGTCCATTTGTGTCTGTGTTTTTCCCCATTTAGTTATCGCGTTTCACTTCCTGTTTATTTAGTTATTCGTCCCTTGTGCCTGGGGTTCAGTTTTGGAAAGCTGTTGAATTTTGGCCTCAGTTATCTGTTCTTACCTGACAGGTTGTGGTCTTCTGCTGTTGCAGCATTCAGAGATGCTCTTCTGCATATCTTGTTTGTAACGAGTGGTTATTTGAGTTACTGTTGCTTTCCCATCAGCTCAGAGCAGTCTCGTCATTCTTCTCTGACTTCTGACATCAACAAGGCATTTTCACCTGTGGAACTGATGCTCACTGGTTATAGTCTCTCTCTTTTTTCTTTTTCTTTTTTATACTGTTTTCAGTAAAACCTAGAGATGATTGCGTGGGAAATTTCCAGCAGATGAGCAGTGTTTTTTAAATGCTCAGACCAGCCCGTCATGTTCAAAGTCTCTTAAATCACCTTTCTTTTGTCATTCTGATGCTCACCTTGAACTTCAGCGGGTCGTCTACACGCCTAAATATTTTGTGTTGCTGTCATGTAATCGACTAATTCGATATTTGCATATTCAGCAAGCAACTGAATGGGTGTGCCTAATGAAGTGGTGTATGTAAGAAAGAAGCACCACAAGGATAATTTTGTAGAAAGACTGATAACAACGCAAAGAAACACACATGACAACCTCACAGTTTAAAGCAAACACAAAGAAAAAAGCGCACATAGAGACTCAAAACAATAACATGTGTAAAATTACCACCAAAGAAAACTTGTAAGGTGTACATATTAAAATATAGCGCTACATTCAAAGCCTCAATGAATGATTTGAGACATGTGGATCACACATCTCCACAAAGTCTGGCTGATGACCTGGCACGTACTAACTAACTCCCGTATATCAGACATATAACTTTGTAACTTTACTTACATTGCTGTCAGAGACCTGAAACAAAGCTGTTTTTTCAAGTTTTAAATACATTTCAGACCAAATGCAATTTTTACCTGACAGCAGGAGCTTTTCTTTAATTTACTGGAACTCCATCAGTCAGAGAAATGATGCAGAAACCTAAATCTCCCTCTAAGAGGAATAAAAATAACATAAAGTTGTTTTTTTTTTTGTTTGTTTTTTTAAAGGAAGCGAAGTAACTCAAAATTGCTTAATGTTGCATGGAAAAGATTCACAGGTTTTATCGCCACAGTCTGACATCCCTCAGTGGGAAACAACCTCAAACAAACAGCATCTGAGTGGGTTCGTCCTCTAAAACCTCACGGTGAGAAACGGACAATCGTTTCTGTCTGCTGCTGCAGCTCTTACTGAGTGTGTTTTTGGGAGATATGACATTAGAAAGAGCTGTTTACCAACGTGAGCTTCCACCACAGCTCTCATCTGAAATCCTTGAGATTAAACATTTTCAAACTGCTTTTTAGGAAACACAATGAAAAACAGAAAAGGTGATTTTAACCTCTGGGTGCTTCTTTTTTCCAGTTTTTTCATATATTTTAATATTTGTGAACTTCTCGTAATCATCGGTTTGATAAAATGTTTCTCTTTGATCATTTTGATGAGTCATTTACATAAATGAATGTTTTTGTGGTTCTAATTAAATTTTATTGTGAAAATGCTGTAATTTAAAATGCACGTAGTCTAATTTTACAGTTTTATTTTAAAGAACAACAAAGCTGCGTTTTCCTGTCTCAAAACTCAAAACTTCAATTTCAAATCTTTTCCTCGGTTTTATGATTGCTTGTTTTGTTGGAGGAAGTTTATTTTATCCTCTCTGTGCTCTTTTGTTGAATCATGGTGAATTCACCCTGTGCACCAAACTCTCCTCTCTTTAAAATTATTTTGATGATTCAGTTTGAACTGAAGGCTAGATATGTCAAATTCACATGTTAGTGTTGCTTTTGTAAGATAAACCAAGAACAACAAAGCCTCTCAATTATATCTTAAACCTCATAAGTCATGCTTTTTTATTACAATTCATTTTTTTGTATTTGTTTTGTTATTTATTTATTTTTATAGAATTTATTTATTCTTTCATTGCTTTTTAAAAATGTATTTACAATTTTAGCAGGAGGCTAAACCACTTCAGATAAACCATTTTATTTTCACGGGTCTTTATCAACACACATACAAAAAACAGAATGCGAGGTGCAATTAAAATTTAATTTAGCAGAAATATCGTAACTCTGATTTAAACTTGATGAGTCTCCCCTTCAAGATCGTCTCCTTGTGGACCTTCAGCGTTCCTGATATTTAGGCATTTTCCCCATCTGAGCATCCTCCGAGTCAAATGTGACGGGTAGTTCAGGTCTGCACAACCTGCAGAAAATGAAGAACATGTTCCTGCTGATTGCACTACTGACGTGTGGCCTGGGCTATAAAACAATTGAAATATACTCATTTGTAACCCCACAGGAAGCGTTTTTCACCTACTGCACACAAATGGATGCGAATGCCCGGACAATTGGCCAAATGCTGCCTGGCTGAAAAGTGGGACGGGATAGGGAAGGAAGTGACAGCAGAGTTGCTCTGCTGTCACAGTGGCCAAAGCAATCGTAAGAAGGGTTTTAATGTAGCAACCACTCACCAACTGGTCTTGAGGCTTTAGTGCCTATGGCAGGAGTGGGCAACTCCAGGCCTCGAGGGCTGGTGTCCTGCATGTTTTAGATGTGTCCTTGATCCAACACAGCTGATTCAAATGGCCAAATGACCTCCTCACTGTATCTTGAAGTTCTCAAGAAGCCTGGTAATGAACTAATCATTTGATTCAGGTGTGTTGACCCAGGGTGATATCTAAAACCTGCAGGACACCGGCCCTCGAGGCCTGGAGTTGCCCACCCCTGGCCTATGGTGTTATCAGTCTTGTCACTTTCATGGCTAAGGTTTATGAGTCTGTTTGGTGGCGCCATTGTAAGTGGCTCAGACCTAAGGGTGTTGATATAGCCAAAAAGACGGTGACCATGGAAGTTGGAATCCTCTAAGGCAGCCGTCTCATGCGCCGAGGCGAACATGTGCTGTCACGTCCCGCGCGTTCCAGACGAAAGGAGACCCTTCGGCGTTCTTAGGTACGCGGCGGGTTATGGCTGAACCAGTGCAATGACGCGCCCAAAGCGGTAATAGATGTTCCAGCCCTGTATTCCAGCCCTAAACCTAACCTTATCTCTAGCCCTAACCATAACCTTATTCCTGATCTTAACCAGGACTATAATGATGTTAAATAGCGTGTTTCTAAACGATTTGACGAAAAAGAGCGAACATGTGTAGATGGAGTCCAGGCGGTTCTCATATTTCCTCTTTTTTCCGAGGTCGTCATTTAGGAACATGGTGGGTAGCCGAAAACGTAATATGGTGACGATTTGTCACCTAGCGTAAAATGTTACGCTTTGGGAGTGAGAACGTGTTGTCTAAGGCGTACATAACAACTGACCTGTTGAATCAACTAAAACCTGAAAATGGATGGCATCAGAGCGTCTGGTCCATAACTGGGCATTGTTAGCAATAAGAGCTGCAAGAGCTACGCCTCGAGAGCATGAGCCCGGGTGGAGGTGCCACAAGTGTGGATCTAGCTGTTTGTTGAAAATGCTCAAATGAGAACTTGGACGGATGAAGTGGAGAAAGGATCCATGTTGACTGAGAAAGACTGACAAGTGACACTGGGGTGGTTGTACTAAGCAGGAGGTTGGTGGTTCGGTCCTTCGCTGCTCCAATTTGCATGCACGTATCCTGAGTTGCACTGGAGTGTTAATGTTAAGTAGAAAGCACTTAGAAGAAAGGCACATGGGTAAATGAGACCTGGTGTTTAAATCGATTTGAGTGATAGTACAGCAGAAAAGCACCTTATAAGATCTAATTCGTTTACCATTTATTGTTGTAAAGTCTAAGGAAGCTTTTGAAAAAATGGCAGCTGCTTACAAAGTCAGTCATCTTTGTCGTCTAAACTTTTCTCATTTATTTCCTAAGAGGCAGGAAGTCATTAACAGCCTCTGAACAAAACAAAAACAAAAAAAAAAAACCCAGCCGCCATTCATTATCGCAGCGCAACATCAGCATGAGGATCCCTGATGATGAATTATTGCAGATTCAATGACCTGAGGTGTAACCATTAGTTTATAAACACAATCCCAGCACAGGAGCCATTTAATATTCTTATTCAGCATTTTGTCACGTTTTCCCCCTTTAGGACAGTGAAAATCCTTCATAACGCAAAGAGACAAAATGTCCTCACTCACCCCTGTGTGGATAAAATTCAGTTAGGTCAAATCATGTTTATTCATAATGTACACTTAAAAACAACCCCAAGCGCGTTCCGGTAGAGGAGAACAGATTAAAAGTCCAAGTTAAAGAAAGAAGAAAAAAAAACACAATTAAAAATGAATTAAAACATGATTTTAGATAAGTAGCCTCTCTCATCATGAATGGTTCAGGCAGCTAAGAAAAACACAAAGTCTGATTAATTTTAATAGATATAATAAAACTTTCATGGTCTGTGGGCTTATTTTCTATTTTCTAATTAATATTCTGTTTAATGGCTCCTCTGGGTTTGAGTGCTTTCTTATTCACACGTTTTTATTGTTTCTTAGTATCCTGATTCTGTGTTTCTCTGTGAAGCCTTTGTTCCCTTTGGCTTTCCCATCTCATTACCTTGATGATGTTCAGGTGGTTTTTTTTGCTATCCTGGCATTTCCCTTTTCTTGGATCAGGCTCTGTCCAGAGTGTCTGTTTGGATTTTGCTTCCTTACTTCTTGGACTTGCAATCCAAATAAATTATTCTTCCTGCTACGCTTTCCTGAAAAGTCTAAAAAAGCAACAATAAAAGCATCATGACCCCAGAGTTTGGTGATGCTTCGATCAGTGTTTATGTCGAAGTTTTGAATTCTGTTTGGTTTTACTGTCATAGACAGTATAATTTCTATTCTCAACTTTTGATTTGTTTCTTTGCATTTCAGTCATTTCTCCTATCGCTTCTCCATCTCTGTGCCACTCCGCCTTTGCACATCCTCGACTCATCTCGTCACGCCTCAGGCCCTCCTGCCTGCGTGGAGCCTGCGTGGTGCAGCCAAGGGGCGATGGCTTGAGGCAACAGGTTTTTAACTGAAAGAGACACCCTCATTTAGGAGCCATCATTTCACAGCTGCATCACCTGTCCATATTTTTATGGATGCTTACAGATGTTTGGGGGTTTTTATCATTCCAGTTGGAACAATGCTCAATGAATTTCTTTTAGAAGAGTTCTCCTCCTACGATCTGTGTCATGCCCCTTTTATATATTGAAGGTAGAAAAAAAAAACAATGCACATTTATTTGTATGTCACAATTCATTACACTCAAAAACATCTTCTTCTGAAGTGTCTTGATAAATGGTGTTGGGGGTCATGGTCCTCCAAGATGCCCTGTCTCTCACACCGTGAAGTAACTCCTTTGTTGTTGTTTTTCATCCTCCAGATGAGCCACATATGCTGCAGTGATGTATTCACAGTTTTCCTGTTTATTGTCCTTGTTTTGCTTCCATATGTGGACATAGCTGTAATGGAAGCAAAGGCTTTTTCTTGTCTCAAAAATCTTTCATAATGTCTTTTCCAAGTCAGAGAAAGCTTTCTTTGCTACTGCAACTGGATTCTTCATGTAATCATGAAATGGATATCACTGTTCACGGTAGAATCCAACTATTCATACAAGATCAAAACATTAAAAAAACCACCCTATGTTAAAGTCGAGGTAGACGTGTGGCCTTCTTCTGATCTGATTTTCTTTCCTTCTGTCATGCCCTCAGGTGGAGTTGTAAGCAGAGCCTTCTCTCTGGGTAATTGAGGACTAGGAGGTGCAGCTGTTCTCTGCCAGATAGTTTTCACCAGCTTGATGCTAAATTGACTGTCCATGATGTTTTTTGAAACTTTGTGCGTTCCAGTTTGATGCGGTTTTCTCGTCCTTTTCCTGGTTCCCTTCTGTGCAGCTTGTGTTGGAAATCATCCCTTGCCCTGTGGAGAACCTCTAGCCACGCCAGCTCATTAAACCTAGCACACAGAACCAAAGCCTTACCTACACCTTACTTCTCAACCCACTCTCCACCGAGCCGACCTTAGCCTCTCATTCAGCCTCAGCCTTGCTATTATTTCCATTCCATTGCTTTTGAATCAGGCTGGTCTAAAAGAGCAGCAAAAAAGCACCGACAGTGGACACACAGACTTTTTTAAGTGAGAGGTGTGGACCTCAGTGACCTGGAGGCAAATAATGGATCTGTGATATATTTGTGAGCTGTTTCTAGATCGTTGATACACTTCTGTACTTTAGCAGCTGCACTATTTTCAAGCTTTGTATATATACAGGAAGTTAAGCAGTCCAGCCAAGAGGTAATCAAAGCGTGGATAAGTGTGTCTAAGTCCCTTTGGAGACAGAAATAGCTTTAGTTTAGTGATACTTCTCAGCTGGGAGCGAAGCTGCCCTTCACAGAATGATTGGCATGTTTGGAAGTTAGAATCACAAGAACACAAACACACACCGTAGTTAGCGAGTAGAAAAACATGTCCCTGACACACGCACTGAAACATGATTACATGTGTAATGACCTTTCTGAGAATTGTTAATGGCTAGTGCAGCTAAGGAAGAAATGAGGTTTGATTAGCAGCACTTTTATCTGACTCCAACACGACCCTTTAATTAAAGTTACGAAACAGCCGCTGAGCTCAAGGATCCGACTGAGCGCACACACCAGCAGCTGTGGAGACTCACTCGGGAGTCACAGCATGAAAATTTCTTCATTTTTGATTAAACACTCAGCACAGCAAAGGGCTGCTTTGAGATTTTTTTTATCTAGATGTACAACATAAACACAAATCGAAAAAAAATAAATAAATCACAGCTTAAAAGACACTGCTTTAGGGCGTGGCTTCTTTACAACCCCACCCAACTTCTCATTCATCCCACTGTGGAGCTAACTTGGGTTGCAGCAAGGGAGCTCATGAGATAACACGACTGGTTTTCAATAAACAAAACCTCACGTTCTAGTTTAGTTTTCACAGACAGCACTGATAACGTGTCCACACTGGAACAAAAGAATACTTTTGCTCTGTTAGCATTCAGCTAATGAATGCTAATTGGCATATCTTTTGATAATAACAAATAGTATAAAATGATAAACGATAAAATACAGCAGGCACACACATGTGTGGTGGATGAAGTGCAGTGCTATACTGCAAATTTTGGTATCGACCCAATACCAAGTAAATACAGGGCCACTATGATACCAATACCTTTAACCTGTAAACAGACGTGACAATCAACACAAAAAAGTTCAGACATGTTTCGTACTGCATATTTTTCATACTGCATGTTTGAGGGATATTTTTTAATCCCCCCCCCAAATAATTTAGAACACTTCAGTGGGCTGCATCCTAAACTTGGAGGATAGAAACAAAATATCAACCCAATGGCACTTGTATCGAGCCAATACCAATACCAACTGATATTTAGATTAATCTAAATGTGGCTAACATGTACTATCTTGTCCATTATAATCTCCCAATGTTATTTTTACTACACTCAATACCTGTTAAAGCAGGTTTAGCCAAAGAGTTTAGCCTTCATACCTTTCATTTTGGACCTCAGCTCCACATTGCAGTAATCCACTCTTTAGATGCAGTCTGTGGGTGTACTTGAATGCACCTTTTAACATTTTCTAGGTAAAAGTTTCATTTTCTTTCAAACTGCACATTAATGTGACCTCAAACTATCTGAACTTAAACTGCATTCATACCTCTACCAGCTGAACATTTCAGCCACCCACTCTCTTTATTTTTTTCCCAAATCCTGCAGAGGCAAATGCTCTTTAATCACTGAAATCCAAGATTTCTGAGTTGGTTTGTAGTTATTAGCTTTACCGACTGAAGCTGAGCATTTCAGTTTAATCTTTTACCCTGTTTAGTACCATGCCAGATGGCCACACAGTTTGCCAGTCAGCTGTGGTCATGTTGAGTGCACATAAAAAATAAAAATCCTTTTTTGTTTCCTTCAAATTTCACATAAATGTGAAGCCAGGACCTTGAACTGTCAGAAGTTAATCTGTTATTGGACGAGTCTGCATTTACTGCTACCACCTGAACATTTCAGCCTCTTTTTTTGCTATATGAGCTATGATGTGGTTTGCAGATTGAAGCTGAGCACTGATTTTTAAAACTACCCCAGTTCAAAAAAAAAAAAAAAAAAAAACCACTGCTTTCTGTTTAATCTTTGTTTAGCTTTAGCAAATGTTTCCACCACCAAATGTGTGCAGTTTACTCTCATTGTGACATGAATATATAAATCTGTGCATCACTTTCTCAGTTATGGAAACACATTTTGTTGCTCTCCATCATCTGAGCCAGTGGGAGCAGTGGATAAACAGAAAAGGCCCAAGAATGGATTCCTGAGGTACTTATAATTTCCTACAGACACAAAGCACCCCTGTCCTTAAAAATGATTCAAAACAACTTAGTTCTGGTCAGCTGTGTTCCGTGTTTTTCTTTTTTGGGCAAAGATGGAAGTTTCTTTCAAATTTTGCATAAATGTGAATCCAAGACATTGAACTGTCAGCACTTAATGTGTTTTTGGATGAGTCTGCATAACATGAACATTTCATCCACTTAGCAACTTACTTTTTGCTATTTGAGCAATTATGTGACAATCTTTCAAGAGCAATTTGACTATTTTTTTAGTAATCGGTGTGTAATTACCTGCAAACACAAAAAAAGTTCCCATTCTTTAAATGAGGTTCAAAGCAGTTTAGTACTGTGAGAGAGAGTCCCAGTCAGTTGTGGTTATGCTGAGTAAACACTGGGAAAAAAAATCGATTTGAAGTAACCTTCAGATTTCACATAATTATGAAGACAGAGCCTAGAACTGTCAGACCACAATCTGTTTTTGGTCAAATCTCCTACCAGTTGAATATTTTGAACTCTTGCTGACTTCTTTTGGATACTTTAGGTATTATGAGATAGTCTATGGTGAATAGTGTGAACTCAGTCTGTGCATTAGGGGTTTATCAAAATCCTGCTGCTTTTAACCCTTGAAATCCAAGATTTCTGACTTGGCTTAAATGACACCGGTGTAACACCATTCTTTTCCAGTCAATAATATTTTTATGAGCTCATGTTGATGAAGTTGGTCCAAGTGATGAAGTTCACTCAGGTTTTAGCCGTAATCACTGCATAAAAATTATTGATATACAGTATCTCACAAAAGTGAGTACACCCCTCACATTTTTGTAAATATTTTGTTACATCTTTTCATGTTTAATACATACATACTTTGATACAATGTAAAGTAGTCAGTGTGCAGCTTGTACAGCAGTGTAAATTTGCTGTCCCCTCTAAATAACTCAAATAACTGCAAACCGGGAGAAGGTGTGTTGAATTTGGTGTTATTGCTCTCACACTCTCTCATACTGGTCAACGGAAGTCTAACATGGTACACCGTGGCAAAGAATTCTCTGAGGATCTAAAAAAGGAAAAAAAATCTCTATGTAAGGATGGCCCAGGCTATAAGAATATTGAGTGAACAGTTTTCAGCAAACAGTTTGCTGAAAACAAGCAGACTAAGGACATTGATTAGCTGTGGTCTGATGAGACCAAGACAAAGTTATTTGGCTCAGATGGTGTCAAGAATGTGTGTTGGCAACCAGGTGAGGAGTACAAAGACAGTGTGTCTTGCTTACAGTCAAGCATGGTAGTGGAACGTCATTGTTTGGGGCTGCATGAGTGCTGCTACAGAGTGACAGAAAACACAAGAAACTCAAAACATGCGAAGACACAGACCAAGAAACACGGACTTTACACAGAACAGAGGGGGCACAGAGAAACATGAAGGGCAAGGGATCAAAACTAGAAACCATAGAATAAATCACACGAGTACAAAATACAAAAATCACAAAGAACTAAAAACGCTGGGTCAGGAGACCCAGGATCCTGACAGGAGGAGTGGAAGAGGATTGCAGTGACAACCTGTGAAGCACTGGGGAACTCAATGCCAAACAGAGTTAAGGCAGTTGACAATATTTTTCTTATTGTCAATTTGTTATGTGAAAAATATTTGACTTTGAAAACTTCTGTAGTATAACAGGGCCTAATTTGAGTGATACAAAAGCAAATATAAACATTACTTTAACATATACTTATTTATAATGCCTCTTTATTCCATGCATATGATCTTACATATGATATTACAGGACAAAAAGACAATTAAATACAGGACAAAGGAGAAATTATGTTACAGGCTAGTGGCTTTGTGTCGCATTTTGCAGGCTGCAGTGTCCTCAGTGGTAAATTGCACGCATCATACACCATATATACAACACATTAATCTGTGTTAAAATAAAAATTTTGATAGTTTTAACGATATAATTGACTTTGATAGTCAATCATACATGTTAGGATTTTAAAAATACAAATTAATTGACAGTCAGTAAACTTAGCATGCACTTGTTTTCAATGAAATTACTTTTTTGTCATTATCCTAAGATAATATCAATATTTTTGCTTTGTTAACATTTATCTGTTTATGAGAATAAGGAAGCTAGTCAAAAGAAAACAGGCAAAAACCATAACAAAATAACAAAATTTTACACACACAGTTTAAACTCTGATAAAGTTGCTGAAACAATAACAAACCATTCATTATCTGGGTCAGTGGGAGTGGGAGTTGTAGATATTGAACAGAAGAGGCCCCATGATGGAGCCTTGTGGTACTCTGCATCTTTTTTATTTGCTCTGCTGTTTGATTACCTACAGACACAAAGCAGTCCTTGCCCTATAAGCAGGAATCAGACCATTACACATAACTACTGAAGATTCCATTTATTATGACAGATATCAGTTTTGGGAGTTTTGCAATCATACTGTCAGTCGCTTCCTTGTTTTGCCTTTTACGTAACTTGACTGCTTTGAGTTCAGTTTATGTCTCTTGACTGTGGACACATCTGTGCCGTGTAGGACATGAAAGGACGGACTGTGTGTGCAGTTGGGCGTGTTTAGAGGATGATAAGAGTTAAGTCTGATCAGCTGTGTCACCCTGAAAATCTGTCCAAACTGAGCTGCTCTGCTGTCTGCCAGGCATTAATCCACTTCATGGGTTCCCTCTGCAGAGACACAGACAAATAGCCGAACCATCCAGCGGCCACAGGAAATTATTTAGACAATTAAATACAGGCAACCTGACATGCCCGGAAAGTTGTCTGCTGGGTCATGTTGACACTCGAGTTCTGATCAGGTGAAGCTCCAACACAGCTGTGGGAACTGGGCAGAGTGAAACAATCAGGGCTTGCAGACAGTTTTATTTATATAGAGCAGCAGTTCACAACAACAGTCATCTTAAGGCCTTTTGTGTCTGGCAGCCTCGCCTCTGTCAGTGCGCCCCAGGGCAGCTGTGGCTACAATGTAGCTTGCCATCGCCAGTGTGTGAATGTGTGTGTGAATGGGTGAATGACTGAATGTAGTGTGAAGCGCTTTGGGGTCCTTAGGGACTAGAAAAGCGCTATACAAATGCAGGCCATTTACCATTTTAAGTTGTAAAGAAAAGACCCTAAGAATCTGATTACACCGATCAGAAAGCAACTGGCAATTGAGGGAAGAAATGGGCAAGTAAAGGAAACACAAGATATAACCAAAAAAAAAACCAACCCATAAAGAACCTGTTTATAGTTCTAACTTTTAAAAGATGATATTATGCATGCATGTCAGGAGTGCAAATGTACACATTCCTCCACATTTTGCACATAGAGGCAACAAAATTACTGCTAAGTAGCCTCACTGCTATGTTTTACAGACGTATATGAATTCAGTAACACATAGGTATCAGTTAGAGATATACAAAAAATAGACTCCTGAATCAAAAGGAAGGTTCAATTTCAGAGCTTTTATAACTTCTATAACTTAAAAACTCCTCCTGGAGATTTAATCATATCGTATTTGGTCAGTCCAACTTACTTTACATTGTCCAACACTCACCAAATTAAACGTATTTCATGAAAATCCAGGCCGGGAGATGTCTACACACTCCCATAGACTCATTGAGTCATAGCATCACCTAATGTCAAAATCAGCATTATTTAATTAAATACAATTTTATTTATATAGCTCTAAGTTACAATAAAGGTCACCTTAACGTGCTTTATATTGTAAGGTAAAGGCACTGAAACAATACAGAGACAACCCCAAGAATCAAACGACCGTCTATGAGCAAGTGTTTGGCGACAGTAGGAAGGAAAAACTCCCTTTAACGGGAAGAACCAGCTTCATGGAAGCTATCTGCGACTGGTTGGAGGTGAGTGGAGGGAGTCAGGACATTATGTGACATATACATGAGCAATGAGTGCTCTTTAATGCCACATCTGACTTTTATGCAAACGCTAACAAGAGTACAGAACTTCCATGTGGCTACAGGAAACAGCTCAGGCTTAGTGTGCTTGAATTTGTTCTTTCTGCCCTCTTTGTTTTCATATTAAGTCTCAAATTTGCCATTTTGTGACTCTGTATCGCTTTGTCTCGCTCATTTGTGTATATTTGTGATTCTATATATTTTAGCCCATTGTTTGTGTCTTCTTACGTCTTATTCTGGTCACTTTAGGTCACTCTCTGCTGTTATTGTGCCTCTTGGAAGCAATTTTGCATCAGATTTGAAGAATTTGTCTTTCTTTCTTGGATATTTTATGAGTGAAGGTGAACACTGGGGGCATCATGACCCTTTGGGACCCTTCGGCTTTACCGATTAAGTATTATTATATTAATCATATTAATATATTATTGTGTGTTATGTAATATTGTGTTTTTGCCATTGTGAAGCGTACTAGTTTGTCCACCCCTGCTTGCTTTATTTTGGCCGAGGAAATAAAATTAAAATGAAATGAATCCCTTTGTGGAGGGCGGATAATGAGCCAGGGGTTAATTAACACACTGAAAATTTGATTGAGAGAAGCACAGAGGAGATGAGGGAGATGAGGGCAGACACTGATAGGTGGAAAAATGTTGGACTTGGCATACATTTAAAATTGCTGTCCACTTAGTTTCTGTGCAGCTCTGCAGAGTTGGTGGCCACATGCTGCACAAGGAAAGTCATCCAACCATCGGCAAGAAGTTGAAGCACTGGAGACTATGTCAGACTTGCTGCTGCAGTCAGACGCTGCCATATCCGCAAGCTGATGTGAACATTTCTCAGTGACTGTGTTGGTTGCCATGGTGAATACAGCCTGTTCTCCTCTGATAAAATATAAGAGCATTACTTTACTGCATGTATTAAAAACTAAATAACTTTATGCCCTCACGAGGTTCAAAAGCTATACTGATAAGATTTGAGCAAACATTTGTGGCCTGGTTTGATCCAAGATTAGAACACTTTATTCAGGACAGTTTAACCAGCAATGCAGCATGAGATGATGTCCAAACATGATTAGGATTGCATAAAATGTGTCTTTGAAATCTCGACTATAAGGCCATTTGGACTGGATTTATGTCTGTAAGGATCACAAGTCATTTTTAATTCACCACTAGGACACTTCTGAGATGAGGTGTTTCAGGCATGTTCTACCAGAAGGACTTTGTTTGTAAACCTCAGGGCTCTGGTGGGAGTGTCACAATGTATGAGTTTGGTCTAGCAGGGCGGTGCCAAACCATCGAGACACTTAAAAACATCATGAGATGGACTAAGCAGCCGAAACAGCTGTGACACTGTTACAGCGTTTCTTTCCTGTCAAAAGGCTGCACTTTGTACAGTTTGCAGGTGATGAGAGATTGAGGCCAGTGTACAAAGAATTACAGCAGTCTAATCAAGAGGTAATAATAGTGTGATCTGCTCTCTCAGAGTCATGAGAGGAAGGTAGACCTTCACTTTCCTGAACAGCCTTAATTGAAAAAGCTTGCCTTAGCAACAGAGCTAATCTATTTATATCAAGTTTAAAAGCACAGGTAAACATCACACCAAGGTTCAATACAACCCGGTGGCAGTAAGAGAATGGATGGACCTGAGAAATAATCACACCCCCAGTGGCAGTGGGAGTTTTTGTTTCGTGTTTTTTTTCCTAGTTACTTATCCTTCAAGTTCTTTTCTCCTTTTATCTCAATATAAGTGCATGTGCTGTTAAATAAATATCCTATTTTTGAACCAACTCATAAATCAATAATCCTGAAATCTTTATATTTGGCACCTGTTAACAAAAAAACAATCTCAATGTATTTTTTATTGTAAGGCAAAGACCCTAAAACACTATAATAGAAACCCAACCATCAGCTGATCAGCTGAAGAAGAACTCCCTGTTGAGAGAGAGAAAATTCAAACATAACCAACCACAGATTGGAAAAGAGAAGCAAGAAAGAGAGAAGAGAGAAAAGGCTAGCAACTGAGTGGCTGAACAGATTTATCTGCTAATTAAGTGATTTTACTCAATAAAATTATTCTTTTTTAAATGTATATTATCACTATTCTGCTCTCTCATTGCATTTCACCAAATATGGTCCCAGCTAGCTCCAAAAAAATAAGATTTAGAGAAATACCTTGTATTTTTCTCTGTGTGTCGTTCCAGCTGTTTGCATACTAATCAGCAGTAATATAAAGTAATATAGCAGCGCTGCTACATTTGCAGATTTAGTGTTACAAACTGAAGTTGTGGTCATGACATTTTCCCCCAGCGATGGCGCCAGATTAAAAAAGGGCAAATAATCACCAGAGTTAATAAAATTCACCCAGCTGAGGTCACAGATATTAGAATTTCACCGGATTCTATCCAACAGCGTTTTCCTCAAACCCTGAACTTGTATCTATCCAACAGAAACACATTGAGTTCAGTGTAAAATAAGGGCGTGTTTATTTTGTTCATAGCTGAGCTGGAAACTTCTTCTCGCTGTCAGATTAGAGTTGTGTGTTTCTTGGTTTAGCTGATTTCACACTGACACGCTCCCACTAACCCCAGTAATCCCTGTTCTGGATAAAATGCTGGAATGTGGGAGAAGAGCTCGTTGTTTTCAATAAGTGTTAGCACAGTAAGAGAGAGGATGATGAGGAGGGAGGCTGGGGGGCTGTTAGCCATTCGTCCTGAAATAATTCTGCTTTAATGTACTGATAGAGCAATATTTATTCTAAATACCAGGCTTAAGAAACCAAACACAAAGTGAACAAAGACAATGGACAGAAAATAATCACAATAGTTACTGTTTGCCACTCATGTTATCTCCTTATTATATCAGGTTTCCTCAACAAATCCAATTGGAAGCCTTTCAAAAGTCCCCAGAGACCCTTTAGACTCTTCATTCGGATGAAAAATAATCAGTGATAATGAGAAGGATTTCATTATTTTATTTGTTTTAGTTACCATCTTCGTTTTCATAGGAGGAGGTATGTGAGAATAACCAGTATATCCACATGTAAAAACAAAAGGAAAGAGTGAAAGAGTCAAACATATTAGCGGTGGACCAAAAACTGAGCAAAAGTGACTTTTTACATTTATTGTGCTGCTGTGTGCTGGATATGTGCTGGATGTGTAGATAAATAACTGTTATTAACATGTCCACTGCTTTGACGTGACCAGAGTGAAGTTTGGGTTTTGTTTTAGCCACATGCTAAATAGGAAAAACTTTCATAAACTACAGGGTGGGCCATTTATATGGATACACCGTAATAAAATGGGAATGGTTGGTGATATTAAAGTCCTGTTTGTGGCACATTAGTATATGTGAGGGGCAAACTCCTCAAGATGGGTGGTGACCATGGTGGCCATTTAGAAGTCGGCCATCTTGGATACAACTTTTGTTTTTTTCAATAGGAAGAGGGCCATGTGACACATCAAACTTATTGGTAATGTCACAAGAAAAACAATGGTGTGCTTGGTTTCAACGTAACTTAAAGCACAGGTTGTTACGTAGTCTCGATTGATGTGCCTCTGCAAAACTGCATGAACAAGTCCTACGTAGCCACTTGGGTTTTAGTCTTCCTAATAAGGTCTAATACAGGGTACTGGAGAGAGGAGTCCACCAGTCAGTTGAAGTATTGATTCAGGATGAACCGTTAGTTTTTGCCCTGATAGTGGAACACTAATGGCAGGGCATTACCACCTTCTAGTCTGAACCCATGGAAAAGGTGCATTCAAGGGTCATGTTCATTGACAGAAAGGTTGATGTAGGCTTCGCTGGTTTGTTGTGGGTAAGAAAAACTTTACTGGTTAATTTATATTCCTGCCCTCAGCTAGGAAGTTGAACCGGAATAAAGGGACTGAGGACACAAGAGGCAGAAATGAGCTCCTCCACATCAGAAGGAGCCAGTTGTTCGGGCATTTGACCAAGATGCCTCTGCTAGGTGAGGTATTCTAACTAAGAGGATATTCTGGAGCAGACCCCGGATAGCAGGAGGATTTATGTGTCTCGACTGGTTTGGAAGCTTCTTGTTATCCACATGTAAGAGCTGGATAAAGGAGGTTGCTGCTGTTCCAGGTTTAAACCGTGGCTCTTATTACACTATTATTCACAGTAATTAACGTATTTTTCAGCTGTTATGAAACGGCTTATTTTGTAGCCGTTTTTTTCCTTTCTAATATTTCTTCCTAAATTTATAGTTATTGCACAATGGCTGTTGATGAGGGGTGTCAGGCATCTTTGATTTTTTAGGGAGCTTTTACTACTGTGACTAATCACTCACATGCCTGTTTCAAGTGCATCCCAGCTGGGTTGGTATAAATCATTATTTTGTTTTGTTCTTTTCCTACAACTCTTTGCTTGTGATGTCTTGTGTATTTATGACATAAAAACCAAAGCATTAGAGCAGGAATGTGGCACGGGGTGTTTACATCTGGAACATTAGAGGGTTAAACGCAGTCATGTGGACACATACTGATCTTCATACAACCAAAGTGCTCTCCAACCCTCTCTCTGTCATGCTTTGAAAACTTTCAACACACTTTAAAAAAATAAAAATAAATCCAAGCTTAATGGGGAACATATCTGAGACAAAAGACATGTGGTTACCCTGGATTCTGTCCCTGTCCCCATATTGTGCAGACTTGTAGAGATCCAGAAGGGTAAAGTGTGAGCATTTCTCTTCTTTGTCACTAATAATGAAGGTTGACAGTCACTGAGTCTTCTTACAGAACCAGGTTCCTGTTTTAATTGACATATTTCTCATTACAGCACCATTATTTATGAGATTAAAAAGTAGGTGAAGTGGAGGTGGAAAAAAATGAGATGAAAAATGAGATGTTTGAGTCAAAAATTAAAGTCATTCTAGGAGGAATCCCGTCAAGTTGACCCTAGAAAAAGCCTGAGTAATGCTCAGAAATCACGACAGAAGGACTGTGCAGAACCTGCCCTGAGAAATGACGTGTTTTATGTTTTTCTGCAGTATCCCAGTAATCCAATGGCAGTTGTCTGTACACTCAAGAGTTCAGTTCAAACAGGAGCTGCTGGCAGCTTGATTGACCTTCTTTTAATGGTGCCAAATTCAGGCTGAAAACTGGAATCAAAAGCGAAACCAGTCTCCAAGTCCAAACAGCACAAAGAGCATACCATGCCTTAGAGCAGGGGTGTCAAACTCAATTGCACTGGGGGCCAAAACTCAAGGCACACTTTAGGTCGCAGGCCAAACAAGATAAACATTTATTGAACACACTAAAACAATGGTTTTTTAAAACATAAATATGAATAAAAACAGACAGGAATATTATTCCAGAATAAATAAACTTAAAAAATAAACTTTAACTTTAAATATTTTGCTTTTCATAAAAATATATCCTGTCAAAATTATGCAAGTTATAAATATGAACATGCTGCCAAAAACCCCAGAAAAAATTAATTAAAGCATACACAAGGTTCGAGCCGCATGTAGACGGAGCTGGGCATTGCTTCAGGAATGGAACTAATAAACTGTGCGAGCCATTCAGTGTCGTACTTTGTCTTGAGTGTATCATTACACTGCAGCTCCATCTGAATCTGCACAGGTGCAGTTTCCACATAAATGGGTTGCGAAGCAGCTCAAAATTCTCTTTTTGTGCTTCAAACTCTCCAAAGCGCCGTGTGAACTCAGTGTGCAGTGTACAGAGTTTATCAGTAAAGTGCGCATTTGTGAACACTGTTGCGCTGACTTGGTTCAACATTACTTGGCAACAGGGAAAGTCAGGCAAGTTGCACTGGTGCATTTGTGACAGCTTCACTTGAAATGCCTTCACAGCATCATACATGTCATGTCCATAAACTGACAGTTTTCCTTGCTGAGCTCAAAAACTCGATTGAGAACTTTTCCACAACTCAGCCAACGGACCTCTGTATGATAAGGAATGTCAGCAAACTCTGAATCTATTTCCCACATATAAGACTGAAATTGACGGTGATTTAAACCTTTAGCTCAGATAATATTCATGGTCTGCGTTACGGTGATCATTACATGCTCCATTTTTAGGACTTTACCACACAGCCTTTCCTGGTGTATGATGCAGTGATATGCTGTTAACTCACCAGTACAGTTCTCCTCCTGCATCTTTACTTGCATCCTGCCGACTAGTCCACTTTTTTTCACCGCACAACACCGGCGCTCCATCTGTTGTAAGTCCAACAAGTTTGTCCCAGGGCAGTTTCATGTCGGTTACACTTTGACATACGTTTTCAAAAATGTCTTTTCCTGTCGTTGTCCCGTGCATTGATTTAATGTTCAATATTTCCTCTCCACGGATGAAGATGGCCAGCTGTGCAATGTTCATCATGTCTGTACTTTCATCCACAGCAAGAAAGTATGCAATAAAGCTTTTGCTTCTTTCACACAACTGTGTTCTTAAATCAGTGGCCATCTCACAAACCCGATCAGCAATCGTATTTCTGCTCAGGCTCACATTTGCCAAAATCTGCGTTTTGTCTGGACACAAGATGTCGCACACCTTGCCTAGCGTTCAGCAAGGAGACTGCAGCGCTGCATTATGGGATCTGTTGTTTGTGTGTTGTTAGCACCTCATATCGCCGGGCCATGCATAACAATAGTAATAAATCTATATAAAATGATCTCGCAGGCAAGATATAAATGTCCGCCGGGCCAGATGTGGCCTGCGGGCCTTGAGTTTGACACATGTGCCTTAGAGTAAGAGGAAATAAAAGTAGTAATCTTCTTTGCATGTTCACCATTTGACAACTCAGAAAATTTGACTTTTGATGTGCAACTTAGTCTCTAAACAAAAACCAGCATTACTGCATTTTTCTGTTTCATTAAGTACGTTTTGTTTTGTTGTTACGTGGTGAACTTAACATGTCTGATGTCATCATTATTCAGGTTTTTGGACATGTGACACTGTATGGTCACATGATCATAGAGAGCATCTGAGAAATACTGGTCGCTAAGGTAAAATGTCTATTGCCCAACTAGTTGCCAAATGGTTACTTGCGGTCGCTAAGTGCCACTGGTCACAAGAAGGTATATGCTGCTGCACCGGAAACCTCCATGCGATTGCGCTGGTCACTAGAAGACTGCCTCAGTCATCTCTACCTTGCATAAAAGATGCTGACATGTCTGCAAACACTCACCGGCTTCTCTCTTAGGCTACGTCCACACTAGCCCGGATAGATTTGAAAACTGTGTTTTCGTCTGAAAATGCTCCACGTCCACACTAGTGTTTTCAGTCGTTTTCACAGAGTTGTGCATCCACATTGAAATGCGCAAAAGCGAGTGAGAGTTAAAGAATTTGAAGAAAAGCTATCTGGAGCATGTACAAACTGATATGAATGTTTTTAAGGCTGTCAAAATTGAGAGCAATCAAAACAACTGCTGTATAATGCCTCCGCTATCTTTGTTTAATTGGTCACATGACTGCATCACATGACTACAATGCGTCATCGTTTTAGAAAGTCTGCATTTTCGAGTGTCCACACTGCGACGGGACAGCTCCGTTTTGAAATGTATTCGTTTTCGAGAGCGTTTTCAAAACGCTGCGATTTTCCTTGGGGAAAACGCCGTCTCAGTGTGGACAGGAGGCCAAAACGGAGAGAAAACGATGCGTTTTCAAACGAAAACACATTAGTGTGGACGTCCACACGTACCAGGGTATTTTTGAAGACTGAGATTTTTCTATGCGTTTGCACCTTTCATCCACACGTAAACGGCGTTTTCGGTCACTGAAAAAGGAGATTTTTAAAAACGCCTGCCAGGGTGGATATTTTTGAAAACTCCGTTTTTGCATTTACGTGTGGACGAGGAAAACTGAGAAAACGCAGCGTCAAAGGTGTGCCCATTTTTTGACGTCACACTGTGCGCCAGGTTATTGTTTCGGTGAAATGAATTTCTACAATGGGGGACTTAGACAAAATACTGTTACTGTTAATTGTATTCTCTGCAGTGTTTAAATGCTTACACATACACACACAGTTACTGTCCCTCCACACATAGGACTTGGTTCTGCTTCTATGCGCCATCTTTGTTTACTATCTCCCACCGAGGCTTCTAGACTTCTGATTGGCCAACATTTCTACACGGTTAGGAATATATTGCCACCTGTTGCTTTGGCATGTTCCTAGCAGCATTTTCCTTCATTTTTTCGCGTTTACGGTGTGGACGGGATTATTTTTTTAAAACGAAAACAGAAAATCTCAGTTTTCAAAAATACCCGGGTACGTGTGGACGTAGCCTCAGAGTGAAAGTGTGAAAACCTGAAACAGCTTTCAAAGTAAAAGTTTTGAAACATGTCGACCAAAGCACTAAAGTGTATATTTGACTTTGAAGGTGAACCTTTCAAGTTAAGTTTCACAACCATTCAGCTCCTAGTTTGCAGACAAGCTGCCGTCTCCTATGCAAACTCTGGACAGTCGTAGTCATCTGCTTGTGACCAGCACAATCATAAGGAGGTTGTTACAAAGTACCCTAATTAATCACCTATGCAGTCTATGGCTGGAATAATCTGTCGTCTACGTAATCTGCAAAATGCGTAGCGTCAATAAAATATTTTCACTGCATAATCATGTGATCAGTTTGTTGAATTCAATAAAAAAGTTATTACTATAGTCGACTCTGTGTGTGCTCCTTCTGTTTTCTCCCTGACTTATTGTTCAGGTTTCCCCTTTATGCTTTATGTGACATGTTTTTTGTTTCTTTTTCCTTTTTAATTGTGATGGTTAAGTTTCTGTTCCATCTAATACCACTTTTACTTCCTGTCTTTTCCCTCCCTTTGTGATAATCTGCTCCTTCCTGGCTGTTTCCTGCTGTGCCTTTCCCTCCTCTGTTTCACTCTGGTCATGTCTTGAATCCTCTCTGCCTTTTTGTTTTGTTTTTTTACATTTTTGTTGTTGGATTTTATTATTTAAATTTTTACTTTAGCCATTAAAGGCTTCTCTTGTTTCATTTTCAGTAAGAATAAGTGTCGTGAAGTGTGTCCTAAAATCAGAAGTGTCCTGATTTTTTTCCTAAACCTACCCAAGCCAATCCTTTTTTTTTTTTAAATAATTTTTATTCTTAATTTTAAAATTAAGAATAAAAAATTCGCTTCTGAATGTGGACTTATTTATCCTTTAAAACTGAATGGTATTCCTTTTATTATACACTGATAGAAATGGTGAAAAACTGGTCAGAGGCTGTGAGTGTTTCACAAACTGCAGACTGTTTTGATTTTATTGAATGAATCCTTTTTAATTAACTGGTTTGGGGGGGGGGGTGTAATCTGGTGTGAACAGGGAATAAAAGCTGTTAACTGAAGTGTTAACAGGTCAGTTTGAAGTCATCCTGGTGTAATTTTAAGCAGCTGCTCAATCCCACAGCATCATTAACACCTTCACTCTGCTGTGAAAACAAAGCCATCAGGAAATTCAGTCTCATGGGCATAAATGTTTCTCATCTGAAGAAAACACCTCTGTAAATGTCTGTCATCATCTTGCTTTTTATTATTTGCTTCCAGACCCAACAGCATACCCACATAATTTACCAACAGACTACCTCCTCTGCTTCTGCTCTTATTTTGAAATTTCATTCACTCTTAAGTTTCCCCCTCCTGCACTCACTACAATCCAGAACATATGTTCTGATTTAGACAGCCTCAGTTTGTTTTGCAGCTGCGATGTGAAGGCAGGGGCAAACAGCAATAAACACTGAACTGAACTTTGGTTTGCAGAAACTCAACACTCAAATCAGCAGAAAAATGTGATCAGGACTTCCAAACACCGCTCTAATGGCAATCCATCCATTCAGCCACTCTCAAATATTTTGTTTCTGAAATTTTTAATAAATGTATTTAGACAGATGTCCGGCTGGAGTTCAGGAATTCTGT
Organism: Simochromis diagramma; assembly: GCF_900408965.1. Taxonomy (NCBI): domain Eukaryota; kingdom Metazoa; phylum Chordata; class Actinopteri; order Cichliformes; family Cichlidae; genus Simochromis; species Simochromis diagramma. Next base: position 17,930,886 of record NW_024386908.1, read on the forward strand.
TGTTGTCTTTTGTCAGTGAACTTTTGGATTTTGCTGGAAAGAAAAGTCCCCATGCAGTTGACTTTCATGTTGACAAGTTCATTGATCGTGTCCTTGTCGTCCTTTGCTCTGGACTTCAATCATTTTTATTTTTCTTTGTGAATATTTATGGTACTGTGCAAAAGTCTTGAGCCAGCCCTGATTTCTTTATATTGTGTTTCTAACAGAGCCAAACTTTCTTCTTAAAGTGGTCTTAAGCAGTAGTTCTCTGGGCTTCTGAAGGTCTTTCAAAGTTCTTGTTTTGACAGCGGCTGCTTTGTCACTCACTTCAGTCCAGTCCTTGTACCTGACAATTCAGAGGAATAATTCACATAACATACGACATAACTGATTTTAAATAGTATCTTTAGGGACTCTGTGTCACAACCACCCATCATTTGTTCCCATTTCTTTAGCTGAATCTATGAAAAATGAAAGATAGCACAGACTGACAGATATAAAATTATATTTTTTTTCAGGAACAAGGACAAAGAGCTTAAAGCTAAAAACTCTGCATATGATGTGCAGTGTGCCCTTAAATTTTTGAGGAAACTGGACAAAAAGAAGTGTCAGTCAAAAAAAAAAAGAAAATGATCTGCATCCAACTGGCATCTGTTTGGTGACAGTATATTTTTCAGCATGGCAAAGATCCCAAACACACTGCTGATGCAGTAAAAGCAGACCTGGATAGAACAACACTATCAGTCATGGACTGGCCTCCCCAGAGCCCAGACCTCAACAGAGAACAAAACAGAAGGTAGCAAACACCCAAAGAAAAGCTTTGAATGTCCTTCAAAACCCCTGGAGAACTATTACTGAAGACTATTTAAAGAAATTACAGAAATCTTCCTCAGAGTTCTGAAGAATAAAGTCGGTCATACCTAATATTCACTTTCAAATGCATTAGAATCGTCCAAACGCTGTTTTTGCCTCATAAACTGTATTATCTTTGTTGACTTTATGTCATGAGGTAAATGTGTGAAGGAGACTTCTTACATAGAGAAGTCAACTGCACTTGCGTAGACTGTTTAATAATCATATATTGTTCACATTGAAGGGGAACAACAAAAAACTCCTCTTAGAAACTTTGTTTTCTGACTCTAACCCTACACAACACACACAAAAGCATAAATATCGGTGGGCAGTGACTTATAAAGTAAAACAAAAATGCTCACCACACGGAGATGACTTGCGTATCCTGTCCACTTATGTTTTCCTTTATTAAAGCTTTCCGTGACTGTGGTCAAATTAAATAATACTGATAATAATCCCAAACTAATAAACCAATGTAAACTCAGTTAGGGCCAACGTTAAATTCACTTTGATTGGTTTCGTATAGCTTGCAGTGTTTATTTGTGGAGCTTTATATACGTATACAGTATAGATCTGTGTTCATAAGAGGCAGATTTTATTACAGCACTGTGACGTTCAGCAACAGGTTTAAAGTTCAGAACACATCAGCAGGTTGTGGCTTTTCATTACCGCTCACACGATGAGTGTAGTGGTCTTTCACGTTAATTGTTGCGACCTCATTATCTACTCTCCTTTCATAAAGGATGCTTTAGTGTCTCCTCTGTTAAAGACTGTTATAAAGGAAGCACCGAAGCATTTAGAGAACTGATGAGGTTGCTGCAAAGCAAAAATCTAACTAACTCGCCACATGCTGTCCTTCATGTGATCACAGTTCAAACATCACAATTACATGAGCTTGTATGTTTTTTCTGGTAAATGTTTTACTGTTTATTTCAAAGGATGAGTGAAGATGAAGGGAGCAGTGAGGTTTAAGGAGTCCTATTGGACTTGGTTAGCCTGTGGGATTCCAGTACCAGCCGGCCCAGCAGGTATCGGAGTCATCATGAGCTACAGGTAGGAACTGAAGGAATGAAGTTGTAGACACAGGCCGAAGAGTAGCTGCCCCCTATCTTTGAGATAGGGTGAGGAGTTCAGTCATTTGGCAAGATCTCAGACATCCTCCTGAATGGCTGCTCCTCTACTTCGAAAACAAGCTGAGGTGGTTCAGACATCTGATTAGTATGCCTCCCAGGTGAAGAATTCTGGGCACATCCTACTAGGATTAGACCATAGAGCAGACCCAGGAGAGATTACATCTCTCAGCTGGCCTGGCAGGCATCGATGTTCTCTTGGATGAGGTGGAGGAGGTAGCTCAGGACAGGGAGGTCTGAGCTTCTCTGCTTAGGCTGCTGCCCCCGTGACTCAGCCCCAGATAAGTGTAGAAAACTGACCCCTCTGTCTCAGCTCATTCCACTGAAACTCATTCTTCATTGAGATGATTTTCGCAATTTTCTGCAGGCCGTGACACAGTGAGCACGCAAGCTTTATGTTGTTTTTCTTCAGCCTTGTGTCCTGATGATAAATGACTAATTGCAGATGCCACCCACATCTTCACATCGACTGCTTGTGTTTGTGTGTGTTTGTCTGGCTCGGGATGCTCTCGCCGCCAGATGAATCCTTTCTGCCATGTTTGTTTGAGGAGAGCTGGAGTGATCTCTTAGGCTTGTTTGTGTGGGGAACACAGCAAATAATCCAGATTTATATCGAATACACTTGAGGAGAATTGCAGAAACTGTGAGTAAGACTGAAAAGAAGTTATTTCTGCTGTGTGTTTTTCCTCCAGTCACTGTGAAATCATTCAGGGTAATCCAGGTATCCAGGAGTTTTCATGTTTGCATGTAATATAGGTAGCAGGTCAGTCAGTCCATAGTGTCCTCGTAACTGTGTAGTGAAGGTTGGACATCAGTAAGACGACTTAGGTCAGGGACAATTATCAGGCCTCTCGGTCATGTTATGCCCGAAACAAACCCTGTGATGAGCCTAGCTGTCTTTATGCTAAGCTAACCAGGAATCATTTTTCTCAACCTGTGAGTCTTTATGATGATGACCGCCTCTGATTATTCTGTATCTGTTGGCACAGGGTGTGCAGCAGATGTAAACTGCAACGTTTCCCTGAGGCCGTCGCTGTTTGATGACTGACTCAGTGCGACTGTAATAAAACTCGGATCATGTCAGATCAGGTAATCCGGGAGCGCGAGTGACGGAGTTAAAGGAATTTATTCTGATCTGTCACAGAAATCCCTGCAGCTTCTCCAAAGTGGACATTAAAGTCTTAATCAGTACCAGGGGGTTTGGACCGAGCTCTGTGTGTGTGTGTGTGTGTGTGTGTGTGTGTGTGTGTGTGTGTGTGTGTGTGTGTGTGTGTGTGTGTGTGTGTGTGTGCGCGCGCATATTTATCCACCTTAGCTGTAAACTGTCTCTGATAATGGACAAAATGAAGAACGCACAGAAAATTCAAACCACAGAAGAATAAAAATCTGATTTTTATTCCTGCATGAAAGAAGAAACGAGATTTAAGTTTTAAAAGACGAGCTGACTAGGAGGTGAGTCACGACCTCACTTACTTACTTAGGTCTCTCTTTAGCACAGCAGTCCATCACAGCTTCACCATCCCTCTGATCCATCTGTCAGCCCCTCTCCCTGAACAAGACCCTGAGGTACAGAAACTCCATGTCAATGATGACGATCTGAAGAGGACGAGGAAGGTTTGGATAACTTATTTCCTCCAAATACAGTAAATCATAATTTTAAAAATGCATATATATTTATTCAGACTATCTTTGTCAGACACTATAATTTATGTAAGCTTGACAAATATGCATAAAACTAAGAAATCAGGAAGCAAATATTTTTTTCATGGCACTCTGACAACAGGCCAAATATCCCATATTCCCAGAGTACCCGCCCATATGGCGCCCCAAGGAATGAATGTCCACAAAGAATGTGTAGACTAGTTGGGCAAAGAACCAAACACACTTGAATATCCTCGAGAGGATAAAGAGCTGGATTTGGCCAATAGACAGACTCTCATCTCCATCACACACCTGCTCATAGAGGCTGAGGAGTATAATTCCCTTCCTGTACCCCCTTCTTCAACCCCAGCCTGCCAGGGGGGCAGCACAGGACAGTAAAAGATTGGATACATGCTGAGAAAAAAGTTACTTAGTAACCTGAAGACCTGAACATGATGCTGAGACTTGTAGAAGTAGAGATGGTGAGGGCGTCTTGACAGGAAGCAGCTTGTAAATAACATCCAGCAGCTTTAAAGCTCATTTAAGCCCATTAAGATTCTCTTTCTCTGTTACCTTCTGGTCAGCAATTTGTTTAAAAAGCAACAATTACAACCTGAACTTGGCTGAGAAAAAAGACTTGGCCTTCGTCTGGCCTCTAAACATAATAAACAAATTCTGTATTATCCTAATTTATAGTCTTTAGATAATTTTCTAGTCTTGCTTTTACCAAACTTAATGATTTTCCTTCACGAATAATCTAAAGTAAAGGATTATAGTTCAGCGCTCTGACTGCAGAAACAGGATAATTGTGGCTGGAAATCTTTTCTAAAGCGACTGGTGGGAGTGTGGTGTACTTGATGGCCGAGAGCGACTGAGCTTCTCAGTAACTCTCGCTCTCTCTGTAGTCTTTGGTGTCCTTGCTTCTGTTCTGAAATTAATTGTTCATTTTCCTCTTTGCACAGCTCACGTTAGGGCTTGTGTGTAGGTGGGAGTATTCATGGTAAAAAAAAGAAAAGAAGAAAGGTTCAGATTTTTATCTTGTTTTCTGCACTGACTGCAGAACACCAGAGGGAAGTGGTGTCAGAGAGTTTATCTCACAACAAAATACTTTAAAAGCTGATATATAAGAGAAAGAACAATGTGTGGACCAAGTGAATTGTGTGTGCAGGAGTTAAGCAGCTTACAGTGGCAGGTCACATAAAACATCAGTGGCTTTGTGAAAAAGGAAATGAGCAGCCATCTCACCGGCATAAAAATGAGCTCCGCACACACACACACACACACACACACACACACACACACACACACACACACACACACACACACACACGTGAAACATTACCACCATTATCCCTTGTGTTTCTGAGTCATGGCATTGCTTAATAGTTATAACTTATAACAATAATAACAATAATGTTGTTTCTTTGGAGTTCATTGGAGCCAGGGGTGAGCGTATTTGGACAAGAAAGTGAAATGATACGTTATCTGCTAGCTGTTTTGAAAAGATGCCAACATAAGTACATGAATGGGTACGACACAAAAGAATAAAGATATACAAAACAACTACAATAAGATGCAAAAGAATAATCAAACCATAGAAAACAACAAAAATAGATGAAAAGTAAATATAAAAAGAGGCAAAACTTTCAGATCACTTCCTGCCTGTGAGGGGATGATTGTGCCAGACTTCCTTCTCCCTGTTCAGGAGATATTTTATTTATGAGAATTAGTCAGACAAATAGTTTTACACTCAGAGTTTCTTGATTTTCACAATGAAGGACAATTTATGAACCAGTATGATGACATATATATTTTAAGCAGCAAGGGGCAGCTGTGGATCAGGAAGTCTACCAATCAGAACCAAAGTTTGAGTGTGTGCACGAAAGTTAGACGAGGCATTTAGGTATAGAAGTGTGTGTGTGTGATTGGTTGTAAGCGTAGAAAAGCGTTATATAAGTGCCAAACCATTTACCCAGGAACCCGGTAACAGTCACAGACACATCTCGACCTCTCTAAGTGGAGTTTCTGTGCTCAGCCACAGAGACTCTGAGTCAAGCTGACATCGAAGGTTAAGGTCTTGAGATTTGATGAAATCTCAAGCATGTCTTTTCCGCAAGAATCTTTTAGGCCAAAAGTGAGGCAGGCGTTTCAATAACCTTTATTGCTCCACAATCCGGTTAATAATACATTTCAACTGAAACCAAAGGCAGTGAGGTCTTTGAGTGAGTGTAATTTTTTGTTGAATCTCAAGGTGAGAAAAGAAGGGAGAAAGTTTGGTTAACACTCTGTGTTCTTGTGGACTTACTGCATAAATAGTTAGAGACCCTGAGCATCTATTTCAGGTCTGCAGACCCTGACTGGTGTTTTTCCGCCCAACACAGATAAGCCTGAGCAACAGGAAGCTATACAGCAAACGCAACCATTAGGTCCCTGCTCTTAATGGATGCAAAGAGCATGCGATGCATATGTTGGTGCCACAGTGAGGCAGCTGATACAATCAACTGGGTTATTTAAAGCAGGAATCAAACAAAACGAGGAAACAGTTTAGAATCATTAAAGCAATAGTTCAAGGATGGTATATTCTCAGGGGCATTATCAAGTCCCCCCATGTGTGGTGTGTGGTTTTTTCTTCTTTTTTTGGTTTGATTGTTGATGTTTCTTCTGATTCAAGCAATCACAGAAAGGCAGGAACACACACCCACACAAACAGACACTACAAGATTCAAAACATCTGTCAGTAAGAGTGCAAAACAATCAAAAACAGACAAAATATCCACACAAAAACAAAGAAAAATGCAAAGGAAAAAAGAGGGAAGATATGTTAAAAAAACAAACAAATAAAACATGTAAAAACAGTCGCAAAAGAAGCAAAGACTAAAGACGATGCACAAAATAAAAACAGAAAAGAAGAAAAACTCATGCAAAAAGATGCACAACAGCATCAACTAGAAAGGGCACAAAACAATCAAAAACAGACAAAATTATCAGAGTTATGCAAAACAATGGCAAAAAGATGCTAAACTAGTAATAATGATGGAATGTCACAACAAATAGATGGAAAACTACCAAAAAACAAAAGACACAAAATCAAAGAGAAGACACACAACAATATATTCATCTAAAAAATCCTCGAAAGAGTAGTTGTCAAACAGCTAACAGATCATCTGCAGAGGAGAGACTTATTTGAAGAGTTTCAGTCAGGTTTCAGAGCTCATCACAGCACAGAAACAGCTTTAGTGAAGGTTACAAATGATCTTCTTATGGCCTCTGACAGTGGACTCATCTCTGTGCTTGTCCTGCTAGACCTTAGTACAGCGTTCGGTACTGTTGACCATAATATTCTATTAGATCAATTAGAGCACGCTATAGGTATTACAGGTACTGCGCTGCAGTGGTTTGTATCATATCTATCTAACAGACTCCAATTTGTTCATGTAAATGGAGAGTCCTCTTCACACACTGAGGTTAATTATGGAGTTCCACAGGGTTCAGTGCTAGGCCCAATTCTGTTTACACTATACATGCTTCCCTTAGACAGTATCATTAGATGGCATACCATACATTTTCACTGCTATGCTGATGACACCCAACTTTGTTTATCCATGAAGCCAGATAACACACACCAATTAGTTAAACTGCAGGGATGTCTTAACGACATAAAGACCTGGATAACCTCTAATTTTCTACTTCCTAATTGGGGTTATTGTACTCTGTCCTAAAAATCTAAGAAATATGCTATCTAATCAGATTCTTATTCTGGATGGCATTACCTTGGCCTCCAGTAACGCTGTGAGGAATCTTGGAGTCGTTTCTGACCAGGATATGTTCTTCAATGTGCACATTAAACAAATATGTCAGACTGCTGTCTTCCATTTGCACAATATCTCTAAAATTAGAAACATCCCGTCTTAGAGTGATGATGAAAAACTAGTTCATTCACTTTTTACCTTCCTGACTTCTCTCTCCCTTTGTCTGTGTTTTGTTCTGTCTCCCTTTGTTTTCTTCTCTTTCCCCTCACCCCTAACTGTTCATGGTGGATGGCTGGCCCATTCTGAGCCTGGTTATGTCAGGGGTTTCTTCCTTTTAAGGAGTTTTTCTTTCTCATCATCACAAAGTGCTTGCACATAGGGGGTCATCTGATTGTTGTGGTTTTCTCCACTAATTTAAGCTTTTTACCCTACCTTTGTAAGCATCTTGAGGTGACTCGTGCTGGGATTTGGGGCTAAATAAACTTGAATTGAATTGAATAGCATAAAATGCCAACATGAAGATGAAAGAAAACAAAAGAAACACACAAAATAACAAGAGTAATGTGAAACAATGGCAAAAAGATGCAAAACTACTAACAAAAACACATGTCAATCAACCACAGAGGTGTAAAAAAAAGCCACAAAAGGAACAATAAATGAGGCATAACTACCACAGAAATTTAAAATGTTCACAAACAACCTTTAAATGTCTTTTAGTGATTAGGAGACGTAGAAGATGTAAGAACAAAACAATACTTGGAAAAACTGTTGTGGATCGTCCTGTATCTCCATTTGGTCAATAAACCCCACAGTTCTGAAATATTTCTGTTTTCACTTAAATTTTGTTTTCATTTGGAGGTCAGTTTTGTAAAAACGGTGCTGTTAGAGCTGAACCTAGAAAGACAAAGTTTAGTTAACTGTGTTATGTGTCGCAATCTCTGCTGCTGGGGGCTGGTGTATCTGGCTGTCAGACCGGCTCGATTACAGCTGTTATTGTGCCAGATGTTGGTCCAGAGTGAACCTCAGGACTGTGCTGGTCTGACTTCTTGTTTCTTGTTCGACTGTGGAGCTGTTAGAGAGCAGATCTGAGACACTCTGCTGCCACCTAGTGCTATTTAAACAAGTACAAAAACAGCAAAACATGAAAAAGACCCACTTTATTGTACTGTATTCAACTGCATTTTCTATTTAATTGTGTTTCTTTCGCTTTTGTAAATTTTTCCTTATGGTGCAGTTTTATTTTGTGATTTTTTTTATTGTGTTTAATTGAGCTCTTTTGCTTTATTTAAGCTATTTGTTGTGTTAAATAATCGAAAATTAAATATTAGTAAATCCATCATGCACATCAACATGATGAACATTAAATAAAATTAAGATAACAGATGTGAAAAGGCCACGTTAATCCACACCAAACCCGATTTGTTATTCTAGTGTACTTGTACAGTGTATAGAGTGTATAGAGTGTATATTCGTGCGTTTTTAATCAACGTTTATGTGGATTTCTCCCTCAAGTCAAAATGAAGGGACAACTGGCTGATTCTTGCAAGAATTATTTTTACAGTCGCTTTCTGTTGGTGAACCTCATTATCAAATACAGCCAGCAGGTGGCGTCGAATAACCATAAACTCAGTTTTAAAAGGCTGTGCGGCTTCTGTCTGAGCTGATATCACGCTGCTCCATGCATACAGTCCAAATGCAGCAGAAAGAGTGTGAAGTCATTTTTTTTTTTACTTATGTTTAAAAACAGAAATTATAGCCTGTTGGCTACTTCCTCTGTGGATCTGCTGCAAAGAATCATACATTCATGTATTTGTCATCTTAGAAATTCTTTTGACGGTGACTGCAGACTGAACACAACCTAGATACGTAGTGTTTTAGACATGTTTCTCTATCAGTATACAACAAAGACCTCTCAGTGCCAGATGCACCTGTACAGACCGCAGAGGTCTCTAGTCTGTTCCAGGGGCCCAGTCGGAAGCTAAAGATCCTCCTGATTTTATTTGAGTTTTGACTTCCTTCAAACTGCTTTTTCTGTGTTTTTCTGTTACTTTGTCCACAGTTAACTGTCTTCCAGTGTTTGTTTTATCCTGCTGGTGAAGCTCTCTGGAGTTTACAGAGTGCTATAAGCTCATTATTATTGTTGTTGTTATATCATTTTAAATAGAAAGATTAAACACCCCCAAGAGGTCACGGCACATGCCTGCCCCTCCCTGAGCCTGGTTTTGCTGGAGGTTTCTTCCTGTTAAAAGGGAGTTTTTCCTTCCCTCTGTGGCCATGTGCTCGCTGATCTGATTGTCGAGGTTTTTTTCTGTATTTTTGTGGGGCGTTTATCTTACAATATTAATCACCCAGAGGCAACTGCTGCTGTGATTTAGCACTACTGAATTGGAAAAATAAAACATGAAAAAATTGAATGTAATTTTCTTTAACAGATGCTTTAATTTCCTGGACACTCTCTCTCTCTCTCTCTCTGACTCACTGGCCGCCGAAGCTGTCAATCATGCCTCCGGTTCCGCCTACCGCGCGGACACACCCATTTCCTCACCGGCATTTCATTTATTTATTTATTTCCCCCCTTATTGGAATTATCTGCACGCGCGCAGGGCTGGTGCGTCTGCGCGTGCCGGTCACGGCGGGGTGAGGATAACATTTAAACAGGGACACTCGACCCTCTGTGCGCGCGCGCGCGTGTATGCGTGTGTGGTCCAGCACACGTCTACCTAGTGGGCGTGTTCCCGCTCCTCCCTCCCTGCAGACCGGTGCATGCGTGTGCACGCGCGCGAGTGTGATTGCACGCGGTGAAGTCGGGCTTCTTCTTTTTTTCTTTTTTTTTCCAAGTTTAATCAGCTGGTTGTTCGTCCTCGCGGCGGCGGCGGCGTCTGCGGTCACGAGTGGGTAATTTCTCTCTGAGTGTGCGTGATTCCCCCCTCCTCCTCCTCCTCCTCCTCCTGCTGCTCCTCAGCGTGGAGAGGTGCGGGGCCACTGCTGGCTGTGTTGTTGCGGCACTGGATGGATCCGAGCATGTTTGCGGGTGAAGCCTCGGGCGGTGCACGCGGAGGGAAATAATTTTCTTCTTGTTCTTCTTGTGTGTGTTTTTTTTTTCTTCTTCTTCCTGTCTACCTGCCGGTCAGTCACCTGCGCTGTGGCGACATGTCAAACTCAAACAAAAGCAAGAAGGACAAAGAAATCCTTGCTGAATACGAGAGCCATGTGAAAGGTAAGCTGATTTCTCGTCATGTGTGAACATCTCCACGCGCATCTGCACCTAAATCTCCCAGTCACACCCACCCTTTTTTCTCTCACCTTTGCATGCTCTCTCTCTCACACACACACACACACACACCTGTGTGCCAGCACGTTCACCGCTCATGCATTGAGTCCCGTGCAGGGTGTGTTTGTAGGGGAGCTGACACCTCACCGTGAGACGTCAGGATTTCTGGGTTCATCCTGAGTGCTGCATGGCGCCTGAGGGGGAGAGGAGGAGGAGGAGGAAGAAGAGGGGTGTATGTATTCTGCAGATCCTCTTGATCTTTTTCACCCACTGTGTGTGTGTGTGTGTGTGTGTGTGTGTGTGTGTGTGTGTGTGTGTGTGGTTTTACGCTCAGATCTGAGGCAAGTGGCTGTCTGGTATTTGTATTCCTCTGAGATTGTGACTGCAGCAGCGTGTGTGTGCACCTGATACCCCAGGGACACGCTCAGGTGATGATGATGATGATTGGGAAAAACTCTTAAATAGTGGTTGCCATGATTGTGGGACAACCCCCTCTCCTCCTCTTCCTCCTTCCATCCCTGCTCCGATGGGGCGGGCGAGTCAAATGACCTTTTATGAAAAGCTCTTTACAAGCTGCTTCATTTTCATTTCATGAAGCAGGGTGGATGATGGGAGATCAGCCAAAATCCACCTGTGTCTACGTCTGTGTGTTTGTGTGTGTGTTCCTCTTTACCTCCAAATGTCTGACCTTTTAACAGCCTCATTCAAACGCCTGCAAAATGCCAGCAGCATCTCATTTTTGTGCAGCTCCACATGGCTCCTCACACTCAGGCTGCCATCTTCACTTGTCACCTACGCCCACGCTTTAAAAGGAGCCGCTCATGCTTTCTCACCTCAATCACATGCCGAATCTTTGGAAATGTTCAAAATCCAAGCACCTTCATTCAAGAATCCTGCCTCTGCCCTGTGTGTGTGTGTGTGTGTGTGTGTGTGTGTGTGTGTGTGTGTTTCATACCTTTTCCAATGAATCGACACAGACTTTGAGTGATTACATTTAATGGAGAGTGGCCATTACAGCCCCCAAGAGTGGAGTGTGTGTGTGTGTGTGACTGTGTGTGTTGTTTGTGGTTGCTTGTGTTTGTGTGCCCTCGCCTTGGCGTCTTGCCAGAACGCGCTCGGGGATGCCCTGCATCATAATGACCGCTCGGATAAAGCCCCCTGCTGCTCCTCCTTCTCCGGACGGCCGACTATCTCGGTGCCCCTGTCGCCTCCTGCCGAGAGCCAAACGTATAGATCCACCATTGTAACTATGTGCTTTCCAAGTCTGCCTCCCTGCTCTGCCTCCTGATTGGTGGATGCAGGAGGTGGTGTGTAATGTATACACAGGAGGTGGCTGCTGCCGCTGGGGAGGTGGGGTCTACTCACTGAGGTGAGTTGAGCCTGATGTAAAGGTAGTGGTGGAGATTATGCACAGTGCTGACAATACATATTTGGAACTGCACTGAGCACGCTCACCCCGTCACCTCATCTCCAGCGTGTCACGCTTCCTCTGGCTGAACGAGCGAGATGAGGAACGTTTTAATGAGAAAAAGGAGGGGGAAAGGGAAAAAAGGAGCTCTGCAGGAGGAGAGGAGAGGCAGATATAAAGTGTTTCCTGCTGCAACGGCTGCAAGTTTGGTTTTTTTTTTTTTGTTTTTTTTTTTTTTTTTTGCCTGCGCCTGCACGCAGCTGATTAGTAACTTCACATCTGCATACCTGCAGGACAGACACACCAACATACAGACAGGTGAATAATTACAGAAGAGGGAAGGAAGTGACTCTTCACTTTAAATGCTCTGAAGTGCCAAATGAGAGGCCCCGATCAGCGTGCACGTACGTTCATCTGTGTGTGAATTTCTTAATGATGATCCAGCACTACTCTGCCCCTGTGTCCTTGAACCTGGTTGTCGTGGTAACAACCACGGCGTGAGCTTCCTGTTCTTCTGACATCATGTTCACACATGCTGTATTTATAGGACGGCAAACGTGAGGATTGTTTGAAGGATAATAGCACAAAGTCACTTTTCAAGGTGCTTGGCAGGTCAGCACAGAGGGCTTGCAGCAGTTTTGTCTCTGCATTTTCAGGGCAGTGTGCAATAGAAGAGACGGTAGCAGAGGCAGAAAACTGTTCAGCATATTGTTAAAGAATTAGATTTCTTTGATCTGTGCAAAGATCTTAAACCTTTCAGTAAATACTCTGGCACCATCCACTTTCCTGTATCTACAGAGCTAAGTCTGGAATACAAAACTGCTGATATGAATGTATTAAAATGTCAGCTTTAGCAGCATGTTGTTTACTTTATAGGGACAATATGTTGGTTAGAGATCCCCACCCAGATAGCAGTTTTAGTACAAATAGCTCCAGGGACAGGAACCATCCATTTTTCTTAAGCTCTTATTCAGTTCAGGGTCCTTAAAGACCAGATCCTCTCCAATCTGTAATAAGACAAGAGGCAGGGTACACCTTGGGCCAAAGCATCTCCAGTGCTTCTGTGTTGTTTAGTTCAGGCCACGTAGACCAGGTAAAGTTACAGAGCGGAGTTGTGCTGACTCCATAACTACGCAGTTTTAAACCTTCTCTGACATTAACATCAGCAACAACAAAAAAACGTGTGCCGGGAGCTTCATTGCATGGGTTTTCATGGCCAAGCAGTTCCTTTAAGTGTGACATGAAGGTGGCTCAGCCTCACTGATACTGCACATCACATGGTCAGATGGTGTCGTAAACCTCCTCCTGCCTTCTCCTACCCTTTTTGAACTACACTTACTCTCTATAATCGGAAGAATATGCAGAATTTCTAGATGATGCATGAAATTTCGTATTTGTAGCTGTTTGTCTTGATTTGCTTGAGCGAGATATCAGTGTATGCAGGTAAGCTATCCATGTGGTGACAAAAGATATCAAAAGCATTGCCAACTATCACATGAGGATTTAACTCTTTTAAAAATATTTTTCTGCATTCAGAGTTGAACTATTAACAGGCAGGAAGTTTTGGTCCAGACAGGCGATGTCCACGCTTGATGTTCCAAAAGAATAAAATTTCTACTTGTAGAGCTTACACCTTTGTGTTTCGAATCGCGATCTTTATGCCCTGGAAGTCCCGAAACACTGGCTATTAGTCCAAGATGCTCAGTAACCAGACTGAATCAATGGGTTCCCAGATTTCACCACAACAGTATAAAAGTGCAGAAGAATGTCGATGGTACTACTTCTCTTTCTAGCTCTTTTTTGTTTCTTACTGTTAGTGTCTGGATCTTTCACACGAAGAACTCACAACACTCAGCTTTTAGTCTGTTTGTGCCATTCCAGTCCTACTCCAAAGCTGTTCTTAAACAGTCCGTTTGAACATTAAACCATTTTTGACCTCCCAGCTCTCTTGCACAAAGTCCTTGTGATGTCCAGTTGCAGTAAAATAAGAATAGAGCAGGTATTTGACTGGAAAACAGCCTGGAATGAAACTGCTCAGCATTTCCAGTATTGAGAACCAGCATGAAGTGGGCTCTGTCCTGTTTTGTGTACAACATTGGGCTTTATTGACCAGATTGTCCAGCCATTTTCCAGAGTTCATGTGTGAAAATAGCTCATGAGTGCCTGAAAAATCAGTAGTAGGACTCTTTGTAGCTGAAGGTAGTTCAGTTCTTTATGACTAGCTGGATGTTGAGGCTCATTATCATGCTGCAGAATGATGATCAATCAAATAGCTCCCTAAAGGCCATTTCAGGGTTTCACTGTGCCTGTTGAAGCTGGCCTGATCTTCTCACTGCCAGGTCGCCATTACTGCACAGATGCATGAAACGAGTCTGAGTGCCTCCGATTTTAGAAGCACATAATAAAAGCTAATGCCAATGCAACTTTTGCACAGAAAAGGTTTCTCTATAAAAATTAACAAAGAAAGGGTCAAGATAGATAAAAGTCGCCATGATTAATAATTCTTGAAGAATAATTCATAAATCCTCATCAACCATCTGAAAGATGTCTTCGGCCATTTTAAGGAAGTACACAAGAAAGAGGAAGTCAGCCAACTGGAAACAGAAAGAGGAGTAATTTGGTCTCTAAAATGTATAGAATGGTGAAATCGCATTGCAAATTCTCAGAGAGCAAAATAGTTCACATTTTATTGTGTTACAAAACAAATCTTCAGTGTTTGAGAAGCTGGTAGAGAGAAACCACAGAATTAAGTCAAGACACATGCACCAATTTACTTCCACATCACTTCTCCAAAGCTTTCAGAGTAGGGTTTATTCGATTTACTTGTTAGCTGCTTTCTCCATTTTGAGCCTAGTGAGTTAAACACCCAGTTCGCCAAAGCTGAACACACTCTTCTGGATGAGAAAGGAGACCAACCGAGAAGGGCTGTTACTCTGAATAAAGCCCCTGGAGATCGTTTTAACGTACGTAAGCCATTCCCAACCTTCAGACTACTGTGGCCCAGTTTTAAATATGAAGATCTTTTAAAGCCCCTTTTTCTAAAATGAGTCATTTCACTTGGCTGATTTATTTTTAAAATTATTATTATTATTGTTTATTGTACATGACCGTTTGCAGGCACATGCAGTACTTTTTCATTTTGTTCCATATAAAACTGTGACGACTGGTAGATTTAGATTTTTTCAGTGTTCAAACATAAACTTGAATTTTTAATAAAATATGTTGTATTCTGTTCTGTTTGTTGACAAAGACAGCCTTGTGGCTCAATGCAGGTCTGTTCTTTGACACAAAGTCCTAATTTTAAATAAACTAACTAAAAAGGCAGGTTTTTGTGCATAAACCAGTCTTTTTCTACTTTATTTGTTTTTCAATTCTCAGCTGTTTGGGATCTTGTCCATGCTCTAATCTCACAAAGGCAGAGCAACAAAGGTGATTAAAAATTAATCTCACTTAACTTTATCCAGGACTCCATAACAGAGACGCAGGTAATCTAAATTTAGGATGATGCTGATGGTGTGTAGATGCACAAACATAAAAGTTTTCATGCGATTAAGAAGCATTTAAATTGACTTTTACTCTAATAAAGGTCGCTTTGAACAAATAAAATGGATGTATCAATAATTATGCATTCACTTCATTCTTATTTTGTGGTTTTGTGCTCTGACCTCTGACGGTGCATGACCCGAGCACGCCATCCCCGGTGCAAAAGGAATAAAATGGAGAAAAAAAGCTCCAGGGAGCTTTCAGATCAAATCAGTCCACAGATTTAACAAGACAAATTCTTTACACTCTAGGTAACTCCTGCATGCTTTCCCCTTTGTCAGTGTTTTACTACGTTATTCTGCGCTGACTGTAGCTCGTCTGATCAAAGAGGGTGAGTCTAGTCGTCGGGGTGCTACGAGGACACGCGAGGAGGTTTCTAAGAAGAGGCATTTCAGAGATCAAAAGGTACGCACGGCGGATATCCTCTTTCACTTTCAGTTGACTGTGATCCCAGCCAAGAAGTTTCATTTATATAATCTCGCCTCCTCGGTGGATCTGTTTGAATCCTCCTCCTCTTCTGCAAAAGCAAGCCTCATATTTTTGTATTCCTAGAAAGCAAACAGACAGAAACACAGACATCTTCTTTAGGACATTTTTGTTAATTCATCGCGAAGTGTTTGGTTTTTAGATCTACTGATTATAGTCAAAAATGCAAATAATCCAAACAACACTTAGTTTCCTGTCATATTAGACAAAGTAAGGCTTTGTGTTCTTCTCTTTAGAATAAACCAGATTGTACCCTCCTTTTAAATCTTTGCTTGTAAAACAACCTTGTGTTGCATTGTTGAATAGACTCAGTGTTGCCTGATATAACCTGAGATGGGAATGTTTCTAATTATCATACTCTCTTCAAGCAACCTTCTTCTTTGGTATTGGCTGGTTTTAAAGATTTTTCTTCAGGGTTGTCTGGCTTTTTTTAAAATTATTATTACCTTAAATTGTTCTCTGCAGTTTTTCAGAAACGTCCGTCATTTTTTTCCCAAAATTTCCTTCCATTGTCCGGCTGTTTTTGCAGCCTCACTGCCTCACAGTAGTGATCAGTACCGTTCCACACAAGCGTAAAAGGGGCCCACTTCCTGTTACTGCTACATATTAAAAGAAGTTGTTCTTAACTGATGTGGTTTAATGCAAAGGGTTAATGTAGTTGGTCTTATGTTGATTAATTTTGGAACAAATATGGATTTGTTGATTTTTTTTTTTTTTTTGCAATATCACCAAAATAATTGCCCCACTTTTCTTTGCTCATTGATTAACAGTTTTGGGTGTAATGCACTACAAGGTAATGCGTTACTGTAGTCATATTACATTTTCAGTAACATGGTAGTGTAACGGTTCTGTTCTAAATTCAGTAATCACATTACAGTTACAATTATGCTGTTACTTATGCTGAAAAAAGAAAAAAAGGAGGGGGGGGGGTCGCCTTGAAAGCATGAGTGATGTAAGGAGTGCATGCGAACCCCAGTCCTGCAGCCAGAGCCTGATCTTCAACGGGTAACAGCTAAATTATGCTTTAGTGTTGGCAGTTAAGGGCTGCCGGTCTACCTGCAGAGAGTTGTTGATGGAGGCAGTATATGAACTATGTGCTGCGACTGGTCTGTGGGCCACTCTTGCTACAGCTGTTGTTGGTCTGTCAGCCAACCGTGGAGAATAGCGAAATTATAACATATACAGAGAGCAACAGTTAAAAACAAAATGTCCTCTTTAGCCACTTTTTGAAATTTCCATGCTGTACTTTTTTATTTTTGGTGTTTATTTCCTGCGTCTCACATTCCTGGTGAACTCCACTGTCGCTCCTTTCCTTTTTCTTGCCCATTTGCCAACAACTCTACATTCATCCATATTGAGCAATATGCAGTTGGGATTCTGGAGGACTGGCACAGAGCGTGTTTGTGAACTTATCTCTGTTGGCAAAAACCTCCCCAGACTGAAACAACCACAGGACCATAAAATAAGCATAACAGAGGCAGTGATGAGCAGTCAGGCCTGCAGCCTCCATTTGTACCGGTCTCTGTTTCCACGGTAGAATCTCTGTGGCGATCGCTTTGAAGTGTCTTTGGGCTAGTTTTCAGCTTTGCTTTGTGTTCAAAGAAACGAAAGATCCTGTGTGTCCTCATTCGGATCCGGATTTACGTCAGTGTGTGGGACTGTAGCTTTAGTTTAATATTCTTAACTGGTGATTATGTGACAGTGCATTTCAGGTCACATTACAGAGTACTGTGAAAGGAATATAATAAGTAGTGTAACAGATTAGTTAACAATATTCATTACTTACAAAACCAATGTTGAATTTAGATACTTTTTTTTATTTATTTCTGTTTATAAGTGGCTCTTATACTCTGCGTGAGCACTTGAAGCTCATTCATACAAGCACTTTTTTTCTATGCCTGCGGTCTATCTAACAGGAATCAAACCAGCAACCTTCTGATTAGCAGACAATGTGCTTGGGCGCCATTTCAAACACATATCAGACATTTTTCACAAAAACAAGTACAGTTATCATTTAGAAAATAAATCTTACATGGATTGGATTGCAGGGTTGGAATCCTGGAATTTACTGTAAATTGCCTCAATGTTCGTTTGCAGTAGAAGAACTCTGTTAATAGATGTATAAAGCAAAAGGAGAGTTTGGAATTGAAAATGTGGAAAGTTGCCATGTTCTACATTGTAAGGTCTTCTTCCTTGAGACTGAGTGGCATTGAAGTTGCTCGTCACAGCAGGACGTCATATGACTGCAGGCAGGTGACTGGAGTAGAAAACAAGCAAAGCAGGAGAGCAGAAGTGTAACATAGAAGACTATACGAAGATGTTAGCTGCTAAAGGTTGTGCACAGCTAAAATTTAACACCTTAGCTCCTCTTGTTTTAATCAATTCTTAACTGATCGAGTCACTTTGACATAATCTTGAAATATTCTGCAGGTGCCTCAGCTGTGCAGCAGAGGGCTTCTGTACACGTGTTGATCAAAACTGAATTTATAAAATTTGGCCGTGCCTCTAGCAAATCAGGTGACCATGAATAAATTTCATGTAAAAAGCTTGAGATGGACTGCAGAGGGGAATGTGGGATTTAGAGAAATATGAACATATAAAATTATGTATATGTTTAAAAATTATTCTTTAAATGAGCAATAAAATTCCAGGTTCAAATTGTAGTTAAATTAGCTGGACTGTTTCTGATTTTGACTTTCAGACTCAACAAAAGGTACAACAGAAATAAAAATAATTGATAGTTCATCTTGAATGTGTCTTTATATTGTTTAATATTTGTATTATTTAAATTTGATTGCAGTTAAGTTTTAATCCAAGGAGGACTTTAACTCAAAAGGTCGTATCACTGCCTTTGATGCACGTTTGTGTAAAGACGCAGTCTCACATCATTTTGGAGGCAGAGTTAGCTTTTGAACTCCTTGATGTGGCATCAGAAATCCCAGTGGAAAGTGTGAAATGGATTTCCAAGAAGAGCAAAGAAAGAGCCTCCTACAGTTTGTTTTATTCATGAAATAAAGAAAATTACTGCATCATGTTTCAGTGTTTGGTGTTGGAGTAGCGAGAAAGTGTGTGCATGGTGATAACATATGTGAGTGTGTATAACTAAAGATAACATTTAAAAATAACAGAAAAGTTTTGATTTTTATTATCGATATTATATTTCTATCTATATTATTTATGTTATAGACCCTTAACTTAAACATTTCCTACTTTGTACTGTACCCGAACTAGTAAATAATGAAAGTTTAATATTGTTGGATAAGTTGAATATTGCAGTATTTAAAACTTTCAAAGTTGGATGTTGGATAACATTATTTTAATATTTTATTATCACATTGTGAAGGTCACTCTGTTTGTGAGCTCTTAAATCAAATCTGGCTTTGTATTTATAAAACTGTCACTAAGAATCATCTGATTTCAAAAGGCTATATTTTTAAAGTTAGCTACCAACAACCACTTGAAACTCACAAAACCCCTTTTTTCTAATTATATATTTTAGTTGCTGCCATTAATAATTACTACTATAAATCAGTGGATAGAAATGTGGTTGTATGGTCGTATGTTCTAATTTCAATGTACGACTGCACAAAACAGTTATAAATAATAAATACTGCATCAGCTTACATTTACCTCTAAATAAAAAGTCCATCCATCCATCCATTCGCTTCCGCTTATCCTTTTCAGGGTCGCGGGGGCGCTGGAGCCTATCCCAGCTGTCATAGGGCGAAAGGTGGGGTACACCCTGGACAGGTCGCCAGTCTGTCGCAGGGCTAACACATAAGGACAGACAACCATTCACACTCACATTCACACCTAGTGACAATTTGGATTATCCAATTAACCTATCCCCACAAGCTGCATGTCTTTGGACGGTGGGAGGAAGCCGGAGTACCCGGAGGGAACCCACGCAAACACGGGGAGAACATGTAAACTCCACACAGAAAGACCCCGGCCTGATGTTGGAATTGAACTCAGGACCTTCTTGCTGTGCGGCAACAGTGCTAACCACCGTGCTGCCCTAAATAAAAAGTCCTTCCTTTAAAAATGTTCAGTCTGGCGAGAATCCAGTTGTTTTTCTTTCAGTTGCAATATGGTGGGATGTACGGGAGTGTAGCCCATCAAACACACTGGCGCTGTCTAGTTTCAAGTCTTACTGAACACAAAATGATGCTCCTTTTGTAAAGTGTGGTCCCATTTATAGAGTAAAGCGGTGTATGACTCATACGGTGTGACTCATATGGTAGTGACTTGCTAATCATATGGTGGGGCAGGCGTATGATTAACAAGTTGCTGCTGTGTGAACGTGCAGTGTCGCTGGGTTTCTTCTTGTTTGTCACATCTGCTTTCAAAAGGATGATGAAGTTTGAGGCTTCAAAAATGGTAAATTTCAAACCGGTCAGTGTAATAGCATAATAAACAATAACTACTAACACTGCCCTTTTTTTCTCTGCATAGTTGTATATTTTCAAAGGTTTCATTTAACTGAATAAAATGACCAACTAGCACAGGTGCAAAGTGACTGCAATTATTCAACTGAGCCTGGTTGCACTTGCGGTTTCTTCCTGTTAATAGAGGGTTTTCCCTTCCCACTGTCACCAAGTGTCTGGTCAAAGGGGTCGTTTGATCGTTGGGGTTTTTCTTATTATTGTTGAGTCTGTACCTTACAATATAAAACACCTTGAGAACTGTTGTTGTGATTTGGCATTAAAGGGTGGGCAATTTATATGGATACACCGTAATAAAATGGGAATGGTTGGTGATATTAAAGTCCTGTTTGTGGCACATTAGTATATGTGAGGGGGCAAACTCCTCAAGATGGGTGGTGACCATGGTGGCCATTTAGAAGTCGGCCATCTTGGATACAACTTTTGTTTTTTCAATAGGAAGAGGGCCATGTGACACATCAAACTTATTGGTAATGTCACAAGAAAAACAATGGTGTGCTTGGTTTCAACGTAACTTTATTATCTGGGATCTGGGTCATACTCGTTGAGATGCTGCAGTAGCTGGAGTTTGTAAGGGTGCCATTTGTGAGTAGCTAATATCCGCCGAAGGGATGTTCGACTAATGCCACTCTCCAGTGACATGTGGCGAGTGCTACGCTGTGGGCTTTCTTGCGTCCACATTTTGGAACCAGTTTCACGAAACTTAGCAATCAGTTTGCTAACTGTAGCATGGGAGATGGGTGGTCTCGTAGGATGTCTTGCATTGAAATCTGCTGCAATGACCCGGTTGCTGCGTTCACCCGTTATCAACACAATTTCGTTCTGCTCCTCACGTGTTAACCTCTTCGACATGTCAATGGCTGTGAACAAAGAGAAACTTGTAAATAACTCCTGAAAGAATAAAGTTACGTTGAAACCAAGCACACCATTGTTTTTCTTGTGACATTACCAATAAGTTTGATGTGTCACATGGCCCTCTTCCTATTGAAAAAACAAAAGTTGTATCCAAGATGGCCGACTTCTAAATGGCCACCATGGTCACCACCCATCTTGAGGAGTTTGCCCCCTCACATATACTAATGTGCCACAAACAGGACTTTAATATCACCAACCATTCCCATTTTATTACGGTGTATCCATATAAATGGCCCACCCTGTAGTTTAAAAATGTTACTTTAATTGAAATCCATTTAAAAGAATGAAAGAATATCCTTCTCATGATGTCTGTGAAAAGAAAATTTGGTCCCTGAAGCCAAGAGGTTTTTCTAAGCCTCGACCCAAGTATCTCAGTCCCTTCCTTTGGCAGATTCAAATCTCAAACTCGAAACTCGATTTAAAGAGGACAAACTCGAAACTCGAAAATATCCTTCCATTAAGGTTTCAGGCTGGACAGTAGCCCAGTTACAACATGTCCTAAAAGAGAGAGGGACAAACTTTCTCTTTCTCTGCCATCTGTCCATCATTTACAAACTGGCACCGGGTTGCCAGTTTGTTGATCCACTATCCCTCCTTTCCAGTAAACAGCAGCAAACTTTTCTTGGCACTGCGTTGTCAGTTTCTCTGCCATTGCTCCCTATTTTCTTGCTTTCTCACACAAATAAAAGCTGCACCTCTTTTTTAGGAGATCTGGACTCCACAGTGTGCATAATTCCTCAAGGCATACCTTCACTTCTCAAATGCTTTCACTAGCATCACTTAAACCCTCTCTCCTGGACACAGTCATTCAGGACAACTACTTCAAGACAAACTCACATTTCTTCACAAGCCGTTGGGTCATTACCTGGCGCATCAAAAATCCCAGCATGCGCCCAGCAGCAGAGTTTCTGTTAAGAGTTGAGTCGCATCGCTATTCCTCTATCAATGTCTGTCATCGTCCAGAATTTCTTCTGATCTCTTCTCCTGCCATTTCTTCCAAATTTTTCCAGCACATGCGCCACTCAATGGAATCCCTGACCACCCCATCAAGGTCACGGGTTGCTTATCATTGCAAACCTGCCTGCCAGTCATATTTTTTGAACAGTCTTCAACCTTTGTAACATACAAGCATTACTGCTTCTAGGGCAGGGTTGTCCAACTCCAGTCCTCGAGAGCTACTGTCAACACAGCCGAGTCAAATGATTGGATCACCTCTTCAGCATGCCATCAAGTTTGGCAACAAGGCCTGGTAACAAGCCATTCATTTGATTCAGGTGTGTCGGAACAAAGATGCATTTAAAAGCTGCTGGACAGTAGCTCTCAAGGACTGGAGTTGGAAACCCCTGTTCTAGGGGATGCCCTCTCTGGGGATCTGTCTGGCCTGGGAGACACTACCAGTCCCCTCTGAGGCCTCCCCCAAACCTCAGTCTTTATTCAAGCCATCTGCCATCACCTACTAGAAATGCTGTCAAACCTAAAATGAGAATGTGGTCCCAGCTAGTGAAATCTGGCCCGTGTTTAGAATTGCCACTTGTGAAAAAACGTGACATGATGGAACAAAATAGACATTATCTTTGAAACCAGGAACCCAAGATTAGCATAGATAATCTGATATGAGTCTTAGCATCATATGATCTTCCACATATCCAAAGTTATAATGGCAGCAGGCTTCCTAAAATATTCTCTTCAGCATAATCCACACCTGCTTCTTCCTGTTTCCAGTCCAGGATAGATGTATAATCCCGCCAACACTTCCTGGGTCTTCCCTCATTGCCCAGAAATCCTGGAATTCCATTTGAAAAAACCTCCGTGAAAGTGAAATTCTGAAATCCAGTGCTGGATAAAATCATCTGGAAGCAGGAAATTGTGGCCCCCTTCTGGAGCCAGACATGAATCCACATAACAGACCAGAATCTAATATGTTGTTATTATTATGAAACCATTTATGGTTTTCAGTAGCAGCTTGTTTCCCCGTCGCCACACTTCCGATGTCTTAAACCCGGAATAGCACATTAGAGACCTTTCTTCTCCACTTGGCTGCTCATAATTAGCGTTTAAAGGACACATAGTGAACGTGGCATCGACACCAACTTAAAGAAGTAATTAAACCGCTGATCCATCGGGCCAATCAGAACAGAGTGTTCTCCCCCCTGCCCGGGGTAAGATGTGAAGCAGCTTCGGAGCAGTGGAGCAGACATTCATTCATATGAAATTGTTGCGGCTCAACACAATGTGTGAGAGCAGCGTGAGATGGCAGCCATTTTAAATTAGTAAGCAAACAACATCAAACAATGCCAGAATCAATACACACACTCACACACACACACTGCTTGCTGCACATGTTTTTATGGATTTCCACAGAAAACTGGTCAGTCTATAAAACTCTCCACCCCTGTGTGTGTGTGTGTGTGTGTGTGTGTGTGTGTGTGTGTGTGTGTGTGTGTGTGTGTGTCGATGCGGCAGATGCAAGCTCTTGTCTTCACCTTCCTCATCACATGGTTCACACACAGTGTGTGGTTGCCAAGACAACAGGTATTGGAGTGGATAGAGAGCCCTGGGATTGGTGTGTGTGTTTTGTGTGTGTGAGAGAGACAGGTGGAGTTACTGTGTATTCTGTGCTCGCTCTTCCTGCTGCTGCAGATTGATCGAGCTCTGAAATGGCACGAGCAGTGAAGCATGCAGCCAGGCTTTACCACGCTGTAGGACTCAAAGTGTGTGTTTGTGTGTGCTTGCAATGTGGGTTTTTAGGTATAGGGATTTTAATGTGGTCACAGGATGTCGTCCAAGGTGACTCCTCAGAGGAAAAATGGTCATCATCTTCATCAGCAGTTGCACGAGGTACAACAGACAAAGAGAGTGAAGATGAGGAAGAAGAGGAAAATTAAGCAATGTTAATTAAAGTTAATCAATGCTGCAGTTTAGCATGTTAAACCAGAACCAGACCTATCAATTAAACTCATTATCTTGACTGTAGCGGTCACCTCGATTATTTTAACGATTCGTTTTAAATACACTTGTGCACTAAGCGATAGACTTTGTTCTTTCACTGCAGGAGAAATCTGTGTTCTCTTAATAACATTAATAACATATAAAAGGCGTTCCTCTGCAAATACAGGCCCAGTTTGTGGCAAATAAACAATAAAGCAATAACGAGCTGCCTCTCCAGTGAGTCCCACTTTTAAAGAGAGCGTTCAGCAGACAGTGCTGAAAGAACTGTTGCAGAGGCAGCTGAATGATTTTGAGGACAACCACAACTACAAGCAATCTCCTGGAAATCCAAGCTGAAATAAGCCAGGGATGCCTGGTTATCAGCGGCTGAGCTTGCAAAAAAAGGGCAAGTGCATTGTACACTTTTAAATCATTCTCTTGGATGAAAGGGATAAAAAAAAAAAAAAGGCTTGTCTCTCAGTGGTTGCCTCTCTGTTGACCAAATTAACTGATTAGATGATCATTAAGCAGCTGCTACTCAGTGCCTGTCTATTTAAATCCGACCTGTTCACGTCTTGGTGTGCTCATGTCCTCCTGGGATCACGATTTTCTCTTTTGAAGTTGTTTTCAGACTGCTCGTGTCAGTCTCAAGGTCAAAGTGGGCTCAGTAGTATATCACTTCTAGTGACATATGTGGCTGGTAGACTGACAAATCTGTGATCAAATTTACCATCACTGAAACCATTTTAAAGCATTTACTACAGTAAGTATAGAATATAATTTGCATATTAAACTCTGAATCAGGAGTGACATGGTGCAAGATAAATTTATGTAAAATATTTGATGGTTTCAGTGTGATACTCCTTTGTTTGAGTCTGCCCCATCCAGTGGCTTGAATCAGTGTGCAGAGCAGGTTAAGGCAGGTGATGCTACATGGAGGATGTGGTTGGAGCAGGGTGATGCAATCTTTGATCTCACGTCTAGGTCTCTGCAGACACTGCTCTGGAGTTCAGGCAATCTCCAGTTAATCACTGCAACCCTTATTTTCAGTTTAGCTTAATTCCTGGACACTGCATGTGTTTATTATTTAAAATAAATGCTTCTTTATCTCAGCATCAACAGTTCCGGTCTTTGAATGTCTGATTATTTTAAATGTGAAGGGTGTGAAGAGTCAGACCTTTGTTCACATATGTATTTATATTTATTATATTTTTATTTATATAAAGACAGTCAACAGAAACAACATGATGTAACAACTGCATTACATCAGCATCACTATGATATGTTTTTAATTTTGAGAAAAAGAAGGTGATCCTACAGATTTCTTTTTAATCTGTAAAACTCTGGAAGAGTCGCCAAGTCTCAAGCTTCATTTTGGTGTGTATAGGTGTATGTAGTATTAATATATATTTATGAATTTTCCACACAACTAGGTCTAACTTACCAGCGGACAAAAACGATTGCGAAAACAAATATTTGTTAAGTATATTTGTTTTTTTTTAATTATCCGTGTGCAGATGTGCGAACCCAGTTGGTGGAGCAGCAGCGCTGTCTGGAGCAGCAGACAGAGATGCGGGTCCAGCTGCTTCAGGACCTCCAGGATTTCTTCAGGAAGAAGGCTGAAATCGAAACAGAGTATTCGAGAAACCTGGAGAAGCTAGCCGAGAGGTTCATGGCCAAAACACGCAGCACGAAAGATCATCAGCAATACAAGTAGGCCTGCTTACCTGAGTACGCATGCATGTTTGCATGTTTCAGGGGCACATATTTGTGTATTAAATAGATTAAATTGATTCTGATTTAAAAGTGATATGTTTTTTATCTTTTAGTAAAAACAAAGATTAGAAATGATTAAATTGCAGTTGCTGAAACACACAAAAATGTATTTACTGAAAGGGGACATATCAGGGATTTACTTTACCATAAATATTCATTTTTTATGACTTTCGGAGCTTTAAAACTGAGTTGGTTATTGCTAGCTGTTAGCCTAAGCTTAAGCTAATTTACTTACTTACTTTCCCATGTTTTTTTGAACCAAAGATATTAGTCAAGTTTATTCATTTTAATTCATTTTAATAATCCCTTATAGCACTTCACATCAATAAGAAACATTTAAAACTATGGAGAAAAGTGTTTTAAGTAGGCTTTTTAAAAAGCTTGATAGCTTCTATTAGCATTGTAGCTAAAGCTCTTGCCCCTCCAGAATAAGATTGACCACATAGTAAGTTATTATTTTGCAGATAAATTGCTTCAATATATATAAAACCTCCCAGTGATATATAAATAAGTAAAATAATTAATGGCTACAATGATAAAATAATTGAATATACATGATTCTGAAAAGTTCCACTCAGCATAATAAGTATGTTTGCTCGAGGTACTTTAAATGTATTTTAATACAACAAATTTAATAAAACTTTTCCAATATTAAGATATTTAATATTTGTTGGTTATAGGTTTATAATTTTTTCTTTTCTTTGCCAATTTTCTTGATATTTGTTTATTTTTGGCCCTCATGTGCCCCCATTTAAAAAAGAAAAAGGCCTTGGTGTTTTTTTTAGTTACTGCTCTCTGTTCTTTAAAAAATGTTATATATCCTATAACATACATCGGCCCCTGGGTATTTGGACATTATACATTTAGGTCATGAATAAAGTAATGATGTAATGATATAAATAAAAATAAAATACGATTCAGAATTTTGCATTTAAATACAGGCTGTTGATAGAAAATTACTTAAAATGAAGCACAAAATATCTTTAAAAACTTTTATTTCACATAAATTTTTAAATACATTTTTATTTCACATCAGAAACAGATTGGTGTAAATAATGTAAATCATTATTTATTTAAAAGCTTAAAGCATTTCTCACTATTACCTAATACAGAGGTTCCCAAAGTGTGGGGCCCGCTGAGCCATTGCAGGGGGGGGGCGTGGTAGAAAAAAAAAAAAAGAAGAAAGAACGCTTGGACACTGCTAGCATAATGGACAGGTTTTTGATGGGCCTCCCACACAAATGCAAAGCAGAAGATGAAGCATCACCAAATATGTTTCCAAACCAACTTCATTCTAAGCCAAAGACTAGAAAATATGGTGAAGCATATCTTCCCTTTGGCTTCACCTGACCTGCACAAGTGCCGAGGTAGGTCTCTGCGACAGAATTAGTTTCCCTTGCATCGGGAGCAGCGCTGGGCTCTCCAAATCACAGACAAACAGTATCCCACATTCTTGATTTTTTAGCTCACAAACACTTGTTGTAATAACTAACTACTCCTGACATTTTGGAGATGTTAGCTCTTTATACAGTAAAGTTACAGTGGGCTCCAAATAATATCAGGCTGATCCTGCCACGATTTGTTCCCTCGGTTCAAATCACGGACTAACAGTATCCCACAGCTGTTTATGCTTTTGAAACCATTTTGCACAGAGATGCATTTTTTGAAAAATGCATTGATAGCAATGTTGAATATTATTACACAGGAAAAAAAACAACTACACGTAAAATAATCACACCGTGATGCCTCTGCCTTTGTAAATGGAGGGACAGTAACTGTGTGTGTGTATGTAAGCGTGTAAAACCTGCAGATAGTCAGATTAACAGTATTTTGTCTCTATCTGCCATTGTAGAAATTCATGTAGTGTAAACAATAACGTGGCACAGCGTGACGTGAAAAAAGGCACATACCTTTGACGTTGCGTGACGAACTCTGCATTCCTCGTCCACACGTAAACGCAAAAAAACATCATTTTAAAAAAAATCTCAGTTTTCAGTGATTCGAAACGCTGTTTACGTGTGGACGAAAGGTCCAAACGCATAGAAACAGCTGCGTTTTCAAAAATACCCGTTTAAGTGTGGACGTAGCGTAAAAGAGTTTGGAGATTATTTTATTACTACCTGTAATTTATTGCAGTTTACTTGTATTTGCTTAATTGTTTACTAAATGTTTGAGGTGTGAAATAAACCGCAATGGAGTTTGAAAACAAAATATGGATGTGTGTGGTTGGAGGATGTGTTTGTGCGGGTTGTGGGGGGGCGCAAACATTTTTCTTGTAAAACAAAGGTGGGCCCAGCAAAAAAAGTTTGGGAACCACTGATCTAATATATGTGTTTACCAGGGAGTTTGTTCAAACCTTTACTATCTGTCAATGAAGGATAGGATAGCTACGGAAAAGAAAAGGCCAACAGTGGATATTAAGGGCTTGAACTCAAATGCATTTATCTTTTATCTAAATGATCCTCTCCACACAGTTTTAATAATCCACATACAAGTTGTATAAATGAGTGTTTTTGCTATGTTTAAGGCATCTCTCACTTTCCCTCTTCCAGAAAGGACCAGAATCTGCTCTCACCAGTCAACTGTTGGTATTTGCTGTTAAATCAGGTTAGTTTATGGTTTTGTGAATCTCCTCAAAGTCTTTTTGAAATCTCTGAGCTATGAATATACAATGAGGCATGTGCTGTTAAATGTAAGAAAAGCTGTTGCATTCGATCTTGTACTTAGCAAAGTGGCTGAAGCTTGTGCTCACCAACTATTAGAGGTTTTATTCAATCCTTTCAATCTTTCCTTGACACGTTCCCAGAGAGACAAGCCATCAACAGTCTAAATGAGTACAGACCAATAGCACTTATATCAGTAGTCATGAAATGTCTGGAGAGACTTGTATCTCAATACATCAAAAACTGCCTCCCTCTTAACTTTGACCTGCACGAGTGAGCTCATGCACCAAACAGCCCTCCAGATTTCATTGAGCCATTTTGAATACCCAGGAAATTATCCTGGAATGCTCTTCCACCTTCACCACAATCGTCTCGTATATACTGGTTGGTAAAATATGTGACCTAGACCCCTCGCCCCCATCTGTACTGGGATTAAAGACTTCCTTACCAACCATCCACAAACGGTGAATGCTGGCCACCATCACACTTAGCACTGGCTCTCCTCAGAGCTGTGTGCTGAGTTCTCCTGTACGCCTTGTACACATATTTAATTTAGTTCAATTATATTTTTATAACACCAAATCACAACAACAGTTGCCTCAAGAGACTATTGTAAAGAACTTAAATAATAGAGAGAAACCTCAACAATCAGGCAGTCCTGTTTGAGCAAGCACTTGGAAACAGTGGGGAGGAAAAACTCCTTTTTAACAGGATGAAACCTGAAACCCGACAAAGTTTGATTCATATGTGGAGGTGAGTCAGCATACAGAGAGCTATCTGGGTGTTGCTAGCCCTCTTCTACGTCAGGAGGGTTTCCTCAAATTCATGGGAACCAACATCGTGGAGAATCAGCAGTAATCCCATCAGAGACCAGGTTTACTGAGAATGCTCTGAAGGAACTACACAGAGGGAGAAACTGTTGGTGGCCTTCCAACGCTCCACTTTGAGAGTGTACTGCATCACAGTGTGGTAACAGCAGAGGTTTATCAGCACCACCCAGAGAAGCATCAGCTGCCCTTTCTAGAGGACATCTCCAGCTCTCTGTATCTCAGCAGGGCAAAGAAAATAATGCAAAACCTTTCCCGCCCTGGACTGCACTTGTTCAACCTGCTGCCTCCAGACAGACCAGACAGTACAGATACATAAAGAGCCGGACCTAAAAACAGCTTCTTCCCCGTGGACCATCAGAACTCTGCTGTAAATAAAGGAGTGCAATAGCTGTTCTATAGGGAATGGCGTTCCGTTAAGTCCAGTCATGTCCTAAAGATGTGTGTCTGCCCTTAATGCTT
Source organism: Simochromis diagramma (assembly GCF_900408965.1). Lineage (NCBI taxonomy): Eukaryota > Metazoa > Chordata > Actinopteri > Cichliformes > Cichlidae > Simochromis > Simochromis diagramma. The sequence goes on from NW_024386908.1 coordinate 17,960,961, forward strand.
TTATGCATTGTATAATTTTTAAAACCACATTTATTTATTTTTAAATACACTTATTCTTTTTCAGTCTTTTTACCTACAGTTTTGCACTGAATAGAATAGTTCTCAGAATCTTGTATAATTCCCCAAGGATTATTATTATTAGTAAATTATTATTGCTACTGTTGTTATTAAGTATTATTATTATTATCAGTATTATTACATTCTTTCATACCAATCTCTGTTTTCCAGGTGAGGAGGGAGAGTAAGGACCATGCCACCCTCAGTGACCTCTACCTGAACAACGTCATCTCCCGCCTCACACACATTAGCGAGGATTCGGCCCGCCTGCTGAAGAGGGTGAGCAAGATTATCATCACTATATACTTTGATATTTATGCAAACAAAATATCCTTCATGTGTTAGTCTGTTAGTAAAGGTTTCTCCACTTCTAAAAGAACAGAGGTCTTTATTTTTAATGCTTTGTATGTATTTGCTCGGGAGCATCTTTAGACTAATTTTGTTTACTTTGTCAAATAAATGAATGTAGCCTGGTCTCATAATTATATTTCTGTTGATATGTCGTAAAAACCTTATTTATCTAAGAATAATGAAAATCAGTGCAGGAATATTTTTTACATACGACAGAATGAGGTTTGTTGCTGCACCAGAAAAGTCGATTTCCTGTCTTTAGGACATTATTGTTACACAACTTTTAAGTTTTCACTTTTATTCAATATGTAACAATAGCACCACAGTGGATTCTTCTAAGCTGAAGTTAAAGAAGTACCATTAGATCAATAAGCAGTTGTTTTTTTTTGAGTTAGTATCAAAAACAAAACAGAAAAGTCTACAAAAGTTAGTGTTGTGCTGACTTGTGTCGTTACATTATTCCGATGAAACCACTCAAATCTTCACATTTATTTTTGCATTCTCACTCCCATTGAAGATTTTAATGTCTTCATCATCTTCAGCCTCCTGTCTTTTTGTCAGTCCCATCGTCTTCAAACCCAACATCACAGCAGGTCTCACTACCATCTTGTAAACCTTTCCTTTCATTCTCGCTGCTTTCCCTCTGTCGCCTGTCACTTCTGACACTTGTCTCCACCCACTCCACCCTGCCTGCACTCTCTCCTTCACCCGCCTTGTGCACTGTCAGTTACTTTGAACGTTTGACCACGGTACTTTCACTATCTCCTTGCCTATCTACCTGTCTCCATCTCACTCAAATGATTTCCAAAAAAAGGGTTTTTCCTTACAATGTTTCTGTAATTGCTACATTTCCTTAATATCAAAGGACTTTTCGGTCAAAATTTTATGCAACTTACAAACTGATGCACTCTAGTTGCCTTTAAGAATGTTTTTGAGACACTATCAGAAGAAAAGATAGAAGTAAAACAGCAAACTCAGAGTCTGAGAGCAAAAAAACAAGCTGAAACTCAGCTCAGCTGTTCATTCTCATTAAGTTCATCACGTCAGCTCATACTTTATTGCCATCAGAATATTGATTAGCAGCTGCTTTAAGCAAAGGATCTGAGCACCTCTCCCTCAACTGTGTGTGTGCCCCTGCACAGAAACAGTGGTTATCCATCAGGCAGGCTGAACAGCAGCAGATATATAAATGAATCTGACCACACACAAACAAATGAATTCATAAATGAAACAAGCCGCGCTCCGCTGCCTGCTCTCAGACTGGATTTCTGTCTCATGCATTAAACAGCCGAGCAGTTTGGGAAAGAGCTATGTGGCAGCATTAATATTACATTATGCTAAATGACTGAGGAATCCCAGGATGGATGAATCCCGTTCCCATAGCGCCTGCTGAGAAAAGATCAGTTGAGCTTGTCGCCATGGCCACAGGGCTGTCGGTGTTGTCATGGCCACTCAGCTGTCTGTCTCTTCCTCTTCAGAGGAGAGTTTCTGAGAGGACGCGGCGATGTGATGGAGGTCTTGCTGTTTATAGCTGCTGGCAGTAGCTGCACTTTAGTTAGCATGAATAAAAGACGAGCCGGAAGCGAGATTAATAATGAACACGGCGAGCTAAAGTTGGAGGCGGGTAAAAGTACACCAGTGTGTGTGTGTTTAATTTGCCAAACTCCAGCAGAGCTCAGGGGAATACTGACTTTACTTTTCATTAAAATCAACTCTGCGACTTAAAGAAGCCGTATGAAAAAATAACAACCCCAGAGGTCTGCGCACACGGATGGTTTCCAGCACTGTAAAAATACATTAATGGTACTTTAGTGCTGTACTCGAGCACAGTACTGAGGTACTTGTGCTTAGAGCCACTTCTATAATCCGTAGTTTATATTAACAATTTATAAAATGACAATGTGATTGGGCAGCTGTTCTCTGAAAAACTATAAAAAGCAGCTGCATCACGGGAAAAGTGAATTTTTAAATGTTTTACCTTAAAAATTAAGTGATTTAAGCATTAATAATTACAGTAGTCAAAACTAGGCTATTTATAAAATATAGTAATAAATTATACAGTACTTTCTTTAGCAAAGTTATAAAAGAGTTCAGAGAAACTACTTATAAAATAAAACATAGATTCAGGATCACCTCTCAGTTGTGACCTCCGCTTGTATTTGAGTATGAAGTGGATGAAAGGAGAATTATCACCTCAAAGTCCGGAGGATTTGTTTTTTTCTGGGTGTAGGAGTTAAAATGTATTAAGTTTGTTTACTCTGGTCCAAATCGGTTGATGAGCTTTCTCCTTGTGGTTTGGTTTCTTTTCACACAGAGAAAAATCCAAACGACCTATAATGCGTCTGGCTTGGCACTTAGTACAGCAAAAGGGTCCCGGGTTCAAACGTAGGCAGGGCCCTTCTTATGCTTGTTAATGTTGTGATCATTCAGGTCAAAAAGATGTGAGTTGTTAGAGGATTGTTTCCTGTAAGTGTCATTGTATAAAGAGACAATTCTAAAATGGTGCATAAATCTGTGAATGCCTTTATTTGAGAATATGCTGGTAACAGGTTTCTCTTCTCATTTGTGTGCTTTAGAGTAAGGAGATCCTCTTCCAGCTTCAGGAAGACCTCATGAAGCTTCTGAATGAGCTTTACACCGTAAGTGGAACAAAAGTTATTCTTCCAAGGCTTTAAGACACAAGTTTTTTGATGTGTTAGTGTTAAACACATTTTTATGTGGTCTACAAATGCAACAAGAAAAGAATGCACTTTTAAACATTTCATTCATTTACGGTTAATCGGGTAATAAAGCAGTAAAAAACAAGACCAAGGAAGGATTCTTGTAAAATTTCAATCAGGTTTTTAAAGCTGTTATAGCTGGTGTTGGGGTCATTCCTCAATAATGGGTTGCACAATAATCATGCACAAAAATGACACATTAAATACACTAACAGCAAGTGTCTGACAGTCTTTTGTTGGCTCACTAACTGCCCCTCCCACCTCTGCATCTTCAGCACTGTGAAAAAGTGTTTACCCCCTTCCTGATTTCCTAGTCACTCCAAATCATTTGCCATCACCCCCAACCAGTCACAGCAGATGGCTGCCCCTCTTTGAGCCTGGTTGCACTGAAGGCAACTGTTGTTGTGATTTTGCGCTATACAAATATAATTGAATTGAATTGGGGGTTTTTTTTTTCCACATTTGCCACACATACATTTTCAGATGACATAAAATTAACACAGCAAAAGAACATCATACCAACAGTCAAACGTGGCGATGGTGGTAGTATGACGGTCTGGGGTTGCTTTGCTGCTTCAGGACGACTGATAGAACCATTAATTATGTTCACGGCCTCAAAATCCTGAAGCTATTATTTTGTGCACTGAAGCTCAAGGGCACTTGGGTCCTGCAGCAGGACGATTCGAAAGACAGCAGCAAGTTCACCTCTGGCTGCAAAAAAAAAAAGCTGTTTTGGAGTGGCCTAGACATAGTCTGGAATCAGACTGAGATACTTCGGCATGACCTTAAACACGCAGTTTATGCTGGAGAACCCTCCCATGTGGCTGAATTAAAACAATTTTTTAAAGAGGAGTGGGCCACTTCAAAAGCCTCATTTCCAGTTATCAAAAATGATTCATTGCAGTTTTTCACACATTAGTAGATGCTACCTTTCAAACATCAGCCGGCATTACAGTTTTTCTATCTAAAGCTTTTTGTTTTCAATGCTTTAAACAGGTAAACAGGACCTGTTATGCTTTTGCTTTCCTGTCTTTTGAATGTTCATTTAAATCATGGCCAGAGTTCCAAATAATGAAGTCAGTGCATGTGCAATTAATCACAGTGAGCAAAAAAATAGGTTTCAGCCAGGTTTTTTCTACTCTTGGATTTGTGTGGTGTCATAGAGAGCAGATATTCCTAATGTGGTTGTCTCAGAAAGCCCCACCCACCTGCTGTTCCAACTGTTTTTTTAACAATGAGGAGCCAATCATGAGAAAGCTGGCTGAAGGAGGAAAGAAGCCTATACGGCAGTTCCAGAGGATGAGGGGCTGCAGAGCAGTGATTCAGAGTTGATTCACCGCCCTGCAGAGCTATTCGAGTCCAAGAATGAAAATATGGTTCTGCAAATGAGCAGAATAGGTTCCTTTAATGGTAGTAACAGGGAACTGTCAAAGCAAAGTCAGTGGCTTCTTTTCACAGCTCTGAGAGCTTCCTTTATAAATGCAAAAATTGTCCTTTCTGCCTCACATTTCTCATCCATTCATTTTTTCTTCTGCTTTTTGTCTGACGTTATCCTTCTAGCCTGCTTTAAAGTAAAAAATCTGCCTCCTGTTGGCTGCCAATTATCAGGTTTTTCTTCAGGTCAGAGCGCTGGCCTTAAAAGCTCCTTGTCCAAACACTAGAAATCAGATTAGAGCAGCGCTGATAACCTTGGGGGGATAAAAAAAAAAAGACAGTCGACCCCGGCTGCAGCGCACTGCTGTTTTCCTATTTGATCGGGCTATTATGGGCTGCTGTTGCCTAGGTGATGAAGACATATCATATGTACCACGCGGAGACGATCAGCGCAGAAACCAAGCTGCGGGAGGCGGAGCGGCAGGAGGGGCGCGTGAAGGGCGTGTCAGGGACTGGCGGAGGGGTGGAGCCTGTGTTTGGCCTGCGGATAGAAGAGCGCCACCAGAGACGCAACGCCGCCCGCAAGATGGAGAAAATGAGAGAGAAGGTAACAGTTTTATAGAGAAAGGAGACTGTGTTTCCTCTCAGGTGTCATCCAAAGCAACCAGATGGGTAACCTGTTCCTGCATGAGATATTTTAGAATGAGATACTTTCTTTATGTAATCCTAATACTTTCCACTTCTTCTTGATTTCAACATGACTTGAAAGCAGAAAGGACTAATTATGAAAGCTATTTTTTGCTTCTTGTTGATCGCATTTGCAGAACAAACGAGGGGAATCGGTACACAAGAACCAGAAACCAACCATTTAATCTTCTTTATGTCTGTTTCTTTACTAGAGGAAGGCAAAGTACTCAGAGAACAAACTGAAGACTGTAAAAGCCAGAAATGAGTATCTGCTGACTCTGGAGGCCACCAACGCCTCGGTGTTCAAATACTATATCCACGACCTGCCCGATATCATAGATGTGAGTAAATTACAGAGTGTATTTGTGGCACAAACCTTATATTCATCACTTAAAAAGGTTGTTAGGTTTGTAAGCCTAAATAGGAATTTGTTTGTTTAAAGGCAGTTTTAAAATGTATGGAGAGAGCTTTTATGAGATTATTTTTAGGGCCTCTGTTAATAGGAATAAAATTCATTTCGATTTTTCCCATAGCGAATGTTACATCTATTACACTTGAAACTATGCTAGTACTTGAATTGCCTTGCAACTCTTAATTCTCCTCATAAACGTCACCAATTTCTACAAAATACATGCGGTCTTTTCCCTCTTGTGAATAAATCCCCATCTTTGTTTCAGTGCTGTGACCTTGGGTACCACTCCACTTTGAGCCGGGCACTGAGGACCTACCTGTCAGCTGAACTGAGCCTTGAAGCCTCCAGGAGGGCGGGTCTGGAGGTCCTGGAGGGGGCTGTGGAGGGCCTGGACCCTGCCCGTGACAGGCAGCGTCTGCTTGATCTCTACCCCACTGCCTTCTGCCCCCCACAGAACTTCAGCTTCCAGGCCCACATGGGCGACACAGTCAGTTTGCCCCTCTTTATGTCCTTTCAAAATAAGAGTCTGACACATATTATTAAATTTAAATGTTCACCACAGAGAATTTAGACCTCTGAACAGCCATTTTCCAATTGTCTTCTTTTTTTGTTTCATATCAGGTGGCCCAGATCACCTCCCAGCCGCAGGTCCAGTCTGAGCTCAGCCTCCGCCTCACACAGCTTCAGACCCGCCTGGCATCTCTGAAGATAGAAAATGAGGAGGTCAGACACACAAGTACACCTCATAAAACTCAGGAAAACCATTTTGACATTAACTCTATTTTGAGTTACTAACTAGGACTACACTAAGATGGTTTATAAGCCATGTTTTCTAAGCAACTTCAGTAGGCCCACACAGAAGCTGATTTTACGTTTAATCCCAGATGGAAGAATTTAATCTGGAATATTTTTGACCGTTATGGTGCAGTTAGAGCTGTAATGTGGCTCAAAAGTCATGATCTGTGCCTGATATGTATTACTGCAAGTGTTAATGTTGGCTAAGATGACATAACTCACCTGAAATTTGGCCCATATAAGGTGGACCTGAGACTGAGTCAACACCACCATTCGTTACTAAAAGAAAACTGCAGATTTGCCCAATAATACCTGGGGCACTTATTGGTATTTGGACTAAGACTTCACATTTTTGTGTTTATTTTTATGGTCTCATCTCATGTACAGGAAGTTACCTCTTTTTCTTATTTTTTTCCCCTAATCCTTCTTAAAGCGCTGATCAAGAAAGTGCCTACCAGTAAGTTCAACAACAGATTTCTTTGAGCTGCTAAAAAAATATCATCACTGTGGACACAAATTTACTTGATGTTTGCACTAATCTGTCCTGTTGTCCATCTGAGATATTTAGCTCCAGCTTTAGAAATTAAAACAACATAGAGACTCTGGTAAAAGTGGCCAAAACCCCTCATTGATTATTAATAACTTTCTAACAGTTATAAACTTTGCACAAAGTTATGGTAATTTATACAGATTTAATGGGGTGATAATGTGGCATATGTAGCCTCTAAAAATAAAGTTGAACCATCTGATAGCTGTGTGGTGCTGCAGACTGCCGGTGTCCTCGCTGTTGTTGTGCACAGAGGGCAGCTGTTAACTCACCCCGAAGGGCATAAAAATGCTGAAGGAGTCTGGATTAATGAGCTGCATCTGCACATCTCAGCGGCTTACAACCCACACAAACACAAATTAAAAACACTCATAGACTCATTACTCTTGCTGTAAATATAAACACTCTTTGCATATGTAGCATATGTAAACACTGCACCTCCTTAGGCATTTTTGAAAACAAAGCCACGCCCATAAAAAAATGACAGTAATTCAGATGCATTGATCCATGGAGCTGTGCTGAGACTGAGTAATGTGTTCAGATCTTACAAAGTTGCTCTTCCATTTAATATCGGTAGAAAAACTCAAGTCCAGTAGACCAGCAGACATCACCAAATGCTGTGTTTGCTCCCTTGAGATGCTCTGCATGACCTTTACTGCAGAATATCGCATTTCTTTATTTTTGCCATTTTCTTTGGTTCATTATCCATTTGCACTGAGAAGCTCTATCTGATCAGTTTTGCAGCATTCAGCCAAATCTGAGGAGAGTACAGCTCTGTACACTTCACGTTTCATCCTGCTGCTTCTATCACTAGTGGTCTGGTTCCACTGGTAGCCATACAGGCTCATGCCATAACGATGCCGCCACCATGTCGGACAGATGATGTGGTATGCTTTGGATCACGAGCTGTTTCTCCCCTTTTCCATACTTTTCTGATACAAATTCACCTTGGTTCAGTTTCTCCTTTTATTCCAGAATTGAGCAGGCTCTTTCAGATGTTTCCTTGAGTGTAACCAGTGGTTTGCACCTTGTCATAAATCATAAATCCTCTGTATTTATATTCATGAAGGTGTCTTTTGATTGTAGACTTTGACAGTGATCTGCCTTCCACTTCAAAAGTGTTTTTTTGACTTTGTTAAATGTTGTGAAGTTGTTTTGATTAACAATGAAAATCATTCTGTCATGATGCACTATAGTTGTCGTCTGTGGTCTTTCAGGAATTTTTTGTGATGCTGAGCTGACCAGTACATTAATTTGGTGGCTTCTAAAGTTTCACTGATAGGTTTATTCTGGGTTTTCAGCCAAAAGATGGCCTCCCTTATCTTCACTGACATCTCTTTGGACCTCATATTGAGAGTAACATGTGGCCATGGATCAGTATCATGTAACGTGGATACTTACTATGCTGTTCCACTTTTCTGCCACCTTTCAGGTGAAGAAGACCTGGGGTGCAACTCTGACCACCTTGCAGGACATGACGGTGCTGGACGACTTTGACGTCTCCCAGAGCTTCACCCACAGCCCGTCTTCCGAGTCGGTGAAGTCCAGCGTGTCGGACGGCTACTTGAACAAACCCAGTCTGGCCAAGAGACGGGCGAACCAGCAGGAGACCGAGCTCTTCTACTTCTCTGTAAGCCCAGCAGAGCAGAGTTGTTGTTTTTTTTTTATTTGACACTGTTTTTCACCCCAAGTTACTTATATTAGGTGAAGGTCGGTTTTGAAAGTAGCAAATATTAAATAAGTATAGAGTAAACGGTGGCATGACATCCAAAACAGACTACAGTTAGTCAGATAAATCAGATTTCAAATAAGTTGTTACAGCTGCAGAATACAGTTATACTTTAGATTTCTATATTAGTGTTTTGTTAACGTGGTTTCCTTTATAACACCACAAAATCCTGTCCTGCTTTTTTTTATTCATTTATGACATTTTTTAAATTTCAGATTCGTCTATCTTCTGGTGGTGTCTCTACATTCGCTTACTAGATGTAGTGATTCAATGTGAAGTTCATTCTGCTTTTAGCTGCTTTACTTGCACTAATGTACAGTGTGTATTGTAATCACTGCATTCTGCATACTCATACTTTATTTTAGTTTGTATAATTTAGCCTTTGTGTTTCTCATTTATGTGATTTCCTATATTCAGAAATTCCGCGAGTACCTGGAGGGGAGTAATCTTATTTCCAAACTTCAGGCTAAACACGATATATTAAAGAAAGCGTTGGCAGAGGGTAAGAGTCTCTCTCAGTCTTCTTTAGTCTTGTATTTTGTCAGACAGACTCTGATCAGCATTTCTTCACTTTTAAATCTTCTCCTTTTTCTCTTGCAGGATACAAAGCTGAACTGCTGACTACAAGGTAAGGTGCTTTCCTGTCACATCGATAATAAGTGTTGTATCTCTTTGTTGTGCTTTGGCTCTCTAAAACTCTCATCTTTTGCTTTCTTTCTCCTTTTTGTACATGTTTCAGCCGTGGGCGGAAGAACTCCCACAGCAAGCACCAGGTAAAGTTTGACCTCATCCAGGCTTTTGAGGATTTGGGGAGGTGGGGGGTTCATGTTCTCCTCAACAGTAGTCAGTGCAAGATATCAGCAGCGCAATCTGCTAATTTGTCAAAGGCTACAATTTGGATTTGAAAGCCCAGAGGAGTGTAACCAATAAGCAGAAATATTAGCAATATAAATAAGGTTGTCATCTACAATGCAATGAAAGTGTATTAATGTTGCCCTCAGAACAGCAAGCTTAAGAAGCAATAATGACTCATTTTTAGGATTCATTTACCCATAGTATTACCCGTCCCTGCACCTGCACCATGTCAGACATTACTCGGGGCAGGAAAGATAACTCCTTGAACTTTTTTTGCATACTTTTTGATCAATTGTTGGCTTAAAAGATAGCAGGACAGTGAAGCTGCACACACAATATCGATCATAAAACATTAGTAGTAATATCAGTGTATTAATGTAACACAGCAAAAACTACATTTCAAACATAAACATGTTAGTTTTACAATAATAAAGCAATTTACACCACAATTCTCTTTTCTGCTATGGTGAGCCATTAATCTCATAATCAAGGGATATACCATACAAATGTAATGTTTTTGCATGTCTGTTGATTGGTGCATGTCCACAACCTGTCTACACATAATACATTAATGTACATGAAAAAAATCTTCAAAAATCTTATAAATATAACAAAATTAAAAATACTCTGCACTCTAATTGCGTTTTTGTAGGATTCAACCAAAGCCATACCCTTGCTTGTGGAGAGCTGCATCCGCTACATCAACCTACATGGTGAGTGTCACTTTTCAGCTTTAAACAATGTGAAATAAATGCTGTAGTGGCTGATGCTGACAGATGAAGGGCTAAATTAGAGAAAGGGATGAAGCATTTGTTAGTTACAGCAAAGAAAACGACTGGAAGGTATGAATTTAATGTACTGAAGTCCTTCTTCCTGCTTTCCATCAGCTATAATTTTGGTTCAGAAATGTTGTTGCGTGTATTTGTGGGTTGTCCAGAGGTGTTTTACACTTATAAACTAAAAGAGGGACATTGTGAACGGTGCTGTAGGAGGCAGTTAAATCTTTTTTTGTTGATCACATAAAGCCGCCTAAATCTTAACTGTCAAACTCTCGTGTTGGCATCCTTTCACTCTCTTCATTCTGCAAACAACAAAACTGCATCACAGCCAGCCCCTGACAGCTGAACAAGTACAAAACAGTGATTTCATTTTAATTCAATCATTCCCAAGCTGCAGCTGATAATCATTGTTTTATAATTATGCTATAAAACTGAATTTAGCCTCATACTCAACATGGTGTGTTCTACAATGTACTTTTGGTGGCATGTAAAATAAAATGTACTCAAATATTCATATCGTGATATATTTTACATTTTAAGTAATCAATAGCAAAATAACAGGTAGAGACCATGAATAAAAGCTCTTTTTGTCTGCCTATGAAATGCACGAAACAGTCCAACCCAAGAGTTCATAGACATTGTGATTGTGTTGTTTATTCGGCAGTGACTTCTTGGCCGCCTATTGAATATGCAACTGACGTAACTCATCATTAGATCCTTAGGATAGCACCTAGTAGCCCAAGTTGGCAGCTACCACTTCTAGATTAAGAACTACAATCCTAGCTAACACCAGTTTTTGGCAGAATGTTACTCTAGTCCCTAGCAATCCAATACTATCAACTATGCATTGCTTCCAAGGCATTGGTGTCACATGGCTAATAAATAGCTTTTGAAGCTAGCTACTAGCATCCCTCTGTTATCAACTACAATTTCTATGTGGTCAGTGGTCAGTAGGCATATGAACTACAAGATTCATGGATTGATTAGTACTTTATCATGTTAAATCAATATATAAATCAGTCTTTGGCACTTCGCCATAAAAAACTAGCAAGTGTTCATACTACAACTTATGTCAACATTTGTTTCTCAGCATTTGGGACAGATCTGCTAGGCTTAGACTGTGACTATGTGCAACCTCCATCCCTCTGCTGTTCCCAACAGGTCTTCAGCATCAAGGCATATTCCGGGTATCAGGATCACAAGTGGAGGTCAATGACATCAAGAACTCATTTGAAAGAGGTGAGAGGTCAACGGGAAGGTAACTCAACTGTCATGTGATAAGTACGCCGGCAAACTTGTATTTGAGGATTTCTCTCTTCTGCCTCTCATGCAGGTAACGATCCGCTGATTGACGAGGAAAGCAACCATGACATTAATTCTGTGGCTGGAGTGTTGAAGCTCTACTTCAGGGGTTTGGAGAACCCTTTGTTTCCCAAGGACAGGTTCAATGACCTCATCTCCTGCGTCCGTAAGTACTGCATAGACAGACTGAATCATTCATGATAAAAACAGAAAAATAATGTAAAAGAAATGGTTTGATCACAGAGCAACCAAAAATCCACCGAATATGTTAACAATTCAGAAAAGAATCACAAAGATTTGATATTGATATTAAGATGTTTATATTAAGTTAAGGATCGGGACTTTTTCATAGCAAATAATCCAAACCACTGACCTTGCCCTGTGGATGGGCTCATTTTGGATGTTCTCTTGACTGAACTTTGGTCAAATTTCAGTGTGTTTTTGCCACTTAATGGCATTCAACTCTTGTCAAATATAGCTTAACCACATTATCATTCTCACTGATGAAGCAGGCAGTGTTTTTAGGAGAAAGCATGGGAAAATATGACCAACTCCTAACAGGAGGTTAATTAAAAATGTAAAGTTTTAATTAAGCACTTTTTACCTATAAAAAGTGCTTAATTAAAGCACTTTCATTAAGCACTATTAAAGTGCTATTCACAATGTCCCTCTTTTAGTTGAAAAACCCCAAGGTTTTTTCAACCTCGGGGTTAAAAAAATCCTGAAAGAGCTTGGGATGGACCTTCATAACACTAGATGACATGCACTAGTTGCTAGATGCTAGCATATACTTGTTGCACATGGCGAACAAGTATAACCTATACAAGCTACATAGTGGATGAAGTTATGCAGAGCTCCAACTAACTTGGGTGGTGTAGATGCAGTGAAATGTGAAAAGATCCAACAGTTGGTTATTTGTGTCCCAGTGAAATGTTCAAATCAAGTGATTGTCTGTGAAGCTCGACTTTCATTTGCTTTAACACTTGAGTCTGAACCGTTTGTGCAGCTTCCATCTGCTGCGGTGAAGCTCAGCATGAATCTCTGTCTATCTATTCAGCCCACACGCAGTCACTTTCCCTCTCGGTTTCCTCGTCTTTGTTTCTCGTTAGTGTCTCTTTGTCTCTTTGAAACCCATCCCCTCCACAGCAGAGACATGGAGCTGCCTGCTTCCCTTTCTGCGGCACCGACTGGCGTGTTTCAGGATGTGTCATCGTGTTACAGACACCTCGTGATGTCTCAGGGACTCATAATGACTTTAGATTATGTGCATTTTCCTGCTGCAGGGATAGAAAACCTGTACGAGAGAGCGCAGTGTATCCGTAAGATCCTGCTGGGTGTCCCAAGGGCGACGCTGGTGGTGATGCGCTACCTGTTCGCCTTCCTCAACCAGTGAGTATCCACTTATACAAAACCGGGCCCTCACATTTATGATAATTGCCCATTTTTGTGTTTTCCCAGCTGGGTGGGGAGATGCCTCTCCTGTAGTGAAAAGGGTTCGAAGTGCACACTTGTATAGATGATAAAACACAGCTCATTTTGTTTCTGCAGCCTCTCAAATAAATATAGAATGAGAGAGCAGCATGGAGAGGCAGGAGGTGTGAACAGGAAGTGTGATGAGCTGGTGCGATGTACCAGGCGAGTGATGTACTGGTGTGTTTATTAGCAGGGCTCTGAAATGCATTCAGCTTCAGTGTTATTAAACCAGGAGCTTCACGGTCGAGCGCAGAGAAGATATTTCAATCACTATTTGAAATGAAAGCTGCAATAATGGAAAAATGCCAGAGTTTATTGAATACAGCCTTTTAGCTTTAGAAGTGTATTTATATTATATTAAGGCAAGCTTTTTTAAAATAATAAGGCAAAGCAGAGCATCACATAAAGAGCTGTGGAGTCGTAGTTTGCAGGAAATTTGCTGCATGGTTTCATAGCAGAAGAGAGAACGTTAAAAAACATGCAGAGAGTAACAATATTAGGACCTTTTTGGTGATATTAGAATATTCTTTAATAAAATAATTCAGAAAATACAGGATTTTTTTCCTTTTTAAATTAAAAATAATTATAAAAATTCATTGGATGCATTTATTTTATAGGTTTTCAAAGCTTAAAAAATTACAAAACTTTATAAATTAATGCAAAGAACATAGCAAGTAATAATAATAAAAAATAAAGCAGTAACCTAATAAATCTCATGTGATCATAAATTACATATTTCTGAGGTTTCGGGGCTTCGAAGTTCAGAAACATTTATGTTTCATTTTAATTTATCATTTTATTATTTTTCATAAAACTTCATAGAACTGTGGTTACATCAATAACTAATCTTTAATTATTTAATTATTATTTAATCTTTTATGTAAGTAATCCACTAACTTCTTAACTCTTACGCTGTCTTCTCAAACCAGACTCCATTTAAAAAATAAATAAAAAGCATAGAGATTGTATTCTCCATTACAGTCTTGTGTATGAATCAAAACCTACAAATTGCTTTGTCACCTTTTGAAACCAGCAAACAACACAGAAGTGTAAAACTACAGACTTTTGCATAATTAATCTGGTGAGTCATAGTTAAGCATCAAAAATGCTTAAAATGCAATACCAAACAAAAACATTTGCGGTTTTTCTTTGTCTTATCTGAAGGTATATTCGGTATTTTAAGGTGTGAACTGTTATTCAGACAAAAAGAAGAAAACTTTTATTGATTAAAAAGTCAGAAAAAAAATCATGATTTTATGTTGCTATTAAGTATCAGAGAACCATGGTTACGTGAGAAACCTACTGTTGTGCCACTGTAGGTCTCAATTAGAGCGAAATGGTGATCAATCACTTAATCACTTAAGTTTAATTGGCAATTATTTTAGTAAAGTCTCATTTTAAACAGTTATTATTTAAGCAAGATTTGATATTTTATTTCAGGGAAAATTATAGTTCCCTTTACTTCTCAAACTAGACTCCATTAAAATAATGTCAGTTTAAGACAGATGAGGAAAATTGTTTACAGTCTTTTTAGTGCTCACTTTTCTTTTTCCTCACTGCTCCTCAGAACCATATTTCTAATATTTAGACACATGTGTACAGTGAAACATTATAAAAGGAGTCATACTTTTTAAATTTCTAAATTCAGTGTTTCTCTCATTTTTGATAATTAACAGTTTAATTGTAAACAAGTAAAGTTTGGCCACATTGCCCACGTTTCTGCAGCCTTTCCCAGTACAACGATGAGAACATGATGGATGCTGGAAACCTGGCCATTGTGTTCGGCCCCACCCTACTGCCGACACCGGAGACCCTGGACCAGGTGGCCTGCCAGGCACATGTAAATGAGGTCATCAAAACGGTCATCCTGCACCATGACAACATCTTCCCCGACACCAAGGAGCTGCCCGGCCCAGTGTATGAGAAGTGTATGACTGGAGACCAGTACTGGTGAGCATCAGGATGTTATCCTTTATTACGCTCTGTTGGAAATTAAATTCATTTATGTTATTAATAACAAAAGTAAATTACTTGATGTCCTGAACATAGAAAGAAATTTGTTTGAAATTGTTACACACATGTGTAGATGCAGATGCAGTAAAAGCCTCTGGGAAATATACCCTAAACCAAACAGGAAGTCCACCATTTGGTGTTAAATATCAAACTAATTTGCCATTTTTATAATTCCAAGGGTTACACTTAAACAAAAACCTACTTAAGATTTGACTGGACAACTTTATATTTGGTTTAGGAAAACAAAAACTTGCAACATAAGCTTTTGAGTTTTCACTGACGTGTTCTGTGACTCATTAGCACAACAGCTAATAAGAGTCCAGGATTTAAGACATCTATATGCCCATTTCTTCGCCAGCATTGAATTTTGTTTTTATATTTTAATGTTTCCAGATTAACTGTTTCATTTCTGATATTTTGGTAAATTCTTACTTTGACAGCTTCAAGCACGTGTTCCCTGGTATTTCACCTTTAATTCAAAATGCAGAAATAAATCACACATTGATATCATGCAGTATGACCTGCACTTCACGGGGACATCAATAATTCTGATGTTCACCAAGAATAAACACCACAAATCTGCTTAAAGGCACCTTCTGTAATGAACCTCTGCAGGATTTAACTAAAGCTTTCACCACAAGGGGGCAGATGTTTTTTTTCCACTGGGTGTGTAGAGATGTCTCCAGATGTGTGCAGTTGTTTAATGTCTAATATTTCTTTTTAGCTTTCCTTCATTTCCACAGGCTTTACCTTATGTCCCACTGCTGCTGGAAGTAAAAATGACACCAAAGTACAGTCTGGCTGTGGTTCAGCTTGCATTGATAACTCTTTAAGCTATTTTAAACAGAGGAAAATACCTCAGAGCTCCTTAAAAGGGCAAAGAAAGAAACACCCTGCAGAACCTGAACCAGAACATTTTAGGTTTCCTTTACTGTCACAGTAACTCAGCAGTAGATCTATGTATATCACTACATGTACTGCAAAGAGAAACTTCTTATAGGAAATTCTGCATTCTTTTAATGGTGTTTAATGTATATAAATAAAGGTTAACTGCAGGGTGGGGCCTTTGAATAAATTGAGCTGTTAGTTTGAGCAGACACCTGGCAGCCTGTCAGGAACACGAGGTGTTGGAGCAGACAGTAATCCTTCTGCTGTGGGAAACCTCCTACAGCTTCTCTTTTCCCACCATCTTCTGAATCTTGACATTCTACTGTAGCCGTAAACGTCCTCAGACTCCAATGAGCGGGCTCGCCTCCTGCTGTGCGTGTTTCTCCCTTTGTTCCCACACTGAATGGACGGGTGTGTGTCAATCTGCTGCTTCTTCTTCCCACAGCGAGAGTCCGTTCAGCGAGCCGGGAGCGTTGGAGGAGGCCGAGCCCGACGCCGGCACCGAGACCCAGACCAGCGACGAGGGTACGCATGACCCCTGACCTTCACACAATCGCCCACACTCCCATACTCGTACTCCCTCGTGGTGGTGGTGGTGGTGCTGGAGAGTGGTTGCTACGGCAACAGCAGCCATGGAGACACTACCACCACCACCACTCTCCTTCCCTCCTTTCATCCACACCCCACCCAGCCTCCCCTCCCTCCTCCCCATCTCTCCATCTGAATTAATAGAAAAGACTCTTTATAAAGCTCTTTTCTGATTGGTGGAGCGGTGGGCGGAACAAAGCCTAAGGGACTGTTGATTGACAAGTTCAGGTTCACCTCCAGTTCGATGTCTGGCTCTTATCTTCAACTCCTCCTCTTTTCTCTCTCTGTCTCTTTGGCAGAGGGTGAAGCTGTGGAGGCGGTGGCGAGGTTCGACTACGTGGGTCGGTCGGGCCGCGAGCTCTCCTTCAAGAAGGGAGCCTCCCTACAGCTCTTCCAGCGCGCATCACATGACTGGTGGGAGGGCCGGCACAACGGCAACCACGGCCTGGTGCCTCATCAGTACATCGTGGTGAAGGACAGGCGAGTGCACAGCCCGAGATGGTTTGTACACATCAAAAACACAAAGTTAAAATAGCTGCAGCACAGTCTGAAAATACTCGAATCCATAAAATAATCAAAGTTCATCATTAAATGTGTTAAAATGTTTAGAAAACAATGATTTTCAGTTTGTGTTTTTTCACTTAAACAAATGTATTTGATTTTTTTCCTGATTGCAGGCTTCTGAAATGATGCTTCTTTTTGGTTTGCGTCCTCATAAAACTGCAAAATATCGTTTATAAATTACAAAAAACTTTATTGAGTTCATGCCAGTATTCAGAATTGCATATGTTGTACTGTTTATCTACTTTTTAATGATTTTGCTAAATTACAGGATAATAATGCCAATGCATTCAGGGCTTTTTTGTGTGGCTACATCTTAAATGTGACCAGAATTGTTTTTATAAATAACACACGCAACTGTTCCACAGTTTGTTAATGCAGATGTCTAATCAGCCAATCACACAACAGCAGCTCAGTGCATTTAGCATGTAGAGATTAGGCATGTAGACAGGATCAGAATGAGGAAGAAAGGGAAAGGGCATTAAATTTTTTAACACTTGATTCATTTTTGTTTCATTTTTTTTAATCGCGTAATAATTTATAATATTCTGATATAAAAACATTACATTAAGAATTTGGGGGTTTATATACAGCGTGTACGTGAACAAGAGCATTTTAAATTCATTTGCATTTCTTTGTGCCGCATCGTCACGATGTAACATGTATATTATACCACATGAGATGATTGGAAAAAATTACAAAAAATAGTATAATTATTTTTATTTCCTACATATTTCCTAGACATAATTTAGCCTTCACTTCCGTTTCACATTTTATAAAATTACAGTGTAATGTTATCACAGCATAAACTATTTGCAAAGTTTAATTTTACTCAAGCATTTTTCAAAATATTTTTCAAAATATTTCAATTTGGTTCAAGCTTTATTTTAATATAAGTATTTCTGTTTTCCATAGATATCAATTTATATGGACACGTGTGTATAGATATACATAGACAGATGTTTAGCGTCTTATTTGCATTTTTAATATTCGTATTTACCTAGTTTTTATCTTCAGTTTTCCAATACAAGAACAAGAACAAAGGGGATGCATTGTGTGTGTAAATGGTTTAGTTTAGTCGTAGTTTTGAGTTGAAATCTTTCTTTGTAGAAGTTCTTGTTAGCATAAGTGGCTCGATGGCCTCATTGAAGAGCTGCAGTGATGGATTTGGGTGGATTGCTGCTCACTGGATTGTACACCTTGTTGATTAACAGACTGATTGGGCCGAGGCAGTCACTAACCACATACTATTGATCAGTTAATTGATGATTGGTGCGCTGTGCTAGTTCAGCTCTCCAGTTTCCAGAGTGATTTTTCCTGATTGAGAGTCTGTGTCTTCAGGGCCGACGCCATGTCAGACACACTCAGTCAGAAAGCCGACAGCGACGGAGGAAGCAGCAGCACCGACGATAAGCGGTCTAGGAGCGAGCTGAGCTCCCCGACCGACATGAGACCTCCAGAGACCTACAACAGGTCTGTCATGTAAGACACCTTTCATTATCATGACACCTGGGAGGATTTTCTGCGGCGTGTTTTAAGCCCATCCTGTTCTCTCACCTCTAAAAATACCTGCGGATCTCATCACGCTGCTGTCACAGCTGTTCTCATGTGACCAGTTTCCCCATCTGCAGACTCCAGACACCTTTTATTTTATTCGTAGTCATTCCTCACAACACGTCAAGGAAGGCAGCCCAAGTGTGGCTAAGTTAATCTGTGCAAGAGGCTTAAAAAGCATTCAGTACCAGTGTGATTATGTGGACATGCTTCTTAGACCTAAAGCTTTCTAACACTTTGCATAAAATTTTGTGTTTTTTATGTTGGACTCTTTTAAAAACAAACAAACACAAAACCCCCACACCTAACGCCATCACCTATCGGCTGCCAATGTGTATAATAAAAATGGGAGCATTTCCATGATTTCCTGGTTCATCTGCAGTTACGTAAAGATTTATACAAACTGGACTTTTGTAAAACTCGAAAACTTGAAGCGTCACTTAAGTATTACATATAAGGAGCTGAATTTATAAAATCCACAAAGCTGTTTAATTATTTGAGTTTAAAAAAAAAACACGAGAGAAGCTTTGGTACAAGCAGAGACGAGCTTGCGGGTTCTCCAAAGTGAAGATAGCATGTAGTTCAGTAGTTGCTGAATATGATTTGTTTCATTCTACCTGAGCTAATGCTGTTTACACTTCCTGTTGACAGCCACAGGAGGAAGCGAACTGATGGTTTATTCCGCCGCCCCCTCTGTCGCTCTAACGACAACCACGGGAACGGAGGCGTGATGGAGCGCAGTTCTCCTCCGGTGACGGGTCACTTCAGCCCCAGGGACCTGCTGCTAGGACGGGGCCAGGGCTTGACCCCGCCCCTAGACAGCCCGGAGCGCCGCCGCCGCTCTGCAGCTATGACCATGACGGTCAGCCGACACGATTCTCTGCGGAGGCCGGAGGACACACCTATACGACGCTCCAACAGCGGGCAGCATGGCTTTGGAGACTCCCATCGATCCCGAGCTCTCGACCCCGACGCGCTGGCACAGGTACGCCTAGAAAACATGTAACGTGAGATGAATATTGAAAAAAATCTTTGTTTTCATTGCATGCAGGTGTCACCAGACTGGAGGGGGATCTGAAAACAGACAGCAGAAATTCACCTACCTATCTCTGATTGAAATCCTAAATCCACGGTTGAGTAACACCTTTATATATCAGTGAGCAAGTGACACTGATGGTATCAGACTCTAAAAATTCTCAGCTACGACTCAGCCAAATCTGAACAGCAACAATGACACATCCATTTTAATCACAGTAGTACCACAACGCCTCTTGAGTGAGCTCCATGCTTCTCACAGTGTCGCCAGTGGGAGAAAATACAGGATGATCTGATATCCTCGTGTTGGTGTTGTTCCCAGACCATCATGAAAATGTTGTTCCAGGTTCAACGTTGCAAGTGACCAATCACATTGTTGTGACGTTATTCTTTTGCGCGCCAAGCCATTCGTGCATTTATGAAATTCCAATGTTGCAAGGACAATATCAATTCTGCTTACTGTTTATTAAAGGGTTAGGGTTAGGGTCCGTTGATCGGCGGACAGAGGCGGTTTCTCGCAGCTTAAGTACAGTTTTTTGTTTTACGCCGGTTTTTCCCGAAGTCGCAAAAGTATGACGTCACAACATTCTGATTGGTCACTTGCAATGTTGATCCTGGAACAACATTTAGTATGATGATCTGGGAACAACACCCGTCACCGGAGGATATCAGATCGTGCGAAAATACAACCCAGTTCTGGACAGCAAAAAAATAAAAAAGCTTTAAGGGATTTTATATCGAATTGCTTCAAACTGGTCCTTCTTGTGACACGCTATAAATTCTTTAGTAGCTCTAAATTTGTGGTTTCAGTTTTCTAGAAATTTTACTTGGATTTTTTTACTCCTTCAAAAAGTTTGCTGTTTCTTAATTTCTCTAATATTTAGACAAAATTCAAATCATGAGGTCCTCGTATGCGAAGCAATCCTTGTGAACGAAACACTCTGGTTCAGGCAGTTTTTTTTCTACTCTTGCTCTGTATGACATCATTAGGGGCCGTTTTAATCTGGAGGCGAAAGTGAATGGGGGTCTTCTTTGAGGTCGAAATGCTTCCATGTTAAGTCAGAACACCGACAGGTTCCAGAAAGTGATAAATCATGCAGAAATAATATATTTGTGTTATTTTTAAAAAAGTAAAATCTTATCTTACGTTATTTGTCTCAAGATTCAGTCAGAGGTTTTCATGATTTACTACAGAAAGATACAGTTCGACTTAAGGCTCTACCTTCCAAATTGTGAGTGTGTGTTTGGCTTTTAATACAACACTCTCATTCAGAAAGGTTTTTGTACTCTTGGCTCTGTTTGTGAGGGGCAGCCAATAGTGAAAAAAGCACATTTAAAGGAGAGGAGGTAAAATGGTTTGTTTCAGAGAAAAAAGTCATTTTCTCTGGCCAATACTGAGATAATTACTTTTACCATGATTACTCACACTCTGGAAAAATGTGGATTTATTAAACTTTCAAATAAATTGTCTTTTTAATTAAGTTGATTTAAATGAACTGTGCTAAATTGAATGAATACGTTTTTTGGCAGATAAAGGAAACAAGAACATTACTGCAGCACAATAACAGCTGCATCTTGATTTTTCTCGTTTTAATAATCATAAGTTAAATTAGAATTAACTGATTTGTCAAAATTAAATTACTTTTACAAGCCTAAGAGAGGATAAGATAAGTAAGGATTATTTTAAGCTCTGAATATGGAAAAGCTACTTTCCAGGAATAATAGATGGAGCTGGAAAAGAACGTAATAGGTCCCCTAAAATATACATGTATTAATTTTTGAAGAATCATCCAAGGAACCAAAATCTAACTTGATGTGTGAATGGATTCATTTAAAACTGTTAACTTATTCTTCAATCATCCTCTCCGCCTGCAGGACATCGAGGAGACCGTGAGTGTGGCTTTGGGGGAGCTGAGGCAGTTGGAGCGACAGGGCTGCCGTCCGGCCCCCGACGTGGTCCTGGACACCCTGGAGCAGGTAAAGAACGGCCCCATCACCACCTGCTCCTCCGAGTCTCCCAGCCCGCACAGCACCCCAAGCACACCAGGCACACCGGGAACCCCCGGCACCCCCGGAACTCCCGGGACGCCCGGTACCCCAGGCACCCCAAGCCCCCTGAGTCCTCTGAGCCCCATCAGTCCACTTCCTGGACCTCCATCTGGACCTCCCAGACCTGCCAACCCATCCCCTGATGCTCTGGGTTCCTTCAAGCCAGTGGCAGCCGCTCGCATCGGGGCTCCGCTGCGACCACCTGCCCTGAGACCCAAACCTATGGTTCCACCTAAAAGCAGCACCCCGCCTCTACCCCCGCCACTGGACAAATCCTGCACCATGTGAGCCAAACCAGGCCAATAAGAAGCCGAATCAGGCCTACCCGGGCCAAAAATGGGCCAGAAGAGGAGATCAGGGTACTGCTTAATGTTTATAATCAACATGAGGGTAGAAATGGTAGGAAAGACGAAAAAGGCTTTTAATGTAGTAATAAAATATAATATATGACATGACTTATGATATGATATGCCATGATATTTATGTGTTGTCAGGTTGGTGTGTACTCTCTTGGTGTGTAGGGGTTTACTTTCTCCATGTATCGAAGCATTTATCAAAGGTTAGCTAAAAGAACTGCTGATGCGGAGATGCAAGTACGAGCGTGGGCGGGGCTTCCTGTGTGAGATCGTAATCAGAGAGAGAGAGAGAGAGAGAGACGCGTGGGGGGTGTGGGGGGAGTTGGGGAGTGTAGTTCAGCTCCAGTAAAACTGTAGTTTAAGTGATGTGACTGTTGCCAGAAAAAAAAGAAAAAAAAGAAACGAACACAATTGGCTGCTGTATCCAGGACGAGCGACTCGATTGGGAAGAGGACGCGGCAAACGATGGTTCAACAACGTCTGCGGGACTTTATAATTTATTTTTTTAATTTTTTCACTCGGTTCAGCTGCTAAGCTCACTTGCACCTCAAAACCACGAAAACGCCTCCTGAGGTCGTCAGTGAAAGAAAACTTGTTATTTAACCAACGTCCAGCTACTTAATGAATGTTTCCTGTATTTTAACGACTGTTCAGCCATCTATTGAATGTTCGGCGAGCCGCGGCGGCAGCTCGCTAAACTTTTTAACAGCCTTCTTGTGTTTTCAGACGGGGGAACCTCATGCCCAGACCGGAGCTTCATTCAAACAGGGTGGTGGAGTGAGTGGTGGAGTTTGGTTAGAGCTTTTTCTGGGACGGGTAGGGGGTGGGGTGTACGATTTTGTTGCTGTGTGTTTGTGAGTGGTTGTAAGTGTGTATCAAGGAGCATCAGCGCCAAGTTAAGAAAAAAAATTATATTTATTTTTTAAATTTTGCGAATAGAGTCGAAAGGTGATGAAGTGTTTGTGAGCTATAAGAGAAAAACTTCAGAGTGACTGAAAATGCTTCGTAAGTGTGACGTAATCTACGTGAGGTGTTCTGTAGACCGACAGTTTTATTCTGATACTCAACTTTAAGGTTCTTAGTCAGGTCATCGTAGTCTAAGGACCTTCTGTTTATTCTAAACAGTATTTCCCATTGATTATGGAAAACGTTTGAGTTTATTCTCAACATTTTATTCTCAATATTTCTACTTTACTCTGAAAATTAGTATTACCAGTTTATTCTCAGTTTATTTGATTATTGTGGGGTCCTTCCCTTACAATATAAAGCTGAACTGAATTACATTAAATTTCGAACTTGAAATTTAAGCTATATCCTGAAAATTTTAACTGTATGCTCAAAAGAGTATTTCAGATGTATTCTTGAAACATTAATTTCGTGCTGTCAGCGTTAATCTCGTTAAAAAGACGTTAACGCCATAACCGCATTAACACGGCAAATCTCCGTTCGCAAGTTAACGGGATCGCTCCATGCGAGAGGTTGCATGGCGTCAAGCGTTAGCACGTTTAGCTCGTGCGTCAACGCGTGGGGCTGCACGTGTTGACGCCGTGCAGCCCCACGGTGGGGCGATCTGTGGTAACTCGCTAACGGAGATTTGTAGCGTTAATGTGAATATGTGTGGACTCAAATTGTGGCCATAAATATTTTGTACTTGTAAATAAAATGCGTATTTGTGAACTGAGTTTTGTAAACTTGTAAACCAAAATATTTGAAGATTTTATGTTTGTGCATCTAGAGATGAGAATTTGTGTGTTTGTAAAAAAGATTTGTTTGTAAAAAATATTTACACGAGTTAAAAAAAAATTTGTTAAGGTCTGGCTACAGATACAAAGCAAAAAGCTAGGTGTAAAACTCTGCGCTCAGGTTCCCTGGCTGTATGTGACTTTCAACTTACACATACAAATTTTGACCCAATTTTTCATCTTTTCAGCTGATTGGTCAATGTCATGTCAATCACATATTAGCAATCCAATCAGAGAACAGATGGGTTTGGCTGTCGGAGGGGTGCTTTACTGAGTTTCAGGTCCTGGAAGGGTAATACAGTTTGAAGCTGGAGGATCTCTATATAAATATCCCATAAGGCTCATACAAGCTAGGTCCCTTAACTTACGGTAGCTGTTGAAAGGATAAAGTTTTGGTATATCAATGGTTAGAAATACCATTATTACTTTAGGATTAGTTTCACAAAAATCAGGGCTGATCCGGGACCATTGCTGTGAGTTACAGTGCGCAGCATAAAGGCCCTTTCACAGTGGATGCAGCATGTGCTGCTAATGCTAACTGCTAACTAAGACCCAAGGATCCAGGATTTGTTGCACTGGCTACTGAGCTGTCTAGGTTTTTCCGGCAGCTCTACGTGAACTAGATGCTCCTGCTCCTTGTTGTTTCTATCTCTGAGTTCATGTCCTCTACAAGAGTTTGTGTTGTTTTATCTTCAAATGTTCAATAAAAACATGTATCGCTAATTCATAATGAAGAAAGCTTTGTGACTATCCCCACTAGTGAAGATTTCCACAACACTGCTTTCCTCCGAGGTCTGGAGCGCTGCTGAAAGGGTTCTGGATGTCTGTATAAGCACGCAAACCTTTGAGACAAAAATCACCGAACTCTGACACACACAGACTGTTTTTCCTTCATGGAGATGAAGGAAAACGCTGGGCTGGCATGTAAAAGAACATTTAATCTTCCAGGACCTGAAGCTCCGTAAAGCACCCCTCTAACAGCCAAATCCATCTGTTCTCTGACTGAGTTGTTAAATTTGTGATTGACATGACATTAACCAATCAGCTGAAAGGAAGAAAAATCAGGTCAAAATTCGTACTGGTAAGTTGAAAGCCACACGCAGCCAGGGAACCTGCGCGCAGAGTTTTACATGTAGCTTTTTGCTTTGTATCTGTAACCAGACCTTAACAAAAAAATGTGTAACTTGTGTAAATATTTTACAAACACAAATCCTTTTTACACACACATAAAATCTCATCTGTATTTGCACAGACGTAAAATTTTCACATATT
Organism: Simochromis diagramma; assembly: GCF_900408965.1. Classification (NCBI taxonomy): domain Eukaryota; kingdom Metazoa; phylum Chordata; class Actinopteri; order Cichliformes; family Cichlidae; genus Simochromis; species Simochromis diagramma. Next base: position 17,986,100 of record NW_024386908.1, read on the forward strand.
TTGGTTTACAAGGTTACAAAACTCAGTTCACAAATACGCATTTGATTTACAAGTACAAAATATTTATGACCACAATTTGACCCCATAGTTATGGTGTTAACGTCATTTTAACAAGATTAACGCTCACAGCACTAATTTATTTTATTCCCAAATTTGACTATCACATTTTGTCTGAAAATATATTCTCAGAATAGCATTTCAACTTTCTTCTAGAATAACCATTTCTAGTTTATTCTCAACATTTCTGGCTTGAAATGTTAACGTTATTCTGAGAACAATGTTGCAACTCTTTATTTTCAATTTAAATTTTCTTCTCAAATCTTAGTTCTGGAAATTGTGTTTATTCTCAGAATTTCAACATTATTCTCAGAACAATAACTTTATTCTGGAAGATTTTGACTATTCTCAAAATCTCAAATTCCTTCTCAGAACATTATTTCAAATGTATTTTGGAAATAGTACGCTTACATTTTGACTTCTATAAAAATCTATTCTCAGAATAGTGTTTCAGCTTTAATATGGACGCTTTATTTTGAGTTTATTCTCAAAATGTAATTCTCAGAATATTGACTTTATTCTGAAATTTCTGACTTGTCCTCAAAACAGTATTTCAGCTTTAGTTTTTCAGGTTTACTCTTAAATCTTGACTTTTTCATAATCTTGACTTTCTCAGCATAACATCTCAACTTTAATAAAGATATTTTATTTTGAATGTATTCTCAAAATAATGTTTCAGATTTCTGCCATATCAAACGTGCAGAGCTACTCACTGTGGTGATTAAAGGAACAGCTGAAAGTAGCTTCCGTTTCAATTTTGTTCCAGAAATAGTGCTTTAGGTTTGTTCGCAAAATGCTGAGTTTATTCTTGACAGTATTTTTAGTTTTAAAATGGGATTTTGAAATTAGAATCAAGACCAACCCTGTCCCCGTAATCCTTAACTTCTAACCGCACAGTTTTTATAATTTCCAGCATTTAGCAAAACTGACTAGATTTTTCCTACACAAGTAGTTTGTTTTGATCCTTAAATTATTTCAACTCTGTTCTGATGTTACAGCTTCATTCCTCAAGTTTCGACTTTGTTCTGCAAAATTAAAGAGAAATTTCTTGTAATATTTTTTTTCCTCGGTGTGACCCTGATACTCCTTGTAAAGTGTGTGTGTGTGTTCTGCTTGCCTGCCCTTGTTCTGCTCCCTTGTAAGTGCAGAAGTACTAGAATAGCATTAGATAATAGATAATTCATGCCTGCCAGGAGTGCCAGAACACGCGAGTGGAAGTTGGGGAAAACGAGTGCAAAAAGCATGCCACTATCTGTGTGTTTGTCAAAATACTGGTTTACCTGCTCTTTACACTGAAGTCACTAGTTAACCTTAAACTCACAATAAGCTAACAGGGTGGGGCTTTGTGTGTAAACGCCCAAAAACACTTGAACAGCACACTGAATGTGGCCTCCAACTGGGCTGTGAGTGTGGTGATTAAAATGAAACATGACGTGCTGAGATAGGCTGTGGATGCACATCTGTGAGTGTGTGTGTGTGTGTGTGTGTATGTGAAAGTGCCTTTTTTTAAAATCCTTTTTTGGAAGTTGTGAGTCCACTCACGCATGTCCTGAGCGAAGAGCAGCAGCACTCCGAATGAAATAATCATAAAGTGTTTAGTAGATTTCTGAATTATGAATTCTAGCATTAACCCATTGTGAACATTGCACTTTGATGTATAGGATTGTGTACTTGGCATGTAGCATCATAACATGTTGGTGCATTTTAACTCAAAGGGAGGTTTCTTTGAATGTGTTTGATAATAAAGGAAATGGTTGTCTGTTAGTGTTGCTGTATTTGAAAACTGAGCTTCCTAATGATGAGCTCATATAGCCAAATGGATTGTATCAATGTGTTGTATTTATATTATAAATAAACCTAAACTAGCATTCAAGCCTCTCATCGATTTGATCCTTTCCTTTGCTGTTTTCTCCCACTCAATAAACTTCCTGATGTGTTCAGTAAATTGCTGCCATTTAACCCTTTCATAGTTTTTTCCACTATTTCTCCAAATGTCGTTAACACCAAATTGTGCGCCCACCATCTGAAAGTTGCAGCAGAAATTGAGTTTTTGGTGAGTCTGTGGCTTCAGTTTCCTCTTCTTAGTTGACGGGAGTGGTACCTGGTTTCCCCTTTAGCTGCAAGGTTCAACCGGTTTTGCTTTCAGAGAATCTCTTCTGCATACTTTGGTTGCAGTGAGTGGTTATTTCAGATACTGTTGCCTTCCATTTTCCTCTAACATCACCAAGACATTTTTGGCCAGAAACTGCCGCTCACTGGACATTTTCTCTTTTCAAATCTTTCTTTGTAAATTTTAAAGACTGTTGTGCAGGAGAGCAGATGGGCAGTTTTAGGCTTTGTTCAAAGTCCATTAAATCACATTTCTCCCCTATTCTGATGTTTAGCTTGAACTTCAGGAGGATCGTTTTGACTGTGTTTGAATGCTTAAATGCACTGGGCTAATAAAAGGGCCAGTGGGTGTATGTGCATTAGTAAATGAACACTCTTTAATTTTTAATCTCAGACGATACTCACAAAAAATGTATTTTATTGTCCTCTAAAATATTTAGCTTTCTGTTCCAGTGATGGATATTCCTGTTAAACATAGCCAAAGTTTCACATAATGAGATCACTTTATGTGCAGTGAGCCAAAAGCTTCACAGGTTCAACTGTCTGGTCTCAAAATGATGTCACATATCCTTATTGTAGTGATCTCAGCACATAGCTGAGCACTGCAGTCCCGTCCTGTGAGAGGCAACCAATCAGAACAAAGTTGGTTCAAACAGGGGGAGGAGCCAAAGCAGCTGGAGCAAAGCAGAGTTTAAAACAAATAAGGATATTAAAAATAAATAAATAATACAAAAAAAATATGTAAAAAGTAAATATTGAAACTTTACTGTTTTACATTTCAAATCTTTATTTAAACTGTATTAAGCACAACAAATGTAATGTATAACGAATTAAAACATAAACCTGTTAAAACCGCATGATGCCAAATAATTAAAAGGCTTTGAGCACGAGCAGTGCTGTGGTGGTCATCCTGTCACGGTCAGGTCAAATAAATTCAGAGCACCTCGAATCTCTTTGGTCTGGAACATTTTTGGCAAACTGAGAATCAAAGCAGCAAAAAGCGCCAGCTGGACCACAGAAAACGCAGGACCATGTAAAAATTTAGCGTCTTGTCGATGTGCAGTTCAGCCCTTCGACCCGGGTTTGAGGGTGCTGAAAGGCTTGGAGTTCCGAAGCGAGCCAGAAATCTCCTGCAAGAAGCCGGTGAGGTGCAGGTCCTTCTCAGACTTCCTTCCGTCAAAGATGACGACAAGCGTGAAGTGCGGCTCCGGCCGCGTCAGGTAGTATGTGCTCTGGACCTTGTCATCATAGAAGTGCACCACTTTGTCCAGAGTGTTGAGTTCAGCGGCGCGGTCTCCCATCATCATGATGACGTTGGGCCAGTGCGTGAGTGGCCGTTCTCCCGATGGCAGTGACACCACAGCGGGGAACTGCTCCACGCCCTTCGGTGCTTCCCGGTACGAGTGTGGGTGGTGGTAGCCGTGACCCTGGAAGCTCTCCGAGCCGCGGTTGTCAAACACAAGCGACACATTGCTGGCATCGTGTTTGCGTATGAAGGTGGAGATCTTGCCGTAGTAGTCCGGGGTGGTGCGGGCCGTCTGCGCCCTCATGTCAGCCGGTACCGTCTGCTTGCTCAGAACTTCGTGAAAGTAGAAGCTGAACTTGGCGAGCAGTGCCGCTTGGAAGCGCTGCAGCCACACATAGAGGTGTGGAGGCTGCACTGCCTTCTGGGACTGACCTCCGAACAGGTGCTTGCGAGTCTCCTTCTGCCGCTGGAACAGCTGACCCCAGGTGATGAGCTTGGAGTTGGCACCATGCAGGCTGAGCAGGGCGGGCAGGAAGTGCCACTCGGACAACTGGGCTTGGCAGCGCAGCAGCTGTGTCACTACGTCCACCTCCATCTGGAAGCCCTCCTCCACCCGGCCCACAATGGGATGGTGAAACCTGGAAGAGCAAAAAAGAAAGAAGGAGGTGAGGAAGTAAAGAAGGAACCAATCCATCAATCAGTCATTATTCCTCCTGTTGGGTCTGACATTATTCATCTTTTCCAGGCCTGAAACAAACACACACTGAGGCTCCAGTGAAACAATCACTTCTGAACAGTGCTGACAGACCTGCAAAGGCAAAATGTGAAGAAGTTTTGAGGGTGCCAAAATAAAATCTCTCTGAGGAGATAGAATCCTTTATTTTTCTCTTCTGGCCTAATTTGCAGAAACCTCAAAGCAGCTGAGACAAACGTCTCCCCCAGATCTGCTGACGAGGGAGAGAGAGAGAGCAAGCACGTTACAGTCTCTCGCCGGTTCATGGCTGGCTGACCCGTTGACGTGTGGCGCGTCACGCCGCATTCCGCTGCAGCTCCGTCAACAGCTCACTCGCTTTCTGTTCCTGCTGTGGCTGCAGCACGCCACTTTGCTGACACGTCTCTGGGGAAAACACCAGATTCCTGAGCTCAAAGTTTCCCTTCAACAACCTCAATATGTCATTCTCTCTCTTTCTCTCTCGCTCTTTGTTTTTTACTCTTGGGTCCAGAAGCTTTTGAATAATGACACAATTTTTGCCTCTGTGCACCACCACAGCAGGTTTTAAATTAAACTATGAAGAAATGATTTAAGTGCTGACTTCCAGCTTTAATTCTAGGACTTTAATTTAAATACTGCATTACCTGTTTAGGAATTACAGACATTTCTATGCACAGTCACCTGGTTTGTGTCAAAATTGTGTCGTTTACCAAATACTTAACCGTACATGTTTGGGTTTTTTTTTAATCTCGCTTTTTTATAATCAACATCAAAGGACCAAACTACCTGGGTCTGGAAGTCTTAGTTAGTACAACTATGTTAGTTGTAGTAGTTTCGAACTGTTCTGTTTAACTCTTACATTGCAAAATTAAAAGATTTTCTTCAGTAAAAGTAATCTGTAATCAGATACACACTTGGAGCTGTATTTCTGGAGGACGACCTCGAGCACTGTGACCAGCTCCTCAGAGTTGACATTCTTCTGGCTGCCCAGTGAGTGCATTTTCTCGTACAGGTCAGCCATCTCCATGCGGGCCTGGATGAAGTGGCAGAGCTGCTCTGAAAGGTGCGATAACAGGTCCTCCAAGTAGGAGGCGGAAGAGGAGGAGTTCAACTGGCCGTGGCGCCCCATCATCACCACCTTCCTGAGCTCGTTGTACAGCGAGGTGTAGATGGTGCGGATGGAGTCCTTCCGGCTGAAGAAGGACTGGCCACCTGCAGAGAGAGGGGTGTGTGTCAAGCTACAGAAACACTCAGGTGCTGCAGCGCCACCTGGTGGTGGAAGTTAAATTTATATCTGGAGTTTTAAATGTTTAATTGAGTACAAATAATAGACAATAAGAAATCATTGCTTACTTATAATGAAGATGAAAACATAATAAGTCTCAGCTCAGACTGGATTAAAATTCTGACTGAAGCGGCGATAAAAACAGTTGAAGCTGTTGTGAACATAAACGTTCTGCAAGGTGTGATGCAGGACATCCATCAAGGACATAAAACAAATTATAAAAACCTAAAACTCTGCATGCACAGCACTACATTTAAAAGCTGTTTATTAGGAGCAAAAAAAAGATAAATACTTAAAGGAGTAAAAACCCTGAAATCACCGTTATGGACTGAACCCAGATTTCCCAAAACATTCCCATATTTGACGTTTTAAAGAAGGTGTCATTCTGAAGGAGACCACTCGCATGAAATATTTCACAACAGGTTAAAGGTGAATGCTCAGAACAGACTTTTAGTGATTGCAGTGACCCTTTGCTCTAAGGGGAACCACACAATTCCAACATTCCTTCCACAGCATGAGCGCCACAGGCCATTTTATTATCATGAACTGACATTCATATTTGCAATTGTTCTCCTAAATTTGCTATCATTTCTTACAAATAGATTTTTTCTCCTAGACTTTCGTTTACTTATAAACATGCTCCATTCTCCTGAATTTTTTTCTTACAAATATGCCATTTTCACCTGAAACTTTTTCCCCTCATAGATTTGCGCGTTTTTTAAAAATTCATTTTAATTTCATTTAATATGTCAATGAAATCAATTACACATCGACGAATTATTCTACCTTCGTACATGCACAGACCCCATATATACTCCATTTTATCTGCTTTAATCCACCACACCCTCCGTGTTATGGTGGTAGTTATACAGTGGACCACAGCAGCAGAGAAAGCTACCTATTTTCTGTCCCAGGAACGTCATGTTGTGGTAAACCTTCTCCGCCGCGGCCAGATGAGCCAGAGCGGCCAGCAGCGCGCTCCAGATGCTCCCGCTGCTCCTGCTGCCGTCCTTCTCCCGCTCCACGTAGTCCTTTGCTCGGTCGAAGGAAAACATGCCGAGCTGGGCGAAGAAGCTCTCCAGGATGGCCCGCTCCCGGGGAACGGGCCGCAGCTCCTCCACCTCCATGGTTCGCAGATAGCCCCGAGAGTGGAGAAGGGGCGAGCTAACTGTTAGCCGGCCGTGTTAGCAACGGGAAGTGTGTGTAAGAAAAAACACCAACTGATAAATAGTGTGGTTAAAAAGCTAATTTTACATACTGATCCCAGGAAACCCATTAAATATAAACGTGAAACAAAGAAATTAAAACACGTCTATTTAAAGCTAACAGGCCAAGTGCAAGACGCCATATTGGCTACGCCGGATGTAAACACTACGGAAAGCCGCGGACATCAATTCATGAAGAACCTCCTAAATTGGGGGCGATAGAGGAGGGGGTCTTTTATTCAGCGGCGGATCTAGAGAAGTTTTCTTAGGGTGGCATGAGGGTGGCAAAGAAATCAAATGGGGTGGCAAAATCAAAGCCTTTTTTTTTTTTCAAACACATATGTAGGTGGTTACATATGGTTAAACTAATTCAAATGCAGTAAGTATACACGTTTTTCATAAAAATATAGTCTATAACTTAATTATTATCTGTAGCCCACATAATTAAACACTTTAGTTACATAAAACATGTGAATTTTGATGTTATGTACTGTATAGCCTGTATAATAAATAAATATGTAGCCCAATAAGTATAAAGTCCAGAAAGCTACACAACATTGGGTGGTTCATTTACAAACACAAGTCTAAATTAAGTTTCACTGTTTTTTGTTAGAAAACAATCACATTGTTACATGTTAAATTACACAAAATGTCAGAAATCTGCACTGTCATGAACAAAAATTTAAACCTAATTTTTCATGATTTGTTGGATGAGGTCTGAAATACAACCAGCCATTTTTGACTCCTTTTGAGTTTACGTTTGTATTTCACCCTCAGATTGTTTCATTTTATTTTTTTTCCCCCTTGCCTTGTTTGGTATCATTCTTTTCAGCTCAACTGAATTTAGTTGTTTTTCACTGGCATACGGCATTAGTACTACTATTACTATTAATAGTACTATTACTGATCGGAAATCACACAAAGAACTTAAAATCCTAGTTGTATTTTTTACTGTAAAAAAACCCATAGACATGCTGAGTAAATTTTTACAACTTGAAATGCAAATATAATATAATTGTACATTTTGTAAACATATACAACTATTTATCTAAAAATGCAGCCAATACACCTGCTGTTTTTTTCATTTTGTGTAAGAATTTAAAAATATTACTAAAACTAAAATGAGAGAACAATCAGGTTTTGCAATAAGATGCCCCACAAAAGATATGTGCCAGTAAAAAAAAAAAGTTTGTCCACCAAAAGACAGAGGAGAGCAGCACAGGGATAAACCTGCAGGCCTGACAACAGGAGGTGTATCACTCCGCTGGTTTTCTACTTAGTGACAGTGTTTACATTGCAAATGTGCCTTTGTGACATTCATTAGTGCCCTCACTGACACACAAAACAAAACGACTACACAACAGAACAACTACAGAAGACAACACAACACAACACACTAAGAATCCACTCCACACTAAACGTCACAAATCTCCCACATCTAAGCTCTCTCTCTCTCCCTTGCTCTGTCTCGCTGCCGTTACCGTCACTCCCAAAACCTTCCCTCTTCCTAAACAACCAAATCCCACATGTTGACTTTTTTTTTTTAAATTGGTCGACATGGTGCATTTTTCCACCAATAAGAAAGAGGTGGCTTTTTTCCCTTTCTTTACTGTTTTCGTGCTGTCCTTAGAAAACGCTTAAAACCCACACACACAAAAACATGATGACAGTATTTAGTAAAGAGCGTGGCTTATATATATTATCATAACTCTGGATTTACTGGCCTGTAATTAAAATTTAAAAACTTTAAAGTCGAACTTTCAATGTGAGCCGAAATAGAGAGTCAGCGTGGCTGCAGCGTGTTGCTATGTCAGCTTACATCAGTCATGTGATTTGGAGGTGCAGTGTGTCCGTGGACCACAGAGGGTTAATAACAATCACCTTCCTTCCATTTCCAGAGTGTAACATCCAACCACCTGTGTAAAATCCGAAATTCCCATGGTGTTGTTCAAAATGTGCTCTGGCACAATCATAACCATCGCTTGCTACTGAAAACAAGAAAAAAGCTGTCCTGCTATGGCCTGAACCATTTGTTAATGGTGCAGGGGAGGAACACTATGCAATATGTTCAGTTTTAGCATTTATATTCACTGTTGACTGTAATTACGCTCAAACTGTTAATGCTATCTTATTTGAATAAACAACACTGTCATATGCAAAACTGGGGTGGCACTTGGGGTGGCAAGGGATCATTTTAGGGTGGCACTTGCCACCTCATGCCACCCTTCTAGCTCCACCCCTGCTTTTATTATTGTTTAATTTATTTTCACTGTATTTAATTTGTTATAAAAATCCAGATTTTTTAAACTCAAATTTCCAAGAAAAAAAGGTCAAATTTACAAAAGTAAACTGACAAATTATTATGAGTTATTAATCCCAGGAGTTCAAATATATAAATTAATATGTAAATTAAATACAACATAACTTTAAGAAGTGAAGTTATATTGTTCTTTGAAATAAAAAAATATTTTTGCCAATATTTTTCCCAGTTTTCCTACACGTTACTATTTTTCATCATGTATCCCCTCTAAGTAACAACAGGAATGAACCAAATCCCAGGTTTAGACTTATTTTTCACTTTCATTGTTGAAAGCATATTAAAGTTATCTTTTGTGGGGCTGAAACTGTGAAAACCTCCCAATACATTATCTACAGTTAATGTTTTTAACACAGTTATTTAACAGAACTGTTTTGTGCTTTTTTGTACTAAATAACACTCTGAATATGTTTTATATTAATTGGTTTTTGTTTTTGTTTCATATATATTGCTGTTATATGTCCTCATTCTTGTTGGCTTTTAACCGGGCCCTGAAATATGTTGCAAGGACTAAAAATAAATGTAAAATTGATGTTGCTGTCAGGGGTGTTGGTGAAGATATATAACCTTAATATCACTTAAGCCAGGGGTGTCCAACTCCAGGCCTCAAGGGCAGATGTCCTGCAGGTTTTAGTTGTGTTCTTGATCCAACGCAGCTGATTTCAATGGCTAAATTACCTCCTCAGCATGTCTTGAAGTTCTTCACAGGCCTGGTAATGAACTAATCATTTGATTCAGGTGTGTTGACACAGGGTGATATCTAAAACCTGCAGGACACTGGCCCTTGAGGCTTGGAGCGGGACACCCCTGACTTAATCTAAGCACCAATCAAAGGGGATGAAGTTCCTGTAGTTCCTCTAGTGGCCACTTGATGCTGCTTCAAACAGTGAGTCAGTTGCCATAGACTCCAATGTTAACGTGTCCAACTTCCCAGCAGACATAAACATGGTTACAGCCTGATGCAAGAAACAACTTAGGTCTGTCCTAATAGGGTCACTTCCAGTACCAAAAAAGCGGCATGGCAGTGACTAATCCCATCTTTTATATACAGTCTATGGTTTAAAGTTTGGCTTGCCCATTGATTTCCCTCAGGATTCATTTGCTCCAAGAGTCTTTGGGGATTCATATGTGCTCAAATTGTGGTCATAAATATTTTGTACTTGTAAATCAAATGCATATTTGTGTACTGAGTTTTGTAACCTTGTAAACCAAAATATTTGAAAAATGTTATGTTTCTGCATCTATGTGTTAGTTGAAAGCCACACACAGCCAGGGAACCTGAGCACAGAGATTTACATGTAGTTTTTTGCTTTGTATCTGTAACCAGACCTTAACAAAAACAATTGTAACTTGTGTAAATATTTTTACAAACACAAATCTTTTTTTACACACACAGAAATTCTCATCTGTAGATGCACAAGCATAAAATTTTCACATATTTTGGTTTACAAGGTTACAAAACTCAAATACTCACAAATACACATTTGATTTACAAGTACAAAATATTTATGACCACAATTTGAGCCCATAGGATTCACTAAACTCCAACATCATGTCATGGTGTTGAAGTCCCTTTCAACAACTACACTTCCCATGAGTCTTGGAAATACAGAATGTTATAAGGTCTTTCTCTCTAATTCTCTCTTAAGGCTCTCTCTCTCTCCAGGGGTGGATCTAGCCCCCCTCTTAAAAAGTTACTGCTGCTTCAGTTTCGCACAAACCACATCTCCTCTGATCCTCCTCCGCTCGTCGCTGCTCGGTAGGTGGCATAATCTCTCTTTCCTTCAATAGCTCTCCCCTAGTGTGTGTGCGTTCATAGTTTGATCTCAGTTAATGTTTTTGACTGATAGACATTTATGGTGTGTATTCAAAATAAACTACTGATATTAAATCACCACTATGACTGTGTGTGGGTTTAATATTGGAGCATAAGACCAGGCTACAAGAAATTTGAGCTGTAAATTATCCGCAGGTTTGTGCACCTGTGTGAATCAGTGGGAGGAAGATATAATTAAATAAATTCTTGTTTTGAGTATTTAGTCTATTGTAATTTGTTAAAAACATTAAATCATTTTGCTTTATAGTTTTGGATATACACTCTACAGCCACTTTATTAGGTAGACCTTTTCAACTCCTTGGTAACACAAACACAAACATTTATTCAGCCAATCCTGTGGCAGTAACTCGATGCATTTAGACGTGGTCAAGATGACCTGCAGACATTCAGGCTGAATATCAGAATGAGAAAAACATTATTTTAACTGGGTTGAACGTGGCGTGGTTGTTGGTACCAGATGGGCTGATCTGAGTATTTCACGAACTGCTAATCTGGTGGGATTTTCTAACAAAACCATGTCTGGGATTTACAGAGGACGGTCCAAAAAAGAGGAAAATATGAAGTAAACTGCAGCTCTGTGGGAGAAAATGCCGTGTTGATACTGACAGGAAAGCAACAGTAACTCAAATAACCACTTGTTACAACTAAAGTATGCAGAAGAGCATTGCAAACTCAAACTTTGCACACAGGCTAAAGCAGCAGAAGACCACATTGGGTGCCACTCTTGCCATCTAAAAAAAGAAAAGAAAAAGTCTATAATTCACACAGCCTCACCAAAACTACACAATACAAGACTAAAAAATGTTTTGTGGTCTGATGAGTCTCAATTTCTGCTGCTGGCTGAAACTTAAGTAATTATAACAACAACAAAACAAAACAAAACAAAAAAAGAGTAATTATAATATACTTTTTTAAAATCCCAAGATTGGTATTTTTTGATACAGAACTTTAACATTATTTAAACACATTTAAACACACAGGGGGGGAAAAGCTTAAATAAGTAAAAAGATATGAAATTATGTCATATATACTGTTCGATAACAATATCGTAATTAAGTAAAATCAGAATAAATAGAGTACAGTAAAAAGGCACACATTTAAATGAAAATATTAAGTAACAAAATCACATGTAATCAAGTAAAAGCAGAAACTTTTTTTTAAGTTTTTAATGCTGGAAAGAAAAAAACTAGTTACTAGTAAAAAGAAGATGGAACAGTGCTGTGGTGATGCTGTCCCTCTCAGAAATGAGCATAATTGGCACATCTTTTGGTTCTTTCGAGAAAAACCAGGCTGCATCTTTTACTTAGAAAGCATACATGGATTCATAAATGGTTCATGGGGTATTATAAAAATACAGGTGTTTTTATGATGAGACACAATCTATTCTAACCCTGGTATTAAAAGTGTGTAATGTGTACAAACTGCTCCACATTCATTACACAGAAAAGCTTTTAAAATGCTGGCACATACAGAATCACTTTTATTAGCCTGTACAAATGCAGTGGAACAGAAATACATCTAATCTCAACAGTGTGGTAGTTAAAGCTGAGCTGAGCTTCACAGTCAACTATAATTAGACTTTAATTTATGTGCAAATACCTGTGACACAGTGAATATCCCCTGAGCCTCAGACTGACTTTCCATTTGTAGTGGTAAATAGTAAATCACCCCACATAAACCAAAATAAGGACAGAAGAGTTGAAGGTAAACTGACCTTTCTTATCAGCTGTACCTCAGCACACTGTACACCGTGATATCTTAGCTGGAAAATCATTTTGAACCACTATGACACGACAAAGCTAATTACTAACATCCCGTTCACTGTCTTACTCCTAACATGCTAGCTTGTTGAGCAGTTTTTTGATTGTGTGTTACAGATTTTTGGCTATAAACCAAAATGATGAAAAGTCAAATTACCAATTAAAGTGATAAGAGTTAATCCTGAAGGGAATGTGAATACACAAACCAGTCTTAACCCACTGCCAGCCTGCTCCTGTGTACATTGAGCTTTATCAGTAATATTCACACACTATTTGCCAAAAACAACACTAATACTAATAAGAATTTGGAATTAATCATCTGGGAACCATGAAAAACAATGTGCAATCAGGTCACCCAGCTCATCTGGAGATGTTGCACAGAAAATGTTGTACCTTTCGCTTTGGGCTTTTGTAGCTATTGGAACCAGATGAAAAGTCAGGGGATTACCATAACTTAAAGAATTTATCCTCTGGGAACCATGCATCTTAGCATGTAGCATCATGGTAATGCATCTAATGACTGATGTATTTAATTTATTTACCATAAAGGGTTATCAGAATTGAGAGCATTTATTTCCTGGGTTTGATAACGTTCTTGTAAATTGAAGGAATATTAGAAGATTACCAAAGATTTTTGGGATCATCATCTGGGAACCATGAATAAACATGAATGGAATTGAATTGAATTGAACTGAAGTGAGTTGATAACATTTGCTAGGATTCATCCTTTGAACACCATCAATTCTGTCCAGTTTCTGAAATTATATCAAACGTGAAATTTAAACCACATGGAGGCACAAGAGTGAAGCCCAGGGGATCTCCAAAGTAACTGGGACTGATCATCTGGCAACCGGTGCAAAGGTTTTGTTCACTTTATCAAGTAGATTATGATATCCGCAAACAAAATAACTTGGCATTAGATGAAAATTTGGATCCAGTTAGGATTCATCATATCAGAACTTTGAATTGCTCAACGAATTCATTGTAAGCATCCAGTATCTCTGAGAAGACATTAGATTAAAAAATGTCAACACCATGATGGCACTAAACAAAAAGTAGTGTCAATAAAAATGTATGTTAATTGTCTGGGAACTGTGAATATCAACACAATGTCAAGGTAAGCCATGCAGTTACTGGAGCTAATTTAATGAGGGGGGGGGGGGGGGGGGGGGGGGGAATTGGGGAACGTTCATCATCTGAAAACCATGATCAACAATGTGGAAAGATTTAGGCCTTTCAGTCAGTTTGAGTTGGGAAGATTTCACAGAATATTAAGGCCATGTCAGAGGATTACCAGAGTGGGTAGGATTCATCCTCTGGCAACCACGAATCGTCACACAATAAAATGATAATTCGCACAATAACTACAAAGGTATTTGAAGGGAAAATGATCAAACCGGTGGATAGATATTTCTTGTTATTTGAAGCTTCTGAAATCTCCAACTGTATTCTCAATAGGACATAATTGATTTGACTTAGGTGTGTCAATGTTTGATTTTTCATCAGACACCCGATAAAAAAAATTCTGCTGTGATGCAAGACAAGAACAGAGGTCTCTCTGTGCTCTGCTGTCAGGAAGAGAAGTATTTCCCATGGGATCATAGATTAAAGGCTGCATTTTGAGCGAGCTTTAAAGCTCTTGAAGATCATTGGAAGCTCAGAAATTCCAAGAAGAATGGCCAGAATGATTATAGATATTATTCTGTTTCATCAAACGGTAGGACATCGCTTTCCATGTAGTCTGTCTGTAAGGGTTATTTACCTGTTGCCTTATGTTTTACTTGAGTCCAGCTTCTTAAAGAGTAAGCTGCAAATCCAAACAAGCAACACTACAAAAACTCGATTACATCAATTTTTGCAGGGTTGCTCCACATGTTTCAAAATCGGTTTCAAAATTTTTCAAACATCCAAAAGACGAACATCAATGTAATTTTAAGTTCCACGTATGTGTGCACAGTAAAATGCCTTTACATGCCAGGAAAACTAGATATACAAAATGCATGAACCTCATTGGTCAAATTCCAGAAATATTGCCAAATTATTGTAAGGAGGATCATGAGCACCTCAGCAAGATCTTTAAAAATAACGTTGTGGGTGTTTAATTATCCAAAGAATTACCAGTCTGAGCTGAGATGGATGACTCTAATGGGGTGCAGCGTTGGTATTTTCTTCTCTTTTTTCATTTTTATACGGGATTCAACTGCCTTAATTTGATTTTTTTTAAGTTTAAAACACGAAACCTTTGGAATGTCTTCTGAGTAGACACCAAATTATAAAAGTTTTTAAACCAGAAATATCTTCATAACAAATACAGCTATCAATTAAACACAGTTATTAATTGATGAAATATTCCGATTTCGCCTGTGCTTTGTCGTGTTTCCACCTATGCCGACCTATTTAAAAAAAAAAAAAAAAAAAAACCCTAAAACAAACAAAAAAGAGCTGTAATTTGGGTTACTGTCCCTTTAAGAACTCAGTGGCTGGCTGCCGGAAGTGGGTCCGTCGTGTTTTCTCCCTCCGGCAGATGTTTTAGCCTGGAAGCTTCAGCTGAGCTTCTGATTTCTGTTTGGTTTCACTGATAAAATCTTTTTCTCTTTAATTATATTTGTAAGAAACACTACTGTTAGTTGTTCCACTTAAAAAATAGAAAGCTAACCTTCTCGCTAAAGTAGGGCGTGTAACCGACAAGTCGTGATGGCTCAGGAGATAAATGGTGAGTTTATATATGTATTTTTTTTTTTTTTAAGTACCGCTTAAATATATTCCCATGTACCAAACTGACACTTCAGCCCGGTGTTTGATATTATTTTAGAGTGTTATTCTGCTTTGTTTAATTTGAGAACACTTAGTTCTCATATTTAGGTGTATAATTTCAATGTTAGGGAGGTCTGATGGCGCTTTGTTTTGTTTCCGCTCTCCTCGTGACTCTCTTCATGGCAAATTAAGAGAGTGGTTCTCAGGCAGTTCATTTAAACAGAGCTGAGAGCAGAGGGAGGATGAGTACAGGCTAGCCTGAGGTCAGCCAGTACCAGGGGAGAGTCAGGAGGTTTGAAATGAGGCGGCACAAGGGTGTTACCTGAGAGGTGTACCAAGCTGGGGTCTCTGCTTCAGGCTCCAGGAGGCGAGTTTTACATGTCATGTGACTCTTTCTGCACAACATTATTCCTATAAGTGCCACCTATTCCAAGGACCTTGTATTTTTATTTAACTAGCATATTTTATTATATGTAACTTCAAGGTGCTTAATACAGAAAATAACAAACCTAAATGCTGTAGTTTTACAATGCAAGCAAAATACAGCAAAATAAAGCATAAAATGAAGTTTAGGCTGTATTAGGGTTATATTTTCTGCTCTGAGGCACTGTTATGAAGAAGAAATGAAAGTCTAGACAAAATGAGAGCTTTTATTTTGTTATTAAACATGTTCTGACCAACTTGAAGTAGCAGTATTGTTTTCTTACAGCAGCAGAAACTATCTAACAAACACTGACGTGACTCTGTCCTCCTGTCCTGCAGCACGGGCCGTCCCTCAGCATGGACTCTGAAAATGACATCTTGATGAAGGAGTCCATCAACATGATGATTGACATGATCGTGCTGTGTGCCACTTTGGCACTCTCTCTCTTCTTCTGGATCGTCTCCCTCACGATGAGCACGTTCTACGGTGAGCTGTCCGCCTGGGAATGTTTTCACTTTAAGAGTTTTCTTTTCCTTAAAACTGCCTTCAAACAGGAAGTTAATCCATTAAATTATGTGCCCCTCCATGTGCCCTGAATAGCTTTCACACTAACTTTGATTTTTTTTTTTTCTCCTGAAGTGGGTTAAAAGCTGAACAGACCTCAGTACCATTTTTCACAGTCGTGCATGGACAGAGAGAGCGTGGCAATGAGGACACGAGGCGTATGTTGAAAGACAAACTTGACAGCTGTCAGGAAGAAACTCAGTTCCTTGTATGTGTGCACATACTTGGTGAATAAAAATGAGTCAGGGTCTCTGGTCTTTCTTTTGAGCAACATGATAAGTAAAGTTTGGGTTTCGTGCTGTTACTCAAATGTTTGTGATTGAGCATTTGTTTGTGCTTCAAGCATTAGATTTTCACAAATGACGAGAGATGTTACAGCATTTCCACCAAGATTTTCCTGCCTTCTTCTTCTCCTTCTTATACTACTTCCTCCTCCTTCTCCTCCATCTTCATCATCCTTTGTCCAATATCCTCCATCACTCCTAAGCTGTCCGTCAGATCATTTCTAATCTTCTCCTCCTGCTCACTCCCAGTGAAAATCTGAAGACCCCCCACCTCGGCCTCCAGTCTTTCTCTCAGTACCACCGTCCCCACACAAAAAATCACAGTGGGTCTCACTACCATCTTGTAAATCTTCTGCACTCGTCTCCACCCGCTGCACCCTGCCACATTTAAATTATTTCAACAGCTTACATTATCGAAGCACATCAGCTCATTTCTCGTCTCTCCAGTTTCATTTTGAAATCATCATCATCAGATAGATTTCCCTTCTACAGCTGTCCCCACTGAAATCAGTCCCTGCATGGTTTTAAATTAAGACACAGTTACTGGATTGTTACACTTTGAGTGACCTGACACTGTTGTTGGAGTTGATCACCTCCAAAGCCCACAATGAGCCAGAAAAAGCCAGAATAATACGCAGCAGCTGCAGTTTAATCAGTTATATTTAAAAAAAAAAAAGTGCAAAAAAAAGTGCATCTCATTTCTTTTTAATATTTAAAATAAAAACTTTTTCACTCTGTGATCAATTTAAAAATAAAAACGGATCTTTACATGCTTCAGTAAATCCTTCAAACGATCAGTCGGGTGGAGAGGTGCTGATGGTAGTCTTGGTGTGTGTGTTTGTTTTCAGGCACGCTGCAGCCTGTGTCGCCGTGGCGTTGGTTGTTCTCCATCTTGGTACCCCTCACGGTGACGATGCGAGCGCTGAAGAGACGCAGTCTGGACCGATCGGGAGCGCTGGCCGGTGAGTATTTGTCATCACCTTTACCCACCTGCGTGATGTCAGAGGAAGTCGTTTTGGCTTCCTGGCTCGCTGCTTAGCCGTTATGAAGTCATTTCGAGTGAACATTAGAAGAGTTGTGATGTTTGGTGTGTGTCTACACTGCGTTAAGTTGCTGCATTGTGATTGGTTAATAAAGTGGTGGGTGAGCGTGTTTTGGTTTGGGTTTTTTTAAAGGGGGATATTCTATGACCTTTTAAAATAAAGAAGATTCTCCAATACTTACATATTTTCCAAGAAGAGGCACATTTTAAAAAATCCAAACCATTTTTCAGTTAACACGCCAAGCTCTTCAGGCTGCTGCTTTTGCCTGTTTTCTTGGTATTATATGACGTAAGCGATGCATTTAAAACCAAGGACTGTAACGCATTTCCAGCACTCGCACCAGAAAACAACTAGACCTCTTACTACGAGTCTGCAGATGACGCACAGATCTCGTCATGTGACCCATTAAACTGAAGTCATGTTGGTCACAGAAGACTTGTTCTCATATGCTTGAGTTAAAGAGCAGAAAACTGGATTTCTGGCCACAGTCATGGACTTTAAAGATCTAAAACTCATAATCCACATTAATGCTGTCACAAAATCGCCCCATGAACGGACTCAATTCTCACATTAGACACCTTTTCTTTCCTGAATCGGTACCTGTAATGTAAACCAGAGCCTGAATTCGATAAAGTTGTGAAAATATGTGTAACAGACAAGCAGAGGGAATTTTTCCACACGTCTCACGTTGCTGTCTTTAGTTTGAAATATTCAGCTTACTGCTGATATCTTCCATTTGATGTTTATTTTGTGGAATTTGTTTACAGTTCTGTGAAAAGCATTTGCTCCCATCATTCATTCAGGACTTTCTGGTATAGAGGAGATTTCATGGCTCCATTAAGCATCCTAAAGCAGCCTCAAACCATCACACCACAACCACTACGTTTGACTGTTGGTATGATATTATTTTGATGAAATCTTGCATTAGTGTTAGTCCGCCTACAGAATGCTTTCAACAAACTCTCGGGTATCATCCAGATTTTTTTTTTTCCCAAATATGAGCCGAGCCTTTGTGTTCTTTTAGCTCAGCACTGCTTTTCTCCTCGAACTCTCCTACTGTTGCCATTTTTTGCCCAATCTCTTATTGTTGAATCACGAACTGTGACCTTGCAGTTCTTGAGATGTTGCTCTGGGTTCTTTGATGAGTCGTTGATGACCTCTTGGAGTAATTTTGGTTAGCCAATCTCTCCTGGGAAGAATCACAGAGGTTCACTAGAGTCCCAAAGCCTTAGAAATGTCTTTGTAACCCTTTCCAGACTGATTGAAATCAATGACTTTGTTTCTCAGCTGTTTCTTTAGATTCTGGCATGATGTGTTGGTTCTATTTGAGATATTTCTTCATTCAGCAGGTCAGGCAGTGAAATTGAACTCGGTAGTTAATTACAAATAATTCATGAGTTACTTTTTGACATGGGCCAGGTACGTTTGGTTGACTGTTTCCCTTAATAAATGAAATCATAATTTAAAAAGTAGATATTGAACTTGTTCAGGTTATCTTTCTCTGATATTAAAATTTGTTTGATCCAAAACATTTAAATATAACTAATGTGCCAAAAAATTAAGAAATCAGGAAGGGCACAGTTACTTTTTCACAGCACTGTAAGTTTTCACATGTGAAGTGACAGTCATTAAATTCTTGAATTTTTCTTGAGAGTTTTGATTTTTGCTTTTTATGGATTTTCTTTGCAAGCTCCTTTGATCCACAAAAGACCTCACAATTCTGAAAACTGAGTCACAAGGCTGCTGCCTGAAGTTATGAGATTATGAAAAGAACTGATACTGATCTGATTTATTACACTGCTGAATGATGCCTCTGTGACGCTCAGGCGATCTACAGTATATGAAGAAGGGAGGTGATTTTTCTGCCTTCCAGGAAACGCAAAATGAAATTATCTTTATGGGGTGTTTTTTTTGGGGGTTTTTTTGTAAAGCTTGACATCTTCAGCTGGGTTTGTTCTTTTTAAACATTTGGCAACAGAACGGCACGCTCTGAATGACTGGTGAGCTTGCACTAACATGCGTTTCTGTGCTCTCAGCCCTCCTGGTGGGGTTTGTGTTGACGATGGCAAACTATAGCTTCTTCTCCACTCTGCTGGCCTTCTTCATCACCTCCTCCAGACTGACCCGCTGGGGAGGAGCGCAGAAGAAGAAGATCGACGTCGAGTACAAAGAAGGTGAGAGACGTAAAGGCCTCACAGGTGCTGCAGAGACTGGTGGAAGCTCTGTGACACAGTGAGGAGGCGGAGCCACAGAGAGAATGAGAGATGAAAACACTTTTGATGTCTTACTCAAACTAGCTCTGTGTTTTATCATCTGAGAAGGGATCCCCTTTCCCCAAACTGAAACAAAGAGGTAACAGACATCACAGTCATCTTAATAAAATATCATCTTCTTCCTCCTCACCTTAAGCCTCATCTCCTGAACTGAAGTCAGGGCTCTAACACACGAAAGCATACGTAAAATAGCTAATTTATGTCCGATATTCTCACAATTACTTATCGTCAACAGATTAGACATGAGATGGATAAACAACAACAACAGCAGCTAGTTATAAGCTAACATAAGTTTTCCAGCCTCTCCCAGAGTAAATAAAGGCAGATGCTTCTTACCCGGCATTCACAGCTGAGGTAAACGGTGAACTGACGTATTTCACTGTCGGGGGAAAGGGCCACTTTGCTATCAGAGTACACTGACAGCAAATCAGGAAGTGTGTTCACAAACAACAGTAGAAACGTGCACTCCGGTCACAGCTTTTATGGAGTACAGTCTAACTTTAATACTCGGATCTCTTGTAGCTGGCCAAAATGCGTTTGTCCAGCAGCCACCATAGCTAGGATCTCTATTTAATTGGGAGGGGTTAGGAAATAGACCTCTGTTGACCATAATCTGTAATCTGCTGGCATCTAGTGGTGAAAATGTAACTTTAAATTTAATTATTTTGCATATTAAGTTTATTCATATGAAATTTAAATAAACTAATAACATATTTTACATTATTATACTAAATATGCTTATTTATTGCTTTTTTAATGGGCCAATGTGACGAGTTTGCTTTTTAAATGATCTGTGGCTGAGAGAAAAAAAACTAAGCATCTGATTAGTGACTCCCCTTGACCCACCGCCTTTTACCTGGGCTGCTTAAACAGTTGTCCTGGAACAGTTTGAATTAAATGTGAATTACTTGTTTTTAGGAGGTCAGAGGAATTGGGTTCAGGTTTTCTGCAATGGAGGTGTTCCCACTGAGCTGGCGCTGCTCTACATGATCGAGGTAAACTGAGAAGCACAGGAAATAAGCTGTGTGAGTGTAATGTTAGTAAAGTTGTTCATTTCCTGCTCGTGCTTCAGGTGGGTCCAGGTGAGATCCCCATCGATTTCAATAAGCAGTACTCTGCCTCCTGGATGTGCCTCTCCCTACTGGGCGCGCTCGCATGCAGTACCGGGGACACCTGGGCATCTGAGGTGGGGCCAGTCCTCAGCCAATCAAAGCCGAGACTCATAACCACTTGGAAGGAAGTCCCCACAGGTGAGGAGCCAGTAAGAGGGTGGGGTAATGATGTGAATGTTCCACTTTGTGTTAAAGAGGGGAAAAGTCCCACAGCACAGTTCAGATCAGACTGGGTTTTTTTAAAGTTGTGAAGCTCAGGACTCCTGAGAATTGACTCTTTTCCATGAAGCCAAACACACAGATTAGATTTTCACAACCGTTCATCAGGACGAGGAGGCGTGATTGTGAGCTTCATTAATAATGTGACTTGTCACATTGATTTATCTGAAGCGAGTCCACAGATGAACACTTCTTTTCATGCTGTGTGGCATCTCATTAAAAGGCTGTAGGTACAGAAGATCAGCAGTAAACAAAAAAATTAAAAATCATTTTTTTAGATTTCAGTTGACCTAATCATGCATCCTTTTGCGCTGAAAATCATTTTTAGATAAGTTGCCTCATTTTTCTGGGGCTTTTTTTCCCTGCAGGAACAAACGGAGGTGTTACTTCCATAGGATTGGTTGCCAGCTTCCTCGGTGGGGCAGCAGTGGGTGTGGCTTACTTTGTGACACAGTTGCTAACAGTCAGCGACCTCCACCTGGCCGACCCCCAGTGGCCGATCGTCGTGTACGGCGGCGTGGCCGGCCTGCTCGGGTCCATGCTGGACTCTTTCCTGGGGGCGCACATGCAGTACTCAGGTGGGTTTGAGCCAGATCTCATGTGAATGTTGTTAAGTGTTTGCATACGTAGAGAAACTTCCTGATCTGCCACACAGCCTCTATGATTCTGTCTCGCAAACCCAGATGTGTCAGACAGATTCAGATGTCGCATTCATACTTTGAACCTTTAAAATGTTGTTTGACATCATTTACTGACTGAATCTCAATCCGGGCTCACATTTCAATATGAAATGTAATCAGATTACAACCAGCCTCTTTTAAAAATGCCCTTAAAATCCATTTAGTTCCATTTCAGCCTCATCTTCACTCAATTGTTCCAATAATCTCCAAGATCCAGCTGCAACAGATGTTTTTCATCAGTGTGATCAGTTACATGATCAATGATTGATCAGTGTCTGAAGCTTTACACAGATCAGTTTGATTTAAACACCAATTCTCAGCAACGTACAGCAAATGTTTGCAGTCTGACTGCTGAGTTACAGAGATGAGATTAAAGTTTAGTTTGAGCTGATTATAAATCAGATGTAAGGAGTTTTTCCTTTCCGCTGTTGCCAAAGTGCCTGCTCATATGGTGTCGTCTGATTGTTGGGTTTTTACATCACAATGTGAAGCTCCTCGAGATGATTTGCTGCTGTAAAAAATAAGATTGAACTGAATCTGATGCTGAAGCTTGACGTTCATATGGAGATCAGAGGAAGCAGGAGAACAGTCAGTGGCTTCCTTTTAGAGTATTAAACATGCCCAGTTAGAGTGAAGTTCTGCAGTTTCTTTCCATATAATAGTGAAGTTGAACCATTGAACTCAGCGGCCCTCAGAGATCAAGCAGCTTTTACTTCAGTGAATGTTGTTGGTTTCAGGAGAAAATCCCAGCTCATGGAGTTCAAACTTATTTCACTAAAAATTAAACAGAATTAAAACATAGCTTCAGAGGGGCTCTCCTAAACCTCAGTCCCTGTTTAGCTTGACTGAAACAAGTAAACCGCATCTGCAGACTAATAAAAAATTATTTTTTAAAAAAAATAAGAGTTTAACTTTTTGGTAACGTTTTCTGCAGCTGGGATTTCCTTTCGTGCAATGACAGGCAGAGATTTTCTGACTTTTCTCCTGTGTCCCCTTAGGCTTTGACACGAGCATCGGGAAGGTGGTGAGCTACAGCTCCGCCACCACCCAGTGGATCTGCGGGAAACCCATCTTAGACAACAACGCAGTCAACCTGTTCTCCTCTGTCCTCATCGCGCTCATCCTGCCGGGGCTGGCCTGGGGTGCGTGGCCTCGATAGACTGACACTAAAAAGCACAGTTCACAGTTGTCTGCCTGTTTTATGACCTGCTGGCTGCCTGAATTAGTGTTATTCAAACATTGACAAACATCTGAGACCAACATCTTTTCTTTTTTTCTTTTTTTTTTTTTTTTTTAAAACAAAACAAAACAAAACAAAAAAGACAGGTTTTAATAACTGAGCCACACCTGCACCATCAGCTGCACCCACACCATCAGCTCAAAGCCACTGTGTTTTTAAACATGACATGTTCAGGAGGCCATGGATGTATTAAACTTCACTGCTAACCCCTCAGTCTGGATTTGACTGATTTGTTTTAGATGAGATGACGTTTCTGCCATTTAGTGAAAAAAATAAAATAAAATCAGGAAATGAAACTGGTGTAATTTTGATGTAAACAAAGAAAACTAGCAGCAGGGTGGAAGGTTGGTGATGGTGTCTGCAGAGCTGTGATTAGATGAATATGAACACAGCAGCAGAGGGAAGATGCAGCATTAAGGTTAAACTGCTCTCAAAAGTTCAGGTTGAGGATCCGCGGTGGGCGGAGACATGAGGGTACGTCTGAGGAGGCAAGGTCGGTCGTTAATATGCAGCCGTGTAAAAGTTCAGTCGAAGAAGAGAAAATGTGGAGGAGTCCACGGATCATTTTCAGAGGTATTACTGTTTTTATTTCAGTGTCTGAGAGAGAAGGCACTAAACCAAACCGGGAAAGTGACATTGACTATGAACAGGCGAGAGAGAGAGACGTCAGGATTAAATTAATATATATATAAAGTTTACAGAACAGCAGGTGCGCATGCACGCGCGCACACACACACACACACACACACACACACACACACACACACACACAGCTTATTATCTACACGAGTCCTGATTGGTCACACGGAGCTCGCTGCAGAGCGCCCTGTTTCACAGCAGGATATGTTAATGTCCAGCAACAAAACAAAAACCCTCAAACTCAAAGAGCCGACATCAAGTCCTTCCTCCTGCAGATACATGTTCGATTATTTCTGCAGCTTTTTTCTGTAAGTAAAAAAACAAAAACACTGTATCCCACTCTGCCATCATCGAGACCTCTAAATTAACTCAAAATACAAGCTTATTCAAAGTTTACTAAACAATAACAACTTGACCTTTTTTCCCCCTCTGAAAATATATGATAGACTCGCCAACAGTGGAGGAAAGTGTATTGTAGCAAAGCTATAATTATTTTAACTCAAAATTTGACATTTCTCAGACTTTTCAGACCCAAAAAACCCCAAGAAGCCCCAAAATTTGATGATTCAAGAGCTCAATAATTTGATGTAAAGTCTGGAAAACAGTTTTAAGTTGTTTGAAAATAAAATGAAATAAAAAACATTCTGAGAGCAGAATTTCAATGGAGAAAAATCAAAGTGCTAAGAGTGAGTCAACTTAGTGTTTCACATGAGGAAAAAAAACTCTGTAATTTTTGATATATGAATAATGAAAGATTGACAAGAATAAGTAAAAATACTCAAATTCATGTTAATTTAACATTAATTATTACATTGTCAAAATTTGGAGGTTGAAAAAATTGTTCATTTTAATTTGACTAAGTAAAGCTGAAATTGCAGGAACGTAAATACATCATTTAAAGGATTATAACTAAGAATAAGTCATGAATTTATTTTAAATTCAACATTTACAGAAAAAAAATTCAAAATTTAGGTTGTAAAAATGAAGAATTGTAATTCTGAATTCTTCAGCTGAGACGTTGTCACATCAGCTGTCACTTGTTCCCTGCGATGAGTTTTATCATAAATATATATACCCAAATATTCTAAATTGTTTACATTTTAAACAGCTGCAGTTTTACTAAAGCTTTACTGCTGAAATAATATTTTCATGTAGTATTTAAGGTGAAAGTGAAGTCTGCTTTGAAAGCCACCACACATAAATGACGGTTTCTGTTATGATTGGCGGTTTATTTTGAAAAATCATCCTAAATAAAAAGGAAGATGTGTCCCGTTAACTAGCAGGAACCTGAAGCGAACCTGAAGCGAACCTGGAAGCACAGCACGACCTGCAGTTCCTCGAACGTCCACTTTAGGTGCCACAGACGTCTCCACAACAGGAAACAAAAGGGGTTATTTTTCCTCAGTTTCTGTGATTCTGTTTACAACGTTCTTCCTCTTAAAACAATGACTTTATTCTAAGATTCAACTTCACCCTTGAAATATGACTTTTATCAGATATTTTCTCATATTTCTAACACCTATTTTTGATATTTCTCTCGCTTTGAGGCTTCAAAACCCACATGCATCTCTCCAGAGATCACATGTAACTGATGACCAAACAGTCTGTAGTGTTATTTTTTTAGAAACATGTCAGTTTTCTGACACACTGGAGTGTTGCATGTTTCAGAACCCAAAGAAGTCCAGATCAGTAATGACCACCGGCACCAAAATCACAGTCTTCAGTCTTTTTTTGTGATGATTGAAAACAGTTTTGCTCTCTCACACAAAAAACACTCACACAAAATAAGGGGGAGGGGCAAGAGCCAGGGCGGGGCGGGGCTTCAGCTCAGACTCTGCTGTGAGTGGAGGACGGCCCCGGTCACAGCTGGTCTTTGTAGTAGCCAAGCTTGGCGAGGGACATTTCCCTGCGGAGCTGCATCACCTCCCAGAACATCTGTTCTGCTGCAAACAC
Source organism: Simochromis diagramma (assembly GCF_900408965.1). Taxonomy (NCBI): domain Eukaryota; kingdom Metazoa; phylum Chordata; class Actinopteri; order Cichliformes; family Cichlidae; genus Simochromis; species Simochromis diagramma. Next base: position 18,011,813 of record NW_024386908.1, read on the forward strand.
AGAGGGAGGCAGGGAGTTTAATCACACTGATATCGAGCCACCACAAGAATCCACTGGCGCGTTTCTTACCGTCCTGCTGTTTGACCAGCCCTTGGTGGATGTAGCGGATATAGGTGAAGAAGTTGCACACCGCTGTGATCTGAAGGAGAGAGGACACTGCTGAAAACACCAGTCAACAGTTTCTGAGCTTCAGGTGAAGTCATGCAAAGCTACTCTGCAAAGAGTTATGGACTTAACGTATTTATTCCTTATGTTTAATGTGAGGACAGGATTACATGCCGAACTATAAGCTTAGTGATTTTGCTAAAACTTAGGTTTCTGTTCATTTGGACGATTTAAAGTATTCAGATTTATGTTCTAATTTCTCATTTACATTAAAAAGAAAACACTCTTAAAAAAAAATAAAAATCATGGAGGGAGGTTTCTAACTACAGCTCCTGTGACATTCACTTGAGGCTCCAATTTAAAACTTTGAAGAATAAATAAACACATTTAGAGAAAACAGTTTGTGTCTCTGTGGATAGTTTCATCCTTCATAACAAGTGTAAGACTTAAAGTTAGAGGCATGGCTGCTTTAATTAGTCATTCTGAAAGCTCTTCATTCTTATCCTCATGCAGAGGGACTGCTCATGCAGAAGTGCAGTAACATGCACTGAATCACCTCCAGAGTTGCTTTCTTACTTTTACAGCGATGGTGGAAGAAGCTGGCAGGATTGTTTTAATGCTCACTGAGCTTTGGAGTAATTTAGAAAATGTTCTGCCTCAGGAAAGATGGACTGGACATAAAGGGGAGGTAAAGCTTTCAGGTGTGAGTGGATGGCTGGGTGTTACACTCACTCTGTATCTACAGTAGGGAGACACGTAGTAATAGCTGGACGAATCTCCAAACTTGATTCTGTGCTTGCAGGTTTTGGTCTGACCACTCAGGGCACATTTTCTACCAGATGGACATAAACAAAAACAAACAAACAAAAAAACATCAGTTAGCTGTTATTTTAACAGGAAGAAACAAAAAGACTCCTACAAAGCAGAAACTACACAGGAGCAAAACTAACACGGCTTGAGGCAGCGAAGGAGGAGAAGAGGACGACAGGATGGCTTTGACATCCTGAACAGAAGTGTAGAAGGAGGGAATAAGTTAGCAGGAGGGTTTGGAAGAGCCGGATGGAGGTGGGGAGCAACTGAGGAGAGGCTAAAGAAGGGGAAAAAGCTAATGGGGGAGAGAGTCAGACTTACGTGACGAGCTCAGACCTGCGCCCACTAGAGGAGGAAATCGGAAGATGGAGATGTGATGATGATGAAGGAGTGAAAGCTCAATGCAGGGGAGAAAGTGTGTGCGTGTGTTTGAGTTCAAGTGTGTGCACGTGCTCACTTTGGTCCTCCACACTCCACCGCCGATGCTTTGACCACAGGCAGCGGCTGGAAGCCGACCGGTTCCACACTCAGTGTGTTCTGCTCCACGGCCTCCAAAATGGCCGAACCCAGCTGGGGGAGAGGAGAGGAGGGCGTTAACGAACGCAGGAGGTATCAGAATCTTTCTGATTCATGTCAACATGCGTCTCCAGGGGACTCAGAGCGGCCCCGGCTTTTCCCTGGGATTTTCTAAACCCTGCACATTTGTCAACTGCACTTTTTTAAACAATCAAATCAAACGCATACCGAGACAAACCGGGTGAAGCCTTTTCCAGCTGGCAGAGGGCGAGCACGGGGCACGCCTTGCCAGGTCGCCACCCACTCACGCTCAAATCTTCTTACTGTGAGGCGACAGTGTCCCCAGAAGGCAGATGCACGCACCTTTAACGAACTTTTTGCAGCTTTGTCTACAGAAACCTAACATCTTTTAATCATCTGAGCTAAACAGTGACTGAGTTTGTGAGATCAGATCACAAGTTTTAAACCTTCTAAACATTTTGATCTTCACAACAAAAAAAACTGAAATGATAATATCAGTGCTGAAATCTCAGATGGGTGCATGTTTGCATGTCTTTCTACTCCTAATAAAGCGCTTTTAAGAGTTCGGGAGGTCGTCATGTACCTCGCTCTTGTTGAAGGTCAAGCAGGGGTAGATGTCCTCACGGTAAATTCTCTCCAGAAAGCTGCAGCTTCGGTCGAACGTCGGCTCCTCCTTCCATGCCTTGAACTCGCTGAACAGCTGACCGTCCACCTGCAAGTCAGAAACTACGTGCAGTCTCATCATCGGCTGTTAAAGAAAAAGCTCTGGGAGCGTGAGCACTCCTCCTCCTGCTGCACCTCTTACCTCCCGACACTCGCGTACAATGGGCTGCGTGGCCGACGGGTCGGGCTGCGTCCCCAGCATGGCGGAGGAGGTGCTCTTGTTCCTGCTGTGGCCCTTCCTGAAGGGAGTCTTCACGCCTCCTCCTGTTCCCACAGAGGGAAGCTCACCCACCGGGGAGGTCGGGGAGGAGAGCACGAGAGTCTTCAGAGCCTGAACCTCTGCCTGGAGGACGTCGATCTGAAGAAAGAAACAGAAATCCTCAGAGTAAGCTGGTAAACAGTCTGGTCTGATGTGGAGTGGTGAGGTCTCACCTTGCCCAGAGCTTCTTTCAGCTGTTTTTCAGCATTTGCCTGTTTGACGTTTGCTTCTCTCACCATTTTGTGAGCCTCCTGGAAAACACACAGACGGTGAATCAGCAGCTAAACGAGCTCGGTGCAACTGAAATATCATAAATAAACTCAAAAACACAGAACAGGAACATAAAGGTAATCTGCATTTACAGACACGCACAAGCACAGAGTCCCAACACCTCCTGCAAGAGAAAGCCAAGAGTGAACGAGAGCACGGAGGAAGAGGAGTTGGAGCAGCACGTTTTCAGGGCTCGCCGGACAGATTCATTCAGCACAGACACATCGGCTCTGGACCTCACATGTCACAGGAGACACTCGTGGAAACATTCTTAGGTTTTTAGCATTGTGCCTCGATCTGTGGTCGAGTTTGAGCTTTTCAGCAGGGCTATCTGTTGTTAGGCAAAAAGGCTGCACTTCATTTTTAACATAATACAACACAAAAGCTAGACTGAACAAAAATGATAATTTAACTTTATTCTCATCAAATTCAATTATCTGCCCATATTTAGAGGAAACTTGCGATGCCTGATGGGTGGCAAAACTAAATGTTTAGAGTTCACCTAAAAGCTTTGTTAAACCCGTCACACCTCTTTCACACTGCCTGTGTCAATCACTCATATTCTTTCTGTCCGGTGCCTCAGGAGGAAGAGGAGGAAAGGAAACAGGAAGGAGAGGACACAGACGTAGGGTAGGTGGACCGACCTGGAAGAGACTGGCGGTGAGCTCCTCCAGCTCCTGGCCAAGCTGATCTCTGACTTTAGACAACCTCTCACACTCCTCATCCTTCAACAGCAGCTCCTTCCACACACACACGCACAGCAACACAATAGAAAGACAACCAAATGAACATGTGGAAATGAAAGCATGTCGACAAACGAACAAAGAGATGAAGAAATTAAAATAAGTGAAACATGTCTAACACAAAAAAATCATTTAAAACATGCTTTTAAATAAAACTCTGAAAATTACACGATATCGCTCTAAAGTAATGAACGCTGTGGTGAGATGTAGTGAATACACACACACAAATACACACACACACACAAACATAAAGGAACGCAGTAACATTCGTCTTGTTGCGTGGCAGTAACGTCCCTCAGTTACTCAGAAAAACCTCAAACCTTCCTCCAGGAACTATTTTCTTTTTTTATTTCCAGTCTGAAGAAGCACACAGTAAATTACAGCTCAGCTGAGGCAAGACGTGATCATTGTTTACATCCTGTCGTCACAGTAAACAGGCACTGCCTCCTGCACTGTGGCTAAGATCTGGTAGAAATAAAATAAATCCTAATGAAAGTGCCAAAGCAGACGTCTGTGGATTTTATTGTATTTATTTTTTGAATTCCGGTTTCATAATTTCTGAAGATTGCCCATCTTTAAATTATTTCTTTCATCTTTTTTCTGTCCTCTCTCATGTCTCTGCTCTTGATCTTATTTCTTTTGTCTCTCCTGACAAAAGCATCCCTGAGTTTGGGGTGAACGGTTCCTTCAAAGCTTAAACACGAGAACTTGAGTTAAAGTCATGATTAGGTCACTTTCAGGTCAGATTAGTCTGGGGGAAGCTGACGTTGTGATGTCTTCTGCGTGATGAAGACATAACCCTAAGTGAGCGCACCCTACCCTCTGAGCCTTGGCGAGCTCCTCCTTCAGCCTCTCATATCCTTTCTCTCGGACCTCCATCACCGACGGGCTGCGCAGCCGTGACAGGCTGTCGCTCAGAGCACCACACTCCTCCCCATCCTCTCCGGACATGAACTCGGCCAACTCTGCCTCCAGGCCCGGCACGCTGTGCGGGGAAACAGCACGGGTGAGTTACGGATTACGGCTCATTGATTGGGTGCAGGCGTCTGTGTTTTTGTTACCTTCCATTGTGGCTGTGCCGCGGTGCCGAGTACACCGGCTGAGTGGGCAGCTGATCTGCTCGTAGTGAGGTGGGGAGGCCCGGAGGAGGCGCTCCCAGAGAGTGGGTGCGATATAGAGAAGTGGGCGGGGTGGTGTGACGGATGGCCGGGCGCTGATCCGATTGGTTCTGCAGGGCAAACACAAGCAGTCAGGGTGACACAAATTCCAGAACAGTGAGTTTATGATATTTCATCTTCACGCACAAACACACAATGAACTTTTTCACACAGGACACAAAAAAATCCTCGACAGCGAAGGGTTGTTTTTTGTTTGTTTTTTTTAAATCATGCACAAGAGAAGACTTGGAGGCTGCGCAGATTTCTAAAGACAAAAACATTTTTATACCCCAAATTCAAGCGATGAACTACGAGAGTGGACCTCCTGAAACGTGAAGCATGCAGGGAGCTAACGGGAACGGCTGGCTAGCTCCAACCTTACCTGAAGGTCAGGTGTGGTGGGCGAGGCCAGATTCACTTCGTGGAACCCCTCCAGAGTCTCTGCATTGTTCTGACCGCTGCTGCAGGCCATAGCAACTGCTCTCAGACATCATACACTCTGAACAGACACACACACACACAGAGCCGTGAGTCGTGTGAAAGCTGCAGCAGTCTCGCTTCAGTAGACTGCAGATGGAGAATTGGTGACTAACAGCGGGGGGGACCCAAAAAACAGGCTTCAAAAGATGTTTGTTGGTGAATTAGCAGCCGTCAGCGCTCTACTCGCTGCAAGTTTGCAATTAAAAAGTTTCTCGTTAACGCAGACAAATACAAAAGTCTTTCAAATGGATCCTTTATGTCCAGTTTATGCGAAGCTTGTAAGAGGCAGTGGTGGTCTGAAATTCAGCTGATTCTGTATGCGCTCCTGCAAACAGGTTCACGACTACACCCCCACAAAATAAAATACCATCTACCCGCAAAAAAAAAGAAAAAAAAAGTGTAACAGTCTGGCACTCTGTTTGCTGCCCTAGCTGGACATACAGAGTACTGCGACATGCATAATTCAAATCACCACCTCAGAATTAAAGAAAACATCAGTGTGTTTTAATCTTGTGATTATTTTTCATGTGAAACCCTGAAACTGTCAAACTCTTGCAGGGGAGTTCAGGTGTTAAATTCAGAGGTGTTAAACTTAAGGTGAGCACAGAGAAGCCTTTTCAGCAGATTAATGAGGAAACAAAATCTGCATGGTGCTCACAGCAGAAACAGCCCTGGACCTTATTAACGGCTGTTTGATGACCTGAAGAAATAATAAAATAAAAAAATTATTTGGGTTTTTCTAAACAGGCTAACAAGCTCGGTGAAAGTGTCTGAGATCTCAAATTGTTTTCTGTTCACTGTACCATGGTGCAGCTGTGGATGGAGAAATCTGGAGGTTCAGTGGAGGCCCAAGGACAGGCAGTCAGTAAAACTCAGGTGAAGGAGTGACTCAGCACACGCCAACAGGAAAAGACTGTCCTGTACCTGAAAAACAGGGAAAGAGGCACAGAGACAGGTTAGTTTTACTTTCTGCTGTGAGTGAGTTTAAAATATTTGACTTGGTAACCGATCCTAAAGATCATCAGGCTTAGAAGTCACTCTGCCTTTTAAATATCCACTAAACGCCTTTATTTTTAATGGTATTTTTAAAATCCTTAAATGAACCCCTACTACTCCTCAAAGAAAACAAAACTGGAGGTAGCAAGAGCTCAGGCACTTTTTGCAGTCCAAGACCTGCCTGAGCCAGCAGCAGCTCCAGGTGAGCTAACATTAGCTGGTTTATGGATGCTGACTCGTAACATTTAGAGAGAATGAGGCGATCCCTGCATTTACCGTTTTACTGTCCGGACTCCAAACCTTAAATGAGAGCCGAGCTGAGTGGGCGGAAATTTCAACAGTAATTAATCTCACAGGCGGAAACAGGAGATGTCTTTGCCCCAGACTTCACCTGTCAGGCTGCTGAACTGCTGATTTCAAGGAGGGTTTGTGTGTTTTTCAGTTTCTTAAGAAACATTATAATCGTCGTTTTATTGATTCCTGCACAGTTTTCATTAAACTCCAGGTCTGAACACAGTGTACAGACATCGCTCATGGTTTCAGCATGACAGCACAGGAGCTCAGTGGGACACTCTTGGATTTCAAAGCCAGTTTTTCCATTCCTAATTGAGACGTATCCACGCAATAACTCACAACAACACCTTTTAATTTAAACTGAAGCTTTTTTAAAACCATTTCCCTTTCTCCACTGAGCATTAGTTGCAGGTTTCACACCAATAAAAACACCAAGCTCACTGCACTGGTAGAAAATAAAGCCAAACTGCCAAAAATACTGATGGCTGCCAGGGAGACATTAGGCTGAAGTACACCTGTGAAGCAAACATAATTTACTCATCCTTAATGTCTGACTGCTCTCTCAGTCCCTGCACTGTCATGACCAGACACATGACCCCACGTCACGGACTGTTATTCCTCAAACGTCTATTTAAATACAGCAATGTGTGTTCACAAGATTTTCAGTAAACTTGATCTCTGACCTTGAGGTCAATGTCCATGAGTTTCAGCTCGCCTAAGATTTCTAGTAGACGCACCTACACCAATCTTGAGTCATCGCTGCCCGCCTGGGTTATGACAGGACACCATCAGCCTTCAGGCTTAGGAGTAAAAACTGCAGTTCCTCTGACATCCACTTGAGGCCGCCTCCAATGCTGAGTCAGTTCCCATAGACTCCGATGTTAAAGCAGGTGGTACAAATGTGCTACCACAGGCTGAAGGCTGTCTAACTGACAGTCCCTGAACTCGACCTCTGGATTGTTTGTGCTGTTGGCACTTTTCAAACTGGATTATCTGGCTAGTAATGAAGCGTCCTGCATTTTGGTGAGTGAAATTTTAGTCTTCCTCATCAGGAAGCATTACAATTACTTGACTGTATGTGTCAATCCTGCACCTCGTCCCTCTGAGCCTGGTCTGATGGCAGTAGCACTGCTGCTTCACTGCGATAAACAGGACATGTTAACCTTGGAGGCTATCTGCAGGCAACCTCAAGTGGCCGTTAGAGGAACTGCAGTTTTTGGCACCAACACATTGGTCTAAGAAGAGAAGTCCAAACAGGAAACTCATATTTTAAAGCTTGCTAATCTTTAAATCTCTGAGCTAGAAATGGTAGCAAGGACCAACAAGACTTCACACACCAAGCTCAACAAGCCAAAACACCACCACCAAAGAAAAACAGCACTGTATTTCAAACATCTTCCGGTTAGACATTAGTTCGTCTTTCATCTGCCAGCACTATGATACAAAGTCCACCTGAACTTGGCATTTTCAAGTAGGGAGCGGGCACGAGGTGGGCCTCTTGCAAGTTTAACCCATGCAGCTCCCTTACCTTCCAGTAATGTGGAGTTATGACTGCATTTCCTCCACAAACTGCCCAAAGTTAATGTGCAGCTCATGAATAGGGATGGGTACCAGTATCAGAACTGTATGGGTATGTCAGAACCGGTGCTGACATAAACTGTAGTAACCAGACCGAAAAGCAGCGCACATTTCGGTGCTTTATTTTGGTGCTTTTTTTTCCTGAGATGTCATACACTTTGGATTCTAGCCAATCATTTTACCTTTGCAAGCGTAGTAGACGGACCCAGGTACGTACGTTCTTTTAGAGCAGAGCTACAGATTAAAAATGCCCAAGGCGAAGCGGTCAAGTCTGGCTGTACTTCACAGCAAAAGATGCAAACTCAGCAGCCGACAACAAGTGCTTTAAGGTGATACTGTGCAAAGGAGGCAACACCTCGAATCTGATGAAACACCTGGCAACGTATGGCATTTTGTTAAAAGCCGAGAAATGCACCGTATTTGATAGCTTGCTGCGAGACCTCACACCGAGCACATCTACTGCGGGTGTGGTGCCTGTTATCGGACCCGGAGTTAGCAACATCCCCCAAGAACCCGAAGACGAGAGTCCTGGCCCCTAGCCCTGCCAGTCTAGCAGAAATGATGACGGATGATGATGACAGCAACAGCCGTTCTTCTCTGCGTGAGTAGCTTAATGTTGTTCGTGTGTAATTTACGTTGAGTAGGCTAACCACATTATTACATTAATGCATGTAAGGTGAACTAGCAAACATCGTCGTAGTTACATGCGGCTGTCTTCTTGTTTGATGGCAGATACTGCCTTCACCCTGGCCAAAAAGGCTGAAATGACCAAAGAAAAAGTGGGAAACGGCTAAACACTTAGACAAAATTGGTGTTTTTTTCCATTGATTAAGCACTGCTTCCAGCCAAGAGTGATACCATATATGCCCCATAGCTGCAGAAAAGGCTAACATTGTTACCTTTTTACAAAAAAAAACAGCTAAACATAAGAGGTTTTTGGACAAAGTTTGTGTTCTTCATTCTTTAAGCACCGGTTCCAGCACCGTTTAAGCACCGGCACCGTTTCAAAAGTACCGGTTTGGTACTGGTATCGGATAAAACCTAAACGATACCCATCCCTACTCATGAAGGCTGGAGTCAAAGTTCAGCAGGCAGGCAAGAAGTTCCCTCTGAAACTTCATACCCGAGTTACTATATCATTAACCAGCATCATCATGATGTGCTCTCAAAGTAATTAATTACTTCTTTGTCTCTCTCCTTTGCTTTGCATACCTCAGCAGAGTGGCTGAACAGCACACCGGTCACACCTGCTCCACCTGGTGTGTGTGTGTGTTCAGTGGGTGTGTCCTCCTCTGATGAATGTAAACACAAAGAGAGACTTAAGGACAAATAAAGCTGCTGTCACTCCCTCGCTGTATTTTAAGAGCATGTTGAGTGAGTACTTTGTTTCTCCGTCAGTATCATCGTGTCATCTCTTCTTCTGCGCCCGTCATTAGGCCTGATTAGGGGTTTTGTTCCCGCCGCAGTGAGGCATGCTGGGAAATGATCCTCAGCTGTAATGCCGTGTCTCGGACTCTGTTAACGTTGAGTTGTGTCATTGTTTGGTCCGAGTTTCACTTATGCTGGAATGCAGCTGACAGCAGGCATTAATGTTGCATTCAAGGCCAATCAGACATCAGACTACAAAAAACTGCTGATGATACCTGATATGAATGAATCTCCTGTTTCCTCTTGTGTGGTTTGTTGAGGAGGTTTGTGGTTTCAAACTAGGGGCACAGAAATCAGCAAGTAATGTCAGATTATGATATATCTGTCTGAGGTTAAAGAGCCAAATTCCACAAACCAATCACAACTTCCGACCAACAAAGAGAGTTAAAACAATCAAATACTGTGAAAGATGCTGATTTTAGATCATTTAAGGTATTTTGGTTTAATTATTTATCCCATAAAATATTAATATAAAAGAAAGAAAGACAGCTCACGTCTGACAGTGTGCCGCTAGAAAAACACATCAGCAAAAACTCATCCAGGATGTATGACACATGGTGATGGACATCAACACACACAGGTGAAACCCCACCTTCATTAAAAACAACCTGACTCCTCTTCCCTGCCTGCCTGTCGCCATAGAGACCAGTCCTAGAGAGCTTGGCGTGGTAACCCGACACGTCGCCCAAGGATCTGGTTACTCGGGCCGGCCGATGAAGGCTCATCCTGTGTCTCAGCAGGCAGCGTTTACACGAAGCCCAAACAGCTCGACTGACCACAACAATGAAAAGCTCACCATCAACGGTTTATGGTGACAAATGGGTCAAAATAAAGGTGTCGGGGCTCTGTGGCACTGACCAGCATTTATCATTTAACACAGAGAAGAGCAGGTGAACGCCATCCTTTAATACATCTCCAAAAAATAAGAGTGTGACACAGACAGTCATTGGAGGAATACCTGCTTCACCAAACATACGACAACCAGGCCTGACAGAAACTTCTGTGTACTTCCAGATGTGTACAGGTAATGGTTGTTCCCATAATCAGATGTATCAACTGAATTATCAGGATTTAAAGACAGAGCAGAACAAGCCAGACGTTAAAATCCTTTTGGGGTCTGTTCAATAATAGGATTAAGCCTGGAGATTTCTTATACTTACCCCTCGATATATAAAGTGCAAAGGGAGGTCAGTTTGCATTCATTTACTGGTAATTATTCACAAATTTTACTACATTTTTTTTTTTTTAATTATTTGGCAATTTAAAAATAAATCATTTCCAGCTTTTCTTTTTTTCCTAAAATTGGAAATGTGATTTTTTTTTCCAAAAATTGAACTTTTTTGTAGTGGATTTGCAGGGTTTCGCTTATAAATTTATTTAAGTGGCAAATTTAGATTTAAAAAAAAAAAAAAAAAAAAAAAATCATTTCACTTTCTCTGTGTGAATTTGGCAGCTTTTCTTCATAGATTTTTTTTTTTTTTATTGCAGATATACTTATTTGGGGTTTTTTTGGCCAGTTTGTCTCGTAAATTTTCCTATTTTGCCCACAAAATTGCAATTTTTTTCACTTGGAAATTTGCCAGTTTATTCTCATAAAATTTCCTCCTAGATGTACCATTTTTTCTTTTAAAATTTGCCAGCTTTTCCTGATAATTTTCCTCATCTCTTGCCATACATGTGGCAGGTGTTTTCTTCTTTATTTGTACTGTTTTTTTCTCATTAATCTGCCAGGTTTTTATTTTTTCTGAGCCCTGGGGTTTCCTCTTCTTATCTTCAGTGGTCCTGACACACTGTAGTACTTCAGAGAAACCTGATACCAAGCTCAGTGATATTTGTGCAGCATGTGCACAAATGTCACCTGAGTTTACACCTGCAACAGCGTCTCTGCTCATTTACCCGACCTCCAGCTCTCCCTGCACCCCGCTTACAGTGTCACCTGTACGCTGGAGGTCACTATTCCAGGTAAGGTACTCCTGCTCTCAGGTGGTGTCTTGTGGACAACTAACACTGGATTAGCCGCGGATAGCACGTTACGTGATGTTACCTATCATGCTAATGCATTAATACGTGAGCACCTGCGGTGGCTTAAGTTAGAGAGCTAAGGGCTGTCACCTGACGCCGTCTGAAAGATGCATGACAGCGGCGTCTTTGCGCGGAGCTTCGGGTTTCGCTGCTACATCGGGCTAAGGATTAGCTGAGCAGCTAACGTTAGCTGGCCAATTACTTGACATTAGTAAGAGGGTGAGTGTGGGCACAGGTGTGTTAAAAACATGGAAATAAAGCACATGACAAGAAGAGAACTACTAAAAAAACAAAAACCCAAACACATCCGTCTTTCTCATTCAGTAAACATCAGGGAATCGCTTGCAGAGGGAAACCCTGCTTCCATTATCGGCCACTGCTCTAAGCCTGGCCAGGGCTGGCTAATTTCATTAATTACATAAAACAGATGAATGCACGGATTTATGAAACTGCGAATTCGCTTTAAAACTCAGAAAACTGAGTGAGTGACGGAGTGATGCTGAGGGAGAAGAGAAACGCTGTCCGATAATGGGCGCATCGATGCTTTTTGTATATAGCACGTAAGCTAGCGGTGCTGAGCAAGTTCGCTTAACTCAGCGACTCACGGACTAAAATAAAAACCGTAACGAGGCCTTAAAGGTGGACTCACCGGACCCTCGCGTGCATAGCAGCCCAGTCGGTCAGTCTGCCTCACGGTAACGTGCCGAAACAGCCCGAAAAACAGACAAACAAACGGAGAGACACTCACCGGAGCGGCTGTTGACGCAGAGCGGAGCTCCAACTGACGGGAGGTACGTTCACGGTCCGCTGGGAAACCACAGAGCCACCAAGCAGTTCGTCACAGAGCAGTCCGTGCAGAGAGCAGGAATTCATTACTCGGCATTAGGCCCATGAACAAATAAAATTACATTACATTTAATTTAATTGTAAAAAAAGAAAAGTAAGAGAGAGCTCGTGAAAGAGGAAACAAATAAAGACTAAGAAAAATGCATTCAAATTAATATGTAGCTCAAAAAGTCTGGACTTATGAACTAAAAGTTGTAAAATAAAAATAATTATTATAATAATAATTAAATAAATAAAATATTGTGCTTGGACAGAGAGATAATATTCTGAGAGAATAAAAATTCAGATTTATGCAACTAAAGGCACAATATATGAAATGTATCATAAAATAAAAATATAGCTCAGTGAGGGGAATAATGCTTTACGATAGTTAAATTGTTGTTCAATTTACGATGTTAAAGTTGTGAAAACACATGAATAATTAAATAAAATAAACACACACAGTAATTATTATTTTAATTAATTTAAAAATGTAGTATGAGCGAGATAATATTCAGAGACAAAAATCCAAGTTTATTAAGTTTAAGTTGTAATAAACAAAATCGAACGTACTACTACTAATAATAATAATAATTTGTAGCTGGGAATGGGAATAGTATTTCCTGATGGTCCCTGAGTATGCGATTAAATTTGTAAAATGAACAAATAGGTGGTATATTCCTTGAGATTAAGGTCTCCAGTGGTTTTAATCTTTAAATGTTCAATTCATTCCAGTCTGAGAGGCTGTGTGTGAGGATGAAGATAAACAGTGAAGTGAACATGTGAACAGTGATAAACAGTGGAGAAGAATTAAAAGCCACCAGGGGGCAAACAAGCCCCATTTTTCCAAGTTTAAAGACACGCTATGTTTTGTTGTGCGTGCGCACTTCCAGCACACGGAGACGCGAAGAATGCTTCCTCGGGTCTCTGGAGCTGTTCTCTATTAGATCCTGTTTCCTCGAGACTGCACATGTTCGCCCTCTTCTCAAACATACTGGTCCAGCTTTGTGGAAAATAACTGGTGGCACAAAGTCTGGCTTTTATCACAAAAACTCTTTATGACCAATAAAGGACGTTTCTTTTAAAATGCTTCATAGGTTCTATCCAACTAACCACTACCATCAGAGACTTGAAGGTGATATCAATTTAAATTGTTCTTTTTGTGGAACCGATAGGAAACAGTGGTTCATAAATTCAAGTTCTCCGTTTACTTTTGTATATAATGCAAAATATTTACTCAATAATGGACAATAAGAATTAAAAATCCTCACCTTTTTAAACATTATACTTGTATAATTGAGTGTGTTAGAACGATTTTAAAGCTCTGGCATTTTGTGTTTGAGTTGATTTTTTTTTCCCGTTTATTTTCTTAGTGCTCCTTTCTGTGTTGTTGTCAGCCAGTCTATATAAAGTTGGGGGGGAAATCAGGGTACTCAAAACCTGAGTAATCTGCAAGTTACAGTTACTCAGTGAGCAGCACAGCGAGTCCCGTCGGTGACGTCATATTACGTTTTATGACTGTGGAGCTAAATTTAAGTATTTTACACACAATTTGGATTCTTTAGTGTAGAACGGCGACACATTCTCCGGAGGAGTCAGTTAATATGTCACTCTGTAACTGTGTAATATGGAGATATGATATAGATATATAAAGATGCAGATTCAGGGAGCTGGCTGATCTATATTTGATGTAAACTGTTTCTATTGTTCTTCTATTGTCCCAAAAGAATAACAGGAATGTGATGCGTTCAGTTACATGTCAAAACAAACCTAAACGAAACGAAACGAAACAAAGCTCACATGTCCTACTGCTTCTGAACCCATCCCTATGATACTCTGAGGTGTGTGTGTGTGTAATATATTTCCACTGTGTCACACACCTGAATAAACCACACACACACCCTTCTGGGGGTGGAGTTTCCCCCGTGTTTTTAAGTAATGCGTAACGAGCCGAATGGTGTCATTACGCACACGGAGCTCGGACTATCGTTTCCAGCCAGATTAGAGGCTGATGTTGCTGCCTTCTCTGTGAAGGAGGAAAGTCATCTGTCCAGTTTCTGGTTTGAACTTCAGGATGATTAGTGCGAGGATTTTATGGGTAAGTTTCACTTTCCTGCATTTCACCGCATTTTGTTTTGTTTTTGGGTTTTTTTGTTTTGTTTTTTGTCCAAGTGTAAAATGGAAAAGAACGTTTTCTAAGGCAAATTTATTTTTTAGTAATGGTCTGATAGATGTTTAAGGTTAAAATGCAATACACTGAAAACACCTCAGAATATATGGACAGACTTTCCTATAAGAATGAGAGACACATGTAAAGCCGGATTTATCAGTTTGTGACGATCTCGTGAAAACTGAAAGGATTCACTGTTAATAATCATTTCCATGAGCAGGGATGTGTGCATAAAAGTATGTATTATTCGTTATCCTTTAAAGGAAAAGTTAAGTTCATGAGTAATTAAAAATGTGCTGTATTTCAAATGTTGAAAGTAAAGATCATTTACAGCATGTCAGTGTAAAAAAACATTAAAAATAGAGTCATTTACATCAATTTATCAATAATCATGGAGAAATGTAAATAAACCAAAGAAAATATAAAGATGCTTAAAAATAATGGACTCAGGAGAAATATTAATATTGATAACAGAGGAATGAGTGCGCGTAACTGCCTGGGCTTGGTTTCATTCATAACTGTGCAGTAACACTCCTCTGTGTTTCATCATTGACTCAGCATTTAACACCTACAAGTCCTGAGCCAGAGCAACCCAGCTGCTCCCTAACTGTGACTGTGAAATTATTCTAGATTAGAAGGATACATATTTTATCTAATCAAAAAAAAAAGAAGAAGAAGAAGAAAGTAGAAGTCTTTATAAAATAACAATAATAGCTTAACAGTGGTGGAAAGAGAACAGTCTGGGTTCAAGTAGTCAAGACTTAAACAGAAGTACCATTGCAGTGTTCAGTTTTTAATTTTTTATCTAAGGTTTTTGGCAGTTAACCCAACAATGATATTCAGAATGAGCCTGTGCTTCAAGATTGAACACTTTCAATCTGAGTTATGTTGATTTGGGGGTTTTCTTTACACAACTTGGAGATAAATTGGTTCATAATTGATCTCCACACCTGCAGATCCGGTTTAGCTGTGTGACAGGTAACAAAGTGTTGTGCTTGTACTAAACCTAATGCCCTGCTGAGCTGTGACTGAGGACCCATGTGAACCCGGGCTGGTTTCAGACCCAGATTCATTCACTTGTGACCGCCTCATCTATACTTAGATTTTTCTTGGCCCTCCGGCCACTTCCTCATTTCTGTCTTTTCAAACTCATCAAGCAGCATTTCTCTTTGTTCTTGTCATGAGCGCGGCATCAAGCAGGAATGTGTCGGACGAGAAGCTCGTTGGTTTCGGCTCTGCGATCCTGTTCTGCAGCTTCCTGCTCTCGGTTAACTGGTCCATCAGGTGCTGTGGACTAAATTTGCCCTTGTGCTCCGTTACGTTCCTGAGGGAAACACTGTACATTTATCCGACAGGTTTTTAATGCTGTTGAAGATTAATCCAGCTCTTTATGACCTTACAACAAGAAAACTGCTGCTTTCTGCAACTGCTGCCAACTATTTAAAAAATCTGTAACCTGTAAACTGAGGGCTTTACAAATAAATTTACAAATGCAAGCATACTTTATTCATCTTAATATAGTTTTGTCTCGCAGTCTTTAAATCTTACATTTTATTGCTTTTTTATTGGGCCAAATGTAAATCTACTACAAACTTGATGTAGAAATCTTGCATGTAATAACAAAACCAGGTGGCTGAAAGATATTTTTATTGATTATACAGCAGCAGTAGCACCTAAGAAGTTGCGAGTAATTTTAAAACCTCCTTTCTTGGTTTGAGGCCAAAATATGTAAACATGTCCAATATTTCACAACCCCCCCCCCCCCCCCACCCCCAAAAAAAGCACAACCCTTGAGATGTATCTATGTCAAGCCAACTGTACTATCAATACTCTTTCATTCTAGAGCAGCTGTTTTAGCTCCTCCCCTTTAAGCCAACTTCATTCTGATTGGCTGCAGCTCATACTCCTGATATCACATGGAGCCAGGAGCAAAAAAAACAACTTGACACTGAGCCTTCAGTGAAGTCTAAAGCCTGAGCTGACATGCTCTCCTCTGTGTCTGCAGACTCTCGTTCAGATGCAGATTAGATGATTCTACAGAGCAGAACCAGACATGGACTTCCATCTGCAGGAAAAATCTCACCTCTACTACAAGGTCAACGGGAGCTCCAGACCAGGCGTGAGTACTCAAAAACCACTCTGGTTTACTCACAGCTGAGGTTTTTGTTGCTTCTCTGTAATTTAGCACACATTCTTATGAGCAAACCCACACAGGAAACAGGCTGAAACTAAACAGATTTGGGATTTTTTTTTTTTTTTTTTTTTTTAAATTAAAGCAATTGTAATAACTTTGTTACCACAAGAGAAGTCAGGGAGGGGAGGGGGGGGTCCCATTAGAGTTTTTAATCTGTCAAATCCACTAAAACCTGGTGACATGAAACAACAGTTTTTCTATCTTAAAGAAGAATCGGTCCATTGAGTAGTTCAGTTGTGTCCATGGGGCAATAGTCCCCTGTGCCAGCCTTCAGCATAAGGGTAACCTGCTCGACCAGAAGAGGTCTTACTCTCTGGGGGTTTTTTTGGGGTTTTTTTTTTAGTATTTTGCTTCTGAACAACTAACAGAGGAACAAAAGGAGCATAGCTTTGCAGCCAAGTTGAATTGAAATAAAACTGGAGGTCACTCTGATCTTGGCTGTTATCTCTACACAGGGACAGATGTAGATGTCTAACGTTCTCTTAGGGAATCAGCAATATCAGTCTTCCTGTTGGTAAAACAGTCATTTTGGAGCTATTTTTCAACTACAAAAGACCACCAGCCTTTAGAAAAAGCTGCTAATTGGCTCCTGCACGAGTATTCCCTTGTGTGGTCAATAGCGGGTCACATCATGGCAGAGAAAAGAGCAGTCCTGTTCTTTTTGTCCTATTAACCACAGCAAACAGACTCTGAGTATCAGGTGAACACCCGATTGTTCAAGCTGCATTTTCACGCCGGATAAGGCCTCGACGCCATGTTTACACAACGCAGCCAGTCATCTCAGAAGCTAGGAAACTACACCTGCCTAACAACTTAATCCCTTCACATGCCTCAGGGATGAGATTCATTATCAGCACATGACACAGCCGAACCGGTTAAGCTGCAGTTTTTTAGGTCCTGAGCTGCTTCACTACAATGGACGACTTTCATGGCAGCTGAAACTGGCAGATCTGCATGTTTGTCTCTGATTAGTTTCACGAGGGTGTTGCTGCAGGTGTCTTTGTCTTTGCAGGTGTCTCGGTAATCTGGTCGTGGCACTTTTCATTTCAGCAGCAACACCATATTGACATTTCAACTGCAGCCTGAAGGTCATTACCTTCACAGAGAACAAATAAGGTGTAAAAGTCCTGCTGTCCACTTTTCAGAGCAGTGGTACTCACGTGTAAGTCCTGGGTCATGAATCCCAGTTCAGTAATTAAGATGTCTCAATTCAGATTTTTTTGTGTTTGAGTTTTCTTTGCGAAGTCAAGTTTGTAGAAACACTGAACATTTGAACCAGCGAAAGTCACAGGTGACACGCGCAAAAATCAGTTTTATTGAAGAACTTTGAAAGAAAATAGAGTTTAGACTCTTTCATAGAGTTGCCCCGGCCAGCTGTAATTTAAAATGATAACGAACCACTTTGTTCACATAACAAGGCTTTTTTCTTCTTCGTGGCCAACTCTATTTATTTTTAAGTCCATTACAGATTGTGTCAGGGGATCCCCTAAAGCCATGTGGTTTGGTTTAAATAGGTGGCCTCGATCCTATCAGGACCACAGAAAGACCTCAGCAAAATCAGCGGCCACTGAGTGCTGTCACTGGATACCCTGCTGTGGTGGTTCTGAGTATGTGGAGGTGAAGAGGTGAGGGAGCCGTCCAGCAGGAGAGAGAGGGAGGGCCAGCTGAGCCAGAAACAGGGTGGAAAAAGAAGTCTGGAGGAACAAACAAGTCTGTGTTCCCTCTACACATGCCTACTGTGTGAGAGTCATACGTGGAACGTTCGCACCCATATATGTGGAGCTCAGTGATGAGGAGACATAAGCAGCACCACAGCAGGCCTTTTTGTCTTGTTTTGCATTAAGAACAACAATCAGTCTTTTTTTTTTTTTTTTTTTCCAGCATGTTTCAGTCATAAACAGGAAAATGGGCAGATGTAGCGACTGTGAGGTCACAGGCAGGTTTGAGAAATTCTGTGAAACCCTCAAGTCAAGCCTTTTTGCCATTGTTGCACACCTGGGAGCATATTTGGATAATCCACCTTTCTGACTCTTCTGATTCTTGGAAACTAGAGCAGAGCACATATGAAAGTCAGCCTGCTGGCTGCAGGAAAGAACTCAGCTTTAAGGCCCTTTTTTTTTTTTTTTTTTTTTTTTTTTTTTTTTTAAATTGTATTTTTAGAGACACATTCAACTTTGATATCTTCAAAACTGAACACATGCCTAGATTTGAACTTACCGTAAATGGAAAAAGAGCTGCTAGTGCCAAACTAAACAAAGTGGAGGTATTTTCTGCAGAGAAGAGGAATAAAAGCAATACTGAATATGTGTGTGTGCATGAGCGGCAGGCAGAAAGAACAAGGTGGATAAATTTAAATACCCGAGGGTCAACCATCCGCAGCAACGGACAGTGCACAGGAGAGGTGAAGAAGAGAGTGCAGGCCGAGTGGATTGGTGAAGACAAGTGTGACAGAATTATTAGCGAGAGTGAACAGGAAGGTTTAACACATGGTAGTGAGACCTGTAATGTTTGGTTTGGAGACAGTGCACTAACAAAATGACAGGTGGTGTCTGGCAATCCCGCCTCCTCAATTTCTGCCATGAAGCCAAGATGACTGCTGGAAAAAAAAAAAATCAGCCAATGTATTCTTTTCATTGGTCAGCAGGGGGCGACTTCTCTGGCAGTACAAATGTTCCAGTGTTATAGCAGTCAGTGGGAAAATGACTCTCAGCTCTCTTGCCCTTTGACCTCAGTAAAATGATATCCTGATAGCTTTACTAGCTCAGTCACTAGTTTGAGGTAATATTAAAAAAAATCCTGAAATCCAGTTAGTAAATTATCGTCATTATTAGAGTAACACTTCATAAATAGATCTGCAGTGAATCTATGTAAAGGCTACGGCGTAGCTCATGCACGTGGCCAACACAATTACCTGCATTTATCTATGTGTAGCTGCTTGCAAGAACATGAGGTGCAGATACATTTTTACAGAAGCACAGGTCAGGTGACGGTGAACCAATAACATTTATCACTGAATCATGAAGAATAAAAAAGGATGATTCAGCAAATACTCGCTTGTTCTATTTAAAAATGTTTCAAAATGTCAAAATCTTTGTTCATACTTTGTATGTACTTTCACATACAGGAAGTACACAAATATTTTTGCACACTAAAACAAACAAGAACAAGAAAAATGGTGTTTAAAGTGTTTAAATCAGAAACCCAGAGTGCCTCCCTCTTAAGCGGCAATCTTCGAATCTTCCCCTCCCTTTGTCAATAGTGGAGAAACCTCTCTCTGTGTGTGCTACAATGATTCACAGTAACCTGACTCTTTAACCTTTGAGGCAAAAATGTTAAGGAACAAAGAAGACATAGCAGAAATGTTTTATATCTCTTTACAGGATGATCAAGACCTGAGTCAGGAGGAGCAGGACTGCATCCAGTTCTTTGAGAAAACCATCGATTCGCTGGAGGCGAGTTTAGAGGAGGACGACTGGAGGCTTGTGCGAGCAAGGCCCTTTGAAAACGCCACTCAAGAGGTCACTAGACCTGTGGCTTTGAGCGCCAACCCCTACGATACCAACCCCAAAGATCACGATATTATTGACTTGGTCTACAAGGAAGCAGATTCGGTGCACTCTAAAGACCCGATCTTCAGTCCCAACCATCGAGGTAGCGTACAGCAGTTGGCGTTTGTGTTCGGGGTAGTCAGTTACAATATTTAAAATTGTTTATGTAGATGAAGCAGATTATTAAATTACATCTCTAAACTACTAAATCATGGTGACTGAAACTTCTTCAATTTGTTTCTACCAGGCTTTCAGACTATGGTGCCACCCCCTGAAAGCCACTTTGAGACAAAGCCAAGGCACAATCCGATGGACAGCTTGCCTTCAGAGTACAACCCTCCCCTCCCGAGTGGCATGTCCGGGCAGACGGACACCTCCTACCACCCGGCAGGCAGTGTCCCCACCCCCGTGCTGATTGCCAAGAAGATAGCTGAGAACCAGTCCGGAGGAACAGCTAACTTCCTTCCTTCACTCCACCACCTCAGCGTGGATGAAAAGCCAAGCACAGATCATCCAGTGAAGCAGGGTCCTCCTACATCTGCCAAGCCTACCCACTACCCTGACAACATCAACATGATTGTTGGCAGCAAGGACCGTCAAAACCAGCCACCACCTAATGTGAGCATCCAGGAGAGACAGGCGCATATGCTGGCAAACCTAGGTATGAATCAACCTCTGCTGCAGGATGATTCTCTACACATTGTAGGGAAGAAGCCTCGAAATCTTCCTACTCGCAGCATTTCCTTCAGTGACCCCACACCAGACAAATCTAGAATGGAGGCCCTGTCTAAGCTAGGCCTAACCAGAAATCGAGCTATGTCTGGGGGTATGCCACTCCAAATCACCCCTAACATTACCCCGCTGGTTCCTCTTACAGGTGCAGGCAGCAGTCCCACACCACTGGAGGCTCATCATCCAACAACAACTGAGACTGGGCCCAAATTGCCCGAAGCCCATGTCACTACCCCACCTCAGAGCCTGATTCACGCTGACAGGAAACCTGAGGTTCGGAGGACATCTTCCTCTAGGAGCAATGACGACAGAAACCCCCAACCAAGCCTGTCGCCTCCAGCTGTTGCACAGAGCAGCTCCTATCCACCTCCTGTGGAAAACAAAGTGTCCATCCCCCAGCAGCCATCGGAGGTGACCTCGTTGGCACTTAACAGCTACGGAGGAAAATCCATCGTGGTCCACCCTTCTGTTGGCTCCAAGAGTGAACCTGCACCCTCAACAACAAGCCATGAACCCAGAACCCACGCTTCTGCACTCTCCAACCCCAGTGATCCCAACACCTACGGGGGAAAGAGCAAAGTCATGACCCCCGGTTCCCTATCTGGCTCCAGGACCGAGCTTCCCGACATCCTTAGCTCACACATGGACAGGGGTCAAACCTTGCCCTACAAATCAGAGCTGCTGCAGCCCGAGCACAACAGCTACGGAGGAAAGAGCCGAAACTTCAACCCAGTCACCGGCTTATATCGCACTTCAGAAAACCCAGCAAGGGGTTCCAAACCTCCAGCCCCAACACCGGCCCCGAGACCTCCTCGGCACATTGTTCCCCAGAAACCTGCGACGTCCTTGTCCACAGACAACAGGCGAAGATCCAACTCGATGTTCCGTCCCCAAGGCATCACGGTGCAGTTTTCTGGTCGAGGGGAGATGAATGAATCACGCAGAGAGGCACTGAGGAAACTGGGGTTGCTGAAAAAGTCTTGATGAACTCTTGTTTGTTTTCTGGATTTATCCTCAGTTTTTACCTGCTGGTGGAGGTTGTTTCGTTATAGCTCCCTCTATTGAGTAGAGGGATAAAGACAGACTTTTACAGATTTACAGATAGACAGTGCAGCTGAGCTAAACTGCTTTAAATCTCTCCAAAAAGTTTGGAAAAAAACATTTATTTAGCTTCCTGTCTCAGCTTTGTTTGTGACACGAGTCCGATTGTGAACGTCCAGAATTTTTTAGCCTTTCTACCAAAAGCATTAGTTTAATCGGGAGGCTCTCAAGCCTCTTTGGATTTAAGGTTGGATAGATTTTCACTGGGATTTTTTTTCTGTTTAAATCTTGGATTCTCAGACTGTGAAGTCTTTATCACCTCTGTTACACGGGAGCCTTTTTTCTTGTTTTCACTGGTTTTCTTTACTGACTTTGGACATTTTTTCTAGTCAGTGGTATGTTAGTGTGTATTTGTTTTTCCAGTTAAAAGCACTTTTTCTTTTATTTTTTTTAAAAAAACTTCTAATATAATCAACACTAAAGAGCAAAAAGGGATCTTATGTATGGGACTAACAAAGAAAAGACGCTGTTTCCTTGAAGATGAGCCGAGCAGGGGGATATTTTTACTCCAATGAACAAACCTCCCACACCAAACCACAGACTGGTGGTCTGTGGTTTGAGGGCAGGACTTTTACTTTTTTACTACACAGAGGGAATACTTTAAAAACTGCTCTTTAGGGATGGGTGTGCACATAGCATTGGACAAAACACGAGCACTAAAACCACACAGTCTAGAAATACATCCTCGATATGTTGTTTCTGACATTTGAAAATGTGTTATTTAACTGTGTGTGTGTGTGTGTGTGTGTGTGTGTGTGTGTGTGTGTGTGTGTGTGTGTGTGTGTGTGTGTGTGTGTGTGTGTTTATCAAGACTCCGGCCTCTGTAGTTTACCTACAGTAACTTTTGAAGTATATATTTTATAAACTTATGTTTACAGACTCCGGTTCTCTGTAGTTCAGCTACAGTCATGTTGAAGTATCTAATGGTGCATACCTGCAGTATGGAGCTACTTTATGAGGAAATGTTCCTGTGAAGTGGTCACGTCTGCACAGATTAGGGATAAAAAGTGCCTCTTGTGTGGTTAAAGGGAAGCTGAGCGGCCATGTGAAAGTTGCTGCTATAACTGAACAGCCTGGTGTTCTTTCTGATTGTTGAAATATCCACATTTATAAACTGTACATAGTCCATCTGCTCGAATATTTGCACCCATTAAACTGAACAATCTTACATCTGTCTGCATGTTTTGTCTGTTTTGTCCTGATTAACTGGGGAATGTGGAAAAAGAAGCAGCTGTTTAATGACTGGGTAGTGTCAGCTGAGAGGAGTGTGTTTTTTTTTTTTTTTTGTTTGTTTGTTTGTTTGTTTGTTTTTTAGGATTTTACCCATCAAAGCTGCACAGCCTCTTTGAAACCATAGAACAAGACTCAAAGGTGCCTCATTTGCACTTGTAGCCAACATGGAAGCCGTATTGGTACAGCATGTCTACTAGAGCAGGAAATCTTGACAATTTTCCAGCTTTTAAGTTGTTAACATGAGCTTAACTCCTCGTTTTCTTTCCTTAGATGTTAATTTGCAGGACTGTGCAGCATCCATGATTCAGAGCCTTCTTTAGCAGCAATAACTTGAAGTAAATGTGTGACTGTATGTATGACTTTATCAGCCTCTCACATGGCTGTGGAGGAATATTTGCCCTTTCTTCTTTATAGCATTGCTTCAGGTCATTGAGGTTTGCAACATTTGTTTATGCACATCTCTGAAGGTCACACCACAGCATTTAATCAGGTTCAGCTCTGGACTGACCATTGTAGCACTGTGAATCTTTTTTTCTCTCTTCTGTAGATTTCCTGCTGTTTTGGAGGTTTTTATGATGTCACAGAGATGGATATCCCTAATATGGTCATCTCAGACACACAGGCCCCACCTATCTGTAGTTTTAAAACTTTCTATTGTGAGGGTCAGCCAATCAGAGAGCTGGTGATGTATTACATCTAAAAACTTTGGATTGCTCCTTTTTATAGTGCAGTGCAGCACCTCGAGCCCCTCCCTGTTCATGTTTTATTGTGGAAGGACTTTCTGACCCATTTTCCACATTTCACACTGGGCTGCTTGTGTTTTAAACAGCAGCAACACTAAAGAAGCTGTCTGGACTGCGGACTCTTACATAAGCTTTTGACACAGAGGCTTTCATTCCTGAGGTGTGTGTGTGTGTGTGTGAGTGTGTGTGAGAGAGAGAGAGGAGGGGGTATCTGCAGCGTCAGTGGCAGCGCCCAGGATGACTGATATTCTGCCTTTATTGCCATTGTTTCTCTTAATGAGCATGCTCGCCCATCTCTGTGGGCACTGTGTTCATATTTAACTTTAACAGATTTATTACATTGGTGCTCACATTGTGCACGTTCTCCAGTCAGGTTGAGCTGAATGAACATTAACAAACGCGACATTTATGCCCGCCCCAGATGTGACCTCGGCACGGCGTCACATAGGAAAACAAGCCTAAACAACCGGTGTTTGTTCCCTCTGCAAACACCGGACCGCTGGAAGCACCGAAGAAACAGATGATCAGACTTTTTAAAAAATGGACACTTGTGTAACTGAAAAAAGTAACTAAGCCTTTAAGATGAATACTTCCCTCTTGATTCTCCCTGCTTGCTGTCCGCCTACAGCACAGGTCAGAAGAAATCTGACAAATTTAAAGATCCAGTTGTTTAATTTAATGTGAAAACTGTGAGAAAGAAAACAGTCTGCTCACTGGAAACGCCATCACCAGGTTGTCTGTTGGCCCTGGTTCAGCCAAATAGTCATACTTATTCCTGTCTGCCTCCAAACATCACATTTCCATCTCCACTCTGGAAACAGAATCAGACTGAATCCCAGTTGTGATAATCAAAATGAGGCTTTCTATGATCCATCTGTTTTCTAGTTTTATTGCACACACAGATGAAAATAAACCTGAGACAAATACAAATCACTGACAGCTAAGTGGAAAAATGTGGACCACTGTATGTCACCACATGTGTTTGACTCGTATCAGAGTTACAGAGTGGTGACCTGTTCAGAGCGTATCCTGGAATAGCTGGCTGTGAGCTCCTATTATACTCAAAGAAAGCACCAAAGGTGTTGACCTGGCCTCCAAACTCCAACTCACCTGACCCCCAGAGGTATAGGTTGGTGGATTACCCCATGGCCCTTTAACCGGTTAATCCGGCCATGGTTTCCAGCGCTCCACATATGTAATGTTTAGAGGAGGGCGTGGGCGGGAAAAGAGGAAATACCCACTCTCGCTGCCTTGTAATTAGACCTCAACAAACAGGCGCACCCTCGCATGCCTCAAACACACGACTGACCTCATTCAGAGAGACGACTTTGTGCTTTTATTGTGGTAAATTTTATTTGTCATGAGCTGAGACAAAGCTTTAGCAGGCAGCTGTTTCTTGCTTTTTCCTTGCTGTAAAAGAATATCAGCTTGGACAGGGACAAACTTGAGTTATGGGTAATCTTTACTATAGCAAAGACACAGAGCTGCTGCAGAAAAGGTTCATGTAGCAGCATACAGGGGATATATTTATATATCTAGAGGCTTAACAAGTTATATTTATCTATTATAGTCACGTCATCACTAAGGAAGACTCTCAGGCACACGGTTATCCTGGAAAAACTTTTGTCACGTTACACAAGTCACAAATCAAAGCAAGCTGGTTGTTAGCAAATTTTAAAAAAACATCATCATCAAACTGGGTAGAAGTGGAAGAACTGCTGAATATGTACACTCAGGTGTCCACCACTGAGCAGGTCACTCAATCCTGACAAGTCTGAACGCAGCAGAGATCAAAAAGTGTCCGACGGTGCGAGAGCTGGAGATTTCTCAGCAGAGCAGCAAAAGCACTGACCTGACACCGCTGTCACGTCTGCAGGGGGGACATGAGTAAGCTGAGCATTAAGACCAAAAACGAAGAGGACACAGGTGTCTGCCTCTACATAAATATAACTTTAAACTGTCTGTACCCATTTCTGAGCATTAATCTTCACTTTTTGTTAGTTTCACCAAACTAGGCTGAGACAGATTTTTTTTAAAGATTCCCGCATCCCTAAAAACCCACTTTCTTCTGATTGGTTAACATCTGGAAGAAAATACTTTAACATCATGAATTCAAAATGTGGTCATTTGTCAGATGGACACTTTCTGTGATATACTCACTGAATAACTGCTCACTGAAGCAAGCAGTGGATACAATGGTATCCTCTGTTAACTGTCCACACTGTCAATAAATAGCACATTTTTGAAAAAAAAAAAAATGAAGACAGTTGTGTTAAGGTATTTCGTTTAGGAATAGAGACCTTTGTAACGTCTTCTTATTCTCCATCTTAAATCTCCGGTCCCAATGTCTGGTGTTCACATTAAACAAGACAAAAAAAAATTCTAATAATGAGGTCAGTGTTTCTACAAGTTTTGAGCCAAAAGCACAGGCTCCACCCACCGGCTTAGGAGGGGCAGCCAATCAGAAGACAGCTGGCTTAACTGTGAATCATGCAAAGCTACTCTGAGAGGATCCAAGAATAATTACATGAAGCAGGAAATGAGACTAATAGGTCGCCTTTAAAAGTCTTGCTATAATCTGTAGAGTGTATAGGAGAGTAAGTACCTAATCAATAACAATTATGTGATGATTAGAAATGAACTGTGACATACGTCTTTTAAAAATGTAACTGTTGATCAAAAAATACCTGTGAGACATATCCACGGTTTCATTTTTATTTAAGTAAAACTAAGAAGCGACACAAAGCTATAAATCAGCTCGTTGCACACCATCGGTCGCTGTTCGATTAGCACGTCTTTCTCTGCATCACTGGTCAGTTTACGAACACCCAACTCATTCGTCTTTTGCTGCTTCGCACAGAATTGGACCGAGCTGTTCATGGAGTCAAAAATCAATCAATCAAACAAACAAACAAAAAAATCCCTTGCTAGTCTCGTGTAAAAGTTGTGCACTCGCAGATTTCAACTCCTAAAGACGAGTCACTTTTTCCTCTGCCTGGTGCAGTGGTGGCAGCAGGTGAGTCGATCTCGCCTCTCCACGCCTGTCTCGCCATCAGTCTGCAGGTCAGCTGTTTCTAATTCGTTCTCTGGTTCAGACAGTTGTGTTTTTTTGTCATCTCAGGTAACAGACAAAAAAGAAAGAGAGCCACCTGTCTGACCCCCTGACCTCTGACCCAATTCCCTCCCCCTGTCAGTTTTTCTTCTCCTTCTCCTGTGTGTGTTCATGTCGGGGGTTTGGTCTGTCCCCAGCTTCAGGGGGTGTCTGGAGAACTCGTTCCCTTGTTTTCGACCGGTTTCCCTTCCGATCTTCTCGTTTTCCTCTTGCGCTCTCTCTCTCTCTCTTTTGCTGGTTCATTCTCTCTCTGCCTCGCTCGCTCAGCCTGGGCCCAGACTCCCATCAGCGTCTCCTGGAGGACAGAGCAGGACATTTACTGCAGAGGTGCTGAAAGTAAAGCTAAAGCCTGACCCCTTCAAAATAAAACTACTGTGAAAAAAACATTTCTGTTAAATAAAATTAAAATAAAAACTAGACCTTTGAAAAAAGAAAAAGAAAAAAACTTCAAACCAATTCAGACAATTTTTTGAACTTAAAAAACCTAAGACAAAATAATAAAATATGTTTTTGTATTTGCTTGTTATTACAAATCTGAACGTTGAGGTTTTGATTATCGAGGTTTTAAATATCTACAACAGGGGTCGACAACCCTGGGCACGCATGCCACAGCTGGCACGCGAAGGGTTAACTGATGGCACGACCATAGCTGGACTGGCCATTGCGCATTTGCCCAGTGGCCCGATGGTGATTTTTCGTTTTTATGGGCCGATGATTTTTTTTTGTAACGGTATAAACAATGAAAGGTGGTGGATTGGCCAGATGCTGGCCGATGTGTAAAAATAACTTGTTGTTTGGTGGTGGCTATGGCGGAGCTTCCACAGAGGCCAGCAGGTGGATGAGGGAAGGGGAGGCAGGAGGAGGAGAGACGTGAGGCGGCCGCCGGTCCGACTGTCAGGTGAACTGAACTTCAGGTAAGAAGTTATGACTGCAGTCTGTCTGGGTCAGATATAAACCAGGTTTAGGTGTATTGTGAGGAGACCATAAACAGCATTTGCATTTTCTGTTGTACAGTTCATTTGCTGTTATGGAGTTCTTGTTATGGATAAAAAGTGTCTTTTTTTTTTGTTTCAAAATAGCTGATAACTATTCGCTGATAGCTGCCAACATCTGCAAACAAATAATTCTATAAAGTTGTTCTATATAGTGTGTAACTGTTCATATAGAGCGTTATTAAATTTATTGCTAATGCAATCACATGGCACATTGACTTCTGAGGAAATTTTAGATGGCACTCATCATCAGAAAGGTTGCCGACCCCTGATCTACAAGACTGAGCGTCAGCTACTTTCAAAAAGTTTATTTTCTATACTGATTTTACTAAAACCATCTTCTAAATCTATCACTGAAAACAAACAAACAAACAACCCCCCCCCCCCCCCCAAAAAAAAACGTAAACATTCACAACTAAACTGAAATGACCAAACCTGCTTCTTAAATATATGAAAAACACTTTTCCTGCTCAAGTTTCTTTTTTAATGTCTGGATTCCACTCTTGACTTTGGGGTTTTTCATACATCAGTTAAATGATTGAGGTAGTGGACAGACTATTTGTGTGTTATACAAAGTAAAAGTGCTGTTTCTGTACATAGAGTTTGGTGTGTCTCTAGAACACAACTACTGTTTGCTGTTAGCATTGGGACAAAAACATTAGAACAGGATGTATTTGTTTTTCAGACACCGAAAAAAAAAATTCTTCATTATGCTCTAAGTCCAAAATTTCTTTGTTTTTTTGTTCTCCACCACCTAAAAGCTCCACCAACCGGCAGCAGCTAGCCTCTAACTGTGGACTACAGAGGCTGTTTAGAGCTTTTAATGTGAAAACAGCTTCCTGCTGCAGATGGAAATCCAGTCTTGAAGTCTGACATCATTAGCAGTTTCCAGTTCCAAACTCTGCTTCAGGTCCCAAAGTCAAACGAACACTGCCACATCACTGAGTTAGAAGTTAGCAAGGAGTTAGCTCGCTAGTTTCCACCTTAACATGATATACCATTTTCTGACTGAGGAATTTCTGAAAAAAAAAACCAAAAACAAAAAAAAAAAAAAAACATACAGCTCTGCTATCACTTCTGACATAAATGAAGACAGGAAACTAAACAGCAGTGACGTTTGTAGGGATACTCAAGTTGGGCTAGCTGGTATATAATGATGTGGTATGTGGTGGCTAGCTACAGAGCTATGGTTAGCATAACATAAACACAGTAAAGCTGGAGGATGAACGTTAACTTTTTTCCACTCGAAAAAAGTTAGCGCGAGGGTTCCTGATGGTTAGGGACAAATGCAATCGCATGGCAGGATGCTGTAAACAGACCAAACTTCAGTCAGGAGAACAACTGTTAAAATTCATCCACAATACGAGGTTAGTCATCAACATACTGCTGCATTGACTGGTTTTAAAAGCTAAGCTTTAAAATGAACAGTGGTAATAAAAACTGAGAGAGGCCAACAATGATCAATGACTATTTGCAAAATAGAGCAAAGATAAAGAGGAGTAGAATATAATAGGTTTTTTTTAAAGCCACTCAGATATACCGTCATAATAATAACGTCTCGTGTTGTGCTTTGGTTTTAGAGATACAACAAAGATGCACGAAGCAGTGTTGATGTCAAAATGTAACCAGGAAGTGATCTTTATTTGCAGACTTCAATTTTTAAAGGGAAAAAAAATAACTAAATAAACTTACTTGAACTGTCTGCACTTAAAAAATGAGATTCAGTGAAAATAGGAACAAGATGTCCTCGATACTGAGATTTTTTGCTTGCTAAAGCCTCGCCTTTGGACTGCTGCAGCTCTGGCTCTTTTAGCCTACTCCAACTCATATCTTTGGTTTCTCTCCTGCTTCTCCTGCCTGTCTCGCTTCTCCTGACTTTCATTTCTTGCTCTTTTCTCTCTGTTCAAAGAGACACCAACGAGGCGCTTTCAGTGCACGGTGAACTTAACAAACACCAAACTGACACAACCTGTAGCCAGACTGTCGCCGATTGGGGACCGAGCCTCACCTTCCTCCGGTCTTGAAGATGAGGTCGGCGTTGGGAGCGCCTTTCGGGTGCTGGTAGCGGGGACGGCGCTCCCGGTTGGTGTTGGCTGGAGCCGGACGCTGGGCCAAAGACTGCATCATCTCTGTGACATGGAGAGGAAAAAGGAAGTTCAGTCAGAAAACTGATATGAAAAATATTTCACATTTCAACAGTTTATGACAAGAAGGAGACAAAAACCAAAAACAAGCAGACACAAACTGATGACTAATAAAAAAAAACTACGAGCATGGATGACTGATCTTGTCCTGTGTTAGCAGTTATTATGGCTTTTATCAGGCCGCTGCTGAATACATGTGTGTGAATGGGTGGATGACTGGATGTGTAAAGCGCTTTGGGGTCCTTAGGGACTAGTAAAGCGCTATGCAAATACAGGCCATTTACCATTTACATGAACAGGAAGCACGTCCAGTGTCCTTACGCTTAATTTAAGCTTCTGTGTTGAGCCTACCTGCAACCAGCGAGGGGCATTTGTTTTTTTGTTTTTTTTGTTGCCCTGCAGTTTCACCAACAGAACATTGTCATTCAAGTTGATTTAAAACGATGTGACTACGGTGAAGATTTAACATGTATAAACTGCACCTTAGTGGAATAAAATCAGCAACGTCCAGGACTGAACTATGTGGAACCAACAAGTAGCAAAACCTGCAGTTCCGCTGATGGCCACTAGCCAAACCCACAGACTTTCACGTTTAAATGACAAATTTACTGCATAAATAAAAAGCCTAGTTTGGTCTCCATAGCTTCTTTAGTTGACTTTAAATCACTACAAATGGATTTGTTGTCATTTCCCTTAGAGGTTTCACTCAGAGCCAAATTATATTTAACCACAGACTTGTTGCCTCTACTGAAAACATCCCCCCTGCAAAGGCCCAGTCTGAACCCATAAACCTCCTACTACTAAAGCTCCTCTGAGGTAAGCGGCAGCAGCAGAAAGTGAAGGTTTATCAGGACTCTTACATTTCTAGAGTAATTATTAGAAGCCAATAAAAACCTAATACCTTGAAAAAAAATGAATCAAACTCATGCACTCACCTTTTAACCACGCCCCCCGACAATACACAACTATAATAATCTGTGCAGATTTAAGGTAGAAATGAACCAGCTTTTTCTTGTCAGTGTGACCTTGCACAGAGAAAGAACTTCAAAGGACTCACTGGGTAAGCAAAACAACACACCCTGATTTCAGGTCAAAGGTCACCGTTTGCTTTCACAGATCAGATATGAAACAGAAGCCGATCCACTCGTGTAACCTGGGCAGATGCGGTAACAAACAATAAACAAACAGTTTCCATGGTTACCCTGGTAGTCCTCCTGCTCCTGCCGCTCGTTGATGTCCAGAGTGAGCTTTTTCATTCTCATGCGCTCCTCCTGCTCGGCCTGCTGCTGGTTGAAGTGATTCGCCGCCAGGTGGGAGGAGAGCGGCACGTTCAGGATCTTATACTGTTCAGGAGAATGAAAGACAGTTTAGCTGGACAAAGGCATTTTTTTATAAGTTCACATTCCGATAATTCAACAGCATTGTTTAAAGTTATCATTTTGTCTCAAATCGTAGATTAATTATTTATGCTCGGATCAGCTTGTAAGTTGCAGAGTGCCCTCTGGTGGATAAACTATGCAACATCAACACTAATAACCTGGCTGAAGGGTGTTTCTCTGGTCTCATCTGTGCTTTTTAAATAGTATTCATCCATCAGATACTGATAGATGTCTCTCCATGTCTATCCGGTATCTGATAGAAGTTGATAGTGACATATCAGCTCAGTCTTTTTGTGTAGGCGTCGCTGCTCAGCCCCCCTCAGCTCTGTCAATGTACTGTTGGCAACTTGCAATTTATTGTCCCCAAAGAGAAAGTTTGTTTCAGGACTCAAAGTATAAAGTATAGTAGTATTTCAGTCAGGTTCTAGTAATTACAGCATAGCATTTTTAAAAACGTTTTTTTAACTAACTAACTAATTAATTAATTAATTAATTAATTACAGTGTAGCATGACTACATGCAAAGTGTGCACAATGAGGCGGATAAACTAGAATTCACACCAGGCGTCGCGAATACAGGCAGATCTCAACTTAAATTATTTTAACTTCACACTGTATCATGAAAATCCATTCACTGGGATTCTCCTGATGCATGAGAGAATCGAGGAGAGACCGGTCGACTGAAGCAGAGCTTCACCTTCAGACAGATGGAAAACGGTAGAGGGCTCGAAGAAGCGTGCAGAAAGGAAGCTTCTGACAGTCTTTCTGTAGGGTGTACTCTGCGGTTTTCTTTAGGCCAGAAAGTGATTCATCTTGTGAAGTTACAATAGTGTTTGACTGACAGCAGAATTTCTTACTCTCTGAAAACTGATATCAGTCCCTCAACTGGCTGAGCCTGAGATTTCTAGAGCTACAGATCTCTCAGACACACCGACAAAGACGCCCTGTGTGCGTTGGAGTTTCTGGCAGCTGTTTTTCAAGCAGGCTGAACGCTGCATGAAACCTCTGTGCACAGGCAAAGTGCTGGACACACCCAGCAGCACAACAACCAGCCTCTGCCCTCAAACCACACATTCCACCACGCAGCGGCTGGCCTCAACACACACACACACACACACACACACACACACACACACACACACACACACACACACACACACACACACAGGTGTGTTTCTGTATGTGTGTTAGGATGCCTGCTGACATACACGCAGTTTTTTCCATCTATAGTGCTGAAACTGTTTCTCTCAGGAAGCCTTACATACATAATGGGCACAGTTAGAGAACACAGAGGGGCATTTAGCAGGAAATTTTCCTCAGAAGGACATGAAGACCAGAAACGGAGCAAAAAGAGACTCATTAGTGTACAAACATCCACCTCAGGGGTGCAAACATGACTCTGAATGATAAAGCTGCTGAATCAACTTCAGACAGAAGCAACATTAACGGTCCTGCAGAAATGCCCTCCCTAGAATAGATAGACACTGAAACTGGCTCAGATAAAGTACACACACATACACACACACACACACACACACACACACACACACACACACACACCCAAAGTCAACATTATTAAGCATTCATTTATGCACACCATCTCCTTAAAGAACAACCAGGATGAACTTTAAAATTGTTCATCCTGCAGAGAACAAATTAGCAGAGCTAACAAACACATAGGCTGCTTTTGTGAACTACAGGAACTACAGTCCTGCACTCTGTGAGTGGCAGCTAAAGGAGATTGTTACTGTAACCTGCAGCTGCAGGAGCGAGAGCTGGTTCATGGTGCAGACAGTTTTCACACCTGATCGCTCCACTATTCATCGCCATTACGTGTAAATTCTACTGTTAATGTGGAATATTTTAGAAACCTTAAGTGCAGGACTCAGTGTACCCTGCAGGATCATTCCACAGAAGATCGGCCAAATAACTGTAGCATACTAATCGAGTTACAAACCCTTAGAAGATTATTTTGGCCGAGAAGGGTAGAAGATGAACCAGGTATCAAAATGTGGTTAAAAAAAAAAAAAAAGACTTTTCACCTGCAACAAACTGCTGTGACCAGCCTGATTTTTAAAGAAGTGCAATAGCTTGGCACATAGATGCCACCTTACCTGCTGCTTATTGCCTTTGCGAGTCAGCATGACAAACTGCATGGTATCGGAGATGTCCGAGTCTCCCTCACTAATGCATGGCTGTCCCTTCTTCAGCTGACTCTTCAGCTGCAGAGGAATGGCAACATCCAGCTGGTGCACCTTCACCGCCTCGCCACTACGCTGCTGCAGTGACACAACACACAGTGAAGAGTCAGTCTGCGAGGTCTGGATCAAAGCTGAGGAGACCTGTACTACTCTATGTTTTCTTATGTTTGTAAAGTGCTTCTTTTCACTGAGCAAATTCATCATGTCCAGAATATCCCATCATTATCTGGCTTACATCAGCAAGATGGTTACCAATGCCATAAGGCTACCTGGGTTTCAAACTAGCTGTGAGCATGTTCACATAAAAGAGAAAGAAAAACAGTGTAATAAAGGCCAAAAGCTACAAATCTGCTGTTAAAAGAAAAACGCTGCATGTAGCTATGAAACTGTGCACGCGTTTTTAGTCGTTATTATGATTACACTCATCTCTTTGATGTTTTTAGAATTCAATCAACAATTCAGAGTGCATGTGTGTGTGTGTGTGTGTGTGCGCGTGTACAGTGGGGCAAAAAAGTATTTAGTCAGCCACCGATTGTGCAAGTTCCCCCACTTAAAATGGTGACAGAGGTCAGTAATTTGCACCAGAGGTACACTTCAACTGTGAGAGACAGAATGTGAAAAATAAAAAAAGCCATGAATTCACATGGTAGGATTTGTAAAGAATTTATTCGTAAATTAGGGTGGAAAATAAGTATTTGGTCACCTCAAACAAGGAAAATCTCTGGCTCTCACAGACCTGTAACGTCTTCTGTAAGAAGCTTTTCTGTCCCCCACTCGTTACCTGTATGAATGGCACCTGTTTGAACTCATCATCTGTATAAAAGACACCTGTCCACAGCCTCAAACAGTCAGACTCCAAACTCCGCCATGGCCAAGACCAAAGAGCTTTCGAAGGACACCAGGAAAAGTATTGTAGACCTGCACCAGACTGGGAAGAGTGAATCTACAATAGGCAAGCAGCTTGGTGTGAAAAAATCAACTGTGGGAGCAATCATCAGAAAATGGAAGACATACAAGACCACTGATAATCTCCCTCGATCTGGGGCTCCACGCAAGATCTCATCCCGTGGGGTCAAAATGATCATGAGAACGGTGAGCAAAGATCCCAGAACCACACGGGGGGACCTGGTGAATGACCTGCAGAGAGCTGGGACCAAAGTAACAAAGGTCACCATCAGTAACACACTACAACGGCAGGGAATCAAATCCCGCAGTGCCAGACGTGTTCCGCTGCTGAAGCCAGTGCATGTCCAGGCCCGTCTGAAGTTTGCCAGAGAGCACATGGATGATACAGCAGAGGATTGGGAGAATGTCATGTGGTCAGATGAAACCAAAGTAGAACTTTTTGGTATAAACTCAACTCGTCATGTTTGGAGGAAGAAGAATACTGAGTTGCATCCCAAGAACACCATACCTACTGTGAAGCATGGGGGTGGAAACATCATGCTATGGGGCTGTTTTTCTGCCAAGGGGACAGGACGACTGATCCGTGTTAAGGACAGAATGAATGGGGCCATGTATCGTGAGATTTTGAGCCAAAACCTCCTTCCATCAGTGAGAACTTTGAAGATGAAACGAGGCTGGGTCTTCCAACATGACAATGATCCAAAACACACCGCCCGGGCAACAAAGGAGTAAGAAGCATTTGAAAGTCCTGGAGTGGCCTAGCCAGTCTCCAGACCTCAACCCCATAGAAAATCTGTGGCGGGAGTTGAAAGTCCGTGTTGCTCGGCGACAGCCCCAAAACATCACTGCTCTCGAGAAGATCTGCATGGAGGAATGGGCCAAAATACCAGCTACTGTGTGTGCAAACCTGGTAAAGACCTATAGTAGACGTTTGACCTCTGTTATTGCCAACAAAGGTTATGTTACAAAGTATTGAGTTGTATTTTTGTTATTGACCAAATACTTATTTTCCACCCTGATTTACGAATTCTTTACAAATCCTACCATGTGGATTCATGGATTTTTTTTAATTTTTTTTTTCACATTCTGTCTCTCACAGTTGAAGTGTACCTCTGGTGCAAATTACTGACCTCTGTCATCATTTTAGGTGGGGGAACTTGCACAATCGGTGGCTGACTAAATACTTTTTTGCCCCACTGTAAGTCAGTAAAGCCTTTTGTAGCATAAAAAGTACTTCATGGCCAGTGTGGCGGCAGGACGCTATACCTGCAGGTTTTCCAGCATCATCTTGTCCAGAGCCTGAATGAAGTCCTCGTCCTCAGCGCATGCCACGTGCTTCAGCCCGCCGCCACGGATGGTCACCTCCTGCACACACAGGCAGCAAATCAACATCAGCAAAAGCACAAATCTTTAAACCAACAAAATGTATTAAATCTAGATTTATACACAGACATTTCCCATTGCTTACATTGTTCTCCTCGTCAGTCTCGTTCTCCTTGTTGGAGTCGGTCAGGTAGTCAGTGTTCTCTTCTTCCTCTTCCTCCCTCTCCTCCTCTTCATTCTCTGACCCTTCCTGTTGGAGAAAAAAAAAACCCAAAACAAAAAAAACCCCAGTCTTAGCTATATTTCTGTTTTTGCTGGCCATGCAGCTCTCAGGTTTTTTGATCTGCAGCCGGGTGTGCATGAGTGTGCGGCCGTGTTGGATGTGGGGGTATTATCCTAGTTCACCTAATGACCAGGAGAATACTGCGGTGGGTACCTGACCACCATCTTGGAGTTTTGAAACCAGATGTTTCACTTCTGGGCACTGGGCTCCACCACCCTATGCTAGACGCCACTGTTAACTTTAGACTTTAGACTAGGGTTGAATATTTAGCATTTCCTGTAAGTTTGTTCTGTTGCAAGATGGATTTTGTTTGAGGAAGAACGCCAGAATGGGGGAGTCAACACTCACATCCTCTTCCTGTTCGTTCATTTCGCTTTCATTGCCCGACTGCTCTTCGGTCTCGGCGCCTCCCTCTTCATCATCGTCCCCGTCATCATCTTCCTCGTCAAGACCCTCCCCTTCGCTCATGGCACTGGAGCGGCCGTCCTTCTCCATGGCCAGACCTGCACAAGAAAACGTGGAAAGATTCCTCTTTAGGACACCTAAGACTAAAACAATCAGGAGAAATTATATCATAAATGCCTCCGAGCCCAGCCCAGCCTGGGAGAGCAGCTTTACTCAAACAAAGCCCTCAGTTATATATAGAACAAATATTCCAGAGGAAAATTGTTGTTTCTATGAAGCTCGTCACAGAGCATAATTATGCAAGAAAAGGTAACGGCGAAGAAATGAAGTCTGGCAGTGGCGTGGAGTGGAAGATCAGGTCTTGTGTGACTCAAGGACTGAGGAATGTCCGATCCTGGTTGAAGTATGAAAGGTAACAATAGCTCCACTGTTTAGCTTCAGGGGCCTTCATCAATCACTCTCCTCTCCTACATTCCCACACACAAACACACGCTTACTGCTTATCTACCTGCATAAAGGTTTACACACATAAACACAACAGTGATGGAAAGCTACTGATTACATGTACTTTTATACAGTTTTGAGGTACTTCTGGCTTGTGCTGCTAATCACACCGATGGAGATGTATTGGCAAAGCAGCTGTTAACCTTATCTCTCTCCCATTAATGCCTCTTTGGAGGAATCCAACTCCAGGGAACTACTCCCCCCCCCACTTTTACTCTAAATAACTGAGTACTTTACAGCTCATGTATCTGTACTTTTACTTGAGTACAGGATCTGCGAGGGTGTCCTGCTCTCAGAGGGCGCAGCTGTAGTTTACATTTTTCTCAGCACATTCCAGGTCAACACCTTGAAACTGTTAAACAAAGCTCACGTTGCTGCGCTGTTATCAGGCCGCAGAGTCAGATACACCTGCTGCGCAAACACTTCCTTCTTCCTCCTCTCCAGATATCATCGTCCTGATTGTGTTTTGGTTTTTACATTCCTGAATATTCATATTGTCTCTGAGCTCAGATTCTGTGTCGTAAAGATTGTAGTTTCGGGGTTCGAGAAAGAGGTGTTAGGGGTTGCAGCTTATTTACACCTCAGTGGTGAATCTTAACCTCCTAAGACCCGAACTCTTTCATGGCATACATTTTTAATTTCTCTTTGCTATTTGGGCTGATTGGGACCTGATGAATATAAAAACAAAGAATTACATGAGAGTGCTAGAAGAGGTGTACAGACAGCACTTGAAAGAAAATCTCTAAATCGTCACATTTCAGACACTCAACAGACAAAATGAACAAAACAAATGAGTGCATGTCACATGTTTTATCAACAGCACACAAATGCATCTTTGGTGAGATCAGATCTCTCAAGGTTATCAGGCTAGATTAAACTGAGGTCCAGAGGAAGTCTGAAACAGTCGTCATTGATTTTAAAAGATCCTTCCTGAAGTCTCTGTAATGAGTGGGAATGCATGTATTCGGCATTTTAAACAATGAGTTCAAACCTGTTCGACAGACAAAGCAGAGGGAGAGAGAGAGGAGTGACACAGCATGCTCGCTTGCCCTCCCACACACTGGGGAATGCTGCTCTGCCAGGACAACGGAGAGCAACCAAACCGGCAACACCAGCTGCTACACCAACGGCGTCATGCTCCACGCACATTAAAGATGATTACTTAGCGTCACCCTCCTACCTAGTTTGACGAGCACTTCTCTCTCCAGGTCGCTGACTTGCTTGATGGCCTCCTCCAGGGAACTGCTGAGCCTCATCTTAGGCCTGAGCAGCTCCAGCGTGTCGCTGATCATGTAGTCGATATCGATGGGGAACGGGTGGTCCTTGGTCCACACATCCAGGCTCTTTTTCCACCATATGTACCGCTGCAGACACACAACAACATCTCACTTACTTCACCCCTGACCAGAACACCTCCTAAGCAGACCTCACAGGTCTGCCAAACTCAAAACAGTGGCACAGTGATTATACCCAGTAGATTTACAAAAAATATCAGGGTTCCCGAACATAAAGTATAGGCACTTTAGGAGGTTACGTGCCTGGAAGTAGATGAGGAAACAGTCTAGCTTCCTCTTGCTGGAGCCTCGATCGAAGTATTGGCCGCAGGTATCAAGCAGGGTGCAGACCAGGCGGATGCGGAACAAATGCTCTGGGGGGTCCAGAGGGCTGGGACTGCCGTCCTGATTCACGCCAAAGGAGATGAAGGAGAAGAGGGTGCGGAAAATGACGGCCGACTCCACCATGCGGTAGTTGTAGAGCTCGCCCAGGAACTTGGCGCTGCTGATCCGCCGCTGGTTGAACTTGGGCTGGTTGACCTAGGAAGGAAACAGCGAGGGAAGAAGAGGAGATCCTAAATTGAGATGTCCAACAATATAATATAGGATGCTGCAGGGGAGAAGAAAAAGAAAATGGAGGAAAATTCTTAAAGCTTTTTGCTGCAGGGCTCAAGACCCCCAACGTCCTGGTTGCTAGGAAAAATGCTTGAATTTAGACTGTTTTGAGGTCAGATGGAGGCCAGATCAGGGTCAAAGGGTAAGCATGGCTTCTAAAATATGCAAGTAAGCATTTGCAGCTGTGACACAGGCACAACTGTTTGTGTTCAATTATTTTTTTGTAAAATCACAACCTCAGCCAAGCAAATGGAGTCCGACAACATTCCAACATGTCCTGCAACACGTAGCAGACACAAATGACACAGCAACACAGGTGTCCGCTTTAATCAGCTGCCAGTCAAGCAGATAGCATCGGGGTTTTTTGATCGTCCTGTCCATTCAATGCTCCTGATCTCACCTCTCCTGCACTAAACGTCCCAAATATATGACACACGAAGCATCTGCAGCTTCAAGTTACAGCGAGGTTAAAGACGTCCAGAACAGTTATTACAACTCAAAAAAACAAAACAAAAAAAGACCTCCTCAGATTTTCATTTTGAATTTCCGCTTTTTAGTTTTGCAAGTAAAAACAACATCTTTAGTTTAGTTTTTAGTATTTTTTTTTAGATAACTGCAGTTAGTTTGTAGCCTTACATGAACATGAATAATTTCTATCACTCAACTGGAGATCCTTTTTAATTTTTTGTGTGTAAGCAAACATCAGGGCCAACTGAAACAGTTTTCCCAACATTTAAAAAAAAAAAAGAAAAAAAGAAAAAAAGAAAAGAAATGTAGGAAATAAATACATTCAAGAATATAAAGAACACCCGCTCTTTGGCACTTATTAGTGAAGCATAAATGAAAAAAAGGACTAGATTTCTCAGGAGAAAGCTGAAGAGAAATAATATCGACAGCAAGAAGGAGCAACGTCCTTCTAGCTTCTTCAATATGATCTCTGACTGAATGTGACCGGAGTGAAAGTAAACAAGTGAGCTCGAGAGAGAAAAAGAAAGCAAGCTTCGCCATGGTCTGATCTTTCCACAGTCTGCAGTTAAATAAAACCTTTTGCACACATTCAGTCTGCTCATTGTCATGGATACCAGAACGAACATTTTGGGTCAGCATCAGACTGATAATACATTCCAAATGTTGGGCCAGTGCATCCCTAATGGCAATAAATATAGAAATTACTGATCAGAGAATCAAATTACGGTCCTATAAACTACTAAGGGCTCAGTTAAGGATGAAACACAAAAGCATATCTTGTTTTCAGACTTGATTTTGCTTCTCCTTACCTCCATGCCGAGCCGGATGTCCTCCAGGACACCGTCCACCACGTGGATCCCCACGTCCTCCTGGTAGGCCACCAGGCCAGCCAGCAGGTTGGCCACACAGTGGATGCTGTTGTACTTCACGTTCCAGATGTTGACCATGCAGCAGATCAGGTAGCTCTTCACCTCGGGGTCCTGCCATGGCAGCTTGCGCATCTGCCTCAACACCTTCTCTGTGGTGACTTTGGACAGGTCCTTGTAGAGCAGTTTGCAGATGTACTCCTGCAGCGGCGGCCTCTTCTTCTTCACCGTCTTCTCAATGGGCGGCGGGTTGCAGTAGTAGTAGGCGTTCTCCACCATGGTCACGTAGCGGGCATCAAGGTGCTGGGCCTGCTTTTTGCGCATCATTTGTTCCTGGAGCACACATGGGACAAAAGTCAGGCTAAAAACCACTCATTTATCTTTATATTCAAATATTTTCTCTGTTTTTGTCCTTTTCTATATCACATTCTAGTTATCTGCTTCAAAGTGAACAGAAGCCCAGCGAAGAGGACCAGTACTGACCAGCAGGACACTGGTGCGCAGGTGAGAGTCGGGGGATCTGAAGAGGAAGCGGCCGCAGGTCTCCAGCAGCGTGCAGGCCATCTCTATGTGATGGTGCGTAAAATCAGACAGCAGCATCTGGAGGAGGAGGAGACATGGACAGAAATCTATAACAGCTAAGCTGGATGTCGTCTCGCCGGCTGTGTTGTTATTCTGATGCATGCACACAGCAGAGTGAGCTCTGGAAGCATTTCGTGCTTGTTATCACAGTGAGGATGAAGGTAAGTAAGTTTAGTTTTTCACATCTTCATCTTAATGTGGCATTTTGTTTGTGATCTGATTGGATGAGCAGAGATGTTGCTAAAAGTGTTTGTTTTCTTGTACAGGGATTTAAAGACAAACAGCCTGATGTGACTCAGACAGTGGCTTCTTTCACCCACCTTGAGACACTGAAGTGTGTCTGTCTTCGAGAACATCTTGAACTTGGCCAACTCGCCGATAAATCTGACGGTTTTATTCTTGGTCTCGATGTTGATCTGATCCTTCTTCCGAATCTAGAAACACAGATTCGATTCATAATGTTGGCAAGTGTTTTTAATGCAAACATGATGGAAAAAAGCAAAGTATGATAAATCTATTTAAAACCTGATGTAAGTGAGCAGAGGACCTACATGAAACCTGAAGTCTCCCTTCAGCATGGAGCACAGGTCCTCCGCCACGTCTGACATGCATGGATGCAGCGTCGCCACCAGACGGGAGTAGAAGGGCAGGAGATCCAACCTGCAAGAGGAGAATGACTCAGTGCACCTCTCACAATCACACAATCAGTCATGATGATAGTACCCCCTTGTGGTGATTAAAGGTAAATGCCAAAACAGATGAAACCTACCTCTGTCTGGGGACAGTGAAGAGAGCACGGACAAGCTTCCTCCTGTTAGACTTGGTGTTCATGTTCATGCAGAAGTCCATGGCAGCCTGTAGGAATCACCAGAGCTCATAAACCTTTACAAACTATCCAACATCTGGAAGCTCATTGTTTTCCTTGGATCAGTGTGTCTGTCCTCACCTTGTCTATGAGGTCTCTGTTGACACAGTTGGGAAGCTGCTGGATGAAAGCATCCACGATTAGCTTCAGGTGAGACCCCGTGTTAGCTTCCTCGTCCTCTTGTTCTGCACAGACACAAACAAATGTTCACTTTGTATGCAGTTCAAATGAAACCAATACAATGTGTATGTTCCACTTATTGTTCATAGTTTTGTCTATACAAGGATTTCTGCACCATTTTAAAAACTCAAAGTATTAGGCCACATCTCTTAATCTCTGAATTCAGATATTTTTAGTCCTATATCCATGCAGTCTTCCTTTTTGTGAAACAAAAAAAGAGGATGCCACTACTGCAACTAGTCAGTTCATAAGATTTCTTACCTCCTAGGTATTACAAAATCAACTGTAAGTCAGCGCTGCTTCTGTGAATCAACTGCCCCCATCTCATCCTGTTGCCGTCATCCTCCTCTGTCACACCAACCCTTGTACGTCCTCCTTCACTAAATCCATCCTTCCTCTCTAATCTTCTTCTTTTCCTTCTGCAGCTTCTTTTCCTTCTTGTCCTCTGCAGCTCCATCTTCATCATCCTTTATCTGATATATCCACCAACCCTCCTCTGCACATGTCCAAACCAGCTCTCTGTCCACTGTTACACTTCTGACCCAAGCATTAGGTAAATTCATACATTCCAAGCTGTAGAACCTACTCGCAGAAGACCCATTAAATCTCACAGACTGCATAAAAGATGGAGTAGGTGCCATCTAGTGGTCTACAAAAAAACAAAGCCAATACTTGAGTGAC
Source organism: Simochromis diagramma (assembly GCF_900408965.1). Taxonomy (NCBI): domain Eukaryota; kingdom Metazoa; phylum Chordata; class Actinopteri; order Cichliformes; family Cichlidae; genus Simochromis; species Simochromis diagramma. Next base: position 18,054,480 of record NW_024386908.1, read on the forward strand.
TTAAGCCTGCATTTCTTCTAAAGGCCAGCAGAGAGCGCTTCTGCGAGCTGTTAAAGAAGCTGGCTGTATCCCACTTCAGGGTCTGCAGCCTTAAAGGCCGCAGTTTAAGGCCGATTACGTCATCGCGACGCGACGAAGGCTGTCCCAATTCGAAGGCTACTCGAAATGCGGCCCTCAAATGCGTCCTTCATTTCCCTGAATTTTAAGGACGTGGCGGTGTAGACTTAGTGGCCCAACATATCCCAGAATGCATAGCGCGGCAGGTGGGTGTGGATAATTTTGCCGAAAAAAACGGCGGACGAGGGGCGCCCGAAGAGTAAACTTTAAGTAAGTACTGAATATTATGTCACTTATTTATGTGCAAATGTTTAATAACGAAGAACATGAAAACATTACTGTTGGCCACATGCCGCCAAAGTTATGTGACATTAGTGACGTTTGTACTAACTTGGTTTTAAAGCCTTTACTTTAAAATATACACCGTTCAATAGCTGACCTTAATCTTACAGAGAATGATCAAAGCTCATGTAGAAACAAACAAACAAATGAACAAAAGATTTTCTCCTTCATTTCTGTCAAACAATGCTGTATGTAACGTTTCCAGCTGTTAGTATCATGGTTGCTAGGCAACCTGGGCAGCGCAACGGAGGCTAGACCGTCCCATTTCACAAGCCTCGCACTTCCGGCCTTAGCGGTCTTTAAGTACGCGGCCCTTGTGGACCGTTAAGGCTGCGTACTTTAAGGCTGCAGACCCTGAATTGGGATACAGCCATTGTATAGACGTTTATGATGAAGCAGCCTTTGGCTCCTCTGATCTTTGACCTCAGTAACCATTTTCCTGATGAGTTTATGGGCTAGTTTTAAGTCCTATTGTTCATTTAGTAAATTATAGTCCAATCAGATTAAAGGACAAACCGGTGTATTTTCATTGGCTAACTTGTGATTAAACACTGTCAGCCAATGAGCATGCAGTAACACATCATCATAGAAGTAGTACAGTAGCTGTTTTCTGGAAAATCCTGTTTACCTTGTTCATCGAGCAGTTTTTTGGCCAGCTCTTCATTTTCCACCTCGTCTGGTCCCTCTAGTTCAAGAGGTTCATCTGTGATGTCCAGAGCCTCGAGCTCCAGCTCCAGCTCCTCTGTTGTGCTGCCCGCATCCTTCCCCTCTCTGCCATCTGAACCCAACAGCAGCACGGTCAAAACAAAGTACACAAATCTCTTCCTTTTTTGTAAGTATGGGTGTTTTATAACATACCTTTGGCATCGTCCTTCTCTTTGCCCTGACTGCTCTTCTCGTTGTCCTTAAAGAGGATGGCGGGCACAAAGGCCTTCAAGTCCACCAAGTTCTCATAGAAGTTACGAGCATCTTCGTCTTCCCAGATCCCTCCCTCCAGGTCGTACTCTCCAGGCTTCCCGGGGGTGAAGATGTCGATCCCGGGGCCGTGCTCTGTGACAGCAGAGCCGTGATAATATCGGATATTAACAAAAAATTGACAGGGTATAATATGAGGAAGAAAAAAAATGTGAGGCCACACACCCTCCTGCACAGTCTTGTCCTGAGGCAGCTCGGGCATGTTTTCATCCAGCAGATCAGCCAGAGACTGAGTGTTGGCCAGCAGCTTCTGGTAGGAAGTGGCAAATTCCTCGTACTGCTTGTGTCGGTCCTCGCTCAACTCTCCTTTGGAATGCAGGATCCGCCTGAAGAGGACAAAAAGTTAGGTATGCTCAAACAATCACGCAGTGGTTTCCCGTAACAGCTGAACCTCACCTGTTCTGTCTCTCAATGTTCTGCAGCTCCCGGTGGTCCTTCTTCAGGTGTTTGGTGAGAGATGTGAAGTATTCCCGCAGAAGATTCTGGAAGGGCTGCTGCTTCTCACTACTGATGATCTCGCTGGGAGGGAAAGCCAAGCCAAACTTCTCGGCCGCCAGTTTCACCTTGCGGGGCACCAGCCCAGCAATGTCGTCCCCGCAGTGCTTACAGAAGCTGATCACCACGGAAACATGGGTGTGCGTCTCGCGGTCAGCCCCAATTATGTTTTTCAGCTGCTCGTAAATGAGCGAGAGACCCTCTTTGTCCGTGAAGAGACCGACGATGGTGAGCTCGGCGATGAAGCGGAGGTCTGTGCGCAGCTTGCTTACGTTGGGTGCCTTTTCCTCCTTCCTGGCTTCAAAGTGCTTCTTCCAGGCCTGCAAGAGCAACGGGGCAAACTCGGCGTACCTCTGGTGGAAGAGCGAGCACAGATGGACCGCGCAGCCGACATCTGAGATCTTCAGCTTCGCTTCCACAACGGAGCTCACGGCCTCACCGATGTACTTGCTGAGGTTGAGTGAGGCAAAGTCGTTGGA